>NC_059158.1:136470081-137670081 GCF_019923935.1 Bubalus bubalis
GAACTAGACGGTGACAATGAACTAGAGATGAAGGTTTCTGACTCCTGATTCTATTCTATGTACATTACATTGGGTGGTTATATCAGAAATGGAATTTAAAATGGATCCAACTTCAGTTCAGTTCAGTCGCTCAGTGGTGTTCGACTCTTTGTGACCTCATGGACTGTAGCACGCCAGGCCTCCCTGTCCATCCCCAACTCCTGGAGTTTACCAAGTAAACTTGGATCCAGGAAGATCCAAGTTATATTACTATTAATAACTTGCACTTAAATAACATTTAAACATTTACAATAAAATGGAAAAACATTTAAAACTTTTATCATTACAAAAAAAGGATACACATTATTTTACTTGGTCTTCATAATTACTGTGAAATAGAACAGGAATTAAAACCCCCACTTTATAGCTGGTGTAATAAAGAGGCTAAGTAATTTGCCTAGCATCTTATAACTGCTTCTGCTGCTAAGTTGCTTCAGTCATGTCCGACTCTGTGCGACCCCATAGACGGCAGCCCACCAGGCTCCGCCATCCCTGGGATTCTCCAGGCAAGAACACCGGAGTGGGTTGCCATTTCCTTCTCCAATGCATGAAAGTGAAAAGTGAAAGTGAAGTTGCTCAGTCGTGTCCTACTCTTTGCGACCGCATGGACTACAGCCTACCAGGCTCCTCCGTCCATGGGATTTTCCAGGCAAGAGTACTGGAGTGGGGTGCCGTTGCCTTCTCCAATCTTATAGCTAGTAAGTGGCAAGACCAGGTTTCTGAGATCTTTGCCTCTAGTCTCATTGCTTCTTATGCATTTTGTGTGTACTGCTATTGAATCGTAGAGGGAAACTAAATTGATGTCTGACTACATGGATAAATTTTGCTAAAGTAATTTAGTAATATATCAGTTGTATTATATTTATGTGATTCAAGATATAAATAAATTTCTGCCATAATAGTGAAACCTATCCCAAAAAATGAAGTCTTCTTTGAAATTAGGGTGCCATGTATATTATTGAATAGATTTTCATGTTAAGTTTACTTAATACATGATATATTTCTATAATCCAGGTTGAGGGTTTTAGTGATTTCTCTCTTGGTTTCCACCATATTGACCTTTAAAATATCAATCTGGAACATTGAAATAGCTAGTTTTACAACATTGCTAAGTGACTTATAATATTTTTTCTCTGATTGTTAGTTTGTATATATATGTATTTGTATGTGTGAGAGTCAAGAACCTGAGACAGACATTAACTTCTGGTTCTTTCATTTGGCCTACATTTTCCTTTAAAAAAAAAAAATCCCCTTGAGTAGAAGTTGTTTGCTTTGTTCTTAAACAAATGAATAAATTATACACAGGATATACTTATTTGGCCTCTCTAGTAACAGGAACCACATATTGGGAATTATTTTTCTTACATCAGTCAATCATTTTGTTAAGTAATATAGTGATATTAGGGCTTCCTCCGTGTCTCAGTGGTAAAGAATCCTCCTGCAAAGGAGATGTGGATTCAATCCCTGGGTCAGGAAGATCCGCTGGAGGAGGAAATGGCAACCCACTCTAGTATTCTTGCCTGGAGAATCCCATGGACAGAGGAGCCTGGCAGGCTACAGTCCACGGGGTTGCAGGGTCAGACACTTAGCACGCATACTCATAGTGATATAAACTTTTTTTTAAACTAACTGTAAATATTAGAGACCATTTCTTTTCCCTTTAAAATGTTTTGGTAGTATATTTTAGATGGATTGCATTAGTAGTTATCCGACAGTGTTCTGGTTTTTAAGATACACAAATACGCTGGTGTAGCAGAAAGAGCCCCTGACTTTCAAGTCGGGACTGCCATAAACTTGAAATATCACTTTAATCATATGTATACCTCTGGGTCTTGGATATCCATGTATTAAAAAAAAAAAGTGTTTAGTTGATTATACTTCAGAATCTTTTCATCTTAAACTTTCTACAACCCTATTTTCATTTGTATGAAATAAAGATCATTATCTTTCTTGAGGCAAAATACCTATAGACAGATTAGTGTACTTTAGATATGTTCTTGATGAAAGTGTTTTACTTACTTGAAAATTGAAAATTTTTTTTGCCATTTTATGTAGGAAAACTACAATTGAAAGCCTGTAATTAAAAATTTTTGTAAATCTTTATGGAAGAACTTACTATGGAGATTATCAATCCTGATTACTTCCTTTTAAAGTTCTAGTTAACCTTTTCCTTAGGTATAATCATATATTTTGTTAAGCAAGATTCTTGGTTACAAATGATTTTTTTTCTCTGGTTAAAAAATGGATTTTCTGTTATGGTATTTTTAGGAATGCATGCAAAAACTGGTAAAATTAGAATAAGATCTCTAATTTAGTTAACAGTATTATATCAATGTCAGTTTCCTGATTTTGAAAGTGTACTGTGCTTATGTAAAATGTTTTCATTGGGGAAAATTGGGTAAAGAGTACATGGGTAAACTGAACTATTTTCACAAGTTCAAGTTCTTGTGAGCCTTAAATTATTTTAGAAAATGTAAATTTATCTTTGGGTATGGTTAAGTATGGGTGTGTTTCTAGAAACTGCACATTACTGATTTTACTAATTGAAAGTTGAAATATGTATTCTTAATGGATTAAAAGTTGTGTTTTGTCTGAAATACAGAACACCTCTAGAAAAGCACCCAGATGTTAAGTGTGAAAGTGAAGTGAAAGTGAAAGTCACTCAGTCGTGACTGACTCTGGGACCCCATGGACTATACAGTCCATGGAATTCTCCAGGCCAGAATACCCCACTCTCCAGGAGTGGGTAGCTGTTAAGTGTAAACCTTGACAAGTTTATGAAGTGAACACATCTGGGTAACCAGCACCCATGGGTAAAGATAGAACACAAACTGCAGCACAGAACTCCTGGCTGGTTCCTCTCATCACTTTCCACACCAAAAAATAACCACTAGCCTCACTGAATATTTAGGTCTGATGTTAGTGTTAAAATATTAGTGAATTTTATAAAAAATGTGGGTTTCATTTTTTCTTTGTATCAAATGTAATGTATTTACATCAGAAATAGTGTACACAGCACAATGACTAAAGTACTTAACTATGAATTAAACTGACCCTTCATGTAGAAATGACACAATGAGAGAATACTTAAACCTTTCGCTGTGATAGTAAATTGGAAATCAGTAACAAAAGATGAAATTAAATGTGTGGTGGCAACTACGAGTTATTTTCCAGAAACCATTCTTTTCTTGTGCAGTAGGATTATGCATAGCTGTCTGTAGTACCCAGAAGTCTTGAGTGAATAACTTAATGTATATTTGCTGAATTGAAAACCAAATCAGTTATAAAACTAATACTCTTAATTCCCAAAACTTTAAAAACTGTGAAACGTAAGTGACAGCAGAAGATTTTGTCTAGGGCAAAACTGAGTCCTGTAAAGGCCAGTATTTAGGATTGAGTGGTAAATGGACTTGGGCAACATTTCCACCGTTCCTGCCTCTACCACGAAAATCTTCTTTTTGCTATGGATAGAAAAGGATCCTTAAGAAAAGGATTCCATAGAATGCTTGGGAAACTGTAAGTTGTAGGTGAGACTGTATTTTCCAGTCTCCTTATTTATTTGATTGATTGAGCCGATGTGGCTGTGTTCTTGCCAATGAACTCTGAGAAGTGATGAAAGCAATATCTACTTTATTTGCTGCTTCAGAAATTTCCGAACCTGGATTTCCATTGTTTTACCACTGACAAGAATAGCCCTCATGTAAGATGGATGTGTCTCTGACTGACTGGGACTCACAAACCTGGAGCAGTCATCTTGGACGGGTATTAAGAGAAATAAACTTGCTTGTTTCTTAAGCCACTACCCTTTGAGAAAGGCTTCTTTGCAATAGCTGCTTAGTCTGTGCTGACAAATGCATACTTCATCCAAGTGATTCTTAGGCACATATCTGCTATAGCTGTTCTAAAGTTGCAAAGTTAATGTATGATTTACTTTTAAGAATACTTAGCACAGATTTAAATATTACCTGTATAATGTCATTCATGTATTTATTTGCCTTCCTGTGATGCTTTCTTGAATGTAAATGATTATGATTAGGGGACTCAAGATATCAGAATCTTTTCAGTAAACAAATTGAATACATTTAAAAAGTGTTTAAAAATGACAATTTAAAGCTCATATAGATCACTGACATTTTTTGTGTTGCATGGAGTCATTCATTTGCTGTTGCCTGATCAATATGTATGTATGTTTTATTTTCACCACTGGTACTTATTCATTTGACAGTGGGATAATATGCACTGAAGAAACAGCAAGACAGTTACATGTCAGATGAACAGAGCAACATTCATTCTGAATATCGCCTTTCACTAGCATCTTCTAGTGGAAAACCAAGGTAATTGTAGGGTGTGTAATGTCCTCTTTCTGCTATTAATAGCAATTGTCTTAATTATCTATGCTCTTTCATTTTCATTATTCTATAAAATTGATATGTTTTAAATGGTGACTTTATCCTTGAGACTATTATATAAGAAACTGAAGTGTTTGGATTAAAAACCAAAATCTCCAACTTAATGTAGCTTTGGGATTAAATATATTTTATAGACTATTTTTCAAAATTCTTAACTCCCATAAGCCACATATGATAATTAAACCTAATTTATTCAGGTAATACTCAATTTAATTGAGTATCATTTGACATAAATGGGAGTGTTTGATAATTTACTTGTATAGGTAGTGTCTCAAACTTTAGCTAGCAACAGACTCAACTAGGAAGACTGGTTGACACTGCTGAGCCTAATCTGAGTTCCAGATTTAGTAGGTCTGGGTGGGGTGAAAGAATTTACATTTCTAAGAAATTCTCAGGTAATCATGATATGGCTTCTGCTGCTCCTCCAATATATGTTGATTAATCACTGATGGTGGTTAGGTATCAAACTTTAAAAAAGTACATACCATACAGGTGACCTCTGACTTAGGGTATTTTAAATTTACAGTGGTGAAAAAGAAGTATGCATTCAATATTTGAATTTCAGATTTTTGTCTTTGCCCAAGATTATTTGCCCAGATTATTATGAAACAGGCTTTGTGTTAGATGATTTCCCCCAACTGTAGGCTAATTAATGGTAAGTGGTCTGAACACATTTAACGTAGGTTGGGCTAGCTATGATGTTCAATAGATAATGTATATTAAATGTATTTTCAACTTAGGATATTTCTCAAGTTAGGATGGATTGAGGCAGCAGTGTAAGGTAGTTTCTGTTTCTTTACATCAGATTTTTGATTAACATCTGGTATTTTCAGGTATTAATTTTTGCCTCTTAATGTCTTATGTTCTTCTTTATATCATATACAAAATCATTGTTACTGATTCTCTTTCTGGACTCTGTTCTTTGGTCTATCTGTGTTATTTTAGTTATTGTAACTTTCTAAAAAGAAGTCTTTGTCATCTTCTTAATTTTCTGAACTTTGTTGATTGCCCTTCGGTTTTGCTCTTCCATGAATTTTTGGATGAGCTTATGCAGTCTCACGAAAAGTTGACAGCTGCAGGATTTTGATTGACATTGAATTAGACTATATATCTTAAGGTGTTTATTCCATTCATGTAAGTGGTCTTTGTACAGTTTTTGCAATTCTTCTTTACTGTCCTTCAACAGTATCTTATACACTTCTCCTTTTAATGGTCTTACTCTGTTTCTGTCTAGGAACCTAGTAATTTTTGTTTATCATTGTGTTTTCTAATTGGTTTTCACTGGATAAAATATGATATTTAAAAACTTTTTATTGAAATACTATATGTATACAGAAAAATAAACAGTATGATAAGTACAGTGAATTATCACAAAGTAAACATTACCATACCCACTCCAGTGTTCTTGCCTGGAGAATCCCAGGGATGGTGGAGCCTGGTGGGCTGCCATCTATGGGGTCACACAAAGTCGGACACGACTAAAGTGACTTAGCAGCAGCAGCAAACATTACCATTACTGAAGAAAGAGAACATTATTACAATTCCCAATCCCAATTATTACCCCCTACCTTCCCTTCAGAAAATAACTATTAAGGCATCTTGGTTTAGTTTTGCCCATTTTAAATTATAAATAGACTTGTATTTATTTAAAAGTCAGTGTTTTATTTAGTGTTTGTTATCTTTTTTTGTTGTTGTTCAGTCACTAAGTTGTTTCCAACTCTGCAACCCCATGGACTGTGACACACCATGCCATCCTGTCTTTCACTATCTCCTGGAGTTTGCTCAAACTCATGTTCATTGAGTTGATGATGCCATCTAACCATCTCATTCTCTCTTGTCCCCTTCTCCTCCTGCCCCCAATCTTTTCCAGCATCAGGGTCCTTTCCAGTGAGTTGGCTCTTTGCATCAGGTGGCCAAAGTATTGGGGCTTCAGCAACAGTCCTTTTAATGAATATTCACAGTTGAATTCCTTTAGGATTGACTGGTTTGATCTCCTTGCAGTCTTTAGGGACTCTCAGGAGTCTTCTGCAGCACCACAGTGCTAAAGTATCAATTCTTCGGTGCTTAGCCATCTCTATGGTCCATCTCTCACATCTGTTCATGACTACTGGAAAAACCATAACTTTGACTATATGGACCTTTGTCAGCAAAGTGATGTTCAGGCTAGTCACATTTTAAGTGCTCAGTAACCACATGTGGCTACTGGCTACTGTGCTGGAAAGTATAGATCTAAAAGGTTTATTTGGGAGACTTAGCTTCAAGACCTTCAAGACAGGATATAATATGCATTATAAAGGAAAGATTGATAAAATATACAGTTACCTTTTGCTTAGTCTCAATTTGTGAGATTCATTTATGTTAATGTGTGAAGCTTTAATTTTATTTTCATTCCTGTGTAGTATTCCATTGTAAAATTGTTCTGTTTTATTCATTTATGTGTTTATTAACATTCTACTGTTGATGGACATTTGGCCTTTTGCTTGTTTTGAGCTATGATGAATAATGATTGTGTGAATTTTTATGTTCCTTCATTTCTTTTGGTGTTCCTGTACCTGCATTTCTGCATACATCCAAGAGAAGTATTGCCATGTGAAAGGATATGCTTATGTTCATCTTCTGGTAGATCCTGCCAAACAGCTTTTCAAAGGTTACCAATCTACAGTCCCACCAGTAGTGTATGCAAGTTCTAGTTGACTCCATATTCTTGCCTACATCTTTTATGTTTTATTCATTCTGGTGGGTATGTAGTAGTATCTACTTGTGATTTTAATTTATAATTCTCTATTAAGGTTGAGAATCTTTTCATATGCTTCTTAGTAATTTGGCTAACCTCTTATAAAATACCTGTTCAATACCTATTTTTCCGTTGAGTTGTCTCATAATTTTCATATTGACTTGTAGCAATTCCTTATATATTCTTGACTATTAACGTTGCCGTACTCTTCTGCCAATCTGTTGTTGCCTTTGTTTATTCTCTTGATGAATATTAATTTCTTTATTTTAATGTAGTATATTTTATCAGTCTTTCCTTTATAATGCATGTTATGTCCTGTCTTGAAAGTCATGAAATTAGTTTCCCAAATAAATCTTCTAGGTCTATATTTTCCAGTACAGTAATTAGTAGCCACATGTGGCCACTGAGCATTTGAAATGTGACTAGTCTGAATTAAGATGTCTTTGGACACAAATCAAGCCTAAGTAAATTTAAGAAAATTGAAATCATACCAAGCATCTTTTCTGGCAGCTACACTAAGAGACTATATATCAATTACAGGGGAATAAACTCTAAAAAAAATACAAACATGAAAATTTAACAATATGTTTCTAAATAATGAACACATTACTGAAGAAATAAAAAGGGAAATCAAAAAATTCCTAGAAACAAATGACAATGAAAACATGACCCAAAATCTATGCACTGTCACAAAAGCACTTCTAAGAGGTAAGTTGATAGCAATGCAATCCTACCTCCAGAAACAGCAAAAACATTGAATAGAGAACCTAACTTTATCCCTGCTGCAGCTAAGTTGCTTCAGTTGTGTCCAACTCTGTGCGACCCCATAGATGGCAGCCCACCCAGCTCCCCCGTCCCTGGGATTCTCCAGGCAAGAACACAGGATTGGGTTGCCATTTCCTTCTCCAATGCATAAAAGTGAAAAGTGAAAGAGAAGTCGCTCAGTCATTTCTGATTCTTGGTGACCCAATGGACTGCAGCCTACCAGGCTCCTCCATCCATGGGATTTTCCAGGTAAGAGTACTAGAGTGGGTTGCCATTGCCTTCTCCACTTTATACCTAGAACAACCTAAAAAAGAACAGAAAAACTCCAAAGTTAGTAGAAAGAAATCATAAAGATCAGGGCCAAAATAAATGAAAAAGAAATTAAGGAAACAGTAATAAAAATTAATAAAACTAAAAGCTGGTTCTTTGAGAAGATAAAATTGAAAAACCATTAGCCAGACTCATCAAGCAAAAGGGGGAGAAGGATCACATCAACAAAATTAGAAATGAAAAAGGAGAGAGATTACAGCGGACAACACAGAAATACAAAGGATCATAAGAGACCATTATGAGCAACTATATGCCAATAAATGGACAAATTGGAAGAAATAGACAGATCCTCAGAAAAGTTCATCCTTCCAAGACTGAACCAAGGAGAAAGAAATTAAGAACAACCGAATCACAAGAACTGAAATCTAAACTGTGATCAAAAATCTCCCCCAAAACAAAAGCTCAGGGTCAGACTGCTTCACAGGTGAATGCTGTCACACATGTAGAGAAGACCTAATGCCTATACTTCTGAATATTTCAGAAAATCAAAGAAGAAGGAACATTTCAAAACTCATTCTATGGGGCCACCATCACTCTGATACCAAAAACAGATAAAGCTATCACAAAAAAAGAAAATTGCAGGCCAGTATCACTGGTGAACATAGATGCAAAAATCCTCAACAAAATTCTAGCAAACAGAATTCAGCAACCCATTAAAAAGATCATATACCATGATCAAGTTGGGTCATACCAGGGATGCAAAGATTCTTCAATATATGCAAATCAATCAATGTGATACACCATACTAACAAATTGAAAGATAAAAACCATATGATAATAGATGTCAAAAGCCTTTGACCAAATTCAGCACCCATTTATTAAAAAAAAAAAAAAAAAAAAAAAACAACTTCAAAAAATGGGCATAGAAGGAACCTAACTCAAAATAGTAAAGGCCATATATGATAAAACCCACAGCAAACATTATTCTCAATGGTGAAAAACTGAAAGCATTCCCTCTAAGATCAGGAACAAGACAAGAGTGCCCACTCTTGCCAGTATTATTCAGTATATATTTGGAAGTCCTAGCTATGGCAGAGTAGAAAAAGAAAAGGAGTCCAGATTGGAAAAGAAGTAAAATTCTCACTGCAGATGACATGATACTATACAAAGAAAACCCTAAAGATAGTATATCCGAAAATTAACTAGAGCTAATCAGTGAATTTAGTAAAATCACAGGATACAAAATCAATACACAGAAATCACTTGGATTCCTATACACTAACAATGAAAAAATCAGAGATTAACAAATCAATCCCATTTACCATTGCAATAAAAAGAATAAAACATGTAGGAATAAACCTACCTAAGGAAACAAAAAAGCTGTATATAGAAAACTATGACACCGATGCTGGAAATCAAAGATGATATAAACAGATGGAGAGATATTCCATGTTCCTGGGTTGGAAGAATCAATATTGTGAAAATGACTGTACTGCTAAATGCAATCTACAGATTCAGTACAATCCCTGTCAAATTACCAATGGCATTTTTCACAGAACTAGAACAAAAAATTTCACAATTTGAATGGAAATACAAAAGACCCCGAATGGCCAAGGCAATCTTGAGAAAGAAGAATGGAGCTGGAAGAATCAACTGTCCTGACTTCAGACTATACTATAAAGCTACAGTCATCAAGACAGTATGGTACTGGCATAAAAACAGAACTATAGACCAATGGTCTGAGCTACCCCATGTCCGAGGTCGGGCAGAAGCCGGGAGGACCCCATGCCCGAGGGGCAGCGGCCGAGAGGAGCTACCCAACGTCCGAGGTCAAGGGCGGCGGCCGGGAGGAGCTATGCCACGTCTGAGGTCAGGGGGGGTGGCCAAGAGTGCCAGGCTGCAGAGCACAGGAGCAGCCGAGAGGAGCTACCCCTGCCCGAGGACAGGGGCGGCAGCTGGGAGGAGTTGCCCCATGCCTGAGGACAGGGGCGGCGGCTGGGAGGAGCAACCCCACATCCAAGGAGCAGTGGCTGCGCAGGCACAGGAGGGCCTAGAGGAGCTATTCCACATTCAAGGTCGAGAGGGGCGGTGGTGAGGAGATACCCCTTGTCCAAGGTAAGGAGCAGCGGCTGCGCTTTGCTGGAACAGCCTTGAAGAGATACCCCACGCCCAAGGTAAGAGAAACCCAAGTAAGACAGTAGGTGTTGCAAGAGGGCATCAGAGGGCAGACTCACTGAAACCATACACACAGAAAACTAGTCAATCTAATCACACTAGGACCACAGCCTTGTCTAACTCAATGAAACTAAGCCATGCCCTATGGGGCCACCCAAGACAGGTGGACATGGGGGAGAGGTCTGACACATTGTGGTCCACTGGAGAAGGGAATGGTAAACCATTTCACTATTCTTGCGTTGAGAACCCCATGAACAGTATGAAAAGGCAAAATAATAGGGTACTGAAAGAGGAACTCCCCAGGTCAGTAGGTGCTCAATATGCTACTGGAGATCAGTGGAGAAATAACTCCAGAAAGAATGAAGGGATGGAGCCAAAGCAAAAACAATACCCAGTTGTGGATGTGACTGGTGATAAAGCAAGGTCCAATGCTGTAAAGAGCAATATTGCATAGGAACCTGGAATGTCAGGTCCATGAATCAAGGCAAATTGGAAGTGGTCAAACAGGAGATGACAAGAGTGAACATCGACATTCTAGGAATCAGCGAACTAAAATGGACTGGAATGGGTGAATTTAACTCAGATGACCATTATATCTACTACTGTGGGCAGGAATCCCTTAGAAGAAATGGAGTAGCCATCATGGTCAACAAAAGAGTCTGAACTGCAGTACTTGGATGCAATCTCAAAAACGACAGAATGATCTCTGTCCATTTCCAAGGCAAACCATTCAGTATCACAGCAATCCAAGTCTATGCCCCAACCAGTAACGCTGAAGAAGCTGAAGCTGAACGGTTCTATGAAGACCTACAAGAACTTTTAAAACTAACACTCAAAAAAAGATGTCCTTTTCATTATAGGGGACTGGAATGCAAAAGTAAGAAGTCAAGAAACACCTGGAGTAACAGGCAAATTTGGGCTTGGAATACGGAATGAAGCAGGGCAAAGACTAATAGAGTTTTGCCAAGAAAATGCACTGGTCATAGCAAACACCCTCTTCTAACAACACAGACTCTACACATGAACATCACCAGATGGTCAACACCGAGATCAGATTGATTATATTCTTTGCAGCCAAAGATGGAGAAGCTCTATGCAGTCAACAAGAACAAGATCCAGAGCTGACTGTGGCTCAGATCATGAACTCCTTATTGCCAAAATCAGACTTAAATTTAAGAAAGTGGGGAAAACCACTAGACCATTCAGGTATGACCTAATCAAATCCCTTATGATTATACAGTGGAAGTGCGAAATAGATTTAAGGGACTAGAACTGATAGAGTGCCTGATGAACTATGGACGGAGGTTCATGACATTGTACAGGAGCAGGGATCAAGACCATCCCCATGGAAAAGAAATGCAAAAAAGCAAAATGGCTGTCTGGGGAGGCCTTACAAATAGCTGTGAAAAGAAGAGAAGCGAAAAGCAAAGGAGAAAAGGAAAGATATAAACATCTGAATGCAGAGTTCCAAAGAATAGCAAGAAGAGATAAGAAAGCCTTCCTCAGCAATCAATGCAAAGGAATAGAGGAAAACAACAGAATGGGGAAGACTAGAGATCTCTTCAAGAAAATTAGAGATACCAAGGGACCATTTAATGCAAAGGTGGGCTCAATAAAGGACAGAAATGGTATGGACCTAAAAGAAGCAGAAGATATTAAGATGAGGTGGCAAGAATACGCAGAACTGTACAAAAAAGATCTTCAGGACCAAAATAATCATGATGCTATGATCATTCACCTAGAGCCAGACATCCTGGAATGTGAAGTCAAGTGGGCCTTAGAAAGCATCACTACGAACAAAGCTAGTGGAGGTGATGGAATTCCAGTTGAGCTTTCTCCAATCCTGAAAGATGATGCTGTGAGAGTGCTGCACTCAATATGCCAGCAAATTTGGAAAACTCAGCAGTGGCCAGAGGACTGGAAAAGGTCAGTTTTCATTCCAATCCCAAAGAAAGGCAATGCCAAAGAATGCTCAAACTACCGCACAATTGCACTCATCTCACATGCTAGTAAAGTAATGCTCAAAGTTCTCCAAGCCAGGCTTCAGCAATACATGAACCGTGAACTTCCTGATGTTCAAGCTGGTTTTAGAAAAGGCAGAGGAACGAGAGATCAAATGGCCAACATCCGCTGGATCATGGAAAAAGCAAGAGAGTTCCAGAAAAACATCTTATTTCTGCTTTATTGACTATGCCAAAGCCTTTGACTGTGTGGATCACAATAAACCTGGAAAATTCTGAAAGAGGTGGAAATACCAGACCACCTGACCTGCCTCTTGAGAAACCTATATGCAGGTCAGGTAGCAACAGTTAGAACTGGACATGGAACAACAGACTGGTTCCAAATAGGAAAAGGAGTATGTCAAGGCTGTATATTGTCACCCTGCTTATTTAACTTATATGCAGAGTACATCATGAGAAACGCTGGGGTGGAGGAAGCACAAGCTGGAATCAAGATTGCCGGGAGAAATATCAATAACCTCAGATATGCAGATAACACCACCGTTATGGCAGAAAGTGAAGAAGAACTAAAGAGCCTCTTGATGAAAGTGAAAGAGGAGAGTGAAAAAGTTGGCTTAAAGCTCAGCATTGAGAAAACGAAGATCATGGCATCTGGGCCCATCACTTCATGGGAAATAGATGAGGAAACAGTGAAAACTGTAGTTTTCTGGGCTCCAAAATCACTGCAGATAGTGATTGCAGCCATGAAAATAAAAGACGTTTACTCCTTGGAAGAAAAGTTATGACCAACCTAGATAGCATATTGAAAAGCAGACACATTACTTTGCCAACAAAGGTACGTCTAGTCAAGGCTATGGTTTTTCCAGTGATCATGTAGGGATGTGAGAGTTGGACTGTGAAGAAGGCTCGGCGCCGAAGAATTGATGCTTTTGAACTGTGGTGTTGGAGAAGACTCTTGAGAGTCCCTTGGACTGCAAGGAGATCCAACCAGTCCATTCTGAAGGAGATCAGCCCTGGGATTTCTTTGAAAGGAATGATGCTAAAGTTGAAACTCCAGTACTTTGGCCACCTCATGTGAAGAGTTGACTCATTGGAAAAGGCTTTGATTCTGGGAGGGATTGGGGGCAGGAGGAAAAGGGGACGACAGAGGATGAGATGGCTGGATGGCATCACTGACTCGATGGATGTGAGTCTGAGTGAACTCCGGGAATTGGTGATGGACAGGGAGGCCTGGTGTGCTGTGATTCATGGGGTCGCAAAGAGTCGGACACGACTGAGCGACTGAACTGACTGAGTGAAGACGCAGACATAGAGCACAGACTTGTAGACACCATGCTGGGAAGAAGAGGGTGGGACAAATTGAGAGAGTACCGTGGAAACCTGTACCCTACCGTATGGCAATTTGCTGTATGACACAGGGAACTCAGACCGGGGATTTGCTGTATGACACAGGGAACTCAGACTGGGGCTGTGTGACAACCTAGAGCAATGGGAAGTGGGAGGGAGGTTCAAGAGGGAGGGGACATATGTATACTTATGGCTTAGGCATGTTGTTGTATGGCCAAAACTAACACAATATTGTAAAACAATTATCCTTAATTAAAAATAGATACATTTTTTTTAAAGTTCTGTAAGTATAAGATCTCCCACACTGTAGGCAGACGCCTTACCATCTGAGCCACCAGGGAAGTCCAAGTATAAGATGAACTCCCCAGGTCAGTAGGTGCCCGATATGCTACTGGAGAAGAGTGGAAAACTAACTCCAGAAAGAATGAAGAGACAGAGCCAAAGCAAAAACAATGCCCTGTTGTGGATGTGACTAGTGATGGAGGTAAAGTCCAATGAGGTAAAGGACATTATTGCATTGGAACCTGGAATGTTAGGTCCATGTATCAAGGTAAATTGGAAGTGGTCAAACAGAAGATGGCAAGGGTGAATATCAACATTTTAGGAATCTGAACTAAAATGGACTGGAATGGGTGAATTTAACTCAGATAACTGTTATATCTACTATTGTGGGCAAGAATCTCTTAGGAGAAATGGAATTGTCATAGTCAACAAAAGAATCCAAAATGCAGTTCCTGAGTGCAGTTTCAAAACCAACAGAGGATCTCTGTTTGTTTCCAAGATGAACCATTCATTATCACAGTAATCCAAGTCTATGCCCCGACCAGTAATGCTAAAGAAGCTGAAATTAAACAGTCCTATGAAGACCTACAAGCCCTTCTAGAACTAACACACAAAAAAGATGTCCTTTTCATTATAGGGGACTGGAATGCAAAAGTAGAAAGTCAAAAGATGGCTGGAGTAACAGGCAAATTTGGCCTTGGAGCACAAAATGAAGCAGGGCAAAGGCTAACAGAGTTTTGCCAAGAAAATGCACTGGTCATAGCAAACCCTCTGCCGACAACACGAGACAACTGTACACATGGACATCACCAGATGCTCAGTACCCAAATCAGGTTAATTCTGTTCTTTGCAGCCAAAGATGGAGAAGTTCTATACAGTCATCAAAAACAAGACCAGGAACTGACTTTGGCTCAGACCATGAACTCCTTATTGTCAAATTTTGATTTACATTGCAGAAAGTAGAGAAAACCACTAGACCATTCATATAAGGCTAGAAATCAGATCCCTTGATTATACAGTGGAAATGACAAATAGATTCAAGGGATGATATCTGATAGAGTATGTGAAGAACTATGGATGTAGGTTCATGACATTGTACAGGAGGCAGTGATCAAGGCCATCTCCAAGAAAAAGAAATGGAAAATGGCAAATGGTTGTCTGAGGAGGCCTTACAAACAGCTGTGCAAAGAAGAGAAGTCAAAGGCAAAGGAGAAAAGGAAAGATATACCCATTTGGATGCAGAGTACCAAAGAATAGCAAGGAGAGATAGGAAAGCCTTCCTCAGTGATCAATGCAAAGAAATAGAGGAAAACAATAGAATGGGAAAGACTAGAGATCTCTTCAAGAAAATTAGAGATACCAAGGGGACATTTCATGCAAAGATGGACACAAGAAAGGACAGAAATGGTATGGACCTAACAGAAGCCGAAAATATTAAGCAGAGGTGGCATGAATACACAGAAGAACTACAGAAAACAAATTTTCATGATCCACATAACCACGGTGGTGTCATCACTCACCTAGAGCCAAATATCCTGGAATGTGAGGTCAAGTGGGCCTTAGGAAGCATCACCATGAACAAAGCTAGTGGAGATGATAGAAATCCAGTTGAGCATAGATCAATGGACAAAATAGAAAGCCCAGAGATAAATCCACGCACATATGGACACCTTATTTTTGACAAAGGAGGCAAAAATATACAATGGATTAAAGACAATCTCTTTAACAAGTGGTGCTGGGAAATCTGGTCAACCACTTGTAAAAGAATGAAGCTGGAACACTTTCTAACACCATACACAAAAATAAACTCAAAATGGATTAAAGATCTAAACATAAGACCAGAAACTATAAAACTCCTAGAGGAGAACATAGGCAAAACACTCTCTGACATACATCACAGCAGGATCCTCTATGACCCACCTCCCAGAATATTGGAAATAAAAGCAAAAATAAACAAATGGGACCTAATTAACCTTAAAAGCTTCTGCACATCAAAGGAAACTATTAGCAAGGTGAAAAGACAGCCTTCAGAATGGGAGAAGATAATAGCAAATGAAGCAACTGACAAACAACTAATCTCAAAAATATACAAGCAACTCCTACAGCTCAACTCCAGAAAAATAAATGACCCAATCAAAAAATGGGCCAAAGAACTAAATAGACATTTCTCCAAAGAAGACATACAGATGGCTAACAAACACATGAAAAGATGCTCAACATCACTCATTATCAGAGAAATGCAAATCAAAACCACTATGAGGTACCATTTCACACCAGTCAGAATGGCTGCGATCCAAAAGTCTACAAGTAATAAATGCTGGAGAGGGTGTGGAGAAAAGGGAACCCTCTTACACTGTTGGTGGGAATGCAAACTAGTACAGCCACTATGGAGAACAGTGTGGAGATTCCTTAAAAAACTGGAAATAGACCTGCCTTATGATCCAGCAATCCCACTGCTGGGCATACACACTGAGGAAACCAGAAGGGAAAGAGATACGTGTACCCCAATGTTCATCACAGCACTGTTTATAATAGCCAGGACATGGAAGCAACCTAGATGTCCATCAGCAGATGAATGGATAAGAAAGCTGTGGTACATATACACAATGGAGTATTACTCAGCCATTAAATAGAATACATTTGAATCAGTTCTAATGAGGTGGATGAAACTGGAGCCTATTATACAGAGTGAAGTAAGCCAGAAAGAAAAACACCAATGCTGTATACTAACGCATATATATGGAATTTAGAAAGATGGTAACAATAACCCTGTGTACGAGACAGCAAAAGAGACACTGATGTATAGAACAGTCTTATGGACTCTGTGGGAGGGGGAGAGGGTGGGAATATTTGGGAGAATGGCATTGAAACATGTAAAATATCATGTATGAAATGAGTTACCAGTCCAGGTTCGATGCACGATACTGGATGCTTGGGGCTAGTGCACTGGGACGACCCAGAGGGATGGTATGGGGAGGGAGGAGGGAGGAGGGTTCAGGATGGGGAACACATGTATACCTGTTGCGGATTCATTTTGATATTTGGCAAAACTAACACAATTATGCAAAGTTTAAAAATAAAATTAAATTAAAAAAAAAAAAAAGAAATCCAGTTGAGCTATTTCAAATTCTAAATGATGATGCTGTGAAAGTGCTGCACTCAATATGCCAGCAAATTTGGAAAACTCAGCAGTGGCCACAGGACTAGAAAAGGTCTGTTTTCCTTCCAGTCCCAAAGAAAGGCAATGCCGAAGAATGTGCAAACTACTGCACAATTGCAGTCATCTCACATGCTAGCACAGAAATGCTCAAAGTTATCTAACCCAGGCTTCAACAGTATGTGAACCATGAACTTCCAGATGTTTAAGGTGGATTTAGAAAAGGCAGAGGAACCAGAGATCAAATGGCCAACATCAGTTCGATCATTGAAAAAGCAAGAGAGTTCCAGAAAAACAGCTAGTTCTGCTTTATTTACTATGCCAAAGGCTTTGACTGTGTGGGTCACAACAAACGGGAACATTCTTCAAGAGATGGAAATACCAGACCACCTTGCCTTCCTCCTGAGAAATCTGTAGGAAGATCAAGAAGCAACAGTTAGAACGGGACATGGAATAACAGACTGGATCCAAATCTGGAAAGGAGTATGGAAAGGAGTATGTCAATATTGTCACCCTGCTTATTTAACTTACATGCAGAGTACATCATGTGAAATGATGGGGTGGATGAAGCACAAGCTGGAATCAAGACTGCCGGGAGAAATATCAGTAACCTCAGATATGCAGATGACACCACTGTTATGGCAGAAAGTGAAGAAGAACTAAAGAGCCTCTTGATGAAAGTGAAAGAGGAGAGTGAAAAAGTTGGCTTAAAACTCAACATTCAGAAAACTAGGATTGTCACATCAGGTCCCATCACTTCATGGCAAATAGATGGGGAAAATTGAAACCATGACTTTATTTTCTTGGGCTCCAAAATCACTGAAGATGGTGACCTCAGCCATGAAATTAAAAGACATTTGCTTCTTGGAAGAAAAGCTATGACCGACCTAGACAGCATAATAAAAAGCAGAGACATTACTTTGCTGACAAAGGTCTGTCTAATTAAAACTATGGTTTTTCCAGTAGTCGTGTATGGATGTGAGAGTTGGACTATAAACAAAGCTGAGCGCCGAAGAATTGATGCTTTTCATCTGTGGTGGTGGTGATGACTCTTGAGAGTCTCTTGGACTGCAAGGAGATCAAACCAGTCAGTCCTCAAGGAAATCAGTCCTGAATATTCATTGGAAGAACTGATGCTTAATCTGAAACTCCAATACTCTCTTCCCTGATGGGAAGAACTGACTCATTATAAAAGAACCTGATGGCTGGGAAAGATTGAAGGCAGGAAGAGAAGGTGATGACAGAGGATGAGATGGTTGGATGGCATCACCGCCTTGATGGACATGAGTTTGAGCAAGCTCCAGGAGTTGGTGATGGCTACCCAGGGAGGCCTGGTGTGCTGCAGTTCATCGGGTCTCAAAGAGTTGGACACAACTGAGCGACTGATCTGACGTATAAAATAAATGCCAGATTTCAAAGGCATAGTATTAAAAAATGTTATAAATTTCATTAATTTTGGTTGCATGTTGAAATGATAATATCTTAAGATATAGTGGGTTAAATAAAATATAGGATGAAAATGACTTTGATCTGTTTATTCTAGAGAACTTTAAAATTGCTTGAATGACTCACTTACTTCCATATTCTGGAAATATGTTCTCTAGGAGAACTTCCTGTGATGATGGACATGATCTGTGTTTACCCTGTTTAGTGTGAGAGCCATGAGCCATGTACTAGTGTTGAATATTTAAAATGTACTTTCATGACTGAGAAGCAGATTTTATTTTATTTATTTTTTGGGGGGCTGTGCCATGTGATTTATGGGTTCTTAATAGCCCAATCAGGGATTGTACATGGGCCACTGCAGCAAATGCACCAAATTGTAACCACTGGGCTGCCAGGGATCTCCCAAGAAGCTGTTTATCTAAAGTTAATTAATTTTTATTTTTGGTTGCACTGAGTCTTAATTGCTGTGCTTGGACTTTTCTGTAGTAGCAGAGAGCAGGGGCTACTCTCTAGTTGCAATACACAGGCTTCTCATTGTCTTGGCTTCTCTTCCTGTGGAGCACAGGCTCTAAAAGCATGGGCTTCAGTAGTTCCAGCATGTGGGCTCAGTAGTTGTGACTCATGGGTTCTAGATCACATGGGCTGAGTAGTTGGTGGTGCATGGGCTTAGTTTCTCCTCAGCATGTGGAATTCTCTTGGACCAGAGATTGAACCCTTGTCCCTTGCATTGGCAGACGGATTCTTATCCAACGTACCATCAAGGAAGTCCTGTATTTAACTTGTTAGTTTAAATTTAAGTAGCTGCATGTGGCTACTTCCAAAAATAATGAATAGCACTCAATTCAATGAGAGTCTGCTAAAGTTTTGGACTATGTGAAATTAACTTGCTGCTTATGGGTTCTTGTTGAAAGGTATGTAATATAATTACATGATAACCCAATTTAAAGTATTTATGGATATTTGTAAAAAGCTACATTGTGTTAACTAATGATATCACCATATAAAACAAATTTTAAAATACTTGTTTTGTCTGCTTAAGAGCAAACTAAGCCTGAGGCCAAGGTGCTTCTTAGTAATTTTTTTAACGTACTATATTGGGCAGTACAGTTTTGGACCCTTTTATTACTCTACAATTTACTGTTTTAGATTTACATTTACAATCCATCTATAATTGATGTTTACATATGGTGTGAGGTAGGAGTCAAGTTTTCTTCTTCTGTATGGATATCTAGTTGACTAAGCTCCAAGGAAAAAAGAATTTTTCTGTTTTCATACTACATTATTTATTTGTTCTTACACCAAATATCCACACTGTCTTTAGTAACTGGTAGACGAGTGTCTTGTTCATTGGCCCTTTCTGTTTCCATATAAACATTAAAAATACCTCATCAAGGTGTTTCCCTGGTGGCTCAGTAGTAAAGAATATGCCTGCCAATGCAGGAAATATGGGTTCGATACTGGTCTGGGAAGATCCCACGTGCCACAGAGCCGCTAAGCCCATATGGCACCACTATTGAGCCTGTGCTCTGGAGCCCAAGGGCTGCAACTACTGAGCCCATGTGCCCTCAAGCCTGTGCTCTGCAACACAAGTAGCCACTGCAATGAGAAGCATGCACACCACAACTAGAGAGTAGCCCCGGCTTTCCACAACTAGAGAAAGCCCATGTATAGCTATGAAGATCTAGGGCAACCAAAAAAAATAAATAAAAATTTAAAAAATACCTCATCAATTTTCATAAAATAACTTTTGGAATTTTAGTTGGGCATTACATTGGATCTCTATAACATCCAATTTTGAACATGATAAAGCCATCCATTTATTTAGGTCCTTCACTTCTCTCAGTAATATGTTATCCTTTTTTTTTATGAAAAAGTCTTACACATCTTTTGTTAGATTTATTTCTAGCTGTTTGCTGCTATGAATTATAAACTTTCTAATTTCATATTCTAATTATTGCTGGTGTAGAGAAATACAGTTAATTGTCCTTAGGTCTAGCAATTGTACTAAATTAACTTACTAATTCTTACAGTTTCTTTAGTACTTTCTGCATAACCAGTCCTGCCATTTGTGAATAATGACAGTTTCATTTCATTTCTTACACATTTTTTATTGTATTTCATCTTACTGCATTATTGTACTGGTCAGGATCTCAAGAACAGAAACCAATAAACTTTTTTGTAAAGGACCAGATAGGAAGGAAGCCAACATTTCCTGTATAAATGTACATAGACTATAAAGTATTGTGCTTAAAAGGGAGTCAGTAATCTTGCAAGTGTGTTTTAAGAAAACTTGTATTAATTTGAAGGGCTATACAATATTCTGATAAATTAAAAGGGGCTATTTTTATAGGGGATTGAATTAGGAAAGGATAATTCATAATCATGAAAGAAATGAGGTAAAACATTTACCTAGTAAATTGGCAACTGCTGAAAAGTTGTGTTTATTTTTAATGTGCATAAGTATAAACTAATGTTTGTTTTTCTTTCCCTTTAGGAAAAATAGAAATGAAGGTACATATGCACACAAAATTTTGCCTCATTTGTTTGCTGACATTTATTTTCCATCATTGCAACCATTGCCATGAAGAACATGACCATGGTTCTGAAGAGCATCACAGACACCATCGTGGAATGACAGAATCGGAGTCAAGCGAATTTTCAGTGCTGGATGCTGAAAATGAAAAAAAATATTATATTGAAAAACTTTTTGACCGTTATGGTGAAAATGGAAGATTATCCTTTTTTGGTCTGGAGAAACTTTTAACAAACTTGGGCCTTGGAGAGATAAAAGTAGTTGAGATTAATCATGAGGATCTTGGCCACGATCATGTTTCTCACTTAGATATTTTGGCAGTTCAAGAGGGAAAGCATTTTCACTCACATAACCACCAGCATTCCCATAATCATTTAAATTCAGAAAATCAAACTGTGACCAGTGTATCAGCAAAAAGAAACCGTAAGTGTGATCCAGAGAAAGAGACAATTGAAGTGTCTGTAAAATCTGATGATAAACATATGCATGACCACAGTCATCGCTTATGTCATCACCACTGTTTGCGTCATCACCTTGATCATAACACTACTCGCCATTTTCCTAATGATTCCATTACTCACAGTGAGCATGGGGAGCCTAGCCATGAACCTTCAACAGAGACCAATAAAACACAGGAGCAATCTGAAAGTAAGCTACCAAAAGGAAAGAGGAAGAGAAAAGAGAAGAAAAGTAATGAAAATTCTGGGGTTATTACACCAGGTTTTCCCTCTAACCATGATCAGGGTGAACAGTATGAACATAATCGGGTCCACAAACCTGATCGTGTACATAACCCAGGTCATTCTCATGTACGTCTTCCAGAACATAATGGTCATGATCCTGGTCATGGACACCAAGATCTTGATCCTGATATTGAAGGTGAACTTCGACATACTAGAAAGCGAGAAGCACCACATGTTAAAAAAAGTGCAATTTATTCAGCTGCTAGTCACAAAGATCATAATGAAGATGATCGTCAACATGAGGTAAGCAGAATAAGGTAGTTGCTCTGTAACTCTCAGATGATTCTGAAGTACTCTTAGGTAAAAAGAAAAGTAACAGGAATAGACAACCGTATTTAAACTTGTTTCCAGTTACAAAATACATTAAGGGATAAAAATCAGATTAAAGATTTTTAGCTGCATTTTTACTTGCATTGTTTGTTTTCACATTTGGGTTCCTTCAATTCTAAATGTTTAAAGGTTGTCAGGAAATATATTTCTTTTATTCCTTATTTTACTCTCTTGCTTAAGACTTGCTTTGACTCTCCAAGTTAGCTTATGTGTTGTTACTGTTAACCAATTTCTAGATGCTTGAAAATTGAAGTCCTTTTTTTTGTTGAGACAGTTTCTCTTTCATAATAATTAACTTATTGAATTAACTACAGAGTGATTTCTAGTCACTGATCTAGCTCCAAAGTCAGGTATTTTGCACATGTGGTAGGTTTGTTTTCTCTGTCACTATCACAGGACCTACATGCTCAGATTAGTCTTTTCTCATGCTTTTGACAGATGAACACTGAATGCAAAAAGATATAATAATGAGAAATGCCAATAGCAATGGGATGGTTCTCTTATTCTAAATTTTTGTTCTCCTTTGAATACTTTCACATTTGATTTGTTACTTCTTGATTTTTAAACAGCTATTCACCTTAAAAACATTTTTGTTTCATTAAAAGTGTATCAGTACCCTTATTCTTATATTTAGCTCTCATTAAAGTGTAGGAAAAGCTGTTGAATTTATTATTGTTCAGATATATAAAAAGTAGCAGCACCTATTGTGGAAGATGACCTCAACCTTTGTTTTGGTCTCTTATTACTGAAATGTGTTTTACATCTAAGTAAATATCTTTGTTTCTTAACTAGACAAATCACTAGATATTGGGTTTTCAGCAAATTTTAAAATCTTCGTGTACTTTTAAAGAAATTGTTAATTTATTACTATGGGTAATATCCTAGAGTCTCTTGTTGATAATAACTAGACATTATCATAACTAAACATTAGTGTTTACTCTTTGGATTCTACTTGCAGGGTCTGGATCATCAGTCTTATTATTTTGTATCCTTATAGGCCTGATGCATAATGGGGATTTTTTCAAGTTTTCTGGAAATGGTCTATGCATTAGATAGGGTAGTAGTACCTCACGTAAAGACTTGACATGAGAAAAATCATTTGTTTGTATGTTTTGATTTTGTTTTTACATTATAGATACAGTAAGCAAGCATGCAACCAGAGTGCATATATGTGGAAAAGAGATACTCCATTCCCTTAGTTTTAGATATTTGTATAGTGATGGGTCCAGATTTTTTTTGTTATTTGTTTTCTTCTTAGTTTTTTTATACTTTGTACTTAAAAAGTTCTAGTGGATAAAGCTGCATTTTTTAATCTTGCGGTTTTAGCACTGGGATAGAATTTCACTATACGATATTCTTCTGGGGTACCTTAGGTAGTAAAAATGTCTGTATCTTTTTATATTTTAATATAAAGTTATTAAAGTACTCTTAAGTCTATTTAACAGTTTCACCAAATAAGAATCTTGAGCAACTGATGATTGCAGTTTGACTAGGGAAGTGATTTTTTTTCTTTACTCCTTCAGGATCTTGGGAATATAGTTCTAAATCATTCTTATTAATGGCAGAAAGTCATTATCTTTTATATGTTGCAGTGGAGAATGGTTAAAATCCATAAAAAGGTTGGGGTAATCAGGTTGAATTCTTTCCTGTCATAAATTCCTATTAAAAACCATTCTTTGTAGTAGATATTTATATTGCAGATTGTTTTAAAATTATATTTAGAATATATTTTACTATACAGTACTTTTTCTGCCTAATCTTCTTAAAGTACTCTTAATTTGTTTTATCAATTTTCTTGCAGTGTTTGAACGTCACTCAGTTATTAAAATACCATGGTCATCGTGCCAACTCTCCAATCTCATCTGATCTATTTACATACCTTTGCCCTGCTTTGTTATATCAGATTGACAGCCGACTATGTATTGAGCATTTTGACAAACTTTTAGTTGAAGATTTAAATAAGGATAAAAATCAGGTTCCTGAGGATAAGGCAAATATAGGGGCATCAGGTAAGAAAGATTTAAGTTCTTTCTCCTCAAAAGAGTCTCTGTACTTTTTTAAAAAATATAGTTGGAATCAGAAAGCAGTTCCAAATGATTGCCTTATTTTTGTGTCTTTCAGTATATTTTAATCATGTTTTAAGTATTTGTGTTTAGAAAAGATTGGAGGAAGACAGGCATAATACAGTTTACTCATCTCTTCTGGCATTACATAGGAACATTTTGTTGTGGACAGAGAACTAATAGATTGGAAAGGAAATGCAGGTTTTTCATGAATAGATTCTTCTTTATGGGCAAATGTTAATAAGGGGGCCATTAATTAAAGTTACATGATGTTATGATTACTTAATATTTAGCAAGATGAGGGGCTCTAGTGAAAAGCCAAGATTACAAAATTTTTAAAGACGTGAAAAGGGAAGTTAGTGTGGTTAAACTCTAGGAATGTCTCAGAATGCCAGTGATTGGCACATGAACTTCATCATGGGCACTTAGTAAAACCAAATGGGTAAAATCAAAACTATTTTTAAACTTCTTTCTTTGTACTTTTTCATCATATCCAGTTGGCTACATTGCTCCACCTTGATGTTTACAGGTACCTCCTTCTGAAACTTCTATTCCATAAGAAATTTGTACCTCTTATTGAATCCCAAATGTCATTCCAATTTATTCTTTTGATAAAATCTGAAAATCTTTGATGTTTTTTCTCTATCTGTGGTTTCTGTTTTCATTTCCTATTTTCACTTGTATAATCAGTTGTTGAGTCCAGTTGAGTCTTAAGTATTTTCCAGTTCTCTCCACTCTGTCATAACTTTAGTTCATATCCTCCTTGGTTCTTTACTGAATTGTTGAAATAACTCCATAATTTTCCCTGCCTATGTTTCTGTTCCCCTCATAGATCATGCTTAGCACTTAAGCTAGATTTATTTGGACACTCTGACATAGATTTTTCTTTTTATTGATAGCCAGTATTTATTTAATACATGGACTTTTATTTATTTACAAACATGTATTGTAGGCACTGTTCTATACTCAGTTCATTTACTCTTCATAACAGTCCTATGAAATAGAGAATGTTACCCTAAAAAATTTCCCAGGGTCTTAAAACTAGTGAGTGATAGTGGTAGAGTTCAATTCTGGGAAGCTTAATCATTTTGGTATTCATATGTGCAAAGTGTTTTACATATTTTTCTTCACTAAATTTTAATACTAATTGAATTATTTGAGGAAGCTATTATATGATTCTTGTTTTTATGGGTAATAAGTAAGGTAAGGTATAGAAAAGTTAGTAACTTGCCCACAGTTCCCAGACCTAATAAATGATAAAATCCGCCAAGTCTGAGGTTAATCACTGTGCTGTTTTCCAAATTTAGGAAATTCTGATATCCCCTTTGTGATTTTTGCCATATATTGTTAATGCTACTTAACATTTTCATTAGATCTCTAGTATTTTTCTTTACATTTTTCAATATTGTAAGTAGTAGTAGCTACGAGGACGTGGATTTGATGTGATGTGCTAGGTATAGTTTTCCTCATTTATTTTAAAATACTGCATTATGCTATGTTGTTCAAAGTTTATATGTTTGTTTTTACCCTTCAATCATGCTTTTCAGAATATGATCCATGTCTACCTACTATCACATTTCTATTTTCCACCATTCATTTCTTCCCCTTCCTTCTAATTTTAACAAACCATGATAATAGATTATGCTGGTTTTCCTTGATTCTTCTCTGCATTTTTACTTTGTAAGCATCTCTGCTTGGCTTACTACTGTGATTCCTCAATGATTGGTCTCCCTGGAATAACTTAATTGACTGTACTAGGTTTAATTAAGTCCCCTACCTTGACACCATGTGGATATTGCCATCATGGTACAGAGTTCAGGGATCTTAATAATTGGATTAGTTATCTTTTTGTTTGCCTTTAGTTGCTTAAAGGAAGTGACTGGGTCTTTCATCTGAGCATCACTAGTGCTTAAGATAAAAGATACTTTGGACAAAAAGTAAACACTCATATATTGATTGAATGAATAAATTACTTAATATTAGTCTATAAGCTTTTGTTTCTAACCTAGAAAGAACACTTGTAAGTCAGCCTAGTGTACGTTGATAATACAGTGTTCTCAAGAAGAATGAGTAGTATTTCATGAACTTCATATGTGCAAAATCATATTGAATGCACTTCTGGTTGAAATGCCTAAGATATAGTTGAAATGAAATGGAAGTCACTCAGTCATGTCCGACTCTTTGCAACCCCATGGACTGTCCATAGAATTCTCCAGGCCAGAATACTGGAGTGGGTACCCTTTCCCTTCTCCAGGGGATCTTCCCAACCTTGGATCAAACTGAGGTCTTCCACATTGCGGCAGATTCTTTACCAGCTGAGCCACCAGGGAAGCCCAGGAATACTGGAGTGGGTAGCCTATCCCTTCTCCAGCAGATCTTCCCAACCCAGGAATTGAACTAGGGTCTCGTGCATCACAGGCAGATTCTGTACCAATTGAATAGTAATTAAAGTGACTAAATTTATGTGTATGAATATGAGCTGAAAAAGCAGAATTTTGATAAAATAGATAAAAGACTGAAAGGGCAGCATTTTAAAAGTTTAAAAGTGTAGAGCAGTAAGCAATAAGGTAGACATGTTTATGAATATCGCATTCTAGTATAAGAGTTCTGTTTGAGACAGAGACATTCCTTAATGCTTAAAAGAGTTACACATAAAAGAGATGCTCTCAATACATAACTAAGTCTCTTAGGTTCCTACCTGTTCTTGGTTAATTTCTTTGCAATAGGAAAATAATAACCTCAGAATGGATAAATTAATCATAATAGCCTATATTTATTAGAGCCTTATTACAATGTGCTATTTTAAACACCACTTTTACAAGAGTTTAATTTGTTATTCCCATGAGCTAGACATTTTTCTTTACTTCTCTTTACTGAGGAAAGGAGGTTTGAGAAGTTAAGTAACATGCCCAAATCACAGAACAGAGCTGTGACAGAAACTAGAGTATTCTCCATCTAAAGCCTGTAGTGTAACCACTGTGCTCTTTCCCTGTGCTATGTTCTACTGCTTCCTGCTGAAAAGGCTCTTAAGTGTTCTTGGCCAGAATGTAAGCGACAGGGAGATAAGGAGAGTTTAGTGTTTTGACAGATAAAGCAGATGTAGACAGAAAAGTGGTACAGGTAAATATTGATGTAAGTATTACTCTAAGTGTAGATTAGTCATTAAAAAAAATCTAATAGTCTTCGACTAGACAAGCTGGGTTCAGTCTGATTAGATCTGAAAGGGCAGAGAAAGTGAGTCCACACACTAGACTTGACTAATGATCTTTGGATGGACAACATATGTCCCCTTTCTGGCTTCATGCTCATTGATATTTGTAGATAACTAAACACCTTGAGAGCCAGTGTCTCTCTCAGGCACTTATAAATTCTTACTGGCAGGAATAAAAGTATGTGCTAGGTCTAAGATTATTTATCTTAATTAAAAATAAAATTCATTTGTTCTTTACAGGGGAAAAATGGAGGCTGAAAAGATTGAGGCATCTAGAGTTAAAACTAATAGCCTTTTCTATTTGTGCAGTTTCTTAAAAAACTCTGGTTATTTATTTTCACATTGGCTATGGGTTATGACTTAGAGTTGTCTATGTCATAGTATTGATACAATCTACATATTTTAACAAAACTGTTGACAGATGCTTAACTATAGTAATATTGAAAATTGCACTTTATTCAATCTAAAAAGCCTTAGAGAAAAGTGTACTTGCTTTGAAAACAAGTACATTACTAATAGTGAATATTGATTAGTTGTTTGCAGGTGGTTATTAGCATTGTCAGAAATGAAACTTGAATTAATTATGTCCTGATAGATGTTAATAATTGTTAAAATGCCCTGCTAGTAATTATTTTTAATGACTGCTGCACCATTTAAGAAGGTTAACTTGTTCTGTATAAATCTCCCATAGTGACACAGCTACTACCTCATTAACTGTTCAAAGACTGCTGTAAACCAAATATGCTATATACTGTGTATGTTAGAAATCATTTGTTTCTCAAGATTGGCTCATTTAGTCATAGAGTTGACCCTAGCTTAATTACCAAGGGGTGGGGGGGAGGTTGTGAATAGGCTGCTAAGCATTTTCCACCAATTAAAATGCTGAAACAGTGTAGAAAACTGCCATCTTGCACATGCTTTGAACCAAGTTAATTAGAAAGTTTCCACAGATGAGCGCTTCTTTTTAAAAGAATGCATTTTCTCTCTAGATAATGAGAAAGGGAGTTGGTGAATAAGCTTGAAGACCTTTAACGTTTTAAGCAACCTAATTTGCAGAATAAGTGAAGCTTGTTTAAGACATTTAGTGTTTTTTATTGCATATGGTATCCTGGGTACAAATAAAGAAAACATTTGCTAGTTGTACTTAATAGTTTGCATAGTGTTAGGTTGGTATAAATTTTATAAAATTCCTTTCATTGTTTATCATTTATTGTTATTTTGGATTTCTTTTGGCTTTATACCAAACAAATTGTGATTTAAAAAAGACAAATAATTTGGTTGGAAATCAAAACAATTTTATTGGCTTTTTTTACATCTAGGAAATTATGATATTTGAGCTTTATATGTTATTAATTGTGGAAATATGTATGTACTTAAATAGCGTGGGAAAGTATTTCAAGGACAGTAAATTCAAAACAACTTTTATTACTCATAGGTCAAAGAAATAGTAATTTTCTTATAATTTGTTAGGAGAATCACTATTCCTTAAAGTTTTAGTGCTAGGAAGCTAAAATTATTATTTAAAATTAATAAGAAATCAGCATAAGAAAACACGTATGATAAGGTAAACTTACAGGATAATAGGGCTGTTTTGCTAATAAAACAGTTGTGGTGGAATAGTTGTAATCTATAGAAAATAACTAAAAAATTTCTGATTTATCTGAAATAGGAAATTTGGCTCTAACTTTTATTTCTTGGCACTGGCAAAAATAAGTAGTAGATATGTGAAATTAATTAGCTTTACGTTTACATGTATTTTCAATGGCATATATTCTGAAAATCTTGTATAGCTACAAGTTTGGTAGTAATCTTGCGTCCCTCTTCCTCTGTCCTAATTAGCTCAAATTTTGAAAGAGTGATTGCCATTTGGATTAATAAAGTTAGTATTTCTTCTTATTTTCATGTTTAATTATACTTATTTTTCTTGTAAATCCTTTTATATGAAGCTGTCTTCCCTTTTATATAAAGCTACTCCGAGAGAGACAAAAGTGATAAATAAGTTACTTGGCCAAGAATTCTCTGAAAATAGTATGATTTACTGGAAATAACAATGGATTAATAGGGGACTTTGGGTTTAGTTTTGACTTTGCCATTTTAGCTATTTAACTATTTTATTATGCTAAAATATATATAACATCAAATTTGCTGTCTTTTTTTTTTTTTTAATTTGCTGTCTTAACCATTGTGCATTTGTTACACTCACAATGTTGTGCAACCATCACGCTATTTTTGTAACTTTTTGTTTTAACCATCACCCCAGATAGAAGATGGGCTTCCCTGGTGGCTCAGCTGGTAAAGAATATGCTTTCAATGTGGGAGACTTGGGTTCAATCCCTGGGTTGGTAAGATCCCCTGGAGAAGAGAATGGCTTACCCACTCCAGTATTCTGGCCTGAAGAATTCCATGGACTGTATAGTTCATGGGGTTGGAAAGAGTTGGATATAACTGAGCAACTTTCACTTTCAGATAGAAGCTATGTAATCATTAAGCAATAATTCATTTCCCTCTTAACCTCAGCCCCCGGTAACCTCTAATCTTTTGTCTCTGAATTTGACTGTTCTAGAGAGTTCACTTAAGTGGAATCATACAATGTTTGTCTTTTTGTCTGCTTTATTGTGAAATACTTAACATAGTGGGTTTTTTCCCTAATGTAGGAAGTTGTTTAGTTTTATTTTTGTTTTTATAAATTTATTTATTTATTTTGGCTTTGCTGGATCTTCATTGCTGTTCAAGCTTTTTTTAGCTGTGGTGAGTGGGAGCAACTCTCTAGTTGCGGTGCATAGGCTTCTCATTGCGGTAGCTTCTCTTGTGGAGCACAGACTCGAGGGCACGCGGGCTTCAGTAGCTGTGGCACTTGGGCTCAGTAGTTTTGGCTTCTGGTCTCTGGAGCACAGGCTCTATAATTGTGGTGCACAGGCTTAGTTGTTCTGTGGCACGTGGGATCCTTCTGGATCTAGGATCAACCCTGCATCTCCTGCATTAGCAGGCAGACTCTTAACCATTGAGCCACCAGAGAATCCCTCAGCATAATGTTTTTAAGGTTCATCTATGTTATAGCATGTATCAGAACTTCATTCCTTTTTATGGTTGAGTAATACTCCATGGCATATATACACCACATTTTGTTAGTTCATTCATTCATCAATGTATGCTTGCCTATTGTGAATAATCCTCTAATGAATACAGGCATGCATGTATCTGAGTTTCATCTTGGAAGTTGGGCAATGCTGTGACCTGGGATTGATTCATGTAATGTTTTTGCTTTTGAGGGATTATGTTTTCTTGTATTCTCTGAGTTTCAGATGTCAGCACAAATACCAGTGATTTTCTAATCATTAAATGAGCTGTTCTCTTTCAGACATCTCTTTTAATTTACAGATTTGCTTTCTAAGGTGGATGAGAAGGAGATATAATTATCAGCACTGATCAGTGAGAAATTGTACCTGGGAGTGTGTAATATGTGACATATACCCATTTGTGCACACATGAACTTGTTTACCCTTTAACACACAGACTCTCCTTTAATTACATGTGTAAACACTTATCTAATTTATATGTGTATCAATCTGCTAGTGATTGGTCTTCAGTTATAATGTATTTGGTCTTCCCTGGTGATTCAGACAGTAAAGAATCTGCCTGCAATGCAAGAGACCTGGGTTTGATCCCTATGTTGGGACGTCCCCTGGAGGAAGACACGGCAACCCACTCCAGTATTCTTGTCTGGAGAGTTCCATTGACAGAGGAGCCTCACAGGCTACATACAGTTCATGGGGTCTCAGAGTCAGACACAACTGAACGACTTACACTACAATGTAAAAGCTCACCTGTTAGCATACTGGCGATTGATTTTCACCGAATTCGATTTTGATTTATTTGGTAACTTGAGTTTTGACTAATTGACCAAAAGTCACTTGAGATTGTAAATCATCACAGAACATTTTAAAATGTTTATGGCTTCATAGACTCTTTATTCTGTGCTCTTTTTCTTTAATTTCTTGATTAAAGTATCTTTTAGATTGGCTCTTTTTGAGATATATTGCCTCTAAATTGGATTATTGACAAACTAAGGAAAAATATATTTGGGAAAGGAGAGTTGTATATTAATATGTAAGACATTTTATCTTCAGGTTTAATGTTTTCATTATTAGCCTTGGTGTTTCCCTTTTAGTTATTGTATCTTTTGTTCTCTCCCTTTTTAATTATTTTCCCCGCCAGTAGTTTGATTGGAGCTAGAGAGTTGCAATACTTTTGACAAACCTTTTTTGGTTTAGTTGACCAGTAACTTTATTGCTTCCTTGACTTCATGTATACTTAGTCTCTTTTCTCCAACCAGGCTCTCCCACCCATTGATTTGATTGTTCCAATCTTTACCTGGGGCACACACAAATAAAGTAACTTAACTTGGTCATCATTATGAAGTCAGTCTTTAAACCTTGTTTGACCTTATATTTTTATTTATACAACAGCTTATTTTTTGTTTGTTTGTTTAACTCCAGTTCCCTGTGCCTGGTAGTCCCAACCATAGTTGGGAGAAATCTTATTTTTTGGATCCACTAACCAGGATGTTGCCTTTATAATGAATCTTTCCCTGACCTTGATTCTTTGAGAATTGAATTTCTGTTCCTTTATTGCCCCCAAATCCTTAAGAAGGATAGAAGCCAGTGTATTCAGTCTCTGGCTGTGTTTCAATCTTTTTTGACCTTTAGCTTCCCAGTGTTTATATCATAGTAATTATCTGTTACATTTAGCATAAATCACAGTACTTCCATTAATAACAGATGACCTATTGTTTTATTCAGAACTAATTTAGCTAACGAGAACACTAGCTGTAGTGTTAAGGTTATTGGATAGTGTGACTAAAATGTGCAATGAATAAACACAGTTTTATTGATAGTTTAGCATTTAGCAGGTCAGTTAAAGTTTTTTTTTAAATCTATCTTTATTTCTGTTTGTCTTTCAAAATTTTAAGTTATCTTGATAAAGAAATGCATTTTTCCTTTATTCATTTATCATAAGACTTAACATAAAATCTTTCAGCAGATTTATAGTCCTATTAGGTTTGATTAGGAAAATATCATTTTAGATTAAACCTTTTCAAAATTATCACTCTTCAGTGAAATTTGCTGTAAGTATTAAAGTTTAACACATTTGTTTAGGCCATTAAAAAAAGTAATCTCTCATTTTAAATGAATATGCCTCACTCCCTGAACCACTGGCATTAATTTGTGATACCTACTTATGAATAGCCTAGAAAAAGAAATCTGCACAAAATTCCACCTGTTTCTTACAAGTCATATGAAAACATTTCTCCTGTGTTCTGATCCAGTCAAAACTATATAGTGACATTTTAAAAGTAGTAAATTGTACAGAAAACTAAATTGGGGGAAAGGGAATTTGTAACTGGGTATGGAAGAAAGATGATACCAAGGAAAATAGGACTGAATTATCCTTTGTAAAAATAAGGAATGCAATAAAGCAACCATTAATAAGGCTTTTTTTTTTTTTTGGTCTTACCTGAGTATATTTCTATTTGGAGCTGATATTTAAAAGTTTCTTAGACTTTGTATTAGAAAGATTTCCATAGATTATAGTGTGTTGGATGCTTAGATTCTTTAATGCTTACAGGAGAGTTTTATAATTAGAGTCTCTAAATAAACAGTTTTATTGCTATGACTGTGCCTTTAGACATTAGCAAAATTTTATTTAAATCTAAATAGTGTAAGTGAACCACAGCCTTAAGTCATTTTAAGCCCCTGTTTCTAATAAGGTGGACCACTGAAAATACTATTTCTAACTTGGTCTGAGTTTAATTCTTTACCACCTTGAATATAGTTGTTTTGTTTTTAAACACAGTAGTGCCAAAATACAAAGTTTCTTAAAAAACATAGTCTGGGTAGGATAATCAGTCTTCCATGACTCATTTATCTTATGTTTATTCTTTGAAGCTTTTTTGTTTATAATGGCATACTAATATTGATCATTACTTTCTTCTTACAGCGTGGATTTGTGGTATCATTTCTATCACTGTCATTAGCCTGCTTTCCTTGCTAGGCGTGATCTTGGTTCCCATCATTAACCAAGGATGCTTCAAATTCCTTCTTACATTCCTTGTTGCACTAGCTGTAGGAACAATGAGTGGAGACGCCCTTCTTCATCTACTGCCCCATGTAAGAAACCTTTTAAATCTTTTTAAGAAGTAAAAGTATTTCAGCTAAAAGGGTCCTTTATTAGCAAGCTGTACCATACTAATCTAATATTTCCGTTGTTTTATTGCTTATAGGATGAAGTATTTTTTCATTTGTACAGTTTTAAATTAAGTAGTATTTTTAAAATTGAATTTATTAGATTTTAAAGTAGCAAAAACTGATAGTGTCAGTTTTATCTTCACTTGTCACAACACATACATATTGTATCATCACAATGCACGTTTTCACTCTCTTACAATTACATATGTCACACCTTAGTGAAGCTGAAATTTTAAAAATGCTCTATTAGCAGTTCTGAAAGTGAATATTTAGTGATCAGTGAGTGTTTTATTTTTGTGGTTTCTCAAGAAAGCCATTAGAAGAAATGTATATAGTATTTTATAAAGGGCTTCCCTGTAGCTCAGACGGTAAAGCATCTGCCTACAATGTGGGAGACCCAGGTTCGATCCCTGGGTCGGGAAAATCCCCTGGAGAAGACAATGGCAACCCACTCCAGTACTCTTGCCTAGAAAATCCCATGGACCAAGGAGCCTGGTAGGCTACCGTCCATGGGGTTGCAAAGAGTCAGACATGACTGAGTGACTTCCCTTCACTCTTCATATGGTATTTTTTATGATTGTACACATAACCAGTGCTCCACAGGCATCTTTATTTGAGCAGGAATAGGCAGACATCTCCAGTTAATGATTTTAGATGTTTAAGCTCTTTACTCATGGGGCCATTTATCTTTTCACCTGGTGTACCACTTGTGTTCTTCCATTTGGGAACACTTCTAATAATATGATCATAAGTCCACACTCCTGAGCCTTTCTGAGCCGGTGCAGTGGTAAAGAATCCACCTGCCAATGCAGAAGACGCAAGAGACGCGGGTTCCACCCCTGGGTAGGGAAGATCCCCTGGAGGAGGAAATGGCAACTCACTCCAGTATTCTTGCCTGAAAAATCCCATGGACAGATGAGCCTGGTGGGCTAAGAGTCAGACATGACTGAGCACTTGTACAGGCACATGCATCACACTCCTATTTCCTTGCTTATCAACCTTTTAAAAGGTTTATTACCAGTTAAGAGTGTTTGAACCAGTATTACTGTCTGTCCTTCAAATTATGAAAACAACAGAGCTTTTTTCTTTTCTGAATGTAAAATTATAGATTTGAATATTTATGTTCTCATCTCTTCCCTTCTAGAGTATTTGGAAGACAGTATTGTATTTGTGTGTTGTGTACACCTGTTCTTCCTTCTGCACTCCTGGTTGAGAATTCCCGATCTAGTGTCTAGAACAATGTATGGCATTGCCTTTTAAAAAATTAATATTAAGACTGTGAATGTGCATTTTTTTTTTTTGCTGTTGATTCATTATATATAACTAATTTTCCCATCTATTTTAACCCCTTGCCTGCCCTTTCTCCCCAGCCACCAAGCATAGCAACAGTCTGCTTCAGAACTGGGCCAACAGTTGAAGTGCAAACAATGTTTAAGTGCTGTTTAACTTATTTATTTTCTTAAGTGTTAATTAAATGAAGCTATTACCTTTTGTAATGGTCTTATCTTTCTTTAAGAGGTTTAGAAACCTCTTCTGTTGACCACTTACAAATAAGGAAAGAATGTAAATAAATGTTACAAAGAGGGAAAATACTGAGGACCAGTTCTCTTTTACACTCTCTAAGATTAATATGATAGAACTTACATGTTTTGCAGTTTTAAAAGAGCTTTGTTTCTGTACACACATTTATTTTTGCTAAAGATTTAAAATGTAGAAAATTAAATGCATGTTTAAGTATATACTTTTGCTCATGTTCAACAGTATGTGCAGACATAACATCTCATCACTTCTTTGCAATAATTAATAAAAGAAAAGTATTATAAAAATTAGCTTAAGAGAAAGTTAGATTATAGGGAGTTAGAAATGGTTACTTGCTGGTGAATTAGTCTATTTTAGTTTTACAGATAATAAGTCTTATATCTGGGTCATATTTACTTCAGTTTACAAAGGACCCATCATTCCCTCTATTCTTACTCCTGGATTGATTCTTACTATAGGATGTATTAATATCTTAACCCCGATAGCTGTTTGAAATTTTTGGTCTTTGTTTTAGAGTTACCATGAAGTGTAGTACTTTCCAGGCCACTGAGTATAACAAAATTAAATGGAAGACTACTTATATTCAAGTGATGTAACAGGGGATTTTTTTCTTTTCTGGAGATTATATTCGCAAAGTAGCATTGTATTGCTGGTTTAGAAGCTTTTCTTATTCTCATTAATAGTCTCAGGGTGGACATGATCACAGTCATCAACATGCACATGGGCATGGACATTCTCATGGACACGAATCTAAGAAGTTTCTGGAAGAATATGATGCTGTATTGAAAGGACTTGTTGCTCTAGGAGGCATTTACTTATTATTTATCATTGAACATTGCATTAGAATGTTTAAGCACTACAAACAGCAAAGGGTAAGTATTTTTTAATTATTTGTTTTCCGAAAGGTAGAACTCAAAAACCTTTATTTTGGGGAAGGCCTTGTTTTTTCTTAATCATGGTGTTCGTATGTATTAAATATCATTGAATAGACTGTCTTCAGAGGAAAAACTGATCTTTGCCAGTTTTTTTTGTCATTACATTTGTTTTAGCATTTATAATCAAGCTATAGGAGTCCAGTTTCAGTTAATTTTGTGTTGCTTCTTATCTAGTTAACTTAAATAGTTTGGAAAAATACTGACCAATTTATGGTTACTAAAAATGCAAAAATATATAAATAGAAGCAAGTCTAATTGGTCTTCATAGGTAATATTTTCAAGTTTTAGAGGCTTTCACTGACATATCTTTTAATGAAAATGTTTTCACACAACAAATTTCTATACCAGAAATACCTTGCCAGTAGTGTAAGTACTAAAGGTAAGAAGAATTTAGATTCAGAGGGCTTTGTAGGAAGAAAATATTAATGAAATTAAGGATTTGGTGGTTCATTTAAAGTAACAAAACACTTCGGAGATGGTACTTGGACTATTGATTAAATGCCCTGTTTGTCATGAACTGTCTTTTGGGTCACATTTAGTAGAATAAGACAAATATCTAAAAGAATTTTTCCCACAAGAAAATAAGATACTGTCATTCACTATGAGTTACACACTTCCTGTTCACATCTGTCTCTAAGGCTCTTCTTGAATACATCTCATTAAAATGATTGTGATATTGATGCTGATTGTTTTCAGTATATTTTGTTTAAGTAAATCCTAGAGGACATTTTTAGAAAGCTTCACAAAGTAACAAGTTAGAAAATTTTTACATTTTCTTAGTTAGCTACAAATATTAAAAAAAAAAATCTTCAAGAACAGTGGATAGTCATTGTCATCATAATATATACAGTCTACTCTTATAATAGAACTTTAATGCTGTTTTTTTACAGATATATTCTTGTTTGTGTATGTATGTGTTTTGTATATATCCTCTTGGGACATATGGCTTAGAATAGAACTCTGAACTGGGATTCAGGAAAAGTGATTCTGTTTCTGGTCTAGCCACAAACTAGCTCTGAAACTTTGACTCATGTATCATGATTTCCAGTTGTTATCTAAATGCATAGGGAAATAAATTCTACTTCTCATCTGTATTTTCATATTATATTCCAAGTAGTGTATAAGGCCATATTTTAGTCAGGGCATTGTATTTAATTGCTTCTAGAGGAGATTTGATCAAGATGGTGCATTCAGTGAAGTGTTATCTCAGGAATGGTCAAAGGACCTGGGAAGGATCAACTTAGAGAAAAGTGAAAAGATCTAACAGCCTTTGGCTTGTGAAGGGCCATGTGAAAGGTCATGTGGATAGGTGAAGAATTGACAATGGTGAGAGGGATGCCAAGGTAAAATTGACTGGAAGGAAATGAATCAGAGATTACTGCAGGATATTTAGAGGAAAGGTGAAGAGGTCTTGAGTCATGGCATGGGGAAGAGAATGTGATTAAGATAATTATTTAAATGAGAGAATCTAGAAGAAGTTGATAAACAATTTAAAGTCCGTCTCTGTAAATAACAAATTTAGAACACAATACAAATTGCAAGGTTATAAAAAAGTCTTGGATTTACTGTGAGGCTTTAATTTTCTTCGATTGTGTGTACTAACACTGATGCAAAGAAACAGGAAAACAATAGAATGGGAAAGACTAGAGATCTCTTCAAGAAAATTAGAGACACCAAGGGAACATTTCATGCAAAGATGGGCACAATAAAGGACAGAGATGGTATGGACCTGACAGAAGCAGACGATATTAAGAAGAGGTAGCAAGAATATACAGAAGAACTATACAAAAGAGATCTAGTGCACTGGGACGACCCAGAGGGATGGTATGGGGAGGGAGGAGGGAGGAGGGTTCAGGATGGGGAACACATGTATACCTGTGGCGGATTCATTTTGATATTTGGCAAAACTAATACAATTTTGTAAAGTTTAAAAAATAAAAAAAAAATTAAAAAAAAAAAAGAGATCTTAATGACTCAGAAAACCACGATGGTGCAATCACTCACCTAGAGCCAGACATCCTGGAATGTGAAGTCAAATGGGCCTTAGGAAGCATCACTAGGAATAAAGCTAGTGCAGGTGATGGAATTCCAGCTGAGCTATTTCAAATCCTAAAAGATGATGCTGTGAAAGTGCTGCACTCAACATGCCAGCAAATTTGGAAAACTCAGCAGTGGCCACAGGACTGGAAAAGGTCTATGTTCATTCCAATCCCAAAGGCAACACCAAAGAATGTTCAAACTACTGCACAACTGCACTCATCTCACATGCTAGTAAAGTAATGCTTAAAATTCTCCAAGCCAGGCTTCAGCAATACGTGAACCATGAAATGTAGTCCTTTAAGAGAAGTTCAAAGTAAATAAATTTTTATAATTTAATCTTGAACTCATTTTGAACCTAGACTTACTGACAAAATTGAACACATTTTTATAAAGCAAACTGATGGATGAGAAGAGAATTGTCAAAACATGGCAATTTTTTGTAAATTTGAAATTGTGGGAAGTAAAAATCTATGTGGCATTCTAAATGTAATAGTAATGAATTCTTCAAGTATACCAAAGAAGAGAGTCTAGGTAGATAAATCAGTTCACCTCCTTTATAATAAATAGGACAATAAGTAACCTAAGATGAAAAAGTATATAGTGTTTTTTGAAGAAAGGCAATTAGTGATACTTGAGTAGAACAGACATTTGTTGTTCTGTGTAGATGAATCAACTATTGGAAGGAAGCTTTCAGAACACAAGTTAAGTAACATACCAGATGCTGACTAGTTTCAGCAAGTTGGGGCTTTGTGGGTAGTCACTTGGCAAGTTTTTAGGAAAATCTACAGTCAGAAACAAAGCAGTTAAACAGACTCCCAGCTGGTGTTTTACTTTCTATATCTATCTCATTGACTTTTGTACTGTTGTTGTCTTTTCCTTCCTTTTTTTTTTTCTTCATCTCATGTTAAAACTGCTGTTTCTTTTCTTCTCTTTAGGGTGTCTCCATATTACTTTCTTTTGAACATTTTGTGTTTCCTCAGTTTCTATTACCTACTGCTATGAAGCAGAACAACCCCAAGCCCCCAATATAGGCAGGATTCAGTGGGACAGTTCTTTTGCTCCACATGGTGTCAGCTTGAGTGACTCACTCAGACTCCTCTGGTCTGGGTTGACTAGGGCAGTGCAGGGCTGGAAAGGTCTCAGAATGCCTCAGTCTGTTTCTGCATCTTGGTACTTCTCCACATGGCCTCTCTTCAGAGTCTAGACTGAGCTTTTTCATAGCATAGTGGGCAAATTCCCTGAGGAAAAAGCAAAAGGTGCCAGGCTTATCTCAGACTAGGCCAGAACCGGTACAGAATAACTTCTGTTGGATTCTGTTTGGTCAAAGCAAGCCAAAAGACCTGTGAAAATTTAGGGACAAGGAATTCAGTTCAGTTCAGACACAGTTGTGTCTGACTCTCGCGACTCCATGAACCACAGCACGCCAGGCCTCTCTGTCTGTCACCAATTCCTGGAGCTTACCCAAACTCACGTCCATTGAGTTGGTGATGCCATCCAACCATCTCATCCTCTGTCATCCCCTTCTCCTCCTGCCCTCAATCTTTCGCAGCATCACGGTCTTTTCAAATGAGTCAGCTCTTCACATAAGGTGGCCAAAGTATTGGAGTTTCAGCTTCAACATCAGTCCTTCCAGTGAACACCCAGGACTGATCTCCTTTAGGATGGACTGGTTGGATCTCCTCGCAGTCCAAGGGACTCTCAGGAGTCTTCTCCAACACCACAGTTCAAAAGCATCAATTCTTTGGCACTCAGCTTTCTTTATAGTCCAACTCTCACATCCATATATGACTACTGGAAAAACCATAGCCTTGACTAGACGGACCTTTGTTGACAAAGTAATGTCTCTGCTTTTTAATATGCTTCCTAGGTTGGTCATAACTTTCCTTCCAAGGAGTAAGCGTCTTTTAATTTCATGGCTGCAATCACCATCTGCAGTGATTTTGGAGCCCCCAAAAATAAAGTCAGCTACTGCTTCCCCATCTATTTGCCATGAAGTGACGGGACCGGATGCCATGATCTTAGTTTTCTGAATAGATTCCACCATAAGATTTCTTATGGATGGAATAGAATACTTGTACAGGGAGAAAAGAAATTGATGGTAACCATCTTTTGGAGACTCTACTGCATGTTCAGCTAGCCATAACAAATCTACTTACGCAGCAGTTAGAAGATTTAAACATCTGAAACGTAGTTCACAGCCTATACGCAAAACCAGCAAGGATTTACTTTTATTCTGTTCTAAAATAGTTATTTACTTTTTAAAAAGTGAACATTGATTAGAAGTATAAATTTAAGTCAGAAGAGTTGTTAGTGATAGACTGATGAGAAGAAGCCAGACTATTAAGAGATAATGTAGGAAAATTCAAAACAATGAAATATAACAGATTTTATTAGTAGAGAACAGATTAAATGAGAAAGGAAAGTTGTCTTTATTGCAAAGCTGTTAAGTCAGTAATTAATTGGTCATTTTCATATATCACCTCATTTAATCCTTGTAAGAATCTCATTTTCATTTTATAGATGAATATTTTTAGGGTTAATAAACTTAACTTGTCCAAGTGTCATAAAGGTAAACTGTAGATTTAAGATTTTAATTCAAGTTTGTTTCTATTATTGTCACATATAGGGGAAAGTGACATTGTGATAAATACAGAAAGAAATTCAAAGGAATAAGCTTTCATTTTTTAAAATTTCCCATTCATACACAGTATTAAGTGAGAGCAATATTATATATATTTCATGCATTTTGTTTGGGTTGCACATAATAATACAGTACTCTTTACCCTATTCTTATCTTGGAAGTATATGAATTGGACCATTTAGTTGAATATTTGAAGGAAAAAAACATGCAACTTTAGTTGGAGTTTTCATCTGCTTAGGTCTTTTGATTAATTTCTAAAAGTTTTTTTCCTCCTTTTATAAATATTTTATAAAATTACCACCATTTATTCCCATAGATGTTAACAGTGAATACTGTTACTAATTGTGCCTGCAAATTTAATGCTCATATCAGATTTTTCTTTTTTTCAGGGAAAAGAGAAATGGTTTATGAAGCAGAACACAGAAGAATCAGCTATTGGAAGGAAGCTTTCAGATCATAAGTTAAATAATACACCAGATGCTGACTGGCTTCAGCTCAAGCCTCTTGCCGGTAGACAACAGTTCTGACTAAAGAGAAACCTTTAAAATATAAAAATTGAAATTTTGCATCTAAACTGTACCTGTGTTGTTTGAAATTTGTCTTTGTGGCTTCTCTAATATTAGTTTCTTTTATTTCCTTATATGTCTCAACTGATTTTGTTCATGTTATGATTATTTTCAGCCTTATTTATTATACTGGGATATAGGGCCAATTCATTATATTACCAGGCAAGGAAGATATTGCACTTTTTACTTTACAGAAAAAAAAAAAATGAAACAAAACATCTTTAGTGTTTTATTTCTTGGTAATGCAAAAATCTCTGTGCCCTCCATATATGATTGTTTTCATGTGAGAAAAGGAGAGTAGGCCTTTGTACTTAAAGGAGAGTGATCTTGTACATAAAAATCTCTGCTCATCCATTCATCTATTGTGTTTTGTATTGATGTAATGAGGTAGCTTAAAATTTTCAGGAAAACCTAATATTTAACTATAATTTTTCCCATTTGTGAGCTTATGTTTTCCCCTGAATATTACTAATGATTTTCTGTAGAAGAGGCAACCTAGATATTAACTGTAGACTCTGCCCCAAAATACGTTTGTGAAGCAAATGTTTGTCATATAATAGCTTTTGTAAACTAGGTGAGAGGCCAACTTTCATTTAAAAAAAATGTGACAGATGTTATCACTTATGGGTTTTTAAACTTCATTTTCATAAAGATCTAGAAATGATCTTGTTCAGATATGTAAAGCACCCAGAGGAGGCAAGTGGTTTTACTTTTCTTTGTTTTCTTAAATGATAAGAGAAAGTTAGAGTGGGTAAACTTTAAGGTTCCTTTGTTCTCTGAAAAATTATGGGTTTATTTTGTTACCATGGGAATTCTACAGTAACTTTCCACTTTTATTTTCAACTGTTGGTGATGTGCTCCTTAAGTTTCACATGTCTTCATGAGTGCCAGTTTCTCTCCTCTCTTTGCCTGCTATTGATTTCAGTTCCCTTCATTTACTTCATCTGATTCATCTTTTAGACTTTCAAAACCCCAGTTTATGTGTATGCATATGTATATTTCCTTATTTATTTGGTTTTTTAATATCTATTTAGGAATTATAAAAAACTTTCACCTAGGAAATGTTCATTACACTGCTATTTTGTCTGGGTTTAAATTAAGCAAATATGCATTCATGTACTTGTTGATAAAGCATATCCTTTGCCATTATAAATATAGGAACTGATGACTCGGTTGTTTCTGAAGATCGACTTAATGAAACTGAACTGACTGATTTAGAAGGCCAGCAAGAATCCCCTCCTAAAAATTACCTTCGTATAGAAGAGGAGAAAATCATGGACCATTCTCACAGTGATGGAATGCATGCCATTCATGAGCATGACCTCCATGCTGCTGCACATAACCACCATGATGAGAGTAAAACTGTGCTGAGGAAGCATAATCATCAGTGGCACCACAAACATTCTCATCATTCACATGGTCCCTGTCATTCTGGATCAGATCTGAAAGAAACAGGAATAGCTAATATTGCTTGGATGGTAATCATGGGAGATGGCATCCACAATTTCAGTGATGGGTTAGCAATTGGTAAGTGGGCCTAAAACTTGGGTTATAATTTGTTATTCCTTAAGACCATTTTTTGTTTTCTACTGTTTTAGTACTAATCTTGGAGCTTAACAAGTATACTATTATATATTAGTCCTGTCATTTGGCTTTTCCAAAGGCGATGTCAGTGTCTTTGGTAAGTTTACTTGGGGGCATAAAGGTATACTTTCAGTGGGTTTTTCTTTGAACATGTAAACAAATGTCTGCAGTATACTTCTTTAGTAACTTGATTTCTTATTGAAGGGATAGTTACCATATTGAAAAAGCTACCTTAACATATTTTCAAATACATTTATACATTTCTGAATGAGAACAAATGAATTTGAATCTTGGGTTTAAAAATTTTTTTATACTTTAAAAAGGGAAGAAAAACTTTACAATGGTAAAAATCCATTATATCAAATTCAAATATATATTAGAATCTTGTTAATATAAACTGATGTTACCAGTTTAGGAGAACATTAAAAGTGATTAATACATAATTTTATTTTGAGATCCAGACTATTAAATAATTATTCAGAAGTAGGCTTTGGTTTCTTTCAGGAGAGACCATATTTTTGAAGCTACAGTGGCTGTCATTGTTAAAGAATAAAGAATTTTACTAGTAGTAGCAAACGCATGTATACCTCTGATTTCAGTTTTCAGGACATTCTGACAAATAATAATTTATACCATTCATGCTCTAGACCTAGAAAAATTTGGATATGGATGCTTTTAAATATTTGAATATTTATAAATATTAGTTTGCAAGAACAAGCGCAGTTATAGACTTACGTGACTTAAAATTGAGGTCAGAGATTGAAACACTAAAACTGTTACTGCTCTGCCGCTGTGGGTGAATTAGAAGATTACACAAATAGAGAATTTAATTCAATAGGGTATATTTATTTCATTGATTAGCTTTCTCTGGTTGTCACATACCTGTTGTACTTTACTCTCTGTGTGTTCAAAACCTATAGTGTATGAGATTAGTGAGTCACTCATCATTATGAAATTAGGTAAAAGAGAATGCACCTGCCATTATGAATGAAAATAGAAAAAGAGAAGATCAGTAAATGTCACTTGGATTTTTTCCACCCCCCTGACCTTAGGAGCAGCTTTCAGTGCTGGATTGACGGGAGGAATCAGTACTTCTATAGCTGTCTTCTGTCATGAACTGCCACATGAATTAGGTAACATGATCTTAAAATTTATCAGATTTCATCAAATGTAAGAGTTAATATAAATGCATCTAAATTTTAGAGATGTTAAAACATAAAAAATGGCTGATGGCAAGTATTCAGTGTCATCATTCTCTTATTTACTGAAATTTTTGTTAATGTGCTTCCAAAAGTGTGTATTGTTTTTATGTATTTTTATTTTATATAAACAATATTGTTATAGCCCACTGTTTCTTATTCACTAATCAGTGTATTTTTAACTCCATGAATTAATTTAATGCTGTTTCTACCTAGTACTTAAAGGTGTGTATTTACCACATTTTTACATACTTAGCACCCAGTAATTGGACTTACCATGTATCCTGCCACTACAGATAATGGTGCATTGAACATCTGTAGACTTGATGCTGAGAGACCCTTGTGAGAACATCATATGGGGTATATACCTGGGAACAGAACTGATGGATCCTAAGATATGCATGCCTGAGAGTGTCATATCACTGTCGAGAATGACCAAACTAATGTCCTCTCTAGCAGTAATAACTGAGAATTCCTTTGTTTCTCCATCCCTGGTAACAGCATTAACTCTCTAATTTTTGCCAATTTATAAGGTGTACAGTGCTATTTCTTTATTGTATTAATAGGCATTTTTTGATCCAGCAATCATTTTTAAAATTTCTCTTCTTATGTTTTGGTTTCCTCCTATAAATTGAAAAATGGAAGAAAAAATATGAACATACATTCACATAGAAAATATGAGGGATATGAAGGTGACATAAATTTGAAAGAAAAAAAACTGCATCTCTTGAGTATCCAAGGAATTTCTTCATGTGCCCCTTCTTCTGACTGAAATGTCTATCATTTTGACTGTTTATCTTGATTGGTAGTATACTGATTGGCCCACTTTGAGTAGAATTAACATATAATTTTCTTAATTACTAACTGCTCATATAAAGTAAAAAAAAATCTCTTACTGCTTACTTGGTGCTGATTCTTTAGGACTTGATTCCCTATAGTTTTATTTACCTTGTCAACCTTCGGCATATAATCATATATCTTGTTTATGCCCCATAATCCTTTATCCAGACCCTTCATTGTCTTTTCCTTGGGCATTTTCCTTAGGGAGTACTTATAGTTCTGGTTTCATTCTGTTCCAGTGTATCTTATATACCTATTGTCTTGACATATGCCTATGTTACTCTATGACTAGATGTGACTTATTTAATCAAAATCTTTCAGTCGCCTTCCTTTACATATAAAGTAAAAGCTGAGAGTCATTAATGTTCCTTTCAGTGACCTTCACATCTGGCTTCCAGCTACCTTTTCAGCCTCACTCACTGAATTGCTGTTACTTGTTTTCAATTTCACCCAAACACAGTTCATCAAACCTGCACTCTGGGTGCCTGACCTGTTTCTTTGCTTATTCCCTCCTAATTGGCTTGTCCTGCTAGGTCTGTCCCTAGTGTAGCATGTTAAGTCTTTTTTCCTCTAACTTCAGTACTGCCTTCCAGTACACCATGCCTCAGGTTTATCTTTCCTCTAAACTTTATCACTTACTTTCTCTAGGTCCTTCTTTTAATGCTTAGTATATTTCCCTTTTAGACATCCTATTTGCTTATAATGTAGGTTTTTGTGTGTGCAGATATTATATCTCACATTGTGAGATATTATATCTCAATTATATTTAACAGCTTTCCTATGCTAGTAAGAGAATGATGTACCAAATAACTTCCTTGCATTTCAGTAGCAACACAAATCAAGACTGTCTGTCAGTTTTGATATATAAGAAACATTGCCTAATTGTTTTAACCCTTTTTTTTTTTTAAGTTTGCTTAGTAATAAACTTGGATAATCACACGCACATCCATAGTATGCCAGGAAAGCTTTCAGCTTCCTTCCTACCCACCCACTACCCCCTAAAAGGAATATGTCAGGCCACTTGATAATTAAGTATGGTTATACCAAATTCTTCTTAACCACTTGCCATGCTCCATTTCAGCACAGAATTGACAGCAGAGACGTTGGAAATGAGGGAGGGTTGCCTTCCTGTCACTTACTCCTTTTTCCCCCTGTACTTTCTTATTGAAGGAGTGACACACAATGATAACTACACATAAGGCAAATGTAGTACATAGCTTACTGGCTAGGTAAGCCCTTGTTTACCCAATGCAGAGTTCTGGTGAAAGCCTGAGCCAAGACACCTCAGTGAAATATTGAGACTCCAAATCTCTACCTGTTCTACCCCACAAACCAGAGATTAAGATGTTACTATTTGGGGCTTTCCTGGTGGCTCAGACAGTAAAGAATCTGCTTGCAATGCAGGGGGCCCAGGTTTGATCCCTGAGTCGGGAAGATCTCCTGGAGAAGGGAATGGTTACCCACTCTGGTATTCTTGCCTGGGAAATCCCATGGACAGAGGAGCCTGGTTGGCTACAGTCCACGGGGTCACAAAAAGTCGGACACGACTGAGCAACTAACACTATTGCTGTAAGAGGAAACTCCAATCCAGACGTACATCTGCTCTACCAGAAGGAGAGGAGACATGAAAATGTACGTTTTTCCCCAGTGCCTTGTGCTAAGTTGACAAACTGCCCCATGCTAGTTGCCTAAGCTCCTGGGAAAGGGAGATCATAAAGAAATGACCCGGCTTCCTCCTCTGGAGTGGGCCTGAAGGGCTTTGGCTTTTTTATCCATCTACAATGTGGAGGTGGTCTAAAGGAAGTTTTTACCTTTAAGACACAGTAATGAGCACTTTGGTAGAACAGGGCCAGATATATGTCTCTACTATGATTAGATTATCCATACTTATTTGGAGAAGAACAGAATGTAGAGAGAGGCATAGAAGCTTCTGAGTCAGAATTTCTAGGCAAAGAGAAAAACCAATGCCTTTGAGGCTGCGACAAACACTAGGCAGGTGGATAGGGACAAATTCTCTTTCCACTTAGCAGTTTAAGATGTTGGCAAAGCAGCCTAATATGTCACATTCTAAGATACTTTGATATAAAACCTGTTTTGCCCTAGCTAAATTTTTGATTATGAATTCTTAAAACTATTCTGAGATTTTTATACTAAAGTGATACCCTAAGGGAAAAAACATGTACAGTTGACCCTTGAACAACATGGGTTTGAACTGTGCTGGTCAATGTACGTGCAGAATTTTTTTTTCTGTAGTATATGAAAGTGAAGTGAAAGTTAATTTCTCATTCATGTCCAACTCTTTGGGATCCCCTGGACTGTAGCCTGCTCAGCTCCTCTGTCCATAGGATTCTCCAGGCAAGAGTACTGGAGTGGGTTGCCATTTCCTTTAGGGGATCTTTCCTACCCAGGGATCAAACCCAGGTCTCCTGCATTGCAGGCAGATTCTTTACCAACTGAGCCACTGAAGTTATACAACTGCCAAGCATCTGTCTCAGCCTCCAAGGGACTGGTTTTTCTCCTTGCCTAGGAATTCTGACTCAGAAGCTTCTATGCCTCTCTCTACACTCTGTTCTTCTCCAAATGAGTATGAGTGGATAATCTAATCAGTAGAGGCCCTATTTTACCAAAGTGCCCATTACTGTGTCTTAAAGGTCTATAGTATATACCACAGTGTTACACGATTTGCAGTTGGTTGAATCTGCACATGTGGAATCGAGTATATGGAGGATTGACTATAAGTTATACACAGATTTTTGACTGGGCCCCTGCGTCGTTCAAGGATCACTTGCATTCTACTACCTTGGAGACTGATCCTCAGTCCACTCAGTAATTCCAAATTTTGATGTTCCTCTTCTGAACAGATTTCTCTAATTGTGTTCCAGGTAGGGTTTTTGTGTGTTTGGGAATGTATTATGAAAAAAACATGTACTTTTAAACCTTAGAATGTAGGGAGGTCCCCTGAAAGATGTGTGCAGAAACTGAAGCCATCAGAGGAAACAGAAAACCCAGATTTCTCATTTCATGTTTGCTGTGGTGTATGAATTACCTGATTTATTACTCCTTCTTCTGTTTTTGCCAAACTTGTGTAGCTGAATTTAAGTAAGTTGCAATATTATTCTTTTGCATTCTTTCCACTTTTTTCTACCCTTTTCATAAGGAGCTATATTTGAAACATTTGAAAAATAATTTATAAGAAAACCTACATAAGAATGTATAAAGGGGAAGTGAGGTTGAGGATAATCCAAAAAGGTAGATGATCCAAACTCTTTTCTTGACATTGAGCAATGTTTTAACTTAAGGAAATAACATTTTGATAAACAAATGTAGCTGTGTTACTAATACATTATTGACCAGAGATGTATTAATGCCACAGGCATTAGTTTTTAAAAAAATCCTTGGTCAATAATGTGTTAAGACACAGCTTAGAGTGGCTATCTGTAATGCTGTCCATTTTTTCCTTCCTTCTCATGAGTATTAAGAATTAAATAAATTCAAAATAAGATACTCATCATGTGCTAAATAAATCGTCCAGGGAAAATTGAACATTCACTGTTTAGATTTATACATGTGTATACATGCATTAGTTAAGACAAAAAGAACCTTACAGTATATACTTAAAAAAAAAAACTCAAAGATTTCATATTAGCAGATATTAACATTATAACATTGGATTGCATTAATATAACAGCTTTGGTAGGCACACCTCATTCTTTGTGCTAATGATATCCATTGTCAGCAGAAAGGAAAGAATATTGATTTGTCAAAAGATGAATATATTTGCTTATTCATTGTAAATTCCAGCTGAGGATTCCTTTATTTTTCAAATGTTTATATAGGTTCTTACTGAGAAGAGAAGGGTAGAAAAATATGCAGATAACTTTGAGGAAATTATAACCTGAGATAAGAGTAGGACAAAGATACATTCTTAAATGATTCATCATGATATAAGAACATCATATAAAAGTCATTTATACTGCTATATACTAGCATTGAACAAGTAGAAACTGAAATTTTTAAAAAGTAATGTTCACTGTAACACCAAAAAATACAAAATACTTTGGTTAAATCTAACAAAATATACAATAGAATCTGTATGCTGAAAACTACAATTTGCCAACAAAAGAAATCAGAGGAAACTTACGTGAAGATCTATTGTAAGTTTATGGACCAAAAGACTTAGCATTTCTAAGATACTAATTCTGCCTATAGATTCAGTACATTCCCAATTGAAATCTCAATAGACTATTTTGGAGATAAATGAATTTTTTACAAAAACTTTCATGGAAAGGGAAAGGAATAGCCAGAAGAATTTTAAAAAGTAAACCAAGGTTAAATTTAAGACTTGTAAATCCACAATAATCAAAACAATTTATATTAGTTAAAAAAATAGGTACATAAATCGGTGGAACAAGGTATAGAATCCACACACATATAGCAACTTATTTGCAACAAAAGTGCAAAGGAAATCCCATGTAGAATGAATAGTTTGTCCAACAAATGTTTCTGCAATAATTGGATATCTACTTGCAAAAAAAAGTCCTCCTACCATAGACAAAAATTAAAAATGGATCATTGATCTAAATGAAAAAAATTTTAAATATAAAAGAATTTTAGAAGAAAACACAGAAAATCTTGTGTATTTTGGATTAAGCAGGTTGTTCTTATATACAACACCAAAAGCATGCTCTTCTAAGGAAAAAAGTAATAAAGTGAACTTCCTAAAAAGTAAAAACTCTACACAAAAGACACTTAAAGAGAATGAAGAGACAAGCCAAAGACTAGGAATAAGTATTCGGAAAATATATATCTGATCAAAATCTTTTGGGAAGTGTAAAGACCTCTCAACTCAGTAATAAGAAAACCAACATGTATACCTGTGGCAGATTCATTTTGATATTTGGCAAAACTAATACAATAGTGTAAAGTTTAAAAATAAAATAAAATTAAAAAAAAAAGAAAACCAACAATTCAACAATTTTTTAAAAATGGGTAAAATACTTGAACAGGCATTTCACTAAAGAAGTTATGCAGATAACAGATAAACACATGAGAATTCAGTACTGGATTTGTCATTGTGGGCTGGAAAGGATCAGGAGCAACCAGAACTCCTGTCTACATACAGGAGACAAAAATTTTGGTTGATACAGAAATCTATTTATGAATGTGTATAGTGGCTTTATTCATAATTACCAAAAATTGGAAACAACCTAAGTGTCCTTAAGCTACTGAAGGGATAAATAAGCTATTGTTCATGTACGCAATATTACTTAGTGGTAAAAAGCCATGATTTTCTGATATAAATTGTAACATGGATGAATCTTAGATCATGCTAAGTGAAAAAAAAAAAAATCCAGACTCAAAGGACTACATAATTTATGTGATGTTCTGGGGAAGACAAAACTGTAGGGACAGAAAGCAGATCACTAGAAGTGAGGGGCCTAAGGAAATTTGGGGGTTTGGGCAGGTAAAGAAACAGAGTCTGATACTTATGTTTACATAATATATATACTTTTTTAAAATATATACTTTTGTTAAAACTCAGCATCAAAACAGGGGAGGATTATATATGTAAGTTATACCTTAATTTTAAAAAGTATTAACTAAATATCTCATCTGGAATCTTGTCTAGTTAATTCATGCTGTTTGGTGGTTATTCAGGGATGAAAGTAATCATCTTCCCACCCAGTAGTATCAGGAAGGCCTGATTGATGTTTGTACTTAACGATACTTTGGTTCAATGAGTATTCAATAATGCTCCTTTAAAAATTCTATTTGAAATTATAAAAGGAAACACTGTATTTTATAACCTAATGTCACTTCTGTAGTCTCATTTTATATTACCTAAACCCTGCTAAATGAAATTGTCCCTTTAACACAATAGATGGGTGAATTATTGAAAGTATGGTGAGGAACTTTGTAGAGGAAGAAGTTAGGGAACTCTCCCTAGAGGAAGCTGAGGAAGAAAGGCCAGAGGAAATTAAAACTCTAGAGAAGAGATAAAAATTGACATTGAATCCAAGTCTCAGCAGGAGAATTAAGTATTTAAGATGAGAGAGAGAAGCTACAGGATGTATAGTAATATTAGGTGGAAACTGGAGAATGGCAGTTTAGAAGCCATTGGTAGGTAATCTCGATTATATTATCTTTCCCAGTAATGTTGCAGGATGTAGTTTATAGCATTTCATTAGAACATGGAAAATAATGCCTTGCACTAATTTCTTTGTTGTTAACTTCTACTTATCTATTATAAATGAGAATCATGTAATCGTAACTTACACACACACACACACCTAGATCATGTGCTTTTAGTCATGTAAGATACCTTCTCATGGGAAAGAAACAGTATTCTTCTCATGGGAAAGAAACAGTTATTCTTCTCATGGGAAACAGCCCTCAGTATTCTGTATAGTAACTTGCATCTACTGAACATTCAGTAATTGACTGGATGTTTGTATATTTAGTAACTTAAACAAAAAAAGCTACAATTAATGAAACTATTGCTTTTGACCCTTTAGCTTCAATACTGTTAGTTCTAGCAACATTTTGCCCTTCTAGTAATGTCTCTCTAATCAATATTTAATCCTTTATTACCAGCTTTAGACAGATGAGTGAGAAAAGTCTCTTTATTCTTTTTACATTTTTAGGATTTTCAGAATTAAGATTTAAATTTTCTTTTGGAATAAAGAAAACATAAATGTAAACGGCATACAATATACTTAGAATCTGTTACCTCTGTTCTTACTTCGCCCATTTCCCTTAGAAAGGGCAGAGATGAGAGTAGAGAGCTTTATTTGTTGCTCACAAAAAGTGCTGTGGTGAAGTTCTTTTTTCTTACGTCTTTTTGGTGTTCTGTAAAATTTTCATTTCAGTTATCAAGTAACCTTGACCTTGCTTTTTGATATACAGTTCTTTGAATTTTAACATGTATATAGATTTGTGTCACTGCTACCACCATCAAGGATAACAGTTCCATCATCTCAACAAACCCCTTCATGCTGTCCCTGTGTAGTCACATCCCTTTTCTATCCTTGCCCTTTGGTGACCCCAAGTGCTCTTCATCACTATCGTTTTATCTTTTTGAGAATATCATATAATGGAATCATATATAACCTTCCAGACTATTTTTCAGCATGATGCCTTTGAGATTCACCCAAGGTTTTGCATGTATTAAGGTTTAATAAGTAAAATAAAATTTCATTATAAAATTTCAGTTATAAAGGTATATCTTTTAATGTCATTCTTAATTTTGTTTTTTTGTTGGTGTTTTCCTGAATTTGTAAGTAAAATCCTGTGGTTTTAAACCTTACATTATGTCTTAACTGCAGGTGATTTTGCAGTTCTTCTTAAAGCAGGCATGACTGTAAAGCAAGCAATTGTATACAACCTCCTCTCTGCCATGATGGCTTACATAGGCATGCTCATAGGCACAGCTGTTGGTCAATATGCCAATAACATCACACTTTGGATCTTTGCAATCACTGCAGGCATGTTCCTCTACGTAGCCTTGGTGGATATGGTAAGACAGCTTATTTTATATTTTTGTTCTTATACTAAACCTGTAATAGAATGAACTTCCAAAAATGGAAGAACTCTTTGGATGTAGTTTGAAAGACTAATAAACATAACCCATTTAAAAGACATGTGATATCTTAAATAATCTATTAAGACATTTAAGTAGGAGGATTCCTTCTTTGGCAACCAGTTATCTTGAAAATTTTTGATCAAATAATATTACTACTCAAAGTAACCATCAATAATATTTAAAGTATAATTAAAAAATTACTTTGAAGGTTTTGTAATATTGAGGTGGAAGTGTTTTTTTATGGTTAACAAAATAATTCTTTGAGCTTGCTTAATAGCAAATAGGAAGGAAGTACTATATCTCTCCAGCCTTCTGCAGAAAATGGTTTATATTCCAGGAGGTTTATGTAATTGCCCTTATTTCTAACTTCAGTTTAAAGTTAATAAATCTGTAACACTAATTAGTTTAATTTTAATTTTACTTTTATACCCTATATATGTTAGGCAGTGTGTTTGCAGAATAATTTGGTTACTTTCTGTTTTTAACTAGGTAACTGTGTTCACTTTTCTACCTAGTAGACTCTATTAGATAGTCTCATTTCAGTTATATAATCTAAATTTTTAATTACAGAATATTTATTATAGCAAGTTTGGACAGTAAGAAAAAATAATTTTTATTTTATATCCAGAAGCAGCCATTTACCTCCTCTCTCCTTAAGCCTCTAATACCTCACTTACTGTCCTCATGTTTAGCTGATGAGCTTACCTCCTATTTCGTGGAGAACACTGAAGCCACTGAGACAACTTCCCACTAGTTCCCGTCACCATTTCTACTCATTTCCCTGTGTCAATGCCTGTTTACCTTTGTCCCTGTTACTATGAAAAAACGTCTGTGTTCCTACTAGATCCACCTCCTTCAAACTGTTCTCTAGATCTTATCTACCCCTTTCTCACCCAACTCCCTTAAATTTCTCCCTTTTTCCTGCGTCATTTATTTTTCCCTCCTGCTGGATCATTCCTATCAGTGTATAAACCTCATGTTACTTTTCCTATCTTAAAAAGGTAGGGTGGAAGAGGATCTTTTTAAATTCCAGTTTCAGTTTTAGCTACTGCCCTATTTATTATTCTCCTTCCCAGTTATAGCAATTACCCATTCTTGTTTTTTAATTCTCTTCTCTCATGAGTCTAGCTCATTAGGTTTTTTCCCTGACTGCTCTGCCAGGTTACTTTGTCAGATCTACCATTCACCAGAACATTGCTAAATCCGCTGGTCGCTTACCCTGTTCGTCTTCATTTCTCTTTTCCTAACAGCAGCATCTGGCTGTTGATCATTCTCTTCTCTTTGGACTATTTCCTTGGCCGTTGGCTTCTGTACCACCACCATTTCCTGAATTCCCATGTTTCTGGCCTTTTCTTAGTCTTTTGCTGGATTTTCTTCTCTTCCCTGACCTCTGAATGTTGATGAAAGTCCTCTCAGTAATCTTACCTGGTCTCATGGCTAAAGTCTCATGGCTTTAAGTATTTATTGGCTGATAATTTCTAACTTTGCAACCCTCCCCAATATTCTTGCCTGGAAAACCCTGTGGACCAAGGAGGCCGATAGGCTACAGCCCATGAGGTCACAAAAAGTCAGGCACGACTGAGCGACTGAGCACACACACACAATGAGGGTGTATCACATCACATTTTTTGTGCTTCGCTGGTGGCTCAGACAGTTAAGAATCGGCCTGCAATGCAGGAGACCCAGGTTTGATCCCTGAGTTGGGAAGATCCCCTGGGGAAGGGAATGGCTACCCACTCCAGTATTCTTGCCTGGAGAATTCCATGGACAGGGAAGTCTGGCGGGCTACAGTTCATGGGATCACAAAGAGTTGGACATGACTGAGGGACTAACACTTTCATTTTCTTTACCTCTTTAGCCCAGGCCATTTCCTTAACTCCCAATTAGCATTATCTACCAGCTTACCTGAATATCTAAAAGGTGTTATAAACTTAATATATTCAGAAACCAGCTCTTGATATTTGCCAACCCTACTCCTTACACCAGCACTTCCTTTAGAATCCTCCATCTTTTTTTTTTTTTTTAAATCCTCCATCTATTAACAATAACTTTTTTCTTCTTCTTTATTCTTTCTCAGATCAAAACCTTGAGTATCACTCTTTGACTCTCCTCTTTCTGTCCCTTCCACATCTACTGGGGCTCCATCTCCTCATCACCTATACTCCAGTCTCATTCCAGGCACCATCATCTCTTTTTAACTGTTCTCCCTGCTTGTTGCCCTTGTCATAGCCACCACACTCTATATCTGTCACCACACCTTGGGTGACTTTTTTTTTCAAGTGATCCTTGTAAGATTAGATTAGATCATATCACTTGTGAGCTTCAGACCCTTCAGTGGTTTTCCATCTCATTAAAGCAGAAGCACAGAGTTCTTGTTTGGATCTTCAAGGTTTGTTATCCTCCTCTTCCATCCCTAATTTTCCTAACCTTACCTCACTTCTGCTCCCCCAGGAGGCACACTCTGCCTCAGGGTCCTGGCTCTCGCTGATCACTCCAGTGGAATATTTTCCTGAGACATTCTCCCGGCCAATTCCCTTACTTCTTGAGGCACCCTATCTAAAATTTCAGTCTCCACACCAACATTTCACATCCTCTATTCCTACTTTACTTTTTCTCATTTGCACTTGCATCTAAATTTACTAATAACACACTGAACATTTTATTTATTTATTGAGTTCATTTTGTGCCCCATTAGGCAATCAGTTCTTGGAAGACAGATATTTTTATAATATTTCAATTACTGCTGGAGATGTATAATTAATTCATAATTAATTGAATGAGTGAATGAGCTAATTCTTATATTAGAGAGCTAAACTTATAAAAAGAACAAGAGTGTCATTATAGTAAGGAATTAATAGTCTAATGAAGAAGAAAAGTAGCCATCAATTACAATCCTTTGTATGCACTTTATGATAGACTGATGTACCATGTTTGTGAAATTAGAGTCTAGCTAAAAAATTGGGAAATAAAATTAGGCAAGTTTTTCTGGAATAGGAGATTTGAGCCTTCTTTAAATAAGAAGGTAGAAGAGTTTATCAGAATCAAGAGGAAAGGGCATGTAAGAAATAACATCATTTCTTTTACCAGTCAGTCTACTCCTGGGACTATATTCTGAGGAAATAAAATGATTATTGCTAATAAAGCAAGCAAATAAAAATGAAATCGTATTTCATATTTCAAAAAAAAAAATACTTTTTGCAGAGTAGTTATAATGTCTCAATTGAAAACACCTAAGTGTTCTAAAAGACAGGGACAAACTATCCACATATATTTTAGGACTCATTTAGGACATATATTAGGTAATATATCTACAGTGACATTAATTAGGTAGATGTGATCAGATCATGAGTCATACAATTTTCCATGCTAAAAAGATTAGTCTATCTTATGAATTTTGGGAGACCATTAAAAGGTTTAAGCAACAATGACAGACATTATCTCATTTTTGTTTTATAAAGATCACTTTAGCTAAAAGGAAGAAGTTTATATTGATTTATATAGTCATTAAGTAAGACAGTATCAATACCAGTAGTTTTAGTTTTAGACAGATAACAAGTTGGAAGTTTCTGGTTTTTGGAAGCTTTGGATAGCACCTGTTTATCAACAAGCACTGTTGCATGTTAACACCTGTGGTCATACAGGTAGGTACTGGCTGGCTCTTAACTGGTTATGACAGACAGTATTGGTGTTAGCATTCAGGACAGAATTGAGTGTGAGGGAGGCACTGTGGTGCCTCTTCTTGTTGGTATGTGCACATGTCTAGAGGGAATATTTCTGTGAAATGTACATTGTTTATGTTTAAATACTAAGGACAGTTAAAAGTTTTTATAACCATAAAATCTTGGGGAAAAAGTTTTTGTAACAATAAAAGTAGTCTTCTTTCTAAAATGATAGGTAAGAACCTGCCAGTTGTAGTCTTAATCTAGGGGTTGGCAAACTTTCTGTAAAAGAAACAATAATAAATATTTAAACTCTGTGGACCATATAATGTCTGTCACAGTTATTCACCTTTGACATTTATAATGGTCTCTACTACTTAATTCTGCTGGATAAGAACAGTAACCTCCATTAGCATACCCTACTGCACAGACTTCTATAAACCGAACATATAACCAGCGTGAAGTAGTTCTTAAATAGGACTCTCAGGAGATTGTTAAATATACTGTAGCACTGTCAGAGCATGGTAATTGGATTAATTGTACTCATTATTTAATAATGAATAATGATATTTCTTCCTTATAGACATTGTATACTTAACACTGCATTTCTCCTCCCTAAACCCCAGAGTACCAAGATACTGTTTGGAGTAAAAGCTTAGTGTCAAGTAGAGTAGCATATCAGTGTCCTGTAGATATTCACTCCAAACTTGAAAAACAAACAACAAACAAAAATGAATATGAGAATTGGAAATAGTTCTTTTTAAATTTTGATTATGTTTGGGTGGGAAGAATGTATGCTTATAATAATGCACATACATTCATTCTTCAGCAAATCCTTTTTACTTAGACACATTAAAAATTTTAGTTTTATATTTTTCTATGGATTATTTTTAAATGTGGTATATGCTTGTGCTTTAGAAGCTGAACTATACTTTTCAGTGTACTGTGCCTTTAAAGATACTGGAAGCTTTCAAATTTTGAAAATGTTACCACTGTTAAGAGAATAGAATACATTGTGAAGACAGCGTGCATAACTTGGTAGTGCTGCTGCACAGCCTTGATGCACTATTTCTGTCTATCATTGGAAGAAAAATAATGGCTTTTAAGAGCATAAAGATATCAATTTTGGAATTGTCTTGTTACTGTGTATCCTTGATGAAATGTGCAGTTGGGAATGAGGATTTAGATGGAAAAGGGTGAATAAATGATAGTTTTGAATGAAATATCCCCCAAAGGAATCTTACTTTCTCAGTGAGCTTAAGATATATCAGTAAGTGTGGGAACTGTGGTGTGTTTTTCCCTGAGTTTCATTGGCAAAACTGCTAAAAGTTTTATACTTTAGCAGAAATGTTGGCAGACAGTAAAACTTTTAAAAAGTAACTAATACATATATGATGTGTTCTGTTGGGAGGTGAGGAAGGCACAGATTTAGCGTTTATTTAGTACATAGCTAGAGCATAAAATTTGTTTGACTAAAATATGGTTAGCACCATGTTCAAAATTATAAGTAGCTGTGCTTTAGTCACTAACTTTCTTAAGTAGGAAAATGTTTTAAAAAATGAGATTATACAAAATTGTTTTAAAATATTTAAAAAATATTTTTTAGCTTCCAGAAATGTTGCATGGTGATGGTGACAATGAAGAACATGGCTTCTGTCCAGTGGGGCAATTCATTCTTCAGAACTTAGGATTGCTGTTTGGATTTGCCATTATGCTGGTAATTGCCCTCTATGAAGACAAAATTGTGTTTGACCTCCAGTTTTGACCATTCCCAGCAATCACTGCTGATGATGAGAATGTTACCATGCAGCTTTGCATCTGTTCCTTGTACTGTAAGCACGTTGCTCAAAGAAAAGTCAGTGGCTTGCACTACTTACAAGTTCATAGATTTGAGCCTAACCACAAAGACCAGTGCTCAGTACTGTTTTCCCTGCATGAAGGGGTCTTTTAAAAATATAAAACTTGTGATAAAGAAAGGAGAAAATGGGACTCCATGAACCAATGTTGATATAGGTTTGATTAAGACTTTTTATAAAGAAATAATCATATAAAAAACACTAAAGTAGTCTATTAGTAGAAACTTCTGTGGCTATGCAGAAATAGAAATTGAACCAAAAAGAAAAAAAATCACTTAAACTTTAAAAATATTTTAAATGGACTTCGGGCAGACTTTTCTTTGTGCTAAAAGTGAATTGTAGTGTCCTTTAATTCAGCTACATATGGTAATAGGGATCAACATGACACAGCTTTGAAGCTGCATAAAGTAGGACTGTAGCACCTAGAGGAAAGCTCAGGCTGCATTAGAGTATGGATTTAGCATTGGGAAAAGGCCCTTATTCTTTGAATCTAGAGTTACTATTTTTGTATATATTTGCATAGGGTTTAAACTTGCAGCCTAAACTACTGAAATTTGTGACTGTACATTTGTGTGAGCTTCAGTTTAATGACAGATTCATAATGGTTCTTTGTATTAATATTATACTTGGTGTTTGGGCTTTTTTTTTTAACTTTTATTTTTGTTTCAGGTTTTTTGGTGAGGGTAAGGGGTTTGGAGCATGTGGTAAAATGGTTTTTTTTTTTTTTTTCCTTAAAATTGTAACCCTTTAGAATATATCAGCAAAATGAAGAACCCAAACATGGTCTAAATATTCAGATTCCCTACTTTAACAGAAACAATTAGTTATTTGGGAAATTTAAGTTTTAAATGTACCCAGTGCTCTACCCGTTTGGCACTGGGAGCTAGAGCACATGCTGTGGCTGGCAGTAAGGCTGTAAGTCAGCAAGTTTACCATGTCCATCATCTGTACGTTGAGTGTAAGAATGGTTCTGAGGGTGATCTCCATTGATGCCCTGGCGGTCATGGTACCGGGTGACTTGGAAGATGCCATTAAGTAACTCGGCTGAAATCACTTATCATTTTGTGCCAACATGTGCTTTTTGTGCCTGGTAGGGATTAGTCTCTTTTTTAGGTGCCCTGTTCTCCTGCCATAAATGGTGAATGATTTGTGAGAAGTGCAAGCCACATTTATCCTGAATTTTGACCTAATAATTTGTAGTACTAATCATATGCATGTAGCTTTTCTGTTTACATCTTGTGCCACATGGTCTTCATTTGTGCCAGGTAAACTGTATTTGAACTACCTGTGGGCAGCTTTGTTTTGATCTGCTTGGCTACCTGTGTAGCGGCTTTAAAAATCTTACTGTTCAGATATTTAAGAGCCAAACTCGTTCCATTCCATTTAAAATGTCTTCAGTTAGTCCTCCTCCTTTCCCCAGTTCCTTTTCTTTTACTCCATGAACTTTAAAACAAAACTGAGCAGCACATGCATCCAGGTATTAAGAGTATTGCCAGTGTTTCTCCTGTATGGTGTAAGCAAGGGGTTCATTAGGTGTTAGTTCCTTCATTTATGCTTGAATTTGAAAAATTATTTCTTGCTTTCTTCATGGCTTCCTATAACAAGTAGGAGTTTTACACATAGATTACTTTCAGCATTGGGCACTGAATTAGGACAGTCCTCATCTCATTGCTTGACCCTTCAAGCAACCTAGCTAAAAGGTGCTGATATTTTATTTAGTACTGCCAACTTCAAGTGATTCAGATATCTTGCTTTCTGAACCAAGGTATATTTATAGTTCATTTTGGGGTCTTTATGCCCAAGGAGGATTCTGCATTCCAGCATTAAATCTGCTTAATTTTAAAACTTTTATGAAAAGCAACAGCTGGAATATACTCCCAGTCTTAAAAACAAATGCCTGATTTAAAGCAAATAGGTTATGCTGAAGTATATAAAGTTTTATATTCTCTCAAAAATGGTAGTATCTTTATTTGCTAGATTTTTTTTTAAACTTCTAAGAGGGCTGTAACAGTTGCTGCTAGTATTTTTCTTGGGGTTCCACCAGTATTTAGTTTTTACATCATCCTAATGTATAATTTCAAGTCTTACTAGACAATCTGAATTCCACTACATTTCTGTTTGGCTCCAACATTCCATTTAGCTTGACCAGTCTAATTTAACATGTGTTTGTTGGAGGTCATTAATGTTACTTGTACAATGCTGTCACTGTGTGACATTCATATGAATTTTGGTGTATATCACATTGCATTCAATCAGCTGTGATTATGCTTAGAAATACTATAGTAACTAGATGCAGTGTGAATTTTTTCCATTAACAGTTAAGTCAGTGGCTTAAATGTGATTATGGTCCTGCAAGGTGATACTTGCTAAAATATCTAAACTTTTTTTTGTTGTTGTAACGGAATCATTTTTTAAAAATTTATAAAGCTGGAAATGATCAAATGCTGTTTTTTCATTGTCAACAGTGGTGTGTCATTTTATGTATGTTCCTAATGCTTATGGAACGCTCCCCAAATAAAGTTATTCAAAAAGAGCAACTATACCAGTGTGTCTTATTTAATCTTTGTTAGAATAGTTCCTAACTTTGAAGTATGAGTCATTTTAAATATTAAGTATAACTTTAGTCAAATTGACTTAAACCAAATAACTTCTTTAAAAAGTAAAATATATTTTCTACTGACTCATCTAACAAAGAATACGAAAACAGGGAAATGACACCTTCTAATTATGAATTAAGTTGACACAGCAGTGCTACACCCCGTCCAATCCAGTGTTCCTTGGGTTGGTCAGAGGGAAGAATCATGGCAATCACAAAATTCGTAGAATGGCCAGTGGTTGACAGTGTTCCTCTCCGCTCACTTGTCTTATACAATGGGGCAGTGTAACTTGGTCGTTCTGGTATATCTGTTCTCTTACAGGGCTTTAGCCACATCTAGAAGGAAGTAGACAAAATTTAAGTCAAGGCTGTTTGTTATATTTATATATATTTGAACTTAATGTGGGGTTATTGGCATAAGGTTAGTTATGTCTGCAAATTTCTATGGGCTAAATTGATTTTATTTTTGTCAGCAGTGCTGCCATTGCTCAAAACATTTAGAGCTCTCAGAATTATCTTCAGAACCAGTTTAGAAGCTAAATAAGAAAAAATAGTGATCTACTCTGAGAAAGCATACTACCCATCTATTCATCATCTCCCTACCATACCTACCTGAGGATGACTGGTGCTTACACTAATAATAAAATCAGATATACTTTTCAAAGGTGAGATCTGCTACCACTGATATTCAAAATTATGTTGCTTTATTAAAGGCCAATCCCAAAATACTCAGAAAGGATTTTTATCAGTGACTGTTGAACTAGATCACCTCCCCCATGTTAGGTGACTATTTTAAAAGGGCTATTATTTTGTGCTGTTTAAAACATAGTTGCTTTTATAACTGCAATACAACTCTATGATTATTCTTAAAGAGTCATTAGTCAAGTTCCTAGAATGTTAAGTATAGTTGAACCTCACTAATCTCAATAAAATTTTAGAGCAAGTTAATTTCTGAATATAAGAGTAAAGAACAAACTATGATCATAAAGGGGAAACAGTGTATCATTTTTAGAACTTGAATACCTTTGTCCAGTACTAATAGCAATTCTTGACGTCCCCACTGTTTGGAATTCCTTTTTTTGTTGTTTCTCAGGTTTAAGCACAAACTGTATGAAGGCGCTAATAAGGGTGCTAGTCTCTCTGCCACATAATTGTGGAGATCTATAAAGCTGTTCTTCAGATACTGTTAAATACAAGGACTTAACACTCAAGTTGGACATGGTTTGTTTCAACCAAGTGGATTTTTTTAATGGGAGTTTTTCTTACTAGTGACTTCTTTTTCAGAAGATTATCTACTTAAAATCCTATTCACAAACTTGAGTTTCTATATGAAAGAAAAAAATTGATCCAGATCGACTCCTGAAATTACAGACATTTTGCCCTTGTGACTTTCAGTTTGGGTCTCTTATTTGAAACTTTATCTGCCCACAGTATCTTGGTATATATGGCAGGTTTCTTGCAATCGGCTGTCAGCTGGTCCCTCTCTGTACCTGTTAGAACTGCTCTGAAGGATTATTGCCTGTCTTTGAGTGGCTCCCAGTGTCCCACAAACAGAATTCATGTAAGTTCATGTAAAACTCAGCCTATATTTTATCACTATCCCAGACTGACCCTTCAAATTATGTGAAAATCTCTCTAGCCATCTTCTCATAATGCAGTAACAGCTGGAAACTTAGTATTTATATAGCTTAGTATGCCCATGCTAAAGACTGGTGCCTAGAAAACAATTTTTTTAAATGGATGGTTTTCATATAACTATCTTTTAATCATCTCATGAGAAGAGTTGACTCATTGGAAAAGACTCTGATGCTGGGAGGGATTGGGGGCAAGAGGAGACGGGGACGACAGAGGATGAGATGGCTGGATGGCATCACTGACTCGATGGACGTGAGTCTCAGTGAACTCCAGGAGTTGGTGATGGACAGGGAGGCCTGGCGTGCTGCAATTCATGGGGTTGCAAAGAGTCGGACACGACTGAGCGACTGATCTGATCTGATCTGATCTGATCTTTTAATCTGCAAGTTTCACATTTTTAGGTCAATGTACATGTAAGAGAAATCATAAACCTATGTGTGGATGTGGACACATGTATACAGTCAGTCCTCATTATTCCTGGATTCCATATTTGCAAATTTGCCTGTCACTAAGATTTAGTCCTAATCCTAATATCGATATTCTGTGCTTTCATGTTCATTCGTAAGCATGCCAGAGCAGCAAAAACTAAGTCACCAGCAAGCATGTTCCCAACTGAAGTTGAACCTGGTGACATTCTGCCACCTTGTTTCAACTCTCACAACTATAATATAAACAAGTATCCTTTCGATGCTAAGCTTTTTGCATTTTGTTTTTCGGTTGGTAATTGTTCTGTTTAAAAAGGCCCCTAAGTGTAGGGCTGAGGTGCTATCTATGTTCCTCATACAAGAAGGTTGTGATATGCCTTATAAATACTGTTTAGGAATGAGTTATAGTCCATGAGTTCAATGTTAATGAATCAACAGTATATATTAAATAAGGTATCTTTAAACAAAAGCACAAATAAAGTTATATATTGATCAGTTAACAAAAATGTGGCCACCTGATTTTTGCCTAGGTGTTTCTGCCTAGGTTTTTTGCAAAAACCTTATATTTTGCCTAGGAGTTCGGTATTCACTAATGTTGGTAGCAAGTTTATAAAACATAACTACTGTAAAAAGAGTTGACTGCATATGTGTATGTACATGTATAAAATAGCCCCCCACATATATATCATTAGAAAATACTAACCACAGGCACTGTATCATAAAGAATTTTGGGATGTGATTCTGCAAGTTTCTTGATCTTTCTATTCCAGGAAGCTCCGTCCAGAAATAGTCCATGAATGAAAACACCTAAATATAAAAGAAGCAGGTTGTTAATACAACACTTTGCATATGCATACAGATTGAGATTGAGTTGTGAAGCTGAAATTCCTACAGGTGACTACTGTCCAAGTGACGCTAGTTCAGCAAACGAAGATCTGCTCTAAAATCAATTTTTGAGTTTGTGTTAATCTTAAGAATAGCTATACTTTGCCTAGTAAAACTTGATGTGGGAGACAAAAAGAGGAAAGGAATTATAAATTAGTTTACATGAAGTTCTCTGTTTGGGTAAACATTGGTTTATATTTTAATTGACCAATGACTATAATGTCGAGTCCACAAAATCTACAGAAGTTCTTAATGTCATTGTAGGGACCCAGTGGCTTCTAGGCAGCATGGGAACAAAACACCCTTCTGCTGATGTCTTATGTCCTGAGAGTTAAATTTCTCCTCCCCTTTTAGAATCTTCTCACTCCAAGGCTGCACCTCAGTCTGTATGAGAATCCCAAAGGCAATGTCATACATGATCAACTGAAGAACAAAAATTAAGGAATCCATGAAACCTGGATCACATCCCTGGCTATCCACTTGTGTAAAGTTTCATGAATTGAATATGGGTATCTGCACACAAAAATATTCATTGTAATTTGTTGCACAGATATGAAGGGAGGCCTTGAAGAACTTAGGAAGACATAGGTGAAGAGTTCCTAATGTGAGGTGTGATCTTGAACAATTCATTTAACTCTATATCTGTTTTTTTATCCAGAGAACAATTGGACGATATTTGTAAAACATTAATGCCCAGTGCGCTGCAGTCTATGGGGTCGCAAAGAGACAGACACAACTGAGCGACTGAACTGAACTGAATGTCTGTTTCTATCTTGTACAGTTAGAATCAAATCAGCTATCCTGACGAAAGCAGTCTGTGAAAATAGGATATGAAAATCCACTTGGGCAGTGCTGTCCAATAGGACTTTCTCCAGTGATGGAAATATTTTATATCTATGTTTTCCAATATGATTGGCTATCAAAACATAGAAAACATGGCTAGTGGGACCAAGAAATTTAAATTTAATTTTAGTTATAAATTTAAAAGGCCACATGTGGATAGCCCAGTGATGGATGTTGAGGGGAAGACTAACCCTCTGTTCTCTCTAGGTTTTAACTGACAGAAAGAATAGCTGGAATAAAGGGTCAATTTTATTTGCTGGCAAAGTACTCGTCCAGTAACTTCCCAAGAATAACTCTAGTAAAGCTGAATTGCAAAATGCATCTTGAGCCTGGAGCCAGGTCAGGGGTGGACCTGCCTGAGGGGGCCAGGGAGGTCTGCAAGCACATCCTACATGCCCACATCTCCAGCCAGATCTTAGTCTGCAGGCCAGTCACAATAATAGATGGGAACAGAGAAAGCAGAGGAGATTGCATTCAGGTTCCAGAGAGCTTTTAATACTCTGACCTTGCTGACTGGTAAGCACAGCCCAGTAAATGTCTGGCTTTAACTAATGGGTGATCTGTTCCTTACTTGGAAAAGAAAGATTATGTCAGAGGGAGTAAAGAGAAGAATTCATCTTAACCGCTTAAGAACAGCGGCAATGGGGATAAAAGTTCCCTCCAACCTAGCAACAATTTTATAAGAAATGTGATGGGGACAAATGAATTTTTGTCTCTCACAGGCCATATGGAAAACACAAAACAAAACGACAGGAGATACTAACTGGGTCCTGTTTTAACAGCCCTTCCTGGTCTGTGGGGCTTCCCTGATAGCTCTGTTGGTAAAGAATACACCTGCAATGCAGGAGACCCCAGTTCAGTTCCTGGGTTGGGAAGATCCCCTGGAGAAGGGAAAGGCTACCCACTCCAGTATTCTGGCCTGGAGAATGCCATGGACTATATCGTCCTTGGGGTCACAAAGAGTTGGACATGACTGAGTGACGTTCACTTTCATGGTCTGTGAGTCACTTTGCTTCTGTGAGTTGTGGTCAGCACAGAGTGGAGGTGGCAGCACCCCCAGCCCTTGTTCACTGCTTCCTGCCCCCTTCTTGCTTTGTAGTGCTTTTCCCATTGATACCTGAACTACTGGGTGCTAGAGGGTGATTCAGTTAAGACAAATCATGTAGAATATATGATACTAAATCTAGATAGATTTACAATGGCATTGTGGCCATGTTAAAAGTCACTTTAAGAGTGAGTAGCTTTTTTCATGGCCCCAAAATACACAAGACCCCACAAAAGACCCTGAATAGCCAGAGCAATGCTCCCTTACTTAAGACTGTATTACAAAGCTACAGTCAGCAAAACAGTATGGGACTGGCACAAAAACAGAAATACAGATCAGTGGAACAGTATAGAATGCCCAGAAATAAACCCATGCACCTATGGTCAATTAATCTACAACAAAGGAGGCAAGACTATACAGTGGAGAAAAGACAGTCTCTTCAATAAATAGTGTTGGGAAAAGGACTGCTACATGTTAAAAAAAAAAATGAATTAGAACACTAACACCCTACACAAAAGTAAACTCTAAATGAATTACAGACGTAATAATGAATACTAAAATACTCTTAGAAGAAAACATAGGTAGAATGTAGAAAACATTGGTAGAAAACATAGGTACTCTGACATAAATTGCAGCAATATCTTTTTTTGATTCATCTCTCAGAATAATGAAAACTAAAAATAGAGCTACCATATGATTCACAATCCCACTCCTGGGCATATATCTGGAGAAGAACATGGTTTAAAAGGATACATGCACTCCAGCGTCCGCTTCAATACTGTTTACAATAGCCAAGACATGGAAGCAACCTGAAAGTTCATCAGTACATCGATGAATAAAGAAGACATGGTACATATACACAACCACTAAAAATGAAATAATGCCATTTACAACATGATGGACCTGGAGTTGTCATACTAAATGAAGTCAGAAAGACAAATACCGTATGATATCACTTATATGTGGAATCTAAAAATATGACACTAATGAATCTATCTATGAAACAGAAACAGACTCATAGAGAACAGACTTGTGATTGCAAAGGAGGAAGGAGTTGGGGAAGGGGTGGAATGGGAGTTTGGGGTTAGCAGATGTAAGCTATTATATATGGAAAGTATAAACAACAAAATCCTATTGCGTAACACAGAAAGCTATATTCAGTATCCTATGATAAATCATAATGGAAAAGAATATAAAAGGATGTGTGTGTATATATATATATATTTATAAAACATGTATATATTATATATACATATAATATGTGTAACTGAATCATTTTGCTATACAGCAGAAATGAACAGAACATGGGAAATCAACTGTATATCAATTAAAACAACAAGCCATAAAAAGAAGATTATGGCTGATTATCCCATGTATTGTTAATTTGATGATTACTTTCTAGCCAACACATTTTTTTAGAAATAACTTCAGAATTACAAAGTGTAAAACTAAAACAATGCAAGGGACATATACTCTTTATTCAGATTCATTTCATCCCCATTTTTTTCTTATTCTTGCTCTTTTGCTCATTCTGCCTTTTTAACAGCTGAGAAAATTAAGCAAGAAGGTGATGTTTTTGTTCAGTGTCAAGATATAAGCCAACTCATTCCACTGCTGCCACTTACCATCTTCTGGAGCATGCTTGTATTCTTTGTCTTCCATTACTTCATAGTCAAACCCAAGAAGATCAATGGGGATGGTGTGTTTCCTGGCATAGTTTTGCTGGGCACCAGTCAGGAAAGCTTGTGTGAAGAAGAAGCCAGAAAGCCAGAATACTGGAGGAGGCCCGACCTCGTACCATTGCTGTGGTATCAAAGCACAAGTGTCCAGACGCTAGAGCCTTTCAACTTTGAATACAACACTGCTTAATAAAATTTGCCCCAAACACTCCCCCCTGTTATTTTCTAGTAAACTAATAAGCTAACACTTGGAGGAATAAAAAGCCATACTCTCAAAGTTTGAAAAACAGCCAGCATATTCAGCATGTGTTCTGGCATCAATTTCGTATCCATTGCACCAGCTTGTGCAATGATATGAATGCAGATACAAATGACTGTTTTATACATGCCGATTGTTTTGGGCTTCCCAGGCAGTGCTAGTGGTAAAGAATCCACCTGCCGATGCAGGAGATGTAGGGGTCATAGGTTCGATTCCTGGGTCCAGAAGATCCCGTGGAAGAGGAAATGGCAACCCACCCCAGTATTCTTGCTGGGAGAATCTCATGGACAGAGGAGCCTGATGGGCTACAGTCCATTGGGTCACAGAGAGTCAGACATGACTGAGTGCAGCACAGTGATTCTTTCAGAAAAGTTCCCTACAATAGTGAGTGTCTAATATACATTGTTGCCTGCTAGATCATGTTTAGTTGAATAAAGGAAGATCTTCCTACAAGGTTTGGTTAGATGATAATGTTTTTTCACTTTTTTCCTCTCTGGTTTATAGTACCCGGTAGAATATTCCTTTAGAAGTTTTCCCTTCTACTTCACTAAAATACAATGAATCCAATGTATGAAGACACTATATTGTACAACAAACTCCCAGAAGATACAGGGTAGTGAGAACTTGAGATCTTTGTAAGTACCAAGATACCTGGGTAATTCTGTTCATATCATATAACAAGTAGTTGACTATTGACTAAGTGGTAAATTATAGAAGTCAGTCTGAAGAAGTGAATTTGAAGAACTTTCCCCTATAAGCATCCAAGGTAGAGTCTTCATTTTTCAAGAACAGTCTTAATTCTTTAGTACCAAGTCTAGTACTACAGAAGGCCTATATTATGGAAAGGGAGTTTAGTCAGTCCATCCCTGGAGAAATTTCCTCACAGGCAACTTTTGATGCATTATATATAGTACTTAGGAAATTAATACTTCTAACAAATAGAATTGTTAATAAGAACATAGTTAAGAACCAATATTGCCAGGTAATTAGGAGGCAGGCTTCTGCCCACTCTACATTTCCAAGACAATTAGCCCATTACTGACTTGGGCTGAAATAGCAATCTAGTGATTTCATGACCTGAAAGAATGCTGTCAAGGAAGAAATAATTTTCCTTGCTAGTAGCTTGTCTACTGGCCTTGTAGGATGCTCCACTGTAGGGATCTCTTAAAGCTAAATATTCAGTAGAAATATCAACACAGAGAGTCCCTTTTTCTCTTCAAATGTCATTGATTTGAATTTCTAATTTCAATGAACATGAACACCTCTCCTAAAGAAGCTTCCGGAGATTCTACTTCCAATATTAGTATTTTGACAATTTACTGCAACAGTTATATAAACTATATGCGATATTGAGTAGTGGTCATTTATGCTTGGAATACACAGAAAAACTAGACAATAATGCTCATTATGGGCTTCCCTCATGGTTCAGATGGTAAAGAATCCACCTTCAATGCAGGAGACCCAGTTTTGATCCCTGGGTCGGGAAGATCCCATGGAAACTGGAATGGCTACCCACTCTAGCATTCCTGCCAGGAGAATCCCATGGACAGAGGACCCTGGCAGACTACCGTACATGGGGTCGCAAATCCTAGTGAAGAAAATGAAATCAAAAGAAACCTAATATATGAGCATTCGGATGAACTCACCTGCAAAAACTTCAGTCTTGCAAGGAAGTCATTCACATAGCTCCCAAGTGGTTTAAGGCTTGGGTATGATTTCCCCATCCACATTCCTGGTATCTTGACATTCAGAATACTGCTAACCACTTCCTCAAGATCTGTAGACATCACTACAAGCCCCTGAAACACATTTAACCATTGTTTGACATGACAGTATACTAGCATTTGAATAATTTTATAATTAAACTTGTTTACAGTTATGATTAGTTAAGTATAGCAAAAAAAAAAAGGGAGAAATAAAAGGTATTTTCTTTGACTCACAAGACATGGAATCTTTGAATTATTTCTTGGAAAAATATTAATTTTAATCAAATTTTAATGGAAAGTTTCTTTTATTGAAATATAAATAATACTGACATACAGTATTAGTTTTAGATGTATAACATGATGATTCAATATTTGTGTATATTGTGAAGTGTTCACTACAATAAGCCTAGTTAACATTCATCACCGTACATAGTTACATTTTTTTGTGTGGTGAGAACTTTTAAGATCTACTCTCTTAACAACTTTCAAATATGCAATACAGTATTATTGACTGTAGTCACTGAGCTGTACATTGTAACTCCAGGACATATTTTGTAGCTGGAAGTTTGTACCTTTTGACTACCTTTACCCATTCTGCCCAGCTTGGAAGACCTTAATCAACACTTGGCTCCTCACTGCCTATTAAGTCACAGCCTAACTTTGACTTAGTTTATTTATCTATTAAATAGACAACTAACATACCTCTGTCCTGGCCTTCTTAAAAGGATAGTGATAACTATAAAATGAGCAAAATGATACAAAGTGCCTTGAAAGGTTGAATATCCTGGATTGCAACTGTGAAGTCTAATTGATTTTATCCCATTTTGAAATGTAAAATAGATCATTTTACTTCATTGCATAATGAAGACTTCCCTTTACCTTTACACTTTAGAATAAAATTGAAGATCCTAACAGATGGTAAAACTCTGAAGCCCTTGAAAATTCCTATGTGATCTTGCAACTGGGCCAGTTGCCATCATTTCTGTTTTCTCCATAGCTGACAATATCATTCCAACTAACATATGGAGAAAATTTTAGAGTAAATTTAATGGATTAAACACCCACATTTCATTTTCCTCATTCTCCAAACCCTGAAACAACAGTAAAGGAATCTATTGCTTAAAAGCACAAGCCTAGGAACTTTCCTCGTGGTCTAGTGGTTAAGACTCCATGCTTCCACTGCAGGGGGCACAGGTTCCATCCCTGGTGGGAAACTAAGATCCTGTATGCTGTGTGGTATGGCCAAATCCACCCCCTGAAAACAAAAAATACTACACCTCCAAAAAACCCCCATAAGCCTATAGGTACAGGAAGAAGCAAAACAATACTGGGAGCTAGAAAACATGGGACTGTTGGTAGCTGACTTAGTTGTCAGGAGAAACTCGATCCTAAACTGGTAGAGGGCAAAGCTGAGAATCAACTAGGATATTCCAAATATTTGGAAGTGATGGCCTTAGCTAGGGAGGAGAAGAAGGTGGTGCTAAAATGAAGATTGTTGAGATCTGCCTTAAAAAACAGACTCCTGGGTCTTTCCCCACAAAACTTCACATCACCTACTTTGAATGAAACCTGGAAAGGAAAATGAAGAAACCCTTGGAGGGGAAGAATGCCAACCAGGCTTAGTTGGTGTCAGAATTCCCATACCCAAACTGGGATTTAAGTGAATCCACGTATATTGGCTGCCGAGCTCCCTCGGGCCTCTTTCCCCTTTTATCTCCTAGAATGTGGAAAGCCAGGCCTTCATTTTGCAGGAAGGAAATAGGGAGAACCAGGTTAAGGAGAAACACAAGATACTGAATACTTAGCCAAACAGCCCTGCCAGGTCATACCACAGCCGGCCAGATAGACTCCTCTTTCAACAATAACTCATATCCAACCACTCTCCTCCACCTCCACTGCTCCTACAAGAAACCAACTCAGCTGGAAGACCTCCATCTTATAATTGGCTTCTGCCTATGTTCTGGTTTCCCTACAATCTGTTCCGCTGAGGTCAGAGCAATCTTTAAAAATACAAAACAGGTCATTTCACTTTATTGCTTAAATTCCTCTGAAGGCCTCCCTTTGCCTCTACACTGTAGAATAGAATTGAAGATCCCAACCTTGGCCACAAGGCCATCGCGAGCCTGTGCCTTCCTCTCTCTGTTCTACCATCTCCCTTGTGCTCACTCCACTCGAGCCAAGCCAGCCTTCCCCACGGTACCCCTCAGCCATGCCAGGCTGCTGCTCTCAGGGCCTTCCTGCTGGCTCAACCCGCTGCCCAGACATTCCATGGCCTGCCCCTTCCATCAGGCCTCTCTTCAGAATGGCCTGACTCCAAATGACTGCGTTTCCCACCTCTCACCCTCCACATCCTTATCCCATTTTATTTTTTTCCATAGAATTTACCATTGACTGCAAGTTTATTTGTTAATTGTTTGTCTCCCTCACTAAGGTAAGCTCAGTGAGGGCAGAAGCTTTGTTTTTCTTACCTCTTAATGCTTTCTGCCTTCTGAGCATATATCTCATCCAGCAAATGACTGCTTTATGTACCATACTCTATACTCACTTACCCACTTATTAACTGCCAGCCCCAGAATTCCATACACATTTTAAGGGCAGGGATTTTCTTTCTATCCCAGAACCAAGAAAGGTGCTTTCTCAGAATCTGTGCCCAATACATGCTGGCTGAGTAAATGAACGATTTATTTCAATGAATTTTTTCTTGGTGGACTTGCCCTTACCTTGATTGCTTTCTGGATGTTAATGCACGAGTCTCTTATGGTCTGCAGCAACTTATTGAACCGTCCCATTTCTTGAACAAGCACTGTGTTCATGCTCTGAGTGTATGTGGTTGGGTATCTCCTCATTGCAGACTCAACATCAAAGTTGTTTGGAAGTTTACCCAAGATGTCACCAGCAACCTCATCCACCACTTCATCCGATGATTTTGCACCAGCATCTGCCGAACGAGACTGGGAAGAGTTCAAACTATGAATCAGAAATGCTCACAAAGGTCTAAGAATTGCTGGATGGGAAAATTCCTAAAGTAAATTTTGTAAGAATGAGTACTACTTTGTTATTTTATCTATGATTCTTCTCCACATAGGATTTATTGAAGTGATGATAACAGGCATGGGAATGAAGCTTCAGGAGGAAAACAACTGTTAGAAGGTTATGTACAATGTTCAATGGCAAAAGGAGGTCTGGAGGAAGCACTGTGCTCTCTAGGAATTGAGGGAAGGGCAGATGCTGTGGACAGAGGGAGCAAAAGCATTCACCATGGTGGGGTGGTCAAGTGATGATGGGCATCAAAGCCCAGAAGGAGGAAATCTGGTTTTGCTATGAGAAAGCTTGCCAAAAATATATTTGCTAATAATAACTCTGGTGCCTACTGGTTGCCAAAAGCAGAGATATAGCTTTTTCCTTGAACCCAAGAGGGCAAAGAAAATAAGCTCTAAATGAGCTCTTCCAAGCAGTTGGAAGAGTACAGAGATAGAGCAGACTTTAGTAATTCACACTGGAAGCAAGGAAGGGGAATTTCATTTCAACTTTTATTTCTTATGTTTATAGCGGCACCGTATAAATGAATCTATATTTTCTGAGAAAACCTTTTAAATCCTCAAAATAAATGTGTGTGTGTGTGTGTGTGCGTGTGTGTGCATGGAGAGAGAATACGCACTATTAGAATATAAATGAATACATCTCATATTTTTTCAGCCCCAGGAAATTATGTTTAGTTTTATTTCAGATTTTATATTTTCTAGTTTCTATACTGGATCTATTCCATACATATTGACAGTAACTTCTACTTAAGTTTCTATGAATATTTTTAATGGTACCCTAACACCTTCCTATAAAAATGTGCAATAAAAAATTAAATGTTAGTATTAATTACAAGCTAGAAAAAAAAGGGGGGGGGAGAACTATGCCAATATAGTAATCCTTTACCACGATCCCAAAGTACTAGGTTTACAACCAAATATATAAAACAAATTACAGAAAACAAAGAAAGTAATGAATATTTGGTCAAAACTAGTGAAATACCTATTTCTGTTGCATTTGAAGAATGATATGCTGATTTCTATTTGTATTTTGATGTGCATACAATGTACTATAAACTCATTTAAAACATTTCTGTTTTCCAACAAGAGCTGCACCTCCACCAAACCCCCCAGCCACCACCCCCCAAAATAAATCCTAGGCCTATAACCCTTCAAAAATGTAAGAAAAATATTTTAGTAACACACATTCCTATACCTATTTCTCACACACCAAAATCACACAGTTGGGGAGATACGTTTTAAAAGTAATATCCAACTGATACTGAGAATTAAGAGCAAAAGGGTGTTATTTGTAATTATTTACCTTGGGTTCTTTTTTAATCGTCTTTTAAGAGTTTTCACAAATACCATTTGAAATCTTCTAACAGTTGTTTTCCTTTTATTAAACAAATAAAGATAAGTGGGATCCATTTTCAAGGAGACATCATGGAATTCAACCTTTCCATTTCTAGTTTAACAATATTTTAGGTCGAAACAATTTTCTTATTCAAAAGCAAGTCAGGCAGTTCACCATAGGTAAGACAGCTCTGCAAAAGTAACATTCTCAACCCCACTAGCTCCTCTCACTTCAAAAGATATTTTATTTCAATACACAATGTGAAGGTCCTGTCCTCATGACCTTGCTCTGCTGTTCTGGTCTATCTTGTTGCCTCTGAACTGTGGTAAACTCAATGTAGAATCACTGAACTCCTGCCTACCCATTACATTAATTTGTATTTGCCAATTTGATCTGGAGAATATTGAAAGACGTTGTTTAATCACATACTAAGAAAATACCCCAAGTGTATTTAAACTTGTTTGTTTGATTCTGAGTCATTTTCTGTTGGAATAAGACCACTGCTTTATGTATTCTGTAATATGGCACAGTCCATCAAGTTTAAAAAAAGCCAAAGACTCTATAACTCTCCTGTTGTCAGACTATTGCATACTACATGCACTAATGTTGCTAAAGATCTACGTATTCTTGTGTGTATATGAGTATGATTTCATACTTGAGCAATAACTGATCTTAGTGGTATTAACATATAAAAGGGACATTAAAATATGGTCTTTGTCCTTTCTGCCTTATTAGCAGATGTTATTTTACAACAGACCAGAGCCAGAAGTTCCATGAACTCTTTCATCAGTGATAGCACACTATTTCATTCTCCTAATCTGGTTCTTCACCATTTGAGCCACCAGAGAAGTCTGGTTCTTGGACTTACCTGGTATCTCAGATGGTAAAAAGTCTGCCTGCAGTGCAGGAGACCTGGGTTCAATCCCTGGGCTGGGAAGATCCCCTGGAGAAGGAAATGGCAACCCACTCCAGTATTATTGCTGGAAAATCCCATGGACGGAGGAACCTGGGAGGCTACAGTCCATGGGGTCACAAAGAGTCAGATGTGACTGAGCAACTTCATTTTCTTTCTTTCAATCCAGTTTTTTAACTTTCTTTCTTTCTTTCATTCCAGTTCTTAGTTCCCCTAGCATCTCTGGTTATCTGCCTTTGAGGTTTATTCCATTTTTAGAATCGAGAAAGAGTATCGCACAGCTTAGAACACAGATTCTGGAGCCAAACTAGTGGGATTCAGACTATTTGGCTCAGCGTCCTGGCTTTAAATTGTACTAGCTGACCTTGAGTTAACTACTTAATTTTTCTGTGTCTAAGTCTTTTAGCTGTAAAATGGGAATAATTAGCACCTCACCTCACAGGGCTGTCATAAGCAGTACACTGTTTTGCATAAACCATTTAGAACAGTGCTCCCATACAAGTATAAAATAATTAACCATTATTATTATTATTATTATTATTACTTTGAGATTCCATAAAAATAAAAAAAGATCAGCTTGAAATCAGTTAGGGGAATAATTTGCTTGATGAATAATCATCTTTAACTTACTAAAATTTCATGCAATCATTAAGGGAACTCACCATTTGGACTAATTTGCTTTCAGAACTAAAACAAACAAGCATATCTTCTAACAGAAAACAATACAAGAGAATATCTCTTAACAGACAAGTAAGATTAAACATCTTTCATTCAAATGAACTAACCTGTGCCATGGCATGCTGAATGAATCCTGGTGCCTTAAGAGGTCGTTTTCTGATGTGCCCTTACATTTATGCTCTCACCAATAGAGTTGCATGTCTCAGAGGCAATAGTTCTCCTAAATCTTTTAATTCATTTCATACTTATTATTATATTTTAAATATTATATAATTTGATAAAATATTGATGTGAAAAAAACTATGCAAACTAGGTTAAATGTTCTGGAACATTTGATAAAGATAAGCCATTAAAAACGTTGCATTAGTAAGAGACTAGAAAATTAAATAGGGAAAATTCTAGATGAATTCTGGCATCAAACTGCTTCCAGGCACCTTTGAAAGTCTTCTTCCACTTTAAGAAATTTATAAAGGACATATTATATGTTCTGGGGCATGATTCAAGCCAAGAGAGGCAAAATGGAATTCCTAGCAGCAGAATGGTATCAAAGAATACTCAGAGATAATGCTACTCAAAGAACTGCTGGCAGCAGAATGATACTCAAATATGCTTTCCAAATCAAAAGCCTGATGAAAACAAAGCTCACACATTCATTTACTCTATGTTTAAACTTATTTTTAAGGTACGTATTGTTTTTTTTTTTTTTCTTTTCCTGAAAATGGTTCTCCACTTGAACAGATGTAATTCTGTGCCTGGGCCTCTCCCGTGTGGGCTCATGCTGCTTGGGGACCATCCTTTCCAGCCTCAAAATCCAGCTGCTGCACAGATCACACACCTGTGTGAGAAGAATATTGTCGAACAGCAGTTGAGTTTCTGACTGATCTTTAGTGATATCGGCATTGGCATTCATCCCAAAGATTTCTGGAGCTGGGGTCAGAGGCAGTGTCTTTGTGTATTCAATGTAGCTGTTGTGCTGCAAAGATAAATAACAAGGAGCCAGGAGGTTAGAAATCAATTATCCTGTAGAACGTGCTCACTGAAAAGAGGTGATTTTCAGTACTCAGGTTATTGAGTGGATGAGCCTGTCAGACTGGACACTGAATGCTTTCATTTTCTTTCATCCAGGCCCAAAGCATTAAAAAAAAGCGGGGCGGGGGAAGATATGGACACATTTAGAAAGAGGAAAAAAATGCCCCACTCAGTTGAAATGAATTTTTAAATGGAGAGAGGAATATCGTGGCTACTTCATTTAGAAATTTCTTCCACAGAAATCTTTCTGTGCTGCATTTGCTGATGACTGTTCTTAATTTACCACAGTAGTTTCCTTTACAGCTTTACTCTGATTTTTCTGTTTACTCTTATTATGATAAATCCACTTAATTCAGAAAAGTAAAAATCATCTGAGATTTTATCATGAGATAACCACCATTAATATAAATCTTTTATACTCATGCACACATATTTTATATTTACATAAACTTCCAACAAGATTCCATGAGTGTTAAAAGTGTTAGTTGCTCAGTCGTGTCTGACTCTTTTGAGACCCTATGGACTGTAGTTTGCCATGCTCCTCTGTCCATAGATTTCTGTAGGCCAGAATACTGGAGTGGGTAGCCATTTCCTTCTCCAGGGGATCTTCCCAACCTAGGGATCCATACTTTTCTTTAGAGCACAGGGAACTCTGCTCAATGCTATGTGGTACCCTGGATGGGAGGGGAGTTTGGAGGAGAATGGATACATGTACATGTGTGACTGAGTCCCTTTATTGTCCACCTGAAACTATCACAACATTGTCAATCAGCCATACTCCAATATAAAATAAAAAGATTTTTTAAAAAAGATTCCATACTTCTCTTGATGCTCATATGCACTTAGTCGCTCAGTCATGTCCAACTCTTTGCAACCCCGTGGACTGTAGCCTGCCATGCTACTCTGTCCAAGGGGATTCTCTATGCAAGAATACTGGACTGGGTTGTCATGCCCTCCTCCAGGGGAACTTCCCAACCCAGGGATTGAACTCAGGTCTCCCTCATTGCGGGCAGATTCTTTACCATCTGAGCCAAGAGGGAAGATATGTATAATCATGGAAGGATATGTATAATTATACACATTCATATATATACATATACAAATATATATACACATATACATACAGTGAGGTGGGGCAATTGGTCATTGATGATTTTTCAATATGGGGCTAATTACACAACCTGACTTTATCTTGCCATCTTCTTACTTTCCAATTCATCACTGGAAATCCTGTTACCATGACTCCCTGTGTTGACTTGCCCCACCCAATCTGTGACCTGGACTCTGGTACTGGTGTTTCTCTTCCTCTCTCTCAGTGTCTGCCCTCAGCTAGAACTCTTCCAAGTGGATGTGGAGTCAAGGTATGTGCCTTTGTTGCCTGTGGCTGTGTGTTTAACTTTTAATATGTGCCCTTTTGACTTCTGGGAATAAAATGAGAACCAATTTAATTATACTGGCAGTCCCCAGAAGTCTACTTGTGATAATCTGAAGGCAAATGCATCTGTTAGACAGGACTGGAAAAAATAGGAGCCGACAACCTTGGTCTTGTGAAGCAGATGTGATGCTCTGTCCCTTCCTACCTTTGGGATCTTGGGCAAGTCATTTAAGTTTAGTGAACTTACTTTCTTACTTGTAAAAGAGAAGGAATAATAGCATCAATGTTAATTTGATGCTCTAATGAGATAACTACATGTAACTGCTTTGTAGATAATTAAGCATGATCTACATATTAACTATTACTGTTAATACTATTTTGTAACTCCCTTCTCATGTGTATTTCCATTTTAATTGGGGCCAATGTCTTTTGACCCAAAGGACTGAATTCACAGTAAGAATTTCAGGTCACCGAGGAAGACATCCTTGGGTGAGGAACGTTTCTGATAGTCCTCACATTACAGCAAACAGGAAACCACTAACTCCATCTTTGCATAGGGTTTGCTCTGTCCCTGTAAGACTGAAGGACACACAATGGTTAACCTAAAAAAAAAAAAAGGCCACTGGAAAAAAATTCACCATTTTCTGTATCAGAGGAATTTCATGCCTTACGGCTTTCAGTTTTCTTGAAGAGCATATGTACTTACATCCCCAGAAGGAGGCGCAAAATAGATGCCACTGGAGTCGAATTTATAGTGCGGATTCTGAACTAATTCCGGGTTGAAGAATTTGTTTAGGATACTGCGCAGCGTGCGCCGGTCCCAGTCGTCAGTCACGCGGCCGCCATAATTGCACTCGCCGGTCATGTAGCGTAGGGCGTCGTAGGGCAGTTCCTATAGGAGAGCTAGAGTTGCTCAACCAGGCAAGACTTAGCAGTCCCACTTCATACAGAACCGTGTTTCTTGTTTGCTCACGTTATTAAACAGTTTACAAAACATCTGCATCACCACAGTTTCCCTTTATATGTTCACTTCCCAGCTAATTTGCTGTAATTTTTCCCAGGGTCTCTCTCTTTTTGTGGTCTGTCATTTTCAATCCTTCAGTGCAAAGAAAAGAAATCCTCTATAACTTGTGATAAAGTGAAGTCGCTCAGTCGTGTCCGACTCTTTGCGACCCCACGGACTGTAGCCTACCAGGTTCCACCATCCATAGGATTTTCCAGGCAAGAGTACTGGAGTGGGGTGCCATTTCCTTCTCCAGGAGATCTTCCGGACCGACGGATTGAACTCGGGTCTCCCACATGGTAGGCATTGTATGCAGATGCTTTACCGTCTGAGCCACCAGGGAAGAGTCATAACTTGTGAACTCACCTCCTATTTGACCAGTATTAGTGGACCACCTACTATGTGCCTGATGCAAAATAAATTAGAACATAATCCCATCCTTGAAAAATCCAGCACTGTTAATTGACGTTCAAAAGCAATCAAGGGGGGGAGGAGCCAAGATGGCGGAGGAGTAGGACGGGGAGAACACTTTCTCCCCCACAAATTCATCAAAAGAGCATTTAAACGTCGAGTAAATTCCATAAAACAACTTCTGAATGCCGGCAGAGGACATCAGGCACCCAGAAAAGCAGCCCAACTCTTCGAAAGGAGGTAGGAAAAAATATAAAAGACAAAAAAAGAGACAAAAGAGGGAGGAACGGAGTTCCGTCCCGGGAAGGGAGTCTTAAAAAGAGAGAAGTTTCCAAACACCAGGAAACCCTCTCACTGCCGAATCTGTGCCGAGCTTTGGAAGCACAGAGGGCAACATAAAAGGGAGGGGAAAAAAAAAATAAATAAACAATTAAAAATCGCGGATTGTGAGCCCTACGGTAACTCCCCCAGCGGAGAAGCAGCGCAGACGCCTGCACACGGCATTAGCAAGCGGGGGCTGGGCAGGGAAGTGCGGCGCGGGCTGTGTCCCTTAGAGTAAGAATCCGGCCGAACGTCTTGAGCGCTATCTGAGCGAAATAATTTGGGCTAGCAAACCAGACTGTGGGATATCTACCACGCGAAAAGCCAGCCCTAACCTAAGACAACGCCAGGCCCGCGCACAGAACAAAGGACTGAACAGAGATAGTCGGCTGCAGACCTTCCCCCTCCGGTGACAGGCAGCCAGAGCCGGAAGGGGGCAATTGCAGCCCCAGAGAGACACTATCTATAAAACTGTAAGCAGGCTTCTTTGCTAACTAAAACTTCTTGGGGGTCTGGACGGTCAACAGCTGCCTGAGAAGGTGCGCCGGTTTTACACCCAGATAACCGAGTGGCGGGGAGGCGATAAGTCGCAGCACTGGCGCCCGCCAAACACCTCATCACCTGAGCTGCTCGGATCTGGGAAGAGCACAAAACGCAGGCCCAACCGAGTCTGCGCCTCTGAGGACTACCCGAGTGCCTGAACCTGAGCGGCTTGGACCTGGGAGCTCAGCCCAGGGCCGGCCTCTGATTGTTCCCGGCGGAACAACCTAGAGCCCAAGCAGTGTGGGCAGGGAGGCTACACGCGCCGTGAGCGGGGGCAGACCCAGTGTGGCTGAGGCACTGCGAGCGCACACCAGTGTTATCTGTTTGCAGCATCCCTCCCTCCCTCACCACAGCGCGGCTGAACAAGTGAGCCTAAATAAAATTTAAAAAAAAAAAAAAAAAATAGTGTCCTCAACCGTCCCCTTTGTGTCAGGGCGGGAACCAGACACTGAAGAGACCAGCAAACAGAAGAAGCTATAACAGAGGGAAACGCCTTGGAAGCTACAGGCCATAGGTTAAAACCCTGTGGTTACTACGGATTACATAGGAAGGGGCCTATAGATCTTGAGAAATATAAGTCGGACTAAGGAACTGCCAAAAATGAACTGAACCCACAATACTCACAACAAAACCAGAGAAAGACCTAGATATATTTTTACTATTTTTACGATCAATCTTTCTATCTTTTTTTTTTAATTAAAAAAAATTTTTTTTAAGTCCTCTATTGTCCTTTAATTTTCACTTTTATAACTATTACTTTGCAAAAAAAAAAAAAAAAAAAAAAAAGACCCTATTTTTTTTTTTTTTTCTTCTTCAGCAAACTTCATATATATATTTTATAATTTTTTGACTGTGGTTTTTTTTTTCTTTTCTTTTTTCTTTTTCTTCTTTTCTTTAACATTGTATTTTTGAAATTCCAAACTCTACTCTAGATTTTTAATTTTAGTCTTTTGATATATGTTATCAATTTTGTACCTATAGTTTTTTTCATAATTTCTGTGACTTTTTTTTTTCCTCTGTTTCTTTCTCTTCTTCTTTTATATAACATCGTATATCTGCAATTCCAAACTCTACTCAAGATTTTTAATTTATGCTTTTTGGTATTTGATATCAATTTTGTACCTGTATTTTCTTTATAATTTTTGCGACATTGTTTTTGTTGGTTTGTTTGTTTTCTCTCTTTATTTTTCTTCTTCTTCTTCTTCTTTTTTTTTTTTTTTAACGTTGTATTTTTGAAATTCCAAACTCTACTCTAGATTTTTAATTTTTGCTTTTTGGTATTAGTTATCAATTTTGTACCTGTAGTTTCTTTATTACTTTCACGACCTTGTTTGTTTTTCTTTGTTCGTTTTCTCTCTCTTTCTTTTCCTTCTTCTTTTCATTAACATCGCATTTTTGAAATTCCAAACTCTACTCTAGATTTCTAATTTTTGTTTTTATGTATTTGTTACCAATTTTATACCTTTAAGAACCCAATCTTCAGGACCCATTTTTCACTAGTGTACGAGATTACTGGCTTGACTGCTCTCTCTCCCTTTGGACTCTCCATTTACTCCACCAGGTCACCTGTATCTCCTCCCTAACCCCTCTCTACTCTACCCAACTCTGTGAATTTCTGTGTGTTCCAGACGGTGGAGAACACTTAAGGAACTGATTACTGGCTGGATCTGTCTCCCTCCTTTTCATTTCCCCCTTTTATCCTTCTGGCCACCTCTGTCTCCTGCCTCCTTCTTCTCTTCCCTGTATAACTCTGTGAACATCTCTGAGTGGTCCAGTTGTGGAGTGCACATAAGGAAGTGACTACTGGCTAGCCCACTCTCTCCACTATGGATTCCACCTCATCTCATTTGGGTCACCTCTAACTCCCTCCTCCCTCTTCTCTTCTCCATGTAACGCTGTGAACCTCTCTGAGTGACCCTCACAGTAGAGAAACTTTTCATCTTTAACGTAGATGTTTTATCAGTGGTGCTGTATAGAAGGAGAAGTTTTGAAACTACTGTAAAATTAAGACCGATAACTGGAAGTAGGAGGCTTAAGTCCAAACCCTGACTCCAGGGAACTCCTGACTCCAAGGAACATTAATTGACAGGAGCTCATCAAATGCCTCCATACCGACACTGAAACCAAGCACCACACAAGGGCCAACAAGTTCCAGGGAAAGTCATAACAAGCAAATTCTCCAGCAACAAAGGAACACAGCCCTGAGCTTCAAGATACAGGCTGCCCAAAGTCACCCCAAAACCATAGACATCTCATAACTCATTACTGGACATTTCATTACACTCCAGAGAGAAGAAATACAGCTCCATCCACCAGAACATCGACACAAGCTTCCCTAACCAGGAAACCTTGACAAGCCACCTGTACAAACCCACACACAGCGAGGAAACGCCACAATAAAGAGAACTCCACAAACTGCCAGAATACAGAAAGGACACCCCAAACTCAGCAATTTAAACAAGATGAAGAGACAGAGGAATAGCCAGCAGATAAAGGAACAGGATAAATGCCCACCAAACCAAACAAAAGAGGAAGAGATAGGGAATCTACCTGATAAAGAATTCCGAATAATGATAGTGAAATTGATCCAAAATCTTGAAATTAAAATGGAATCACAGATAAATAGCCTGGAGGCAAGGATTGAGAAGATGCAAGAAAGGTTTAACAAGGACTTAGAAGAAATAAAAAAGAGTCAATATATAATGAATAATGCAATAAGTGAAATTAAAAACACTCTGGAGGCAACAAATAGTAGAATAACAGAGGCAGAAGATAGGATTAGTGAATTAGAAGATAGAATGGTAGAAATAAATGAATCAGAGAGGATAAAAGAAAAACGAATTAAAAGAAATGAGGACAATCTCAGAGACCTCCAGGACAATATTAAACGCTACAACATTCGAATCATAGGGATCCCAGAAGAAGAAGACAAAAAGAAAGACCATGAGAAAATACTTGAGGAGATAATAGTTGAAAACTTCCCTAAAATGGGGAAGGAAATAATCACCCAAGTCCAAGAAACCCAGAGAGTCCCAAACAGGATAAACCCAAGGCGAAACACCCCAAGACACATATTAATCAAATTAACAAAGATCAAACACAAAGAACAAATATTAAAAGCAGCAAGGGAAAAACAACAAATAACACACAAGGGAATTCCCATAAGGATAACAGCTGATCTTTCAATAGAAACTCTTCAAGCCAGGAGGGAATGGCAAGACATACTTAAAATGATGAAAGAAAATAACCTACAGCCCAGATTATTGTACCCAGCAAGGATCTCATTCAAGTATGAAGGAGAAATCAAAAGCTTTTCAGACAAGCAAAAGCTGAGAGAATTCTGCACCACCAAACCAGCTCTCCAACAAATACTAAAGGATATTCTCTAGACAGGAAACACAAAAATTGTGTATAAATTCGAACCCAAAACAATAAAGTAAATGGCAATGGGGTCATACTTATCAGTAATTACCTTAAACGTAAATGGGTTGAATGCTCCAACCAAAAGACAAAGACTGGCTGAATGGATACAAAAACAAGACCCCTGCATATGTTGTCTACAAGAGACCCACCTCAAAACAGGGGACACATACAGACTGAAAGTGAAGGGCTGGAAAAAGATTTTCCATGCGAATAGGGACCAAAAGAAAGCAGGAGTAGCAATACTCATATCAGATAAAATAGACTTTAAAACAAAGACTGTGAAAAGAGACAAAGATGGTCACTACATAATGATCAAAGGATCAATCCAAGAAGAAGATATAACAATTATAAATATATATGCACCCAACACGGGAGCACCACAGTATGTAAGACAAATGCTAACAAGTATGAAAGAAGAAATTAACAATAACACAATAATAGTGGGAGACTTTAATACCCCACTCACACCTATGGATAGATCAACTAAACAGAAAATTAACAAGGAAACACAAACTTTAAACGATACAATAGACCAGTTAGACCTAATTGATATCTATAGGACATTTCATCCCAAAACAATGAATTTCACCTTCTTCTCAAGCGCACATGGAACCTTCTCCAGGATAGATCACATCCTGGGCCATAAAGCTAGCCTTGGTAAATTCAAAAAAATAGAAATCATTCCAAGCATCTTTTCTGACCACAATGCAGTAAGATTAGATCTCAATTACAGGAGAAAAACTATTAAAAAATCCAACATATGGAGGCTGAACAACACGCTGCTGAATAACCAACAAATCACAGAAGAAATCAAAAAAGAAATCAAAATTTGCATAGAAACGAATGAAAATGAAAACACAACAACCCAAAACCTGTGGGACACGGTAAAAGCAGTCCTAAGGGGAAAGTTCATAGCAATACAGGCACACCTCAAGAAACAAGAAAAAAGTCAAATAAATAACCTAACTCTACACCTAAAGCAACTAGAAAAGGAAGAAATGAAGAACCCCAGGGTTAGTAGAAGGAAAGAAATCTTAAAAATTAGAGCAGAAATAAATGCAAAAGAAACAAAAGAGACCATAGCAAAAATCAACAAAACCAAAAGCTGGTTCTTTGAAAGGATAAATAAAATTGACAAACCATTACCAGACTCATCAAGAAACAAAGGGAGAAAAATCAAATCAATAAAATTAGAAATGAAAATGGAGAGATCACAACAGACAACACAGAAATACAAAGGATCATAAGAGACTACTATCAACAATTATATGCCAATAAAATGGACAACGAGGAAGAAATGGACAAATTCTTAGAAAAGTACAACTTTCCAAAACTCGATCAGGAAGAAATAGAAAATCTTAACAGACCCATCACAAGCACGGAAATTGAAACTGTAATAAAAAATCTTCCAGCAAACAAAAGCCCAGGTCCAGACGGCTTCACAGCTGAATTCTACCAAAAATTTAGAGAAGAGCTAACACCTATCCTGCTCAAACTCTTCCAGAAAATTGCAGAGGATGGTAAACTTCCAAACTCATTCTATGAGGCCACCATCACCCTAATACCAAAACCTGACAAAGATCCCACAAAAAAAGAAAACTACAGGCCAATATCACTGATGAACATAGATGCAAAAATCCTTAACAAAATTCTAGCAATCAGAATCCAACAACACATTAAAAAGATCATACACCATGACCAAGTGGGCTTTATCCCAGGGATGTGAAAGGTTGTTGTTGGATCACGCGAATACACCAGGATTCTTGGCTCCCGGAGGAGAAGAATTCAATCCGGGGCCAGAGACAAGGCTTGATTACTCAGAGCTTTTGTGTAATAAAGTTTTATTAAAGTATAAAGGAGATAGAGAAAGCTTCTGACATAGACATCAGAAGGGGGCAGAAAGAGCACCCCCTTGCTAGTGTTAACAATGAAGTTATATAAGCCAAAGAATGTCTGGAGGTTGCAAAGACCTCATCAGACCCACTCCCATAATTTACATCTTAAGGTAACACTGTCCTCAGGCAAGATACATCCTTGTAAAGACCAGATCTACTCCCATAATTAACATTTTAAGATAACAAAAGGTTGAATCCAAAGACTGTCCTTAGGCAGGATACATTATTGTTATATAATCCTAAGGAATGTAGAGAAAGACAAAAAAGTTTGTCCTTTCTTCCTCCTTGAGAATTCCAGACCCCTCTCTCCCGGGGGACCCCTAGACTCCCTATCAACTTGCCTGGGAACTGACTCTCTCATTCCCCCCTTTTCTTTTAGGAGAATTATGTTGCCTAGGGAAAAGGGGCGTCGTTCTCGTTCCATAACTACTTCCGAGCTGACAAGGGGCGTTGTTCCTAAATTGGTGAGGCAACATATTCTCCTAATCCTCATATTGAGGATATCTGATCCAGGGGCCCCAAATAGTAGCTGGAGGAAGCTACAGCAGTAGCAGGAGTTTGAGCAACCATTTGTAACTTAAAAGCTTTCATGCTGCTAGAAACAAATCCAGTTATACAATTACAGATGCAGGGAGCAAACAGCAAAAACACAACATTCAGAATCATAATTAAAAGTCACATTATGTCCATAGTTAAAGTGCAAAGTGTTGCACCAGTCCATTTTAGGGTTGGTAGACATCATCAGATGAAGAAGAGGCATTGCATGTGATTGTTGTCGAAGGTATTCACAGACTTGGAGAAAGTCTTTTCCTTGAAGTGGGGATGTCCACCACGGGAAGCCTTCCACTGACGAAGAAGGGAGCGCTCCACAGACCCAGCAGTTAGACCGATTGTGGAATGCAGCCTAGGAGTGAGCCCAGGACAGGAAGACATTGTCTTGAGGATCCAACAGCAGACTCAGGATATTTGGAGTCAGCAGAAGTAAGCTCACATAGGTTATCAGGCCCATCCGCTGCCCTTTGCTTAACTCTAGAGCTCAGGTCAGAGCCACAAGCTCCGCCAACTGAGCACTGGTTCCCTGGGGGAGAGATTTTGCTTCCAAAACCTGTTCAGCAGTCACCACTGCATAACCTGCTTTACGCTTTCCATCCTGATCAAAAGAACTGCCATCTGTAAATATTTCCATGTCAGGATTGTCTAATGGGGTATCCGTTAGATCCTCCCGAGCTGTATAGTTTAAAGTTAGGAATTGAGAACAATCGTAATCAGGTGTTTCATTTTCCTTCTTAGGAAGGAAAGTGGCAGGATTTAAATTTCCACAAACTTTAAGCTTAGTTACTGGTCCTTCTAACAACAATGACTGATACTTAAGAAGCCTACTGTCTGTCATCCAAATATTAACCTTAGAATTTAAGATTCCACTCACATCATGAGAAGTCAGTACAGTAAGGTTTCGTCCATTAATTATTTTTAAAGCTTCAGGTGCTAATAAAGCCGCTGCCCCAATTACTCTTAGGCAGTGGGGCCACCCACGTGACACTACATCTAATTCTCTGCTTAGATAAGCTACAGGTTGCTGGTGAGGCCCTCGGGGTTGTGTCAAAACTCCCAATGCCACACCTTTTCTTTCAGTGACAAACAAATTAAATTCTGACCCTGTGGGCAAGCTCAGAGCTGGAGCTTGCAGGAGAGCAGTCTGAAGAACCTTAAAAGCCTTTTGAGTTTCTGGAGACCAAACCAGTTTGTCGGTTTGGGCCTGCTTCTGATATGATTAGGCCCAGATATCTAACCGATTGTTGACAAAGCTGAGCCTTTTCTCTTGATGCCTTGTAACCACAGTCCGCCAGAAAGTTTAAGAAATCTTCAGAGGCTCGCGAACAAGCTTCCTCTGTCTCAGCACAGAGCAAAATATCATCTACATATTGTAACACCACTGTTTCAGAGCTATTAAAGTTTTGTAGATCTCGTGACAAACTTTGTCCGAATAAGTGAGGACTGTCACGAAATCCCTGGGGCAAAACTGTCCAGGTTAATTGAGAAGCTGGCTGCGTAGGGTCTTCAAAGGCAAATAGGAATTGACTTTCTTCCGCCAAAGGTACTGAATAGAAGGCATCTTTTAAATCAATTACTGAGAAATATTTGGCCCGTTCAGGAATTTCAGACAATAGAGTATAAGGATTAGGCACTACGGGGTGTAAAGGAACTACAGCCTCATTTATTATTCGTAAATCTTGAACTAGTCTCCATTTACCATTCGATTTCTTTATACCCAAAATAGGAGTGTTGCAAGGACTGTTACAGGAAATTAATAGTCCCTGTTCCTTTAAATTTTCAATGATGGGTTTTAACCCTTCCTTAACTTCAGGTTTCAGTGGATACTGCTTCTTATGTGGAAATACGTGCGGGTCTTTGAGCTTAACAACTACAGGAATAGCATTTTGAGCTCGACCCACAGATTTTCCATCCGCCCATACTCTAGGATTTACATTTTGTTCAACTAAAGGGAGAGAAAGGGAGGGCTCCATATTCATAAAAACAGAGGCATGGACCTTGTTCAGTATATCCCTTCCCAAAAGGGGTGAGGGAGATTCTGGCACAATCAGAAACTCGTGTGAAAACAGCACAGAATCCCAGTTGCAAGATAAAGAATAACTGAAATAATACCTTTTGGCTCGTCCAGACAGTCCCATTATGGAAGCGGATGGGGAAGAAAGTGGGCCAGGGGCTTCAGTAAGCACAGAATAAGTTGCCCCAGTATCTAAAAGGAAATCGACGGATTGGCCCCCCCACAATTATTAATACCCGGGGTTCCCCAGGTGTAATTAGGACGGGAGCTTGTGTGGGGACCCCCGGGCACCTTCAGTCCTGATTGTCTTGAGAGTCCGACCAGGGAGACCTACGCCTCTGGGGGCAGTCTCTCTTCCATTGTGGTCCTTTGCAGACCGGACATGGAGCTGGGGGCGGCTTAGATGCCTGAGGGCAATCCCGCTTGAGGTGCCCCTCCTTTCCACAGTAATAGCAAGCCCATCCCTTTCCACCTGGGCCCCTCTGGGCATTTTTCTCAGGCTGTTTAAGAACGTTTTTCATAGCCATGGCGAAGGCTTCCGCCTTTTCTTTTGTCTTTTTTTGCCTTTCTTTCTTTTCCTCATATTCCCTACCATAATAGACTGTCTGAGCCAGTTGTAACAGAGTATCTAAAGACTGATTTGGTCCATACGCCTGTTTTAATAGCTTACGGCGGATATCTGGAGCCGACTGAGTGAGAAATCTATCCTTTAAGATCACTTTTCCCTCTTCACTTTCGGGATCAATCTCAGTGAATCTGCGAAGGCCTTCTCTCAGTCTATCTAGGAATTTACCAGGAGCTTCTTTTTCCTCCTGTTCTATATCTCCCAATTTGCCATAGTTTAAAGGCTTAGAACATGCCTGCCTAAGTCCTTCAAGAATATATCTAACAAAATGACTCTGATCCCATCTTCCTTTAGCTGTGTTGTAGTCCCAGTCTGGTTCTATAGTTGGGACCGCCTGATTCCCAGTGGGGAGGGCCGCTATCTCGTTCTCCCTCTTCCCTACTGATTCATTACCAAGCCATTCATCTCCATAAGCAACCGCTTTTCCCAGAACTCGAGTCTTTGACCCGGGAGTCAGCATTTGTCCCAAGATATACATCACATCCTTCCAAGTGAGGTCATAAAGCAGAGTAACACCTTTAAAAGCTCTAATATATTTTTCTGGGTCCTCTAAATAGTCTCCCAGATCCTCCTTGATTCTTTGTATTTCTTGATAAGAGAAAGGCTTATTAACTCTCACAGACTGATTATTTCTCCCGGTGGGTGTTTCATCAAGAGGCAACAGCTTGTGTGGCTGTTCCTCAGTCTCTCTGGCTGCTCTGCGCATATGATCCCAGGGATAGATTGGAGAAACCTGTTTTTCCCCTTCTCTCTGTCTCCTGTCCTCCATCTCATCTCTTACTTCGATGGTCTGAGTTTTTACTGAAACCAGAGTAGTCTGAGGTCGTACTGAGACAGGAGATGTTTGGACCTCCATGTGGGCAGTTTGAATCCCAGTTTGGAGTCCCCAGCACGGGGGCAAAGTAAGAGGACAGGAGGGAGCTGAAGGTTTCACGCCCAAATCTATACCCTTAGGACATAAGTCTGGCATATTTCGCAGAGAGTAAAAGGGCAACACATATGCTACTTCTACCCATTTCCCTTGTTCCTTACAGAACCGGTCTAATTGTAGAACAGTATTATACTTAAGAGACCCTCCAACCGGCCACCGTTCGCCGTCCTCCAATGGATACCGTGGCCATGCAGTATCACATAGGAAGACCAGGTGTGTCTTCTTTAAGCCCTGGGGATCAAATCTATCCCAGTTTTTCGGACACAGTTCAAAGGAGTGAGGCTGGAATTGTTAGCTCCCATCTGTAAGAGAGAAAAAAAGCGACCAGCGCCATTTTTCTACCGGAGGCGTCCCTCCCTGCTCTAGATGGCGGTGTAGACAGACGTTACACCAAAAGCTTTTCCTTCCTGGTCGGACTTAGTCTGTCCCTTACCGACGCAGGCGCCGTACTCGTCCCTCCCGGTTCTACCACCGAGATGGAGTGGGGATGTACCAGGGGTAGACTTGATAGCATCCCTACTTGACGTCCAGCTCTTCACCCTTAACCTTGCTTGCCTCTGAAGTCACCCGGGGTGAATCAGAGTAACCTTCCGGAATGCCTCCCAAGCTAAAACCGCTGTGGGAAACATTCGTCACCTGAGTGCCTGTGCACGACCCTGAGCATTTCCTGACTACAATAAGACCGACGCGAACATAAAACTGAGATGTTCTTTCCAAGCATCACCACACCAGTATAACAGCCTCCTCTGATCCACTAAGAGCCGGCGTTACCCATCGCAGTCCCAATCTGCGTAACCTTTAACCTCAGAGATGTTCTGGGGGCTAGAGCTCCATCTAGCTTCCGAACTTTCGATTCCTAGCGAGGCTAGGCGCTTTCATGAATACCAATCCAAGTTTGGGACCTAAGCCACAGTATACAGTAACAATATAGATCACAAGTCTCTTGAAAGTCTATGATCCGATAGATTAGGTTAGTACTCCTGATTTTCAAGGAGTTATGAAATGGTCAAAGAGACCGAAAAGTTTGACCGAGAAAGGAGAGTTCGGTCCACACGCTTTGCCCATTTCTGGTCGGTTCCCAAAGGAGACACTGGGTGCCTCTTGGCATTGGCAGGTTGGTACAACGGCCCGACAGGTTTCTGCCATAAGCCGTATGAGATCACTGTGGAACCGCAGAGCAGGGCCCCTTACTTGCTTCACGCAGGGCCTGCCATTCATTCACACAAGCACACGGTAGAGTTAGTAAAGCACAGCAGAAAACGTGTTCGCTAAGAGAACAAAGAACTAAAGCTCCAAGCTTCCTTACCTTGTCCTGAAGGATCCCGGACGAGCCCCCAAGATGAAAGGTTGTTGTTGGATCACGCGAATACACCAGGATTCTTGGCTCCCGGAGGAGAAGAATTCAATCCGGGGCCAGAGACAAGGCTTGATTGCTCAGAGCTTTTGTGTAATAAAGTTTTATTAAAGTATAAAGGAGATAGAGAAAGCTTCTGACATAGACATCAGAAGGGGGCAGAAAGAGCACCCCCTTGCTAGTGTTAACAATGAAGTTATATAAGCCAAAGAATGTCTGGAGGTTGCAAAGACCTCATCAGACCCACTCCCATAATTTACATCTTAAGGTAACACTGTCCTCAGGCAAGATACATCCTTGTAAAGACCAGGTCTACTCCCATAATTAACATTTTAAGATAACAAAAGGTTGAATCCAAAGACTGTCCTTAGGCAGGATACATTATTGTTATATAATCCTAAGGAATGTAGAGAAAGACAAAAAAGTTTGTCCTTTCTTCCTCCTTGAGAATTCCAGACCCCTCTCTCCCGGGGGACCCCTAGACTCCCTATCAACTTGCCTGGGAACTGACTCTCTCAGATGCAAGGATTCTTCAATATCCGCAAATCAATCAACGTAATACACCACATCAACAAATTGAAAAATAAAAACCATATGATTATCTCAATAGATGCAGAGAAAGCCTTTGACAAAATTCAACATCCATTTATGATAAAAACTCTCCAGAAAGCAGGAATAGAAGGAACATACCTCAACATAATCAAAGCTATATATGACAAACCCACAGCAAACATTATCCTCAATGGTGAAAAATTGAAAGCATTTCCTCTAAAGTCAGGAACAAGACAAGGGTGCCCACTTTCACCATTACTATTCAACATAGTTTTGGAAGTTTTGGCCACAGCAATCAGAGCAGAAAAAGAAATCAAAGGAATCCAAATTGGAAAAGAAGAAGTAAAGCTCTCACTGTTTGCAGATGACATGATCCTCTACATAGAAAACCCTAAAGACTCCACCAGAAAATTACTAGAACTAATCAATGACTATAGTAAAGTTGCAGGATATAAAATCAACACACAGAAATCCCTTGCATTCCTATACACTAATAATGAGAAAACAGAAAGAGAAATTAAGGAAACAATTCCATTCACCATTGCAACGGAAAGAATAAAATACTTAGGAATATATCTACCTAAAGAATCTAAAGACCTATATATAGAAAACTATAAAACACTGGTGAAAGAAATCAAAGAGGACACTAACAGATGGAGAAATATACTATGTTCATGGATTGGAAGAATCAATGTAGTGAAAATGAGTATACTACCCAAAGCAATCTATAGATTCAATGCAATCCCTATCAAGCTACCAACAGCATTCTTCACAGAGCTAGAACAAATAATTTCACAATTTGTATGGAAAAACAAAAAACCTCGAATAGCCAAAGCGATCTTGAGAAAGAAGAATGGAACTGGAGGAATCAACCTACCTGACTTCAGGCTCTACTACAAAGCCACAGTTATCAAGACAGTATGGTACTGGCACAAAGACAGAAATATAGATCAATGGAACAAAATAGAAAGCCCAGAGATAAATCCACGCACATATGGACACCTTATCTTCGACAAAGGAGGCAAGAATATACAATGGATTAAAGACAATCTCTTTAACAAGTGGTGCTGGGAACTCTGGTCAACCACTTGTAAAAGAATGAAACTAGAACACTTTCTAACACCATACACAAAAATAAACTCAAAATGGATTAAAGATCTCAACATAAGACCAGAAACTATAAAACTCCTAGAGGAGAACATAGGCAAAACACTCTCTGACATACATCACAGCAGGATCCTCTATGACCCACCTCCCAGAATATTGGAAATAAAAGCAAAAATAAACAAATGGGACCTAATTAACCTTAAAAGCTTCTGCACATCAAAGGAAACTATTAGCAAGGTGAAAAGACAGCCTTCAGAATGGGAGAAGATAATAGCAAATGAAGCAACTGACAAACAACTAATCTCAAGAATATACAAGCAACTCCTACAGCTCAACTCCAGAAAAATAAATGACCCAATCAAAAAATGGGCCAAAGAACTAAATAGACATTTCTCCAAAGAAGACATCCAGATGGCTAACAAACACATGAAAAGATGCTCAACATCACTCATGATCAGAGAAATGCAAATCAAAACCACTATGAGGTACCATTTCACACCAGTCAGAATGGCTGCGATCCAAAAGTCTACAAGTAATAAATGCTGGAGAGGGTGTGGAGAAAAGGGAACCCTCTTACACTGTTGGTGGGAATGCAAACTAGTACAGCCACTATGGAGAACAGTGTGGAGATTCCTTAAAAAACTGGAAATAGACCTGCCTTATGATCCAGCAATCCCACTGCTGGGCATACACACTGAGAAAACCAGAAGGGAAAGAGACACGTGTACCCCAATGTTCATCGCAGCACTGTTTATAATAGCCAGGACATGGAAGCAACCTAGATGTCCATCAGCAGATGAGTGGATAAGAAAGCTGTGGTACATATACACAATGGAGTATTATTCAGCCATTAAAAAGAATACATTTGAATCAGTTCTAATGAGGTGGATGAAGCTGGAGCCTATTATACAGAGTGAAGTAAGCCAGAAAGAAAAACACCAATACAGTATACTAACGCATATATATGGAATTTAGAAAGATGGTAACAATAACCCTGTGTACGAGACAGCAAAAGAGACACTGATGTATAGAACAGTCTTATGGACTCTGTGGGAGAGGGAGAGGGTGGGAAGATTTGGGAGAATGGCATTGAAACATGTAAAATATCATGTATGAAACGAGTTGCCAGTCCAGGTTCGATGCACGATACTGGATGCTTGGGGCTGGTGCACTGGGACGACCCAGAGGGATGGAATGGGGAGGGAGGAGGGAGGAGGGTTCAGGATGGGGAACACATGTATACCTGTGGCAGATTCATTTTGATATTTGGCAAATCTAATACAGTTATGTAAAGTTTAAAAATAAAATAAAATTAAAACAAAACAAAACAAAACAAAACAAAGCAATCAAATCTGAGATAATCAGTTTTAATTTCCTTCACCACCTTTTTATACCTGTATATATTGATATTTTGGTGATTGGAATCATACTGTATGTACAATTCTGCATATAATTTTTCAGCAAATCTCATATTATATATTTTACTGTTACTTAAAATAGTATATGAAAATACTATCTTAATAATCATATTCTAATATTGAAGACTTTAGTGGCTCCTAATTTTCTACTTTGTTAATGTTTCACTAAATATACATTTCTTAAATTTTCTAATGATTCTTTAGTCTAGATTCCTAAAAAGGAAATTACAGCATCAATGGAAAGGAATTTTTAAAAAGCAATTGATTAATGTTATCAAACTACTTTCCTGAAAGACTGTAGCAACTGTAGTTGCTAAAACAGTTCTAAAATCTTTGCTAATTTGATTGCCCAAAGATAATTAATATTATATTCATTTGCATTTTCTAGAATACTAATAAAATTTATGATCTTTTAATTTCTAATAACATTTGTTCTTCTATGAAGTAGCCTCCTATCCATTTTTTGAATTAAAGTTTTAATAGTTTTATTTTATTTGTATAAACTTTTTTATAAATTGACCTCTATCAAATTTGTAGAGATATTTTTCCCTGTTACTTTGCTTTCTTATTGTATTCACTAATATACATAATTTCTAAATGTTTATGAATGCAAATAAACTGATTTTTCATATTGCAATTTTATTTAGCTTAACCATAAATACTTACATGTGTTGTGCTTAGTTGCTCAGTCATGTCCAACTCTTTGTGCCCCCAGGCTTCTCTGTCCTTGGGGATTTCCAGGCAAGAATACTGGAGTGGGTTGCCATGCCCTCCTCCAGGGGATCTTCCTGATAGAGGTCTGCACTGCAGGCAGATTCTTTACCAGATGAGCTAACAGGGAAGCCTAAATACTTACATACCCACCAGAAATATAAAGAATTCTCTCTCACTGCTCACAACAAAACTGAGTATTATCATTTAGATAAAATTATAATTAAGCAATAAAATTTTTTAATTTTTAAATTAATTTTTGAGATATAATTGACATATAACATATTTGTTTCAGGTATGCCACATAATGATTTGGTATTTGTATGTACTGTGAAATGACACAACAAGCTCATTTAACATTCATCATCACAGTTACAAAAATTTTTTTCTGTTGAGAACTTTTAAGATCTGTTTTCTTTATCCACTTTCAAATATGCAGTATAGTATTAACAATAGTCACCATACTGTATGCTGCTGCTGCTGCTGCCAAGTCACTTCAGTCGTGTCCGACTCTGTGCGACCCCATCAGATGGCAGCCCATCAGGCTTCCCCGTCCCTGGGATTCTCCAGGCAAGAACACTGGAATGGGTTGCCATTTCCTCCTCCAATGCATGAAAGTGAAAAGTGAAAGTGAAGCCACTCATTCATGTCCAACTCTTAGCGACCCCATGGACTGCAGCCTACCAGGCTCCTCCGTCCATAGGATTTTCCAGGCAAGAGTACTGGAGTGGGCTGCCATTGCCTTCTCCGATACTGTATGCTACATATCTTAATTTTATTTTCAATACTTACATTTGAGAAATATTTACTTGCCACTTGTATTTCTTATTGTTAAATAATCCACTTTTTTCTTTTAAGTGTTTTCCTCACATAAATGAGTATCTTTTTTCTTATTATTAAAAGCTCTATAAAGATACAGAATCAGTTTGTTATACAAATTTTAGATATTTTCTCCAAGTCGTCTTGTCTTTTATTTTTATGATGTTTAATTGTTTATGGCTTTTTATTAAGCAATGTTTTTAAATGTTTGCTACTAAAATGTAGAATATTTTTACTTTAGGATATTTTCCTATTTTTTTTGTTGTTGTTGTTCTACACATCTTCCTGTAGTTATCTGCTAAAGGTTTAAGTATATACATCGTACATCCCAGTGATCCCACTTTGAGGAATCCTTTGAACAGAAAAAAATAGCTTTTGAGAAGAATAAGTGGTACTAATTACAAAGGAAGAATTTACTGAATTCAGGGTTGGGAATTTTGAGACTAGTTCTCTGGTAGAACTGGAAGGGAAGGTAGTGAATTTAGGAGAACACCTCAGGACCAAGACCTGGTCAAGAAACAAGCAGAACCAGGAGGGAGAAGCCGGCATGGTGATGAGGGGAGTTTGCAGAGCAGGCACTGCTTGGGTTTGCCTTGCTGATAGGTCATAAAACTGTGGTAAAAAAACTCCTGCACAAATTAAATAGTTAGTATACGAGGATGAGTTGGCCCCTGGGAGTGCTTTGTGAGGCAGACATAAAATGACATCTGGAGAGGGAAGAATTTGATTTACGTATAAAGGGTTAAACCTGCCAACATTCCCCTGAGAACTGATGGGTAAACTGGTGTTTATCTCAGCTGCTTCATCACAACAGGGCCAATCAATCAAACCCAGGAATGTGTTCTCCTAGAGGCCCAGGTCCATCGTCTGGGGTTGTAGAAATAGCAGCTCTATGCTGGGACTGCTTCCCTGCTCCATTGTAAAAAGAGGGTTGAGACCATGGACTGGGAGAGAGTGTAGAACCAGGCAACGAGTATGCAAGGTTATGTTAATATATGAAGTTACTCATTTTAACTCTGCTTATTATTGAATAGTGGAGGGCTTTCTTCGTAGCTCAGTTGGTAAAGAATCTTTCTGCAATACAGGAGACCCAGGTTCGATTCCTAGGTTGGGAAGATCCCCTGGAGAAGGCAATGGCAACCCACTCCAATATTCTTGCCTGGAGAATCCCATGGACCGAGGAGCCTGGCAGGCTACTGCTCATGGGGTCACAAGAGTCAGACACGACTTAGCGACTAAACCATCACCACCATTACTGAATAGTAAGAAATAAAAAGGAAATAAAATCCTGATAGTCAAAAAGGAGAAGCTGTGTATGCAGCCATTGAGACAAAGATCTCTACTATGATTGTCCACAACATATGTGAGTAAGAACAGCAAGCTGAAAATGATATTCAAATTCGATTATGTTTTTGAGGAAAATTTGTGCATATACTATACATATGTATACTACTACTAAGTCGCTTCAGTCATGTCTGACTCTGTGCGACCCCATGGACTGCAGCCCACCAGGCTTCTCCATCCATGGGATTCTCCAGACAAGAATACTGGAGTGGGTTGCCATTTCCTTCTCCAATGCATGAAAGTGGAAAGTGAAAGTGAAGTCGCTCAGTCCTGTCCGACTCTTAGCGACCCCATGGACTGCAGCCTACCAGGCTCCTCCATCCATGGGATTTTCCAGCCAACTGTACTGGAGTGGGGTGCCACTGCCTTCTATACATGTTAACTATTTGTGCACAAGAAGAAGTCTGGACAGGCCCTACTGTGAAACTGGTTGCTTTGGGGTGAAGTTAGGGTGACAGTGAGGGGTGGGACTTTTATTCACACACAGTCACACACACACAATGACATACACACACCTTTGGGAATTACCCATCAGCCAAGTACATTATATATACTTGCATTTTCTTCTTTTATAGTTTTTCCTATTCACTTAAAAAATTAATATATATATATATATATAAAGAATTCATACAGCTCAATAACAAAACTCAAATGATCTGATTAAAGGATAGGCAGAGGATCTGAATAGGTATTTTTCCAAAGAAGACATACAGGTGGCCAACAGGCACATGGAAAGATACTCAGCATCACTAATCACCAGGAAAATGCAAATCAAAATAACAATGAGATGTTCTTTCACATCTGTCAGAATGGGTATTATCAAAAGACAAGAAATAATACATATGTTGGTGGGAATGTAAATTGGTACAGCCATTATGGAAAACAATATGGAGGTTCCTCAAAAAATGTTTTGAAATAGAACCACCGTATGACTCAGCAATTCCACTTCTGGGTATTTATTCAAAGAAAATGAAAGCACTAATTTGAAAGGCTATATACACCCCTATGTCTATTGCAGCATTATTTAAATAGCCAAGACATGGAAGCAATGTAAGTGTTCATTGATGGATGAATGGATAAAGGAGATGTGGACTAGATGTGAATACACAATGGAATACTACTCAGCCATAAAAAGAATGCAGTCTTGCCATTTGTGACAAAATGAATGGATCTTGAGGGTATTAAGTGAAATAAGTGAGATAAGACAAATACTGTATGATTTCACTTAAATGTAGAATCTTAAAAAAAATGAACAAAACAAAACTTATAGATACAGAGAATAGATGGATGACTACCATGGGGCAAGGGGTTGCGGGGAAGGCAAAATGGGTAAAAAAGACTAAGACACACATTCCAGTTATAATTCAGGGGATCTAAGTATGGCATTGTGACATTAGTAATATCATATTACAAATTTGATAGTTGCTATCTTTGACAAAGGAGGCAAGAATATACAATGGATTAAAGACAATCTCTTTAACAAGTGGTGCTGGGAAAACTGGTCAACCACTTGTAAAAGAATGAAACTAGAACACTTTCTAACACCATACACAAAAATAAACTCAAAATGGATTAAAGATCTCAACGTAAGACCAGAAACTATAAAACTCCTAGAGGAGAACATAGGCAAAACACTCTCTGACATACATCACAGCAGGATCCTCTATGACCCACCTCCCAGAATATTGGAAATAAAAGCAAAAATAAACAAATGGGACCTAATTAACCTTAAAAGCTTCTGCACATCAAAGGAAACTATTAGCAAGGTGAAAAGACAGCCTTCAGAATGGGAGAAGATAATAGCAAATGAAGCAACTGACAAACAACTAATCTCAAGAATATACAAGCAACTCCTACAGCTCAACTCCAGAAAAATAAATGACCCAATCAAAAAATGGGCCAAAGAACTAAATAGACATTTCTCCAAAGAAGACATCCAGATGGCTAACAAACACATGAAAAGATGCTCAACATCACTCATTATCAGAGAAATGCAAATCAAAACCACTATAAGGTACCATTTCACACCAGTCAGAATGGCTGCGATCCAAAAGTCTACAAGTAATAAATGCTGGAGAGGGTGTGGAGAAAAGGGAACCCTCTTACACTGTTGGTGGGAATGCAAACTAGTACAGCCACTATGGAGAACAGTGTGGAGATTCCTTAAAAAACTGGAAATAGACCTGCCTTATGATCCAGCAATCCCACTGCTGGGCATACACACTGAGGAAACCAGAAGGGAAAGAGACACGTGTACCCCAATGTTCATCGCAGCACTGTTTATAATAGCCAGGACATGGAAGCAACCTAGATGTCCATCAGCAGATGAATGGATAAGAAAGCGGTGGTACATACACACAATGGAGTATTATTCAGCCATTAAAAAGAATACATTTGAATCAGTTCTAATGAGGTGGATGAAACTGGAGCTTATACAGAGTGAAGTAAACCAGAAAGAAAAACACCAATACAGTATACTAACGCATATATATGGAATTTAGAAAGATGGTAACAATAACCCTGTGTACGAGACAGCAAAAGAGACACTGATGTATAGAACAGTCTTATGGACTCTGTGGGAGAGGGAGAGGGTGGGAAGATTTGGGAGAATGGCATTGAAACATGTAAAATATCATGTATGAAACGAGTTGCCAGTCCAGGTTCGATGCACGATACTGGATGCTTGGGGCTGGTGCACTGGGACGACCCAGAGGGATGGAATGGGGAGGGAGGAGGGAGGAGGGTTCAGGATGGGGAACACATGTATACCTGTGGCGGATTCATTTTGATATTTGGCAAAACTAATACAGTTATGTAAAGTTTAAAAATAAAATAAAATTAAAAAAAAGAAAGTAAATCTTAAAAGTTTTCATCACAAGAAAATTTTTTTTTTAGTTCTATGGTGACAGATAACCAGAAGTATTGTGGCAGTCATTTTGCAATGTATACAAATGTTGAATCATGTTGTATACCTGAACTAATAGAATGTTGTGGGTAAATTGCACTTCAATACAAAGAACAAAATTTTGATTGCTGAAGAAGAATTACATTAGATTCAATATCGACTTGTGAATCACATTCCTCAAAAAAAAAAAATCTCTATCTCTTGATGGGTTGTATGAGATGAGTGCATAGCAGTTTTGTTCAGTTTGCTGGATGATTACTCTGTTAGAGGAATGGGAAGTGCTGCTCAATTGTCATTTAACAGCAGGAATCCCGGTCAGTCAGTCCTGTATGTCAGTGAGAGAGTCCCTGTAGCATTTGCTATGATAGACAATCCGTGATATTCCTTATCTACTCAGCGTGCTCTCTCCCCTTTTCTTCTGGCTGCTCTGTCTGCACTTTCCATTTCTCCTGTCCTCTCTCCTACTACTGACACTGGATGCTCACCAGCAGTCAGGCTTTAGTTCATTTTTACTCTACACGGCCTTTCTTTTAAATCTCAGGTGTTCTCAGGCTTCTCCCTACACATTAGTAACTTACAGCTTTCTATTTGTGCTTTCTTTTCCTGGGCTTTATATCTATATGCCAAAAGCCTATCAAATATCATGGTTATCAACCTAGATATCTTAGATGTATAAAATGTACAAGACTAAATTATTTATCTACTCAACCATCCCCATTTCACTAACCCATCTACTATACAACTATTAATTCCTGGTACTATTTCCTGTCTGGATAAATAAGTGGATGGACCACCAATTGAGACCTAAAACATGACATTAAGAGACTTCTTCCTATCCCTTTACCATTTAATATCTAGGTCATTTCAATCCTTGTCCCTACATATCTATTATATCTCTTCCACATTTCCCATCCTAGTCCAAATGATTTAGTTTAAACTCTCAGCATCTCTTGCATGGGTTATTGTGATGGTCTTCTGTATTAGTTCCCTAGGTCTCCCAATAGATGGCTTAAAACAAGAGAAATTCATTGCCTGATAGTGCTGGAGGCTGAAAGTTTGAAATCAAGGTGTTGGCAGGGCCATACTCCCTCCAAAACTTCTAAGAGGATCCTTTCTTGCCTCTTCCAGCTTCTGTTGCCCCAGGTATTCCTTAGTTTGTCACTGCATAATTCTAATCTCTGCCTCTGGCTATCTTTTCTGTGTATGCAAATGTCCCGCTATGAATCACACACACACACACACACACACATACATAATACACACACACAATATTTTAAAATTTCATATTACTAATTATCTTTCATGCTCACATTCATTCTCAAAGTGTTAACAGTTTTTTGACAATAGTTTATTTGGTCACTCTACCTTTTTAAACTTCTGAACACAAACAAGGAGGTAAGAACTCACTGGATGTGAACAGGGAAGGTTTATTTACGATATCAGTCTTATTCTATTAAGGATCCACCCTACTTCAGTATGACCTCATCTTAGCTTACTTGATAATATCTGCAACAACTCCATTCCTAAATAAGCTCACAGTCCGAGGTACCATGGATTACAACTTCAACATATCTTTTGGCATAGGGGACAAAATTCAACTCACATCACCTAAAACTAGCCTGTCATCTAAGTCCACTCTGTTGCTACAGTGGTCCTTCTAAAATGCAAATGCTCTCCTAAAAGGAGACCAATAACAATATAATAATTCCCAATCAGTTAGCATGGCATACAAGGATGCTCCAAATCACTTCAGTTCAGTTCAGTCGCTCAGCCCTGTCTGACTCTCTGTGACCCCATAAATTGCAGCACGCCAGGCCTCCCTGTCCATCACCAACTCCCGGAGTTCACTCAAACTCATGTCCATCGAGTTGGTGATGCCATCCAGCCATCTCATCCTCTGTCGTCCCCTTCTCCTCCTGCCCCCAATCCCTCCCAGCATCAGAGTCTTTTCCAATGAGTCAACTCTTCGCATGAGGTGGCCAAAGTACTGGAGTTGCAGCTTTAGCATCATTCCTTCCAAAGAACACCCAGGACTGATCTCCTTTAGAATGGACTGGTTGGATCTCCTTGTAGTCCAAGGGACTCTCAAGAGTCTTCTCCAACACCACAGTTCAAAAGCATCAATTCTTCGGCTCTCAGCTTTCCTCACAGTCCAACTCTCACATCCATACATGACCACTGGAAAAACCATAGTCTTGACTAGACGGACCTGTTTGGCAAAGTAATGTCTCTGCTTTTGAATATGCTATCTAGGTTGGTCATAACTTTCCTTCCAAGGAGTAAGCATCTTTTAATTTCATGGCTGCAATCACCATCTGCAGTGATTTTTGAGCCCCCCAGAATAAAGTCTTCCACTGTTTCCCCATCTATTTGCCATGAAGTGATGGGACTAGATGCCATGATCTTAGTTTTCTGAATGTTGAGCTTTAAGCCAACTTTCTCACTCTTCTCTTTCCCTTTCATCAAGAGGCTTTTTAGTTCCTCTTCACTTTCTGCCATAAGCGTGGTATCAACTGCATATCTGAGGTTATTGGTATTTCTCCTGGCAATCTTAATTCCAGCTTGTGCTTCTTCCAGCCCAGCGTTTCTCATGATGTACTCTGCATAGAAGTTAAATAAGCAGGGTGACAATATACAGCCTTGACTTACTCCTTTTCCTATTTGGAACCAGTCTGTTGGTCCATGTCCAGTTCTAACTGTTGCAAATCACTTATCCTTCACCAAACCTTTTCACCTATTTGTACTTTTTTAAACCTTTTTATTGCTGCTTCTTTATATCATCTACCTGAAAACCTTCTATTCATTGACTCCCAAGCAACTCCTCCTTTCTGGAACCTTCCCTGATCACATCCATTGAGTTGTTTACCTACTTGTTTGTGTTCAGATGCTTAAAAAGCTAGGGTGACCAAATAAACTATTGTCAAAAAACGTTAACACTTTGAGAATGAACGTGGGCACTAAAGATGATTAGTAATATGGAATTTAAAGTAGTGTGTGTGTGAGTAAATCTATTTTCATACTGGCAGAACTGTAAGTGGTTCTATTCAAACACTGCTTTTAAAATTATAAAGAAACTGAAGACAACCATTATAAAATTTCTGCTTCATATGGTCTCATAGATTTTTAATTTTTAAAGTAAAACTGTCTATAATGTTTTTCAAAGTTTCATTTTATGGTTACTTAATTTTAAATTGTTGACACTTTTAATTGACTCCACTACAGGTTTATAATATTTTAAATTAGAATATACTCTACAGATTTTTGAACAAATTGCTAATTAAAGGAGCTCCTCATTCTTTTTGTTTATATTGAAAACTCTATTTTACCTCAGATACTTCCACATGCACTATATCATTATACTTTTTGCCTCCATTCTTAGTATAATTTTAAAATAAATATTATTATAAGAAAGAAGTTCATCAAACCTATGCTTCTTTTGAATGCGTCACCAAATTTTAATGCTGCAAAATCAAAGGCCTTCTCAACTTATTTCATTTTAGTACAGAATACAAATTTGTCCACAGAAACACAGAAGACCAGATAAAATGTTCATTTTGGTTTAGATATGTTATTTGAACTCTTATTATTTATCTTGCTGGGTTTTTCCTTTGCTTTATAGAAAAAGAATTCAGTGACTTCCTGTTCGTAAACCTTTTTTAAAAAAATAATCACAATTCACTAAAAGTTTCAAAAACTAAAGTTTTTTTTTGATACACTTTTGATTGATTTAAAGATTTCCAAATAATTCTGAACAAAATTCGTGTAGGACACTTAGACTGACTTACCCAAACAGTTTTTTTTTTTTTTAATTCAAACATTAAAATCCAACTGATAAGTAGCAAAGAGAGAAAAAGCGTGTGTGCACATGGCTGTGACAGAGAGAGAACAAGAGAGACAGACAGAGAGAAGAGACAGAGCAGGGAGAGCAAGGGGGCAAAATGCGGCTGATATGACAACATGACTCCGTGGGCTTCTTCCCAGGATCTATACCTCACGTTAACACCACCGGCTTAAGTAGTTGTCTGATCTGGGACAAATGGCCCAAACTCTAGAAAAATAGTAGTATGACATTTCCCTCAAAATAAAGCCATGAACAGAGGGAAATCAGTCTTTTTTTTTTTTTTTTTTCCCCATTTTGGAGACTGGCTGATGTATGGTCTTCCCAAATCCTTTACAAAATACGTACAGTATTTTCAAATTGCCATAGGTGTGTATGTATCAAAATAAATGAGAAAACACATATTGTTAATAGATAAACTAACATCCTACCTACCTAGTAGGGCATTTATAATATCCTATTACAACAAAATCCTATTTAAAGAAATTTTGGGAAACTATCCTGCTATTCATTATTTTCCCCCTCACGGAAAAATCCTCTTGTTTATTTGTTTAAACAAAATAAACTGCACAGGAACAATTTTAAATTCCAAAGAGACAACAACTTTGTTTTAAGGCTGCAGTAGCTGATACAGCTTCTCATTGCTACCTAGGTCCCACCTCCTCTGTGACCACTGCGATACATTCAGAACCCTGTTAGCTAATGGATATCCTGCTATTCATTCTATAAAAGGAGAAATTAATCAGACGTCCTTGCTCAGTGTACAAACACTCTGTGATAAAGTGCACAACAGGTAATGTCCTTGCTGTAACTGTTAGAGTACCTCATACTGATTCAGGAACATGTGCAGCTGCTGTACGCTGATTCTGAGATCAGTCTCGTTGAACTCATAAGGAATATTCCACCCCAGGGGGCCAAACTTCCGTCTCTCTTGTACCAAAGCATGAAAGAAACAGAGGCCATATAGTAGTTTCTTGAATTCCTCCTGTAATGAGAAGAAATGGTATAGCAATCATTCTTTCTTCCCCAACATTGCATTATGCTTATCATACTTTAAAATCAAAGTAATTACTTTTGCTTATAAATATATCCATGTCAAAGTGAAACTAAAACAGAATTAACTTTTTCACTGGCTATTTAGGCAAAAATATGCTCATTTGTATACATGCTCAGTTGACACACACAGCTTCCACATACACCAGGTTTCAGAAAGTATAGTGAGCTTGTCTAATTCAATGTTACCTTATATATGTGTGTGTGTGTTTGTGAAGTCACTCAGTCGTGTCTGACTCTTTGCAACCCCATGGACTGTAGCCCACCAGGCTCCTCTGTCCATGGGATTCTCCAGACAAGAATACTGGAGTGGGTTGCCATTTCCTTCTCCAGATATATGATTATATATATGATTTTGGAGGATTTCAACTTAAGCACTGCGAGGCAAAAACTATGAATTCCAATGTTTGTTCCCAGATCAGCATGGAGAAATTTCAAAGGAGATAGTTCAAATCAATTGATAAACTCTACAAGCACTTTTGGATAGAAGCTTTGGGCAGCCTCACAGTGTTTATGTTACTACAGAAGTCCTATGTGCACGCGTGTGTGCATGCTCAGTCACTTCAGTCATGTCCAACCCTGTGTACTATAGCCCTCCAGGCTCCTCTGTCCATGGGATTCGCCAGGTAAGAATATTAGAGTGGGCTGCCATGCCCTCCTCCAGGGGATCTTCCCGACCCAGGGACTGAACCTGCATCGCCTGTGTCTTCTCCATTGGCAGGTGGATTATTTACCCCCTGAGCCACCTGAGAAGCCCATAAAAGTTCTAGAGTCACTGTCAAACACAAATTCAGTGTTGATTCAGAAATCAGAATGTACAATAAAATATGTTAATTATTTGTACCCTCCACAAGGATATAAAAATGGTCAAACTAGAGCCTGAGAAAGGATTTGTGAAGAGATTTCCTTGGAAAGTGCAGCTGCTGTACTGGGAGTCCCCTTGTCCTTATATCCAGGAAGAGGAGAAGAGTATGTTGGGTCCAAGCTACCAGGAAAGAATTCATGGGGCCACTCAGATAATTGATACATGCACCCTGCATCTGGGATAGAGTGCTGCTGCTGCTAAGTCGCTTCAGTCATGTCTGACTCTATGCGACCCCATGGACGGCAGCCCATGAGGCTCCCCTGTCCCTGGGATTCTCCAGGCAAGAACACTGGAGTGGGTTGCCACTTCTTTCTCCAATGCATGAAAGTGAAAAGTGAAAGTGAAGACACTCAGTCATGTCCGACTCTTAGCGACCCCATGGACTACAGCCTACCAGGCTCCTCCGTCCATGGGATTTTCCAGGCAAGAGTACTGGAGTGGGGTGCCATTGCCTTCTCCATGGGATAGAGGGGAAAAATGCAAAATTCATGCCTAGGAGTATGGAGCAGCCTATGGCCTCAGACTGTGGACTTTGGTGCAGAAATCAGTAGCTCTCCTTCACGTGATGGGCCAATCTGGAGTGAATCCCAAGGAGTAGACAGGGAGCTGGACTAGGAATGTCAGCCAGTGGTCATTTCAGTGATTTTCTTCTCAAGGGGACTTATGTCATGGGGCAAGGAAATCCCAACAGTAAGAGCTGGTATGAAGCGAAGGCTGGAGAATCAAAGGCTGAGAGGAGACAGCCAGATGAAAGGGAGGTGCTGTTGATGGAGTCACAGAGAAGTCAAGCAGCAAAGGGAGCCAAGGAAGAACCCCTGAGAGAACTCACAAGGCAGAAGCAGTCAGCTTCAAATCCCAGCCAAGTCAAAAGGGCTCCAGGCACATGAAAAGATGTTCAACATTGCTAATTATTAGAGAAATGTAAATCAAAAACCACAATGCAGTATTACCACCTCACACCAGTCAGAATGGCTATCAAGTAACAACAAGTAACAAATGCTGGAGAAAGTGAGGAAAAAATGGAACCCTTGTACACTGTTGGTAGGAATGTAAATTGGTAGAGCCACTATGGAAAACAGTACGGAGGTTCCTTCAAAAATTAAAAATAGAACTACCATATGATCTGGCAATTCCATTTATGGGTATATATCTGAAAGAAAAAGAAAATTCTAATTCAAAATGATATAATACGTGCACTCTATTTACAATAGGGTTCATGGCAGCCCTATTTACAACAGCCAAGACATGGAAACAACCCAGGCTTCCATCAACATATAATTGGCTTAAGAAGATATGATGTATACATGTACATAATGGAGTATCACTCAGCCATGAAAAGAATGGAATATTGACATTTGCAGCAACATGGATGAAATTAGAAAATATTTTACTTAGTGAAAAAAGTCAGATAGAGAAAAACAAATACAGTATGATATCACTTATATATGGAATCTAAAAAATAAAACAAATGGATCTATCTACAAAACAGAAACAGACTCACAGACACAGAAAACAAACTAATGGTTACCAAAGAAAAGAGGAAGGAGTATGGGATCAACAAACTAGTAAACATAAAATAAACATAAATCTCTCTGGTGGCTCAGATAATAAAGAACCTGGTTGCAATGCAAAAGACCCAGGTTTGACCCCTGGGAGAAGATCCCCTGGAGAAGGAAATACAACCCACTTCAGTATTCTTGCCTGGAAATTCCATGGACAGAGGAGCCTGGTGGGCTACAGTCTGTGGGGTCACAAAGAGTCAGATACGGCTGAGTGACTAACACTTTCACTTTCACACATGAAATAAACAACATGGATTTACTATATAGCACTTAGGAATTATATTCATTATAATAACCTACAATGGAATATAACCTGAAAAAAACTTAATCATTTTGCTGTATACCTGAAACTAGCACAGTATTATAAATAAACTACACTTCAACAGAAAAAGAGAAAGATGCCAACTCTATCCTTTTTCCCCTATGGTATGAAGCCTCACCAGGCTCAAGGTGAGATACTAGAGAGTAGAAACCTGCTTTTAATAAATGTTGAAATATCAATTAATATATCATGTTGCACCTTCTGACTTCTGATTCAAGACTGGCTCTGCAGTTTAAAATGACTCTAGGTCATTTAATTACCTGACACTAATCAGGAAAGCCAGGAGACTGCGCAAAGTTTTAACCAAGGGCAGGGTAAAGGTTGCCCCCATGGAATAAAATCGAAAGGGAAAGTGTGAGACGAGCGGAAAGGAGCATAAGTTTAACCACAGAGTGGGGAGAAGCAAAGTTAAACATGCTGTGCTGATTCTGCAACTCTTCTGGATATATTAGAGAACTGAGTAAATCAATAAATGTGTTGGGGGTGGGAGCCAGGCTTCTCACCATTGAAGAAGGGACATGTGAATATGGAATGAGGAAAAGCTGGAAAGAACCCAGGGTAGAGCAACAGAAATTGGAGGTATTGGTAGGAACTTGTTACTTCTAAAACATGTATATGAATGTCTGTGTGTGCACGGATTGATTGTCTGTATGCACTATATGTGTGTATGCAGATTTGCATACACATATTGTGATTACATGTATATGTTTCAAAGTTATCTCTAAAAGGATCAGAACTACAGACAATAAATGCTACATGTCTAACACCCAAATCTTGGTCTCTGATACCATTCCCCATGAAACAGGAACCAGCGCTCTTCAGAAAAATGGCTGGTTCCAAGACTGGGGTACAGATCAGCCTGGAGCAGCTTATAACAGAAAGAGAAATAATAGTAATAAGCAATGGGACCTATAACAAGTACAAAAGCAGCTCCTGCTGACCAATTCTGGACAAAACTTGAGCAAAAACCTTAGGAATAGTAATGAATTACTAACCACTGGAGAAGATGTAAAGAATTTATGAGTTCACACCTATAAAAGATAAATAGATGAGATAGAAGGGAGGGCCGCTGCTGACAACAGCATGTCAAGTGTCAAATGCGGAGGGAGTTCTGGAGTTGGAATCACCAGAGGAAATAAGTGGGTCCAGCAAGAATTATCACTGACTACTAAATCTGGGTCCCAGGTAGATTTTGATGAGGAAGAGGATATTTTCATGATCCAAAGTGTCTTCTCACAGACTATTCGTTGCAAGGGACAAAGCAGTTATTATAGAGTGAAGAAATCAGACCACACTTCGTCTGGGGGATCAAAATTAGTATCATCAGTGAGAGATAAATGGGCATTGCATGCCTCCCAGTACAAGCCTCTGAGGACATGACTTCTCCCCAGTCGCACTGGGGCTCGGAACTTGTAACCTAAAACTAATCTCAAGGAGTGAGACATGTTCTATTAAAAACAGTCCAGGGAGATGAATTCTTCAGAAATGCCAGGGCCATCAAAGACAAAGGAAGGCTGAGGTAAAGAAAAAGAAAATTCTAATTCAAAATGATATAATACGTGCACTTTTTTTTTGTCTCCTTTAAGGAGACAAAAGGAGACAAAAAAGACATGGCAACTAACTGTGATCCTAACTCTGAACCAATCCCCCGGTAAATCAGGGAAAATGTTCTAAAGGACATTACTTCATCAACTGACAAATTTGGGACACAAACACAAATTTGGGTAGATTAGATACAATAGTGTATCCCTGCTAAAATAATACTACAATAATAACTGTAATTGGATAAGGTAATATCTCTATTCTTAAGAAATAAGAAGACTGAAATATTTATCTAGGAATAAAGGGCAGTGACATATCTAACTTTCCTGCAGATGGTACATGTTAACAGGAAGCAAATATAAGTAAAGGGCACAGGGCTGTTCTTTATATTACTTTTATATTTGCAACTTTTCTGTGAGTTTAAAATTATTTCCAAATGAAAAGCTAAAATATATGAACTATGGTGTGCTGCTTTGGCATTTGAGATTTTTGGTTTGAATTTCAGTTCATAAATGCCTGGACTTCTCATGTTTGTGACAACTATTGGAGAGACCTATGGATCTAGAAAGAAGGGAGTGACATTTTGCAAAAGGGCTTCTGTCTAGCTATCATGTGCAGAAATGCCCTCACCACCTACCTGGGAGTAACCTGCTCTCTCTGGGCCAAATCAATGCAAAAGTTTGTCATACAGCAGGCCTTGAACTATAAAGGTCTGACTTACATTTAAATACAGGCTCCCCTTTTTTTTATTACCCCAGACTTTTGTTTAATGAAAGCACTTCTTTATTCTTAATGTTTTCTTTTGATGTGTATTTAAAACATATTCCAACATCAAGAGTGTGGGTTTTTTAATGGCAAAAACTTACCAAGGTTTATAACCCTCTTAAAAAGAAGTTCTTCCATTTTTAATTATGGCAAAACACTGAGAAACAATTTTAGGTCACAGACATTCACACATAGAATTCTAATCATGAAAACAGTGGGTGGTTTCCCTGCCTGCCTGGTGATGCTAAAAAAAAAAGGACCCTTATGAGTCCCATCAATCAGGGAGTAAAATCATTTTGGCTCTCATTATAGTTATATGGAGGAAATATTTTTATGTTTTAATTTAAAGATATGGCTTCAAATAGCAAAGGGCTCAGCTAATATCCTGAAACAGGATTCTCCAACCTTGCAGATTTGTATGGCGAATGGCTTGCAGCTGACTTTCTAAATAGAAGGCTGCATAATTAATAATACCCCACTAGATATCAGCTGAGCAGGGATGAGCCTAGTGGTAAGATTAAAATAAAATATTAATAAAATTGACTTCGGCACAGTCAATAACCAGTAATCAAAACCAACTGCACCGCAGTGCACGAGGCCTATTTAATTTGCAGTTTTACTCAGCACACACATCCAGGACCACAGGGGGCCACTTGAGTTGCTTTATGGGGCTGAGGTAACAAGACTTAGCCATTACTAACAGGCTTTTTGCAGCTGCCAAAGAACTCAGGGTCAGAGATCGGGTCCATGAGGTAGGAGCGAATGATATTAGCCCGTAAACCTTTCGGTGCTTCATTGGTCATTTTCACTCCATTCTGCAGCACAGACACGGGGAAATTTGGAGATGGGTAACTTGTCAGCCAAATTCGGAAATCTGGATGCGTTGTTTCTATGCTTAACTCCTGCAACAAAAACAAAAAGTCAGATACATAAGATACATAAAATGGAAGGAAAATCTCTGGATCATGTGGGCCAGAAGTGGGAGGAAACAGTTGTACAAAATAGGGCTTACTGCTGCAAATGAAGGCAAAAGCCTTAAAATCTAATACTGCCACCGAAAGGACATACGTCACTGGGAAGGCCCAGCGGGTTGCCACTCTCCCTGATACAATTAAAACACATGACCATAAAGTTTACAAAGGCATAACATAATTCAGAGTTGGCCATGACAAAGACTAAGACATTCCAAAAAATCTTGTGTCTTCACTGCTGTTGCTGAAATGTTTATAGAAATACTTCTGTGCCCCAGAGCCATATTAAGAATGATGTCCTCTTGCTGTAGCCAAGCTGTGAGAATAAGCCACACACTCAGATAAATCAACATTAAGCCAAGCAGGGATGAACAAAAAGGGGGAGGTTTGAAAGACAATAACTGGTGTATCCTGAAGCACTAAACCACACCATTATTAGCGATACCTGTTTATGGGGACAGTAAGGCCTGCTAGGAGGATAAAGGATGACAGAACGCTCACGACTGTTGTGAAGGCACCATCAGGCCTTGGAATAATATCACCGGGCTTTCCCTCTCTCCCGTTCCACTAACTCCTCCCAACTGTCCGTGTCAGTCATATCTGTGCTTTTTAAATTGCAAATCTTTATCAGTAAAAAAAAATTTTGAGCATTCATGTGGTAAAGGGGTGGTTTGGGAGATTGGAAGGATGCTTTTTAATGAACAGTGAAGGTGCCATCCTTTTCTCCTACTGGCTGGCCTATGCCTGGTGACTTAGGTAGCATGACTCCTGGGACTTTGGGTCAATTTCACTCTTCATTGAAGGCAGCTCTTGTCTCTTGGATTGGCTCTCTAATGGGTATATGATATGATTTGACAGGCCAAGAGAACAACCCAGAGACAGAGGAACTGTGAGGAAACAGGCACAAACATAAAGCCTCTAATATAAGGCCCAAAGCATGAGAAGATGTTAGTAAGGCAAAAAATACTAAAGAAGTTTTTCAGATAGAAATAAGATTTATTATGGAGGCCTACATTCTCGAGAAAGCATGTTCTCCCAATGAAAGTGAAAAAAAGGCCAAGTGGCTGGAGCACAGAAGTCAAGACAGAAATGCCTGAGAAGCAGGCAATGCTCAGATGAAGAAACCATGATGGGGGCATGAACATTGTCTTCACACAATGGAAAGCCATGGAAAGGCTCTAAGCAGTGAAGCATTATTCATTCACAAGTTCAGTAATTATTGACTGATTATGTCCCATGAGCCAGGCATTATTCAAGGTGCTAGAGGTAAACCAGGGAACAAAAACAGTGCATGCTTACAATCTAGTGGGAGATAGAAAAAGCAAAATGGTGACAAGTGGCATAAAGAACACCACAGTCTGCTCCTTAGTGTCAGGTGGATGTCTGGATAATGCAAGTTCTATCAGTTTAAGCCTGAAGGACTGTAAGTGAGGAGAGGGCTAGAGTCATGGGTAGTTATTTGGACACATTTTTCTCTGTTGAAACCAAGTGCCAGGTTTTCTGTTTACTCAGCTGAGCTACATGGAGTTTTCTTTCTGGAATCTCTGACCACAGAGAGAGGGAAGTATCATGACCCACTACAACAGGTGGGTGGGAGGAGTGCTCTTCTGGTTTCAGATTCAGCCTTGTGGCAGAGTGACAGGCTTTGTGGGTGAGAAGTGAATTTCAGAAAAGTTACATCCTGAAGCCTTCCGGTTTAGAGGAGCCACATGAATTTCCCCCGAAAAGCTTTTTTCATTGTTTTTGGTCCACTGCTGTAAAAAGTAAATTGCTTTCTATTTACCCTGTGGTTTATTCTTATCTTTGAGGCTGTGCCTCTGGATGAAGGATATTTCTGACCCATGGGATGAGAACTCGCCCTTAGTAGGAGGAATTAGGCAAGGCCTGGCCATGGGCTGTCCTCCCGCTCCCAACTTGAGCCCACATCCCCTAAAATCCAGCCAGGCCACTAAACCTGCAACCCACAAATCACAGGACAGGAGTGGAATTACTTAAATGGTATATGCATCACTAATTACACTGGGAGACTACCATCTCATCAAAATAAGCTTGCATTTTTACCTCGCAAACTTTCTCAAGGGTTGGCATCCAAGAGGTGGCAAGGTGACAATTCTGAAGAACAACCCATGTGCCTTCTTTGACAGCTTTTTCTAACATCTTCATTGCTATGGGCCCTTGGCCTTGACCGAGAGATAAAGAGCTAAGTTTTGTTCCTCCGTATCCCTGTATAAGGATAGTGAAGATGTCATTTAAAATCAAATTCTGAAGAAGAATCAATATTATCATCACAGGAAATGCTCATATTAAATACATTAAAATTTAATCATGCTGCATCCCTCAGAGCTCCCAAGCACACACAGCTCTAGAAAACTTTTCCTGATTAAGAAGCCAATAAACAGATACAACACAAGCCAGTGCATGAAGGAAACAGTCATGGCAATAAACGAAACATCCTGTAGGGTCTTTGGCTGCTGAGATAAGAGGCAGAAAAAAGTTAAACAGACTTTCAATATGAGGAGATGAACAAGCCCTGCTATCATGGAGCAGCTCCTAAAATTCAAAGCTGAAAACTATGAATAAAGAGATGAACTTACTCCAGTCTCCTCCAGATCTTTGAATAATTATATCTTAACTAATTTGGTTACTTGCATAAAGTTCAGGTAAAAATACCTATTAGCCTCTAATTTCCATTCAAGTTCATTTAAGGAAATCTGTGGGAATGTTTGCCTGGAATTCATTTCTCCTATATCCTTATTCATCTACACTTTTGGGAGATGGTGTCTGTGACTCCCGTCTATTTCTAGAACAATTACCATCTGAATGCCACAGTGGAAGAGTCTTTGAGTTATGGGAGCAGTAGAGGAGAATGCCCTGTCTGAATAGCCACAGTTTATTGACACAAGCAGGTAGAAGCAGCTGAAAACAATAGAGTTTTAAGGTACCTGATCATCAGCAAATTTCAGAAGGGCAGCCATAGGATCCGCTCCAGGAGACAGTACGAATATCAGGGGTGCGCAGCAGTTACTGTCTGCAAATGCCTTGGAGAGATCAAATGGGGGTGGTTCAATGAATGCACGCCCCAATCTGTTGGTTATAAATTCTTGCAGCATTGGAATAACCTAGAAAGGGAAAAGAAAGGATTTGAAGGAATATTTGAAATCTGCCTAAAACCTTAAAAACTTCATATTCAAAGGTATTTTATAATAAAAGACTCTCCATTTGTTTGTGTATTTGTAAACATTGATAAAGAGTCAAAGGCACAGTTGTCTTTTAGATGGAAAGTATACATTATTTAAACAATAAAAGGTGGGTGATATATGTACATATACATATATACATATATATATACCTTAAAAACAGTGTTGGTCCTGATGTGGATATATGTGCAGGTAAATGTGTGTATTGAGAAAGAGGGAGAGAGGGAAAGAAAGACTGAGTGTGTGAGGGTTGTGTGTGAGGGTTGGGAGACAAGAAACAGTGAAGGAATATCTTTACTTAAATATCTTTACTTAAATGTTTTTAATGTCTCCACAATTAGATTCATTCAAACATGGGAAGGTATGAATAACCAAGACATGGAACTAACCTAAATGTCCCTTGACAGATGAATGGATAAAGAAGATGTGGTACATATCCACCCAAAACTATCACAACATTGTTATCAGCTATGTTGTTGTTTTGTTCAGTTGCTAAATTGTGTCTGACTCTTTGCAACCCCATCAACTATAGCACATCAGGCTTCTCTGTCCTTCACCATCTCCCTGAGTTTGCTCAAACCCATGTCCATTGAGTCAGTGATATCATCTAATCATCTTTTCCTCTGTCACCCCCTTCTCCTCTTGCCCTCAATTTTCCCCAGCATCAAGGTCTTTTCCAATGAGTCAGCTCTTTGCATCAGGAGGCCAAAGTATTGGAGCTTCAGCTTCAACATCAGTCCTTCCAATGAATATTCAGGACTGATTTCCTTTAGGATGGAATGATTTGATCTTCTTGTAGTCCAAGGGACTCTCAAGAGTCTTCTCCAACACCACAGTTTGAAAGCATCAATTCTTTGGCACTCAGCCTTCTTTATGGTCAAACTCTCACATCCATCAGATCAGATCAGATCAGTCGCTCAGTCGTGTCTGACTCTTTGTGACCCCATGAATCACAGCACGCCAGGCCTCCCTGTCCATCACCAACTCCCGGAGTTCACCCAAACTCACGTCCATCGAGTCAGTGATGCCATCCAGCCATCTCATCCTCTGTCGTCCCCTTCTCCTCCTGCCCCCAATCCCTCCCAGCATCAGAGTCTTTTCCAATGAGTCAACTCTTCGCATGAGGTGGCCAAAGTGCTGGAGTTTCAGCTTTAGCATCATTCCTTCCAAAGAAATCCCAGGGCTGATCTCCTTGCAGTCCAAAGGACTCTCAAGAGTCTTCTCCAACACCACAGTTCAAAAGCATCAATTCTTCAGTGCTCAGCCTTCTTCACAGTCCAACTCTCACATCCATACATGACCACAGGAAAAACCACAGCCTTGACTAGACGAACCTTTGTTGGAAAAGTAATGTCTCTGCTTTTGAATATGCTATCTAGGTTGGTCATAACTTTCAAACCATAGCTTTGACTATATGGACCTTTGTCAGCAAAGTGATACCTCTGCTTTTTAAAACACTGTCTACGTTTGACATAGCTATTCTGCCAAGAAGTAAGTGTCTTTTAATTTCATGTGTCTTTTAATTCACCATCTGCATTGATTTTGGAGCCCCCCCAAAAAGAAATATGACACTGTTTCAAAATTTCCCCCATCTACTTTCCATGAAGTGGTAGGACCAGCTATGTTCCAATACAAAATTAAAACTTTTCAAAAAGATGTGGTACATATGTACAATGGAATACTATTCAGCTATAAAAAAGAATGGAGTAATGCCATTTGCAGAAACATGGAGGAGCCAGAGATTATCACACTAAGTGAAGTTGGAGAATGGCAAATATCATATGCTATCACTTACACGTGGAATCTAAAATACAATACAAGTAAACTTATTTACAACAGAAACAGACTCACAAACACACAAAACAATGTTATGGTTATCAAAGAGGAAAGGAGGTGAGAGAGGGATAAATTAGTTCAGGATTAGCTGATACACACTGCTGTATATAAAATAGATAAACAACAAAATCCTACTCTATACCACAGGGAACTATATTCAATATCCTATAATAAACCATAATGAAAAAGAATCTGAAAATGAACATATATATATGTATAACTGAATCACTTTGGTGTATACCAAAAATTAATGCAATACTCTAAGTCAACTGTACATCAGTACAAAATTTAAAACTACAGAGAGGTATAGAAGAGTAATAACAAATGTGTAAATGCCACAATGGCATGGATATACCTAAGGAGATTACTCATATATTGTTCCTATACAATAAAAATCTACTGAGTAAATGAATAAATTAGGATGCTCTCTTTTATGAAGGTGGGACTCTAATTATAGAAATTCTAAAAAATATTACTGAACAATAAATTCACCTATGCATAAAGTTTCTATTCCAAGGAAATTATTTCATGTTTCAGATATTTTGAATGGGAACAGATATCAAGCTGATGGTAGAAAACTGAAAATATCCTCACTTCCTGTCTCAGACCTTGTCCTTGCCCTTTTCCCTATTATTCTTTTCCTATGGCTGTCTTTTCTCCCTAGGTTAAGAACAATAACAATTAACAAACAACAAAAAAATAGTTTTTAATAACCTCTCTCCTCTCAAGGCTAACCTCTTCACTGAATTATAATTTTACAAACAAATCGAAAGCACATGACTTTTAAGTACATGGTTTCACTTTTAGGAAGTCTGAGCTCTGAGTGTTTCAGGCCAGGGTCATTCACTGAATTTGTGCAAACATGGCAGATGGGAAGTGAGTCTTCTCGTAGTACAGGAAGACCCAGTTAGGGGTGCTCAAATGATAATTTTCATTGTTTCATTTTTAACATTAAAACTGAATAAGATCATAGAAATTGTGGACTTGTGGATACAGTGGGAGAAGGAAAGGGTGGGACGAATTGAGAGTAGATTGACATATATACACTACCCTGTGTAAAATAGCTAGCTAGCGGGAAGCTGCCGTATGACACAGAGAATTCAGATTGGTGTTCCGTGATAACCTAGAGGGGTGAGACGGGGGAGGGAGGCTCAAGATAGGGGGAATACATGTATACTTACAGCTGACTCATGCTGTTATACAGCAAACACCAACACAACATTGTAAAGCAGTTGTGTGTGTGTGTGTGTGTGTGTGTGTTAGTTGTTCAAGTCGTGTTCAGCTCTTTGTGACCCCATGAACTGTAGCCTGCCAGGCTCTTCTGTCCATGGCATTTTCTCCTCCATTTAAAAAAATTAAAACACAATAGTCAACACAAAAATTAAAAAAAAACAAAAAAAAACAACTGAATGAGACCAGCTGTTCCCAAGACTAAACAGTAACTTCTGAGGCAAATGAAACTGCAAGCTATTCAATTTGGAAGGTGATGGAATTGGGTTTGCTTCTGCAATCTGATTATGCAAGCGTAAGAACTATAAAATAAAATCTGTCAGGAACAAAAATTACAGACTAATTTAGGCACCCATCTTCCCAAAGGCAGAAAAGAAGTTTGTGGTCTTCTATGTATGTTTTTCTGTGTCTTTCAAGTTCCTACAAGATTTATCTGAGGTTAGAGAAACATATTAGTTTATATTTGACAAGTTTCTTATTAAAAGCTATTTAATTTGCTTTTTGTTTACAGTCCAGAAGGAGAAAACTGTGGCCAGAAGCTCTTCATTTTGTAAATGGGCTCAAAACATTCCATACCTCAGTATTTATACATCTGATATGCTTTTGTCAATAAAGCAGTTAAACTATTGAAATCCAAGGAAAGTGCAAACATTTCATTTTTCCTACTGGTGGTTTAGTGAAAATCTTTTACATTTTTCCAAACTATGGCATTAGAGAACCTAGCATTTGTGGCTTCTTACCATGGGATGGAGTCGGTTTTGAAGGGAGAGCCGTGGAAAGGAGACAGAAAAAAACTATGGTGACAAATAATATATATTTTATATTAGAGATCAAACAATTACAGATTTCCCTAGTGGAGATATATATCTCATGACTTAGAGATAGCAAAGAAATAAAATCTAAATATTTATGTAGTACTAGCCCAATTGTTGGGAGAAGGCAATGGCACCCCACTCCAGTACTGTTGCCTGGAAAATCCCATGGATGGAGGAGCCTGGTGGGCTGCAGTCCATGGGGTCGCTAAGAGTCTGACACGACTAAGCGACTTCACTTTCACTTTCCACTTTCATGCATTGGAGAAGGAAATGGCAACCCACTCCAGTGTTCTTGCCTGGAGAATCCCAGGGACGGGGGAGCCTGGTGGGCTGCAGTCCATGGGGTCTCACAGAGTCGGACACGACTGAAGTGACTTAGCACCAGCAGCAGCAGCCCAATTGTTAGCCTTATATAGCACTGTTCCTTTCTTTGGCATGCTAATACCATTTTTGCTTTGGAAAATTATTCTTTTCAAAGCATAATACTATAGTCATATATCATTTTTAAATACATAGTTCCAAAATCAGTGATTTATGACTAGGAATTAAAGTACCTGGTAACAGCAAGATTGAAGGGTTTGAGGTTGCAAGTATAAAAGAGCATACTAATAATTATTTCTATATTAAGGATTGTAGGTATGATGGTATAGATAATGGTAACTAGTTTCTTTACCATCTGACCCATGAAAGATGTCCAAAAAGTATTAGTCACTCAGTCATGTCTGACTCTTTTGTGATCCCATGAACAGTAGCCTTCCATGCACCTCTGTCCATGGGATTTCCTAGGCAAGAATACTGCTGCAGTGGGTAGCCGTTCCCTTCTCCAGGAGATCTTCCCAACCCAGGGATCGAACCCAGGTCTCTTGCATTGCAGGTGGGTTCTTTACCATCTGAGCTACCAGGGAAATCTGATAATTATTTATATATTAAGGATTACAGGTATGATAGTATAGGAAATGGTAACTAATTAAATGGTAACTAGTTAACTTAGGATAAATTGAATTATGCTATAGTAGCAAACAACTTCAAGACTTCAGTGGTTTAACACAACAAAAGCTTACCATCTCAGAAAAGTCATCTGAGTGTCCAGGCAACAAACTCTCCCTGCTCTGACTCAGCATTCCAGCCTGTTTATGGCGCTTAAATATCAACATGTGATTCCACAATTTTGATGGCAAGAGGAATATTCTGGAGAATCTCACAATGATAGCTAAATGCTTCCACCCTGACACTTATGCTCACATTTTACTGGCCAAAACAAGGTTAATGGCCACAATGCCCCCACCTCGAGTATACACAGGAGAGAACCAGGAATACTGCTGAGAAGTATTAATGTTTACACTCTTCCACCCATGCAAAGAAAACTCTAGAGAAGATATGGAAACATATAAGAAAAAGTTATAACACACAGTGCTAAAGCATTCTGCAGAGGAGTTAAGAGAGTTAAGAGAAGTAGGACTGTAAGATTAATCTCGACTGATTCAAAAAATGAACAAAAGTCCCTCAGCTTGACTATCTAAATTTCCCAGCTCCCTCATACTCACTTGAAAAAGAGAGTGACTATGGAAAATAATATTTGATCTATTTGGTACTCAATGTATTTTCAGATTAAAATGTCAAATTTTTTTTTTAATTTTATTTTATTTTTAAACTTTACATAACTGTATTAGTTTTGCCAAATATCAAAATGAATCCGCCACAGGTATACATGTGTTCCCCATCCTGAACCCTCCTCCCTCCTCCCTCCTCCCTCCCCATTCCATCCCTCTGGGTCGTCCCAGTGCACCAGCCCCAATCATCCAGTATCGTGCATTGAACCTGGACTGGCAACTCATTTCATTTTTAAAAACAAACTGGGGAAAAGAAATTTATAGATGAAACTGCTGCAGTTAGGAATCGGGTCATTAATCACTTTTAACTAAACAATATAGACTATGATCAGAAACTTCTCTGTCAAACATTGAGGGAAGAAAGTTAATGGTACACAGAGAGCCATTTAGTGTAACAGTTTTTATCTTAGAAAACAAAGTAAAAAATCTTTGAAAATTAAAAAAAAAGTTTTAAAGGAAGAAGTCATATTAGACAAGAGTTTGAACTATTTCATATTCTTTCATATTTAATATTTGCAGTGAAAACTTCTGAGGCTTAACGCTAATAGTTTCAGTGAAGATTCATTTTTAAAAGGGCCCCAAGCTGCAGTTAAATAATGATCTTCAACAATGGGAACTATTTCCAGCTAAAAGCTGGGCAGCACTATGACATTCAGGGACCCTTAACACATTGTGGACCCCTTCTTCCATCAATAAATAGAAAAAAATGTATTTTTCAACTGTTTTTGTATAATTAAAATATAACAGACTGGTATATTTTCTCATTTTACTTTCATGAACTCCTAAGAGTATCATGGACTCGAGGTCCTATGCTTAATGGATACTTTGGCCCTGGCTAAGGCCACACTGCCAATTCAAGAAAGAATGACAAGTGTTCATCGAACAGACCCTGACTTACAGAGGAAAGAATGCCTCTATCTTGTATTATCACTGATGTGTAGAAAATTTTTTTACATGATAGAAAAAATAAAGACTGTCTTCATCATACAAGTGTTGATCTTTCTGTTGCTGTTGGAATGGAAGCATTATCTTATATCCTTAGCAACTCAAATTGTGAATACAGTAAATTTTGAAGTAATTATGTATACTTTTACTCGAGTAGTAACAGTGGACAATTAGAATATGTTTTCAGTTTTTCTTCCAACACTCCCAGTGTCTACAGTTCCTCAGAATTATGTGGATATCTCTGTGGATACGTGTCTTTACACTTAAGTGAATAGTTTGTTTTTTTAAATCGAGTTTAATAATACAAATGAGGATATCAATGAGTGCTCTCATTTGTTGATATGACAGGTCAGCTGATTCACTGGTTATATAATTTATTACTTAAAGAAATGAAAATTAATAGTGTTGACATTTTCCTTTGTGGTGAGAGATTATGAACATCTTAAAAACAATATTCTACTAGCTTTCCAAAAGCCAATAAAGAACTATGTACAGGATAGCATTTGAGGAAACAGAAGGTGTAGTAAATCAGCTTCATGTAAACAACATTGACCAATTTCAACAAAACAGTAAGAACAAAAATGTAAAGGAAGTAGATTGTCCATTCCCTTCTCCAGGGATAACAGGAAGAGCTGTAACATAAATAAACTATTAAACATAAGCTGGTGAGTTACTAATTTAGTGCAGTTATAATAAATATACACTTTTTACAAAATGACTGCATTAGAGGGAATTGGGGTTATTTCTTGCAGACTCCTTTACCACCCCACCCCCAAGGATTACTTAAGGAAACACATGTTTGGCTGGCATGTGGAGCTAGGACGGTCTGGAATTCACTGAGCAGCTTCCAAAGACAGCATTTACCTTGTCCGGCCTCAAGCAACGAATGATAAGCATCCTTTGAAACTCACTCGTTTTATCTTCCCAATCATCAGGAAAAACCTCATGATGTGGTTCCTAAAATGACAGTGGATATAATTTAATATTATTTGGAAGACTTAATAAAAACCCCAAAACCCAGTATTTTGACTTTTAAATTGAGTTTAAAGAAAACATAAAATGATTAAATGAAATTAAGAATGCTAATGTAAATTTTATTAGGTTGGGGCAAAGCTATGAAATAAGAAATAAAAAGAAAATTTTAACTGCCACATAAAATCAAAACTAAGACATTAAATAAGTAGGTTAGTGTCAATATGAACATTAATCAATAGCACAAATGCTTCCTGTTACTACGATAAATGTGCATTAGGAGAATTTTTCCCATTATTTCTCCAAAGGCATTTCAAACCCTGCCAACTAACTACTCTCATTTAGTTCAGTTCAGTCGCTCGGTCGTGTCCAACTCTGCGACCCCATGAAAAGCGGCACGCCAGGCCTCCCTGTCCATCACCAACTCCCGGAGTTTACCCAAACTCATGTTCATTGAGTTGGTGATGCCATCCAACCATCTCATCCTCTGTCGTCCCCTTCTCCTCCTGCCCTCAATCTTTCCCAGCATCAGGGGCTTTTCAAATGAGTCAGCTCTTCGCATCAGGTGGCCAAAGTATTGGAGTTTCAGCTTCAGCATCAGTCCCTCCAATGAAGACCCAGGACTGATCTCCTTTAGGATGGACTGGTTGGATCTCCTTGCAGTCCAAGGGACTCCCAAGAGTCTTCTCCAACACTACAGTTCAAAAGCATCAATTCTTCAGCTCTCAGCTTTCTTTATAGTCCAACTCAAACATCCATACATGACTACTGGAAAAACCATAGCCTTGACTAGATGGACCTTTGTTGTCAAAGTAATGTCTCTGCTTTTGAATATGCTGTCTAGGTTGGTCATAACTTTCCTTCCAAGGAGTAAGCATCTTTTAATTTCATGGCTGCAATCACCATCTGCAGTGATTTTGGAGCCCAGAAAAATAAAGTCTGACACTGTTTCCACTGTTTCCCCATCTATTTGCTGTGAAGTGATGGGACCGGATGCCATGATCTTAGTTTTCTGAATGTTGAGTTTTAAGCCAACTTTTTCACTCTCCTCTTTCACTTTCATCAAGAGGCTCTTTAGTACTTCTTCACTTTCTGCCATAAGGGTGGTGTCATCTGCACATCTAAGGTTATTGATATTTCTCCTGACAATCTTGATTCCAGCTTGTGCTTCATCCAGCCCAGCATTTCTCATTATGTACTCTGCATGTAAATTAAATAAGCAGGGTGACAATATACAGCCTTGACGTACTCCTTTTCCTATTTGGAACCACTTTGTTGTTCCATGTCCAGTTCAAACTGTTGCTTCCTGACACGCATACAGGTTTCTCAAGAGGCAGTTTCAGGTGGTCTGGTATCCCCATCTCTTTCAGAATTTTCCCCAGTTTATTGTGATCCATACAGTCAAAGGCTTTGGCATAGTCAATAAAGCAGAAGTAGATGTTTTTCTGGAACTCTCTTGCTTTTTTGATGATCCAGTGGATCTTGGCAATTTGATCTCTGGTTCCTCTGCCTTTTATAAAACCAGCTTGAACATCTGGAAGTTCATGGTTCACGTATTGCTGAAGCCTGGCCTGGAGAATTTTGAGCATTACTTTAGTAGCGTGAGATGAGTGCAATTGTGCGGTAGTTTGAGCACTCCTTGGCATTGCCTTTCTTTGGGATTGGAATGAAAACTGACCTTTTCCAGTCCTGTGGCCACTGCTGAGTTTTCCAGATTTGCTGGCATATTGAGGGCAGCACTTTCACAGCATCATCTTTCAGAATTTGAAATAGCTCAACTGAAATTCCATCACATCCACTAGCTTTGTTCGTAGTGATGCTTCCTAAGGCCACCTTACTTCACATTCCAGGATGTCCAGCTCTAGGTGAGTGTGAGTGATCACATCTTCGTGATTATCTGGGTTGTGAAGGTCTTTTTTGTACAGTTCTTCTGTGTATTCTTGCCACCTCTTTTTAATATCTTCTGCTTCTGTTAGGTCCGTACCATTTCTGTCCTTTATTGAGCCCATCTTTGCATGAAATGTTCCCTTGGTATCTCTAATTTTCTTGAAGAGATCTCTAGTCTTTCCCATTCTATTGGTTTCCTCTATTTCTTTGCAGTGATTGCTGAAGAAGGCTTTCTTATCTCTCCTTGCTATTCTTTGGAACTCTGCAATCAAATGGGTATATCTGTAAGGCCTCCCCAGACAGCCATTTTGCTTTTTTGCATTTCTTTTTCTTGGAGATGATCATGATCCCTGTCTCCTGTACAATGTCATGAACCTCTGTCCATAGTTCATCAGGCACTCTGTCTATCAGATCTAGTCCCTTAAATCTATTTCTCACTTCCACTGTATAGTTATAAAGGATTTGATTTAGGTCATACCTGAATGGTCTAGTGGTTTTCTCCACTTTCTTTAATTTAAGTCTGAATTTGGCAATAAGGAGTTCATGATCTGAGCCAGAGTCAGCTCCCGGTCAATATCACAGTAATCCAAGTCTATGCCCCAGCCAGTAATGCTGAAGAAGCTTAAGTTGAATGGTTCTATGAAGACCTACAAGACCTTCTAGAACTAACACCCCGAAAAGATGTCCTTTTCATTATAGGGGACTGGAATGCAAAAGTAGGAAGTCAAGAAACACCTGGAGTAACAGGCAAATTTGGCCTTGGAGTACAGAATGAAGCAGGGCAAAGGCTAACAGAGTTCTGCCAAGAGAACACACTGGTCATAGCAAACACCCTCTTCCAACAACACAAGAGAAGATTCTACACATGGACTCACCAGATGGTCAACACCGAAATCAGACTGATTATATCCTTTGCAGCCAAAGATGGAGAAGCTCTATATAGTCAGCAAAAACTACTCTCATTATCTATTACAAAAATAAACATTTATTGCAAACAAAGAAGGCTATGCATTACTTTTTATTTTGATAAATTTTGATACCTTTTCAAGAAAGGAATATTTTCAAATGTGTATACTAAGGAAGGGGCTTCCCAGGTGGCACAGTGGTAAAGAATCCACCTGCCAATACAGGTGACTCAAGAGACTCAAGTTGGATCCCTGGATTAGGAAGATTCCCTGGAGTAGGAAATAGCAACTTGTTCCAGTATTCCTACCTAGAAAATTCCAAGGACAGAGGAGCCTGGCAGGCTACAGAGTTGCAGGCTACAGGTTGCAGAGTTAGACATGACTGAGCACATGCGCGTTCCTTTCCCCCCTACACACACAATGTAAAGAAGCAGCCAAAGAATGTTATTAAAAATATGCAAGAAGAGATGTATCAAGATCCCAAGAGGAGGAATACACATGGGAAAATAAGACCCTTGCATTTTTGAAACAGCTGGGAAAGCTATGGTATCTCAGGTCAGAAATCTCCATGCTTCAGCATAGGAAAATTTCTATTTAAACTGGACTCAACTACATACAAAAACATATTTGCCTCTGGAAAAAGTATTTTTATTATTAACAAGGATCAATCCAAAAGAGATCCAAACTAAAATATTTAAATTCATGTGCAGACACATTCTATCATGTATAGTACAATAAACAGGTCACCAAAGTGTTCTCCACGCATCCTGATTTTTCTCCCCTCCAACCCCCCACCCCACAAAAGAACTGTTGCATATTAAGCCCAAGGAAAGAAAAATATCAAAAAAGTAGAAACACTAGAAAAAAATAACCGGGAATCACAATGTTAGCCCTTGTGCTAAGGAAAAAAAGTGAAGGAAGGCAACAATTTGTTTATATTCCAGAAGGGAAACTGAGCATCATGGTATATGTTAGCTACAGTAATCTCCAACTAGCAAGATCAGGTCTCATGAAAATTATTTGGGAACTATTATTTTTTCCCTCTCGTCAAATGACAAAAATATTTATTAGTTTGTGCCCTGTGTTCAGAAAATCTAAACAAAACCTGTTCTACAAAATTTTAAGTCATCTGCCATTATGACTGCCAAAGTCTAAGTTGATAATAAAAACCTGGCATGGAAATCCAAAAAGAATAATTTTAAGGACCATGCAACTTTTTTGCATCTTTACAGATTCCAAGGAATTTAAAGAGAAGTGCAAACAGAACCAATTAGAAAGTGGGGATAGCCTAATCGAAACATTATATTTGACCAGCTGTTTAATGCTTACTTACAGACAAGAATAAATTATTTGACATTATTTTCTCCATTTAAAAACTTTGAAACAAGCAAGAGAGTCAAAAACATACCAAACTGTCATATACTTTTTTCCATCCATCCTTTAAGCGCATAAACTCCCGACGAATGTTTTTGAAGGCAGGCAAATCGTCCAGTCGACATATTTCATCCCAAGATTTTTGAGGAAGCCATGTACAAGGGTTGGCATGAGGATTATCCAGGCCAATGCCACCAGTTAACAGAAATCTCCACTCAGCTTTATTAATCTTTGGAAAACAAAGTAGCGTGAAGAGTCAGAAATGAGTTCATCATATACATAGGTAACTTACAACCATTTAAAAAAAATTGACTGATTTTCAAGTTTCAAATATCTCCCCATAAAATTCTAGTTATTGGTATAGGTCAGTATTGATTCATAAGAAATCAATGTATTCATTATAACTAGTTTTCAGAATAGTTCCATTTTAGAGAGCTACTTGTTGATAATTTTCCTCCAGAATTTCTGATCTAAACATGGAAATCTGAATTTTATTCTTTTTTAATATATGCCTTCCAAAATGACTGCTAAGAGTTTTATTGTCTGTAAAAGTTGTGGGAAGACAGAAAGCCATGTATCTGCCATGTTTTCAATTATTTTCTATAAAATATAATGAGTTACTGCTATGAAATTTTTGCAAGAAATACTAAAATGTTTCTTCAAAATTCAACTAATACTTCACCATATGAACTTAATAAAGCTTAAACACATGTGTATAAAATAATGAATTTACACACCTCTCTTCCATTCTTAAAGCGCTTCCCATATTTTAAGTAAACAGATTTGAAACATAGCTAAAATTATTGAATGGTATTGTTAAGCCCAATGGTTAGATTTGACAAACTTGCAAAAGTTCCTAAAAACATGACCATTTATACTATTACTTGGGGTACATATAATCAATACATTTAGTAAGTTTATATGCATCCTTATATATGAGATTCTGACAGAAACTATTTTAAGCTAAACCATACAAAAATTTAAGTAGTAATAGTTACATAAGGAATTCCGCTTAATTTATTTTTCACCTCTGTGAAATTCAGTCTAGTTGTGATATCTTGCCTTCACTATAATAATTGCTAATTATTAACAATACTTTTATATATATTCCCACACAAATTCATAAATTAATGAATTCACATTAATACTTTCTCTCCATAAATTAAAACAGTACTGACCAATCGCTCATGTATCAGCAGATTTACAGTTAGACAAAAGGAAAAAAGTAGTTTATCCTTTTCAAAGAGGGATCGGCAGATGTTAACATAAAGGGAATAAGTGAAGTGATCCTTGAGAATTTGAAGCCTAAGGGTCAACAGAAAGAAAAGTAAATAAAAATGCATTATTGTCTCAAAAAATGCTCTTGGGGAAACCTATTATAAACCATTTAGATGTGTGTTTTTCTAATAAACTTTCTGGTTAATTATTCCCAAAACAAATCAAGGATTCTCATTAACTGGGGGCACCAATTTGAGAGTTACACAATGTAGGAATACTTCAGTAGAATTGCATTTTTACCATCAACTGACTTTTTTTTAACAAAACTTAATCTTCCTTATGGAAAAAAGGTCAATGCATGGTATATTAATCTATTACATTTAACAGTTTTTGGACTATTTAAAACTATAAAACATTTCTTGGGGTAAAACTGGATTTCCATATTTCATAAACTTTTACATATGTTCTATATGATATATTATTATAAATGAACAGACTAAAGTTAATAGTTTCTTTATTAAATTAAGTTTAGACGAGGGCTACTCTGTTTATAAATCCATAAAAGCTGGACTAATAATACAACTTGATAAACTACATTTTTATTTACCACATAGACAAGTCATAGAAATATGAATAATCACAATATTTGCAACTAACAACATCCTAGTAAATGCTAACTTGTGCGACTGGTATTCATAGTAAGCCTTAACATGAGAAAAATTATTATTTTCAATGCTGATGTGTGATACAGTGTTTAAGGTATTCATGCTCCCTCTGATGAATTTGTTCATTTGAATAACCTTACAGAAAAGGAATTTATATCAGGAGTCTGAAAGAAGTGAACACATTTGTCCTAATTTGGGGATTTAGCCAAAGGAAAAAATTGATGATGGTGACATTTATATTTATTACTGTGTTATTTATAATACAAAAGCTGGAGACTACTTGAAATCTTACAATAAGAAAATTATGAAGAAAATTATGGTGCATTCATTAAAAGTATATTGTACAGCTGCTAAAAATTATATTTCAAAAGAATATTTAATAACATCGGAAAATTATCTTGACAGAAGTAGAAGGGAAAGAAAAATTTCTGTGTGTGCACACAGGCATGTGTGATCTTGCATGTATTTTTGAGAGTGAGAGTCAGAGAGATTGATTTCAGTGTGGTTCCTGTAACAAAGTTATATTCTAGTTAGATTTTTGTTTCTGTATTTTTTTGCTACAGTCATTTATTTTCCATAATAAATTCTAATGCATTAAAATTTTATAAAGACAGATGATTCCAATTATTATGGTTACTTCATAGTATATACATAATATTTATATATTAGTTATAACATTTGTTTGGTATTATTAAATAATTATTATGAATAGTAACTATCAGAATACAAACAAAAAAAGATATTTTTATCTCTCATGAAAGAAAATTAGAAATAATTTTAGACCAATATTAAGACTTTCCAACAATTTAGTAGTCTACTGTTAATAGTCATATCCTTTCTATGCTTTTGTTTTAGCTATAAACTAATCAGTGCCCAGAGACCACAGGTTATCTAATGTTTTTTTGTCCAGCTTTATTGAGGTATGATTGATAAGTAAAAATTGTACATATTTAACAGATTATCTGATGTTTATCAATGATTGACAAATAAAAAAATGACTTCTATGAGAACTCTAATTTCTGAATGAGATCTTGCTTCCTCCTACTTTTTACTTAAAAATAAAAAAAGGAAGATTAAACAAGATTACTAGTAGAGTCTCCCTTGTGGTAGCCATTTTGGAACTCTATTTGGCAATATTTATTAAAATGAAACATATACATACTCTGTTATGATCAATTCCACTCCTGGATATGTACTTACCAGATAAATGTACATACAAAAGCCACATACAAGAGTGTACAAGACAGCAAAAATTCGTAACAGCTCCAAACTGGAAGCTACCCAAATGTCCTCAGCAGTAGAATGAATGAAAAATTTGTGGTATAGTGAAAGGACAAATAAAAATAAGAGGCCCAATCTTTTTATACTGAAAATGTTAAGACGAGATTTCCCTCTCCTCTTTTTCCTTAGAGCATTTACTTTTGAAAGTTTAAAATTATAAGTACCTTCTCTTTGAAATATAGGTAGGCTTTTTGTCAACTTTACGACCCAGGAATGTCCCTTCTGAAGATCTGAGAGCCATTTTCATGGGCTGACTTCATGGGCATCTGACTCTGAGCTGCCAAACTACATCCTATCATAAAGATAAGACATTTGTTTTTCCTCTGGATGAAGCCAGTTTGCTAAAGTCGGGAAAGTTATATTTCTCTCTTTGTACTCTCTTAGTGGACTGCTGCTGGTGCTGCAGATCACATTCTAATTTAATACTTAATCAGTAAAAAATTGTTTTCTTTCTCAACTACTTTGTGGAGAAATTTTCTGGATTGGGAGAAGATTTGCTTTTACACTTCCCCAACAATATAGGAGCATAGGGAATGCGCCCATATTTAACAATGAAAGTGAATAAACCACTTCTTTGCACTGTGCAAAACAATATAAATTTCATAAACACAATGTTAAGTGCAAGATGTCAGATAAAAAAGAGCACAGACCATGTAATTCCATTTAAATAGCATTCTAAATTAGGCAACACTCATCTCTAGCATTGAAAAGTCAGGACAGTGATTACCTGGGGGGATGTGGGTTATAGTGACTAGAAGGGGACATGGAGTGGTTTCTGGGCCATTGATAATGTCCTATGCCTTGACCTGGATATTAGTTACGCAGGTGTGCTCACATAAAATTTTATTTTGCAAATGCTTCTGATTTCTGCATGTTTCTCTATGTATAGTAATAACTTCAAAGTTTTCAAATGTACTTTTTAATATTTACTCTTTGGTTCCAGAATTATATTTCTAAGATCACTGTAGTCATAAATATGATTTTCATTGTTTCCAAATGAAAGGATTTTAACTAAAAAGAAAAAGGCACATTTTGTTTTCTGGACTTCATTCAAATCTTACATCTGGGTAAAAGAATTTGATTTTCTATAAATTGTAAGGGGCTATATTATAGGTATGAAGAAAGAGATATCATATCTGTGAGTAAATACTAATTTCATATAAATGAGATAGTAAAGGAATCAGTAACTATTTTTAAAGTCTAAAATTGCCCAAATTTATAAAACTTATATACAAAATAGGTCTTTAAGAGAAAAATCAGTTTTTCTCTAGACTCCAACAGATTTTAAATTAATTAAAATGATAACACTCTGGTAGTCTTGTTTTAATCAAGATAGAAATTAAGAACTGCGATGAAAAGCAGAACATCATTTACTGTGTCACTCTATGTGATTAGCTCTGTGATAAGTTCTAGATTCTAGGAATATTAAAAAAAAATTATTGCCTCAGGGAACTCAGAATCTAATGTGAAAACCAGACATGCTTGTTCAAGTAAGTAACATAATGCAAATGGCTGGGAACTTTCATAAGAAAGGTCACTTAAATTTCTGTTTTCTGTATTTCAGTAATTCTTGTGCACCTTGAAAATGTCAGATAATGAGAGAAATATTTTCAAATTTCATAATATAAAGAGAAACTTTTAAACTCTACCATCGTGCATTCCTTCCCTAAAGATATCCTCTTCCTCCCTTTCTTCTCTTTCTCGTGGGCAGGTATTTGAAAAGTTGTTTGCTAAGCCAAATATCAGTGTTATACCTTCATTATATACAGGCTTGTAAAATAATGAATGATACTAACCAAAGATTACTCAGTCTAAGAATATTTAAAATTTAGCAAAATTCTACCATGGTAAATGAAAGAATTCACTTTAGACTTAGGAGATGAGCATTTTGGACTTCTAAAAGGTAATTCTTAAATGTGAATGATATTAGTAAATTGACTTTCCTTTGTGAGTATGAACAGCTAGAAAACTGAAGTATCTAGCTCTGTGTTGATCAATAAAGTTATAAAGGGCAAAGATTGTAATTATTATCTTGTTCAAGAAATAATTTAATGTTAGACTCTATTAAAAACATGTTTTAACTGAGCTAAAGTTTATCTGACTGACAACAACAACAAAAAATGACATTTTTATTCTCTCATAGACTATTCCATTACTTATTTCAATAGCCAACAGAAAAATAGGTATTTATGAAATCAAATATCACAGTCGCAGCAGACTGTTTTTTTAAAACTTTTTTATCTGTCAGTTTTGTATATGTGTATATTAAAATGTGAATTTGTAACTTTTGGAATGCAAGCTCACAGAAAGTAAGAATTGTATCTTTTAGGGATATTACTTCCTCTTTCCATACCTCCAATCATAAATACATTTTGCAAATGATGAACAATGCTTCCTCTTTTCAGTATTACATTATAGCCCCATATCTCTGTAAACAATTTCCTGGAAGACTGAATTTGGACACATCTGTTCAATGTCTAACCCTCAAATTTATTTCTGTTCCAGTGATTAATCAAGTGCATTCTAGCTATATGGCTGTAAGGTGAACACCATGCTGAAACAACAGTGAAGGCCACCAATTACTACATTTCATGCATTAGTTATTATTTGTATTAATTAGTATTGGTTTTACGTACCTTTTTGACAAAATTTCTGACTTCTCTGAATTTTCAATAGACAGGATGAAAAGGTTAATAAACCAGGTCAGTGAGTATTGGTACATGGGCTCGATGTTTGCTAAATCAGCAATAGAAAAAAACAGGATGGTGGAATGAACGGCAATAGGTCGATAGCCCATGCGGGTGCTGTCAATCTTCTTCTCTGTCTCTTCGGCTACTTCCTGCTTTTGAGAAATCTCATTAGCCAAAGCCTTGGAGGAAGATAATATCTTAATGGCAGTTTCATCTTCTAATATATTGCCTTCCGAAGATGAAAGAACTTCTAAAATCTTGTCTTCTATTTCTTTTAACTGCCTGGAATAAAAAATATATATATTTCTCAGAAGAAGAAGAAATCATTAAAAATCACTTCATGTATATATTCTTTTATAAGAAACAGAGAGCATGTAATCTAAAGAAATACATCACATTGTGACAAATATCCGGAACGGTGATGCCATATAATTAATTTCTTATCTTGCAAAATGTCAAAAAGACAGGCCTTTCTGCTCCACTTCTCTTTCTAATGATCATTTATGTGGTAACTAGAGAGAGATAGTAAGCCATCTACTCCACCATCAAGTAGCTCAGCTCCTAATTGAATAGAAAGTATCACTCCATTTATTTCCTGAAATTTTTCATGACTTATAGGGCATTACCCTTTCTACCTATGATATAGATATTACAAGCAGAAAGTGATATGCAACATATTCATTCAGACTATGCTCCAGCAAAAACAGGTATCCTCAGCTACATAATGAATACTAAAACTTCTGTGGTAAAACTTCGTGGAATAGTTGAAAATACATTGCCTTGACTTGTGGCAGGCCTTCTAATTCTTTCAGTGCCTGAGAACTTGTATATAAAAATATACTCTGCAATGCAATTTTCCAAATTAACATACAGACTGTAATACCTTTTATTTTCCACTCAAGTCTTTTCATTCAATGCACTTATTAAACCTAACAACGTAGATCTTTAATATGTACTTTAATTGATTCTAAGTGATCTTGAAACAAGTTAAGAATAATTCTGTATTTTATATAATGTATAAAACCTTTTGTTTTCAGCTCCTTGTAATATTAAGGCTTGCTTTTCTTCTTCAAGATCTGGCCTTTCTCGTGCTACCACAATTCCCAAAAGCTGATCCTGCATCCCTTCAGAAGTGATCATGAAGTTTAACAGTGTCACCTGTAAATGAGAGTACACAATAATTGCATCAATATTTCTGTTGAGAAAGCCTCTGCTTATATGCTTCAAATTCTAATCTTAAAGTTGACTCTAATATCACAGTAGTATACATGAAGGAGCTTCCCTGATGGTTCAGCACTAAAGAATCCGCCTGCAACACAGGAGATGTGGGTTTAATTCCTGGGTTGGGAAGGTCCCCTGGAGGAGGAAATGGCAATCCACTACAGTATGCTTGCCTGAAAAATCCCATGGACAGAGGAGCCTGGTGAGCTACAGTCCATAGGGTTGCACAGAGTCAGACATGACTGAGTGACTGAGCACAGTATATATGAAAGGTAAATTTGTGGAGACTGTGATTAAGGATATAGGCAAACTGGATTGTTGAATTAAAAACCTGCAAAAGTTTCTCATGGTCATAAATGTAATACTTCAGAGACTTGTGTTTGGTGATCAATTAATTCTTATTTCAAATTCGTCCAACTTCTGACAACCCATTAATCCTAAAATCAGTCAGAATCAGGCTGCAGGCCAACCTACATATTGGCTGGACCAGCTGATTTATGTTTTAAGGAGCCTCGTGGTGTCCAAAAGCAGAGGAGATAAGAGAAACAACCAGATATAAGAGAAAAAAGAACACAGTGATGACTTGTCATGAGTATATATTAGGTTTGCCAAAAAGTTCGTTTGGATTTTTCCTTAAGATGTTGCAGAAAAACCTAGGGGCTTCCCAGGTGGCTCATGGGAAAAGAATTGCCTGTCAAGCAGGAGACCAGGGTTCAATCCATGGGTCTGGAAGATCCTCTGAAGAAAGAAATGGCAACTCACTCCAGTACTCTTGCCTGCGAAATCCCATGGATGAGGAGTCTGGCGGGCTACAGTCCATGGGGTCACAAAGTGTTGGACACAACTTAGTGACTAAACAACAACAGCAACCACAACATACTATAATATAATCATATCACAATATAGCACGTTATATTGTATCATGTTAAAATATGATACTCAGCCACTGTTATGAACAAAGGAATACACAGTTCACCAGTATCCATCAAGATGCAGTCTGCTAACCCTGCTTCATCTCAGCATTTAATGGCTCTTACATACAGGTCTCTGCTGCCTGAGTCTTAAAGTTACCTCTCTCCTGAGTCTTTCCTATAAGTGGGAAAGTAATCATGCTTAGGTCTCTCTTTGTAAAAAGCAAAAGACAAATCATCCACACAATTTCTTTCAGCTCTTGAAGGATCTCTCTTTGTGCCTTCGTAACTATTAAATGCATAACTGAAAATGTTATTTGTATATTCTTTTGTTTCTGCCTCACTTCATTCCTTATCCCTCTACAATCTGCTCTCATTCCTGCCTCTACATACCCATCAATACTCACAGCAATAAATTATAGCAACTTTCTAGCTCTGGTCACCAATGGATCCATAAGCCAATAAATACCTGATCTTGGCTTAATTTGACCTCCCTTGTTCCCCTGCTTTTTTAAGCATCTATTGTGCAGTCTTCTGCCTTCACGTCTTGAATTAAGGTCTGCACCTGTGTCCTGAGCATCACTTTCCACTTCTCCCTTTCACATGCCTTTCAATGTACCTACCTTGAACTGACTGTGAAATCTCAGACACACAGACTATAAACCATCTGCATATGCTTCAGCCCTGACTGCTGAGTTGGGAGAACTTGTGTTTTCCCACCTTCCTTGTAAGAGAATTATTTCCTCTTTGGAGACAGAGTAATTCTGTTTTTGCGAGAAATTTCCTAGCTGCGAGCAGGAAGTGTAAAACAGCTCCTTGATGTACCCCTATGAGGGTGACGCCCTCCTCCACCCACAACCAGGCACCTTCTCCACGGTACTGTCTTCCGATGAAACCTCTCCCCCAGCTTGCCCCATGGCAGGCCTTGGATTCCACTAAGTGTGATTACATAGGCACTTGTAATCATACATTTATATGGAATAATAAGCAACACTCCTTTAAATTGAGCGATTAAAAAGGATTAAATGTTGTCATGCAATTCTCTACTGCTTCAGAATTTAGTCATGGAAAAATTACCATTAATGTTTCTAAGAGATTTTCCCTGTTAGGCTGAGAAACCAAGTATACAGATTTTACATTCGTTTCAATCCCCAAACCAGTGTCACAGTGCTCAGAGAAATGTCTGTTTGACAACTTTTAGCTCAGACACAAGGAGGTATTCATTCATAGTCCATTCATGTTAGATCTGTTGACATCAAGATTTTGCAAATCTAGCCATTTTGCTAACAAACATTTAAAACCATACAAATATGGCTTCAAATTTCATTTTCATTTAGATTCAAATGAATTATAGCAGCACAGTATCATCCCCTGGGTACTTTTGAAAGCAAAAGGTACATAAAAGATCCTAAAAATAAGATCAAGAGGAAGTATTTTAATTTGTAATTGAAAGCAAGTAACTGCCTCACTATGTTTTCTAATCCCTCTTTAATCAATCCCAGCAATTAAAAATAATGAAGCAATAAGACACTCTAGGGATCTCAAGGATTTCAATCATAAAATAGTTCCCTATCCACAGTGGTTTATGACTTCAACTATAACTAGTTATTACTGTACATAAATTGTTATTTATGTTATCTGTGATCTTTTCATAAATTTTACTGAAAAGTAAAAAAAGATGTTCCATGTGATTTATTAAAAAAGCTTTTTGGTAATGCAGCTTCAGGATTTTATTTTCTTTTATGAGTCATTCTTTTCCACTTAAATTTGAAAGTTAAATAATAATTCTAATAGTTAACAATCATAATACTATTGGTGGGTCTTATTATAAGCATTTTACATAGATTATTTAGTCTTCATATCACTCTATGAGCTAGACATTAATTATTCCCATTTTATAGATGAGGAAACTGAGGCACAGAGAGGTTAAACGACATAGCCAAAGCCACACCACTGGTAGGTGACAGAGCCGAGATTTGCATCAAGGAGGTCTAACTCCAGAATCCGTGCTCTTCACTACTAGCAGATACTGCCTCTCCTAGTAGTACTTAACACAATTTTTAGGTGTTTGGATAACATATTTATTTTAATAATTAAAAACAGTGGCTAAGAATTTTCATATTTTAACATTGTGTTTTAAAAACTAAGCTCGAGGGTCACTCCACCTCCCCGCAGTCTTCCTGGCTTCCCTGAATGTCCAGTCTAAAGTGTGTCCCCAACTCTGAGTCGTTCTGTGCCTTTTTAGTCATAAAAAATGTCACTTGACATATACATTATTTACAGTGTAAGCCTCTTGAGAGCTTTTTACCTTTCATGTATTTTCACCTTTGAGGGCATGAATTATTTCATCTTCATGTTTTCTCTGGCTCTATAGAGAGATGCCTATGTTAATTTAAATATTTCTAATAATGAACAGTGTTTGAATTCTCTGGATAAATCTCATCTCTATATATGTTTCTTTCACAATCTGAATATTTCTTAACGTCCTCTCCTCTGGGCTTCTATAAATGAAAACTATCCTTCCCTCCCTCATTCATTCATTTTACAAAAATTTGTCAAACATCAAATGCCAACCAGGGCTAGGAACTGGGAATAATGAATGGAATAAGCTCCTGAAGCTTGGTTACAGTTCAACATCTCAAGTCATTTTAGTCACTGACTATAATTTTAACTTTACTTTTTAAAGGAATGTTGAGTATTTTAAAAGTGATCAAAAACAGTTCCTTAAAATCAGATAGCAGCAACCTTATTCTGAGAAAGAATGAAGCTCTGTTCCTGAATCCCCATTCTAAGAATTAGCATATTATCATTTATGGCAAAGAAAGAATGTGCATGTGTGTCATCTATTTTTAACAGTGAAAATCTAAGAATAATATTGATTGCTGAAATTAAATTATCATAGTCTTTTTTCACTGCATACTGAAGGCTCCTTTATTACTGACATGCACACACAAAAGCAACATTTGGAAATTATTATAGCAATTTCAGGAAATGCCAAACAAGGACAAAATCCATTTTACTTAGAAAGACCTGTTTTCCTCATAGCTCAGGAGGAAAATACAGACTTGCAAAAGCTGGTAAAGAAACATTTATTTTAGATACTGGCCTTTACTGAAGTTTCAGGAAGATAATGAGGATTTCTTAGCTTGGTAGTAATATAAAAGCGGAAGTCTGGTGAATATTCAATGGTAGAGTCCCCAAGTCGTATGCATGTACTTCCACCCTGCTTAAAGGTCTGTTTTAGTAGAAGAGGTTCCAGGATCGGATCCAGTTCTTCTCCCACATTTTCTAGCAACACTGGAATAAAATCAGAATAAGATTTCATGTTATTTTAAATAGTGACTATAAACTTCCAACTCTCAAAATTCTTTCAGCCTTCTAAATTGCTGCTGTTTCTGGTTGCCCATAAAGCTATTTTTGTCTTCTGAGTATAAAGTGCGCTATACCATCATTAAAAAGTCCACAAATAACAAACGCTGGAGAGAGTGTGGAGAAAAGGGAACTCTCCTTCGCTGTTGGTGGGAATGTAAATTTGTGCGGCTACTATGGCAAACAGTATGCAGGTTCCTCAAGCGATTAAAAATAGAGTTGCCATATGATCCTGCAAATTTGAAAAGATATATCCACCTCAATGTTCATTGCAGCTCTTCTATTTTTAAACCTGTTTTGTTCGATATCACTATACTCACAAACACTAGGCATCATGTTGGCCTTTTCTCGTCATCCTCACAACTTTGAAAAGCATCAAATATTATTACCCTAGTTTTACAGATGAGGAACCTGAAGCAAGGTGACTATAATAAAGTTTTCATCAGGTGAATGACAAAAGCAGGAACTTGAACCAAGCAATCTGTCTCCTTACACAGCTCTCGTAACCACTATGTGATACTGCAAGCATTCAAAACTACATTCATGACTTCCATAATTTGATAGGTAAAAAATACTATCAAAATGTGTATTTGGGGCTTGATGCTTTAGGTGCTCTTTGCTTAAATATACTTTTTCTTCTAGAAACTGTATGCTAAAATATTTGCCTATTTTCCTGTCATGGGGCATGTTTTCACCATTAGGTTTAGCTGCAAGTGATTAAAAAACCCCAAGTAATAGTGACACAAGCAAGAAGGAATTTATCTCTCATGTAAAGGGGAGCCTGAGGTAATCTGTCCAGGACTGAAAGCACAGTGTGTTTAAACTCTCAGAGATCCAAGTTCCTGCTATCTTGCTGCTTCACCATTTTTGGCATATGGCTTTATCTTTTGGGCCAAATTAGTCTTTCAAAGAAAATGCACATTGCAGCCATCAGAAAGAAAAAAAAGAAAAAAGAAACAGAAAAGAAAGAAGTATCGTTTAAGGGTATTTTCTGGGAATCACAAATGGCACTTCTACTTACATTCACAGAAGTTAGGAAATTTATTCCTTTACTTTGAATGGAATGTGCCCAGGTAAACACAGGAGATGCTAATAGTAAGGAGGCAAGAATGATTATCAGGGAACAGTGGGCACCAAGTGTCACAATGTGCTAGCCTTTAAAACTTTATTTGTATTTTTTAATATTGTTTGTAGCAAACATCACCCCCAGTTTTCTGCTTGGTTTTAAATCTGTGTATATTTCTTTTTAAAATTCAACTTTTTGCTGTAGAAATTTTCTAACTTTTTTCAGAGGTAAAAAGGATGGTATACTCTTGCCAATTTCACCCAATCCTGTTTCATCTATTCCTTATCTCACTCTGGATTATTTATAAACAAATCCCAGTCATCATAAAACTTCATCTGCAAATATTTGAGTAGGTATCTCTGAAAGTTAAGGACTCTTATTTAAAAATTAATGTATCTTAAAAATTATCAGTAATTCACAATTTCATCAAATATCAAGTCAGGGGATATGTTTACCCATTGTTTTAAAATACTTTGATTAGTGTTGGATTGCTAAATTGGGATACAAATAAATTCCATAAATTGTGATTGATATTCTCTAGGTTTTTTTTATATAATGTTTCTTGGCTTAAATTATAAATTTGTAGAGTCAAATCTATTATTTTTTACCTTAAAAAAGTTTTTCCATTGTATATTTTCTTAGAAACTTCTTTTCCAAAGACAATTGTTATTCCCTCAAGTTTTATTTTAGCATTTAGGTCTTCTCTTTTTGTCTTTCATATTTAACTCTTTAGTTCATCTGAAGCACATTTTGGTACAAGGTGAGACTATGATTTGATCAGTGAAAAAACAATGCCTTACTCAAGTCTTTCGTTGTTTTGTGTGTGTGTGAAATTTTGTTATTTCTTTACTCTGCATTGTTAATGTCATCCTAGGTTTTTGTTTCATATGTGCTGTGTGCTAAGTCACTCGGTTGTGACCCCGTGGATTGTAGCCCGCCAGGCTCCTCTATCCATGAGGATTCTCCAGGCAAGAATACTGGAATGGACAGCCATTTCCTTCTCCTGGGGATTGTCCCGACTCAGGTCAAACTCAAGTCTACCGCATTGCAGGCGGATTCTTTACCACTGAGCCACTGTAACTGACATCGTTTTTGTGTGTTTTGTTTTGTTTTTTAATGAATTATCTACAATATAGTATTCTCTGCTGGCTCAGATGGTAAAGAATCTGCCTGCAATGCGGTAGACCTGGATTCAATCCTGGGTCAGGATAGATCCCCTGAAGGAGGGAATGGCAACCCACTCCAGTATTCTTGCCGGAGAATCCCATGGACACAACAGCCTGGTGAGCTACAGTCCATGGGGTCCCAAAGAGTTGGACATGACTGAGCTACTAACACTACACTACTATCTACATTATCCTATGTGAGACTTCAAATTAGCAGGAAAAAAGTTGCATACTGTGTTCAGCTGTGCAGCATATTGCATTCAAAGTTGATTAAGCAATTACTGGGCACTTACTGACTACCCTCAAAGAGCTGGTGTTGAGAAAGAGTTATATACAAAACACTAAGGTCAGTTGTAGAAATCTGCAAATATTTTAATCTTGGCACTTGATTGAACAGCTTGAGAGAGATGTCATAGAAAGAGGTGTTTGAACTGCATATTAAATTTGAAGGAATTCACCAAAATGATGGAAGAGTACAGACGAAAGCTAAGAGATGTGAAAATATGTCATTTGCTACATGTACTGCCAGCTGCCATGTATTCCCATCTAACCCTCATCCCATGCATAATCTCTGTATCTCTCTTTAAACAAATAAGCTCAAAGACAACAGAGGCCAAGTCTGTATTTTCATGCTGTGTTTTCAGTGGCACATGCCAGCTGCAAAATAAATATTTGTAAGATGAATGAATGAACAAAGAAATGAGAAAATGAAAGAAACACTGAACCAGAAGAAGTTCTGCCCAAGGAAGGCTCAAATAATGATAAGTTTTGCTCTAAATGCAAAGAATTTTTTTCACAGAGTTAATGCAAAGCCATTAAAAGCTCCTCTAAAACTGATTTCTTTTTTTAAAAATTAAAAAGTATTCTTTTATTTTTCCAGCTTTATTGAAGTGTGAACTGGTTAACTTATCAGAATATTAACATGAATAACATTCTACACACACCTTGACCAGTGGTGTAGCTAATACAGATGTACCTTTATTTTCTAGAACATTGGCTTTCAAATTTTTTATTTAAGCAGCAGGATACTTTTTTCAAAGAGGATTCTATCTTAAAGCTCAATATAAACAACAAAAAAGGGAGGTCTGCACAGGCAGGTGGGTGAAGGCAAAACCTCTGCCTTCTCTACCCAGGCCACCTGGCAGGGATCAGAAGTCACTTTCCTGGAATAGGTCAAAACTTAAAGAGAACTTCTTAAATGGAAGAATCTTTAGTTGGTTCTGTTTTAAAATTATAATAGTAACTGATTCTTTTCCTTGAAGGCTAAATATAAAAACAGTTATAAAATCTGCCATCTGCTTCTCTTTCTATAATAGATTTAAAACTTTTCATTTCTCCCTGATGATTAATGGTAGAAGGCATTGTGAATAATCATTATCCATTTTTAAAGTATTTCATTCCAAAAAGTAGGTTAAAGCAACTGTGAGTGACACAGAAAGCACTGGACAAAGGCAGAAGATTTGTGGACTAGTTTTAACACTTCCCTTACCTGAAGACACAGTCTTAGTTAAACCACATAACTAATATCCTCTGTCACCTTACTTACCTTGTTAATAAAATGTTCTGGTTATTAGAATTACGAGGTGTCAAGAATACACAGAAGAACTGTACAAAAAAGATCTTCATGACTAAGATAATCATGATGGTATGATCACTCACCTAGAGCCAGACATCCTGGAATGTGAAGTCAAGTGGGCCTTAGAAGGCATCACTACAAACAAAGCTAGTGGAGGTGATGGCATTCCAGTTGAGCTATTCCAAATCCTGAAAGATGATGCTGTGAAAGTGCTGCACTCAATATGCCAGCAAATGTGGAAAACTCAGCAGTGGCCACAGGACTGGAAAAGGTCAGTTTTCATTCCAATCCCAAAGAAAGACAATGCCAAAGAATGCTCAAACTACCCCACAATTGCACTCATCTCACACGCTAGTAAAGTAATGCTCAAAATTCTCCAAGCCAGGCTTTAGCAATACGTGAACCATGAACTTCCAGATATTCAAGCTGGTTTTAGAAAACGCAGAGGAACCAGAGATCAAATTGCCAAAATCCGCTGGATCATCAAAAAAGCAAGAGAGTTCCACAAAAACATCTATTTCTGCTTTATTGACTATGCCAAAGCCTTTGACTGTATGGATCACAATAAACTGTGGAAAATTCTGAAGGAGATGGGAATACCAAATCACCTGACCTGCCTCTTGAGAAACCTATATGCAGGTCAGGAAGCAATAGTTAGAATTGGACATGGAACAACAGACTGGTTCCAAATAGGAAAAGGAGTATGTCAAGGCTGTATATTGTCACCCTGCTTATTTAACTTATAGGCAGAGTACATCATGAGAAATGCTGGGCTGGAAGAAGCACAAGCTGGAATCAAGATTGCTGAGAGAAACATCAATAACCTCAGATATGCAGATGACACCACCCTTATGGCAGAAAGTGAAGAGGAACTAAAAAGCCTCTTGATGAAAGTGAAAGAGGAGAGTGAAAGAGTTGGCTTAAAGCTCAACATTCAGAAAACGAAGATCATGGCATCCGGTCCCATCACTTCATGGGAAATAAACGGGGAAACAGTGGAAACAGTGTCAGACTTTATTTTGGGGGGCTCCAAAATCATTGCAGATGGTGATTGCAGCCATGAAATTAAAAGACTCTTACTCTTTGGAAGTAAAGTTATGACCAACCTAGACAGCATATTCAAAAGCAGAGACATTACTTTGCCAACAAAGGTCCGTCTAGTCAAGGCTATGATTTTTCCAGTGTTCATGTATGAATGTGAGAGTTGGTCTGTGAAGAAAGCTGAGCGCCGAAGAATTGATGCTTTTGAACTGTGGTGTTGGAGAAGACTCTTGAGAGTCCCTTGGACTGCAAGGAGATCCAACCAGTCCATTCTACAGGAGATCAGTCCTGGGTGTTCTTTGGAAGGAATGATGCTAAAGCTGAAACTCCAGTACTTTGGCCACCTCATGCGAAGAGTTGACTCATTGGAAGACTCCGATGCTGGGAGGGATTGGGGGCAGGAGGAGAAGGGGACGACAGAGATGAGATGGCTGGATGGCATCACCAGCTCGATGGACATGAGGTTGAGTGAACTCCGGGAGTTGGTGATGGACAGGGAGGCCTGGCGTGCTGCGATTCATGGGGTCATAAAGAGTAGGACACGACTAAGTGACTGAACTGACTGATTAGAATTACTATTGGATTTTAGACTTTTGTGGTCACAATTCCAAGTAAGAAATATATTTTAAATCTTGATCTACTATACACATGTGCATATAAAACTTTAAAAATTTCATGAAATAATGCTTACTTTACTCTATGCTATATAGCTTAATATGTTTTACTCCACTGCATTTCATTTACAAATACTGGTCATGACCCACTATGTTGGTTCTGTCTCCTACAGTTGTGACCCATAGTTTAAAAAACACTAGACAGATTGTCTGTATGGCCTTTCTCACTATACAAACTATATTATATGTAACTATGTATGATTTTAATGTAATTAAGAGATAATATATGAAAAAGTTGGCTTAAAACTCAACACTCAAAAAACTAAGATCATGGCATCTGGTCCCATCACTTTATGATAAATAGATGGGGAAACAATGACAAGCTTCATTTTCTTGGGCTCCAAAATCAGTGCTGCTGGTGACTGTATCCATGAGGTTAAAAGACACTTGATCGTTGGAAGAAAAGCTATGACAAACCTATTGGAAAGCAGAGATGTTACTTTGCCAACAAAGGCCCATCTAGTCAAAGCTATGGTGTTTCCAGTAGTCATGTATGGATGTGAGTGTTGGACCATAAAGAAGGCTGAGCACCAAAGAATTGATGCTTTTGAACTGTGGTACTGGAGAAGACTCTTGAGAGTCCCTTGGACTGCAAGGAGATCCAACCAGTCCATCCTAAAGGAAATCAGTCCTGAATATTCATTGTAAGGACTGATGCTGAAGCTGAAGCTCCACTTCAATACTCTGGCCACCTGATGCAAAGAACTAACTCACTGGAAAAGACTCTGAAGCTGGGAAACGTTGAAGGCAGGAGGAGGAGGCAACACAGGATGAGATGGTTGGATGGTATCATGGACTCGATGGACGTGAGTTTGAGCAAGCTTCAGAAGTTGGTGAAGGGAAGCCAGGGAAGCCTGGCGTGCTGCAGTCCATGGGCTCGCATAGAGTTGGACAGGACTAAGGACTAAAATGAACTGAACTGATACATAAACCACATAATAAATCCCAAACAAAAAAAACTAATATAAGTTGATTTTATCAGACACTGTCATAAGTACCCAAATTACAGTAACTCATTTCTTCCTTGCATAAAATATAAATGGGGAAATGGAGTCTCAGAAAGGTGACTGAACCAAGTTCTGAGTAAAAGAGCAGGTACTCTGATTCCAGAGCCAGTGCACAATGGTCCTAACAAGGGTGAGTGAAGTATGTTCAATTTATACTTTTATAACAGATATATTGTCTGATCCTGCCCATTAAACAAGCAAAATATCCGATACAGAGATCAGGTTGTCTCTTTTTTGGTAACTCCATATCATTATGCTGTACGAACACCAGTCAGATGAATGAAATACTACTTGTGTAAGTGTTTGTGTGTGTCCATATATATAAACACAACATTTTAAAGGTAGACTTAGATTTTTTCATCTCATTCTTATCCAAACCAAGCCTAAAATTGCAATTAATATATTGCAAAAATAAATTAATATAATGCAAAAATAAACTGTCCGTAAGTCTATTTGGTCTATCTGTTTTTATTCTTCCCGTGTGTCACTGGTTCTATTAGCAACTGGGATTTGCTTAACTTGTCCTGGGGCTAAACATGTTGTCTTTTCCTAATGTTGACAATTTACTTGGTCAAGTAAATAGTCAAAATTTGATAGACAATATGGATTCAAAATGTGACTAATAACCTAACGTACTCAAATCATAAGTACTTTGGTTTACGTAGACAAGTGTGGCCTGTGTTTAGAACTTCATTGAAAAATTCTTGGCATGTTTTTAATTTCTCCATTATAAATGGCAAGTCAGACACATAAAATGCATACCCACTTCTCTGCCACTTTTGTAGGATAAGTAGAGAGAAGAATAAAGAAATATTTGGACTAATGTGTTAAAATATTTTTGGCATATCAAGTGGCCCTTTTCACTGTAGAAGTAAAGCTATCATGAGAACTAAGGAAGGGCAAACAACAGACAAAAATTACAACAGCTAAATTAGCTATACTAGAAATCAGCTAATTTAAATTAGAAGACGCATCCCAAATGAATCTTGAGACAAGAAAAGCATCCTAACCTGTTAGAGCTATAATCTCTAAAATTCTCACTTGATTCATTATTAATAAATAATGAAAGATATTAACAAAATAATCATTTAAGATGAGCCTGACTCAAATACCTTTAAAAAACCCCTATGTCATTTTGGGTTTAACTGTGCCCTTTCCAGATATTTCTGTAATGCATGCTTATTGTTCAACTACATACCAGGAGTACCAAACTGGATGCAGTTTTCCAAAGTTCTGACATAGTCAGGGTCACTTAATTTAATTAGGTGAAGACTATTGGTTTTTTCCATGTTCTTGATCCATTTATTAGCCTGACCTTGAGGATCTATCATCAGAGGCCACCTTCTTGCATTCCTGAAAGGGAAAGGAAGACAATGCTGGTCAAGTCACAATTTGTCTCTATTTAAAGATGCATGCATCACTTTCTTACAGTTTATACTTTACAGTGTTATTTTATTTTGTAACTTGTTTTGAGAAACTGTGGTTCTTGAAGCAGAGACATTTAAATTGAACAGGCTACTAGAATGACAACTATAAAAGCCATCTGGCAAACTTAACACAAGTTCTTTTACTCCTTTTGGAAAATTACAATTTCTTAAATGTTAAAGGATATTTTTGAAAATGTTTGCTGTTCTTGCTACTTAAATCACAATGATAACTGTCAAGAGTACCAGAAATCAGGAAAGTCCAATTCTTCACTAGTCCCTGCTATTTATCACTCCTGTGACCTTGGGCAAGCCACTTCATTTCTTCATCTTCTATCTGCTATCATTTGTACAAGAGGGAAAGAGAAAAGATGGAGACATCATATCTCTTTGAAATTTAGACCATTAAAGATATAATGGTCTAAAAAAAGAGATGTGGTGGATTCATTTTGATATTTGGCAAAACTAATACAATTTTGTAAAGTTTAAAAATAAAATAAAATTTAAAAAAATTAAAAAAAAGAAGGCCAAAGCAATTCAGTGGGAAAAAAAAATGTGAAGCAAAATTTTGTATCATCTAATCTTCATAATGACAATCAACCCTTAAGTGTTAACACAATTATTGACCCAGTAACTTCCAGCACTTGTAAACTTAATGTCACATTTCTATTGGGTTGGTCAAAAATTCACTCGAGGTTTTCATAAGATCTTATGGAAAAACCCAAGTGATTTTTTTTTTTTTTTTTTGCCAATCCAATAGTTCACTACATACTTGCCCAGAGAGTGTGAGCTTCTTATGGACTGAAATATATTCTATGAAAGTCAAGGTTTGCCCCATGAGAGAGCTCATACTTATTGCTTTATTCTCACTCATATCTCCTTGTTTAGGATAAGAACAAGAGCAGCAAACCACCACAAGGCACCCAGTTTACAGTTCAGGGTGTTGTTGGGTCACAAAGAGTTAACCAGTTTCAGCCATCTGGACATAGTATCCAACCACATAGCTTTCTACTTTCTGTGAAATGTAAACAGCATTAAGATAACTATTCTTTTTCTTTTTCTTAGAAGTTTCAATAAACACAAGTTGTCACTTTGGCCAGTTTCCCTAAAGATACTCTTTAGGGAAGAGTACTCTTCCATAAGTGAGCACAGCAAATTCATGCAGAGCATCAGAAGAGCAGGAGGAGGAAATAAAAGGTGACTGGGACAAAAGAAAAAAAAAGCTTGGGGTGAATCAGGATAATATATTCATTGCCGTCTCATTATAATACAAACTTAGAATTTCATTGGATAATTTGTCCCAAATGGAAGTAACCACAGTTCTCCAATATTAGCATTATATAATGTATTAATCAGCTTGGGCAGCCATAACAAACTACCACAGACTGTCTTAACAGAAATTTAGTTTCTAACATCTCTGGAGGCTGGAAGTTCAAGATCAAGGTGCTAGCAGAGGTCTCTGTCCTTGGTTGGCAGAAAATACAGACCTCTTGCTGTGTCCTCAGGTGGCCTTTGCTCTGCACGTATGTCCACGGTATCTCTCCTTCTTCTTAGGAGGACACCATTCTCACTGGAAAAGTGTTCTGCACTTATGACCTTATTTAACCTTAACTATCACCTTGAAGGCCCTATCTCCAGATATAATAACATAGTGGATTATATCTTCAACATATGGTTTTGTAGTGGGTGAGGGGACAGAACTCATGTTATAATATTAATTACATTGAGGAAGAAATGAGACCAAAAGAATAGTGCAATATCTTAGATGCAACAAACTAATAAAAAGGGGATCCTATCCATAAGAAACTAAAGGAAGTGAGAGGGAAATTAGAAACAAAACTTACATCTAAGATTTCATTCTGTTATACACTTTAGAAATATATTTAAGGTTGGAGGATTATGTGAGCGTTAGACAGCATTTATGCTTCCCTAAAGAAACTAAAATGACTCACTCTTCCTTCTGTTGCTTCCACATTTTTTTAGGTACAATACCATGTTCATGCTGTTTCTTTGTCCAAAATGTACCTTTTCCCATCCTCTCATGTTCAAGTACTACCTACATTTCATGGCAAACTCAAATGCTATCAGTCCACAAAGCCTGTCTTGATATCTTTTGTCATGGGACTTCTTTAGCCATTCATCCATATTACATTTATGTACTTCCATATAATGATATTTTATTATGGTAATTCTATAATAAAATAATTTATTAGCTGCATCACTCAACTAAATTATATATCCTGAGGGAGGAACCATGCTGACTCTTCTTTATCCTCTTTTCCTAAATCAAATAAAGTTTGCATGTGATAATCCACTGAAGTGGCAACAGCGAAAAAAAAAAAAAATTGACAAAGACCATACAAGTTAACACATTCTAAAAATGGACACTTTATAAGAGATTACACCTGAATGAAGAATAGTGGTCCAAAGAACACCATCTGAAAATCAGAAGAAAGGACTTCTAGTGTTGACCAAACTTGGCAAAGTTCATTAGAGCCTATTTCTGTCACTGATTACACTGAATACAGTAGGATAAAATACAAAAATCAACAATTTGCAGATTCTAAAAAGTAAGTGATAAGAAGTGAATGGAAGAAAAGTTAAAGCTTGAGGAATGACCAATAAGGGAGTGGTGACTTTCTTGTATATGTGTGTGTGCATGTGTGTGTTTTCTGTCTTCTGGTTTTGATCTGAGAATAGGCCTAATGCAGGGAACCATGCAGCAGCCACAGGTAGCAGAAACTCAAAATAGAAGACTGAGAAAATAATCACGCGTGAGCCAGAGAGCACTGAGGGGCTCTCTCTGTTCTCTCTCCCCTACCCGCAGGTCAGCCCTGCCACATTACAGCATTACCACAGCAGAGCGCTGGTGATGCAGTTACCTAAAACACTGAGTGAAAATCTCTCTGGATAGAAGAGCTGGAAAAGGGGACCTCTGTTGTGCCTAGAGTCTGAGGGGTGTCATAACCTGTTCAGGCTGCTATTACAGGATTCAATCCAAAATTACTCAATATACAAAGCACCAGAATGTGACTAATTCTCAAAGAAACACCTGTGGCAGATTCATGTTGATGTATGGCAAAACCAATACAATATTGTAAAGTAATTAGGCTCCAGTTAAAATAAATAAATTTATATTAAAAAAAGGAATAAAGGAAAGCAACAATAAATTTGACTTAAAAAAAAACCCTTTAAAGCAGTTATTATAACAACACTTCATTTGGTAAAGGTGAGTACTTTTAAAAACAAATGCAAAGAGGTATTCTAGCAGATAAATAGAAAGTATGACAAGATCAAATGAAAAGTTTAGAACTGAAAAGGATAATATCTGAAATAAAAATTTCACTGTAAGAACTCAATAGTAGACAGTGAACTTGATGACCTATGAATAAAAATTATCCTATTTGAATAATAAAAGGATAGTAAAAAAAAGAAATAGAGTCTCAAAGACTTGTGAGAAAATATTAAAAGGTTTAATGTTCATGTCATTTGGGCTAGAAAGAAGAAACAGATTGGTGTGGAAAACATATTTTAAAAACCTGTTGAAACTTTCCTAAATTCAGTGAAACACGTAAATTCACAGCTTCACAAAACTCAATTCTGAAAAGGAAAAACTAAAAAACCAAAATCCCTCACCCACACCCAGCCTCATTATAATCAAACTGCTGAGAACCAAAGATTTGAAAAAATATATATTTTTAAAGCATCAGAGAGTAATGATATATTACATTTAGATGTCAATTATTCAAAAGACTGCAGATTTTATATCAGAAATCATGGAACTAGAACACAGTAAAACATATTTAAAGTGTTGAAAGAAAAGAACTGTCAACCCAGCATTCCATGTCCACCAGAAATATCCTTCAAGAATAAAGGCAAAATGAAGATGTTCTCAAAATTATGGGCCAGCAGATCTGCTCTAAACAGATGCTAATGCTAAAGTTCTTCACCCTTAGGGGAAATGATGCTACAGTGAATTTTAGAAATAAATGAGGGGCAAAAATGGTAAATAGAACAGGCTATTTCCCCCTCTTAAGTTCTTTCAAATGTATATGAATACTGAGGCAAAACACTGAGTGTGTGTGGACGGGCAGAGTTTCAATGCATGTAATACTTAGGACTACAATCGCGTAATCAGGGGAGGGTGGAGGGGACTTGTACAGTTACAAGGCCTCTACATTTTAACTGAAGTGGTAAAACATCTCTAGATAGATTGTGAAAATTTGTACTGAAAAATAATGCAAAGTATTATAGTTAAAAATGGATAAATTAAAATGGGATACTAAAAATGGTGGATCATTCAAATATTCTAAAATAACAAGAAATGGGGAAGAGGGCAACAAAAATCAGATGTAAAAACAGAAAGACAATCATCTGTTATATCTAATTTCAATGATATCAACCACACCATGGTTGGATGGCATCATCAACTCAATGGACATGAGTTTGGGAAATCTCTGAGAGATAGTGAAGGACAGGGAAGCCTGGTGTGCTGCAGTCCATGGGGTAACAAAGAGTCAGACACGACTTAGTGACTGAACAACATGATGATATATGTAGTCTGCATGGAAGGAAGGAATTTAGATACATAGCAGTGGTGCATTTCAAAGGATTTTGCTATTTTCCTCTTTACACACACACACATACATACGCAAAATTAGATCAAAACAGACAAATAAAGGTGGGTGTTCTTCTCAGTTATTATTGCTGCTGAAATAAACCTAATTTATCTGACTCCTGTAGAAATGAAAACTTAAAGACATTTTTTAGAAGCAGAGTTAAATTAGATATAGGTCTGACCTACTCACCAAGCTGCTAAATAATCCCAATACTTTCCCTGAGAAACATTCAGATATTATCCAATTACATTCAATGTTATCACTAGTCCTTGAAATTCTGATTAGCCAAGGACCTTCAAGTGTCAGTAGCTCTAAAAGTTAAGTATGTTCTAACTTGTCCAAATTTTATATATTCTTCCAGTTTCCTAAATTATTGACTCCTCCTTCAGCTGAGATAGTATGTGAAAAGTATCTAACACAAAATCAGGTCTTTAGTAAGTGCTCTGTATTAGATATTATTATCAAGTAAGTATCTCTGGGGAAGGAAGAAGACACTGACAAGGAACACTTATCTGATACTTCAAAATGATCAAGCATGCATGCTCACTCCCTCAGTCGTGTCCGAATCTTTGTGACCCTTTTTGGGCTGTAGCCCCCCAGGCTCTTCTGTCCAAGAAATTTTCCAGGCAAGAATCCTGGAGCCTATTGTCATTTCCTACTACAGGAAATCTTCCCAGTCAGGGATAAAAACCTGTATCTCCTACACTGGCAGATGGATTCTTTAGCACTGAGTCACCTGGGAGGCCCTCAAAATGATCACCTTAACCTATTTCCTGAAACCTCTCAGTAAAAGATTACCAAAATCATTGACAAAAAAAAAAACCCAAGAATGAAAAATGGTACTATTTCCTTCTTAGTAAGGTTTCTACCATTACTTCTTGCTAAGAATACAACACTTTTACAAACAAATAGCAAACACGTAGGCGTTATGGCTCATTAAAACTATTTTTCTACTTCCTGAAATGGGAGTTCATCTTGAAAAATAATCACTGGAAGATTTGGAATCTTAAAAGCGGAAATATTCATCAACAGTTCCAGTATTATTGAAATATGACTGGACCTAAAAGAAAGGGTATTTATTTGCTGGAAACTAACAAGTATATTATTCTCCACTGAATAGGTAACAGTTATAGGAATAGGTTTAGATGTCCTACTAGGTAGAACAAAGGTATATAAATCACAAATCAAAATAATAAATGAATAACTACTACTATATGGGACATGATCAATTATTTTCACAACTGTTTGGGAACAGCAAAGGTTTTTTCTGAGAGGGAAACAGCAGCAGCAGCAGCAGCAACAACAACAACAACTGGACTATTATTTAGGTTGAAGATAATCGGTCCAGCTGCACAAGGTAAAAGGTAGACTTCTTTATTTTTCTACTGAAATTTTTAAAATAAAATTTTATTATCATTGTTACTTGTACAATATTACATTTTGACTTCTGCAGCATGCTCACCACCAAAGGATTAGTTTCCATTCATTACCAAATCTTTGATTCCCTTTACCTATCTCACCTTCCCCTCACACCCCTTCCTCTCTGGTAACCACTTTGCTCTCTGTATCCATGTGTTTGCTTGTTTTATTATTTATCTACTTACTTATTTAATATTTCACATAGGAGTGAAAACATACAGTATTTGTCTTTTTCCATCTGACTTATTTCACTTAGCATAATACCCTCAAGGTCCATCCATGTTGTTACAAGTGGCAAGATTTCATTTTTTTTGTGGCTGAGTAGTATTTCCTGGGAAAGTTTAGTCCTTTTACAATAATCCAGTAAATAAATGCTATAAAAATCCATATGTCAGGATCATTTGCTGAACAGTTAAGAAATTTGCTCACTATAATTTTAATTTGTAGAACAATTTTCATAAATATTACTCATAAAAACTTAATAATAACTTGTTTTTACCCATAGTGGCTAATTCTGTCAACCATTTTTACTTTAAGTAATATCATATCAAGTATTTTTTCAGTAAACTAACTAATCAAAACATGTAACACAAAACTGAATGTTTCCTAATGATGGTAAGGTTTACTTGTGCTATTCCTAACATGCTAACACCTCCAAGAAGACTGGCCCAGTGATAGAAGACCCTTCATAATGTGACCTGGAAAATAACACAATTAATAGTTGTCCTTACAGTAGGGCAGAGTGAAGTTCTTGGCTTCTGAAAGGCAAGACCCCAAGGAAAGGTAAGGTTGGATGAGCCCCCAGTATCCTCCTAACCTCATCTCCATGGGTTCTATCTACTAACCAGGAGATTCTAGGAATAGTACCACTTTTTGAAAAGCCCCAGTCAGTCCAGGACCTGGAAATGTATCCATACCACTTAAGGTGGTCCCACACCCAGCAGGGACTAAGACATCATCACCACAAACTTACCCCTGGATGTTTCATTAACTTACAATAACAAAACCCTGTGTTCTATGAGAATAAAAATTTGGGACTTCACTTACTTATGACAGGGTTTTGCACTATTTGCTAAAAATTGATTAAAAATTAAGCAAAAGTCATCTGAGGTTTTTAGTTTAATTACTACTGTCTCCAATACTCAACTGCTCCAACATTAATTGGAGAAAGATGTGCTCATCCATATTTAACTAATTTATTAAGCAATTTTTTTCAATACTATAAAAGTTTACTAGCTGCATTAAAAAAAGCTATACAGATAAATAAATCTATTGATTGACAGAGAATATTTGTGAGAAAAACATTTTCCTTACATTATGATAATCCCATTATCAATAGAAAATGAGTCAGAAGGTAATCCAGCAATATTCCAGGCTCGAATTGTCACTGCTTCTCCCAGGATATTCATAAGGGAATAATCTTCAGAGCACGGGATATCTCTTCTTTTGCACAAATCTGTCCACTCCTTGATTTGGTTCTTTGAGACATACACAGAGAGATATAAAAATGAGGCTGTTATGTAAAATCCTCAATTATACTTTGAGCCAACAAATCATGGTTGAAACTACCTTAAAGTTGATTTGTGTTCATCATATTTTTAAGTAAAATTATAATTCAGAAGCTCTACTATGTATTCAAATGAAAATTATATCTACTGTTAAGGTAAAATTTAGATAGAGCACTTACTAGTGAATTCAGAACTTCATATATGGAAAAAATAATTGCCAATTATGATTCTAAAGCTTCATTTGACAAAGTAGATGGAGGTTACCATGTTTTTCTATATATTTTCTTTAAGTTATGAAAATCAGTATTACTATAATACTGTGGTATTAAAGTTAATCCAATTTGAACCAGTAGGGGACACAGAAAACATCTGTATCAGACTCTCACTTATTCTGGGGATGGGACTATAGCAGGGCTCTTAGGCACAAATAAGAATCAGGGCACACACTAGAGTTTTGGATACCCCACCTGGGGCACAGTGTGCTAGGATGCTCAGAAGTACAAAATGGTGCATCAAGCTTAGGTTCATTCTCAGAAAATCAGAAATCAAGGTCCAATATGAGGTTACAGACCAAAGCGTTCAGAAATAGTAAAAAACATGACTGGAGAGAAAATAGGTTAGGAAGGGGCATATATGTGTGGTATTGATACCAGTCCATGGGCAAATGAGGATGCTGTGTGTGCAACATGTGTGCCTAGCCGAGAGGGCATGGTGGGCACTACCATCTCCCTCAGGTCCCTGCTGAGTAGATCGGACCAATATTCTTTGGCACATGAAAACGCCATGATGGTTTGGGGACAACTGATGCCTTTCATGACCTTGATTACCTGGTTATTCCCTAGAATGGCCCACAACTGCGTCTGTGTGATGTTCTCTCAAGAGTCAATTCAGATTATGCACCTTTGCCAGGAATATCAATGAAATGATACTGTGTTCTTCTCACTGAAGCCCATCCATGGCACAGAATTTCACACTGTCCATTTATAGATGATACTTTTATTTTGATTAAAGTGTTTCCTGCCAGGCTTTTCTGTCATAATTATATGATCTTGGGTATGATTAAAGCTTTCTTGGATGGTGGGACACAACATAAAGTCACTCATTAGATGAGAGGCAGAACTCCATTACTCAAAGCTCCAAATAAGAGAAACCTCCCCAACAGGAGGCTACACCTGACACAGGGTAATAGTGAGCTTGAACTGTAGGGGGCCGTTTACAAATGTCAAGCAGAGTGGGGTGGATTTGGCTAGGTTTCCTGGGCTTCCTGAGGACTGGTCTCTTGAGTAGTTCCACAGGCACTGGGAAGAAGGGACTAGGTATCTGGGGGGGGAGGGTCCCTGGAAGTTGTGAAAGTGAAAGTCACTCAGTCGTGTCTATTTGTGAGTCCATGGATGATACAGTCCATGGAATTCTCCAGGCCAGAATACTAGAGAGGGTAGCCTTTCCCTTCTCCAGGGGATCTCCCCAACCCAGGAATCGAACCCAGATCTCCCATATTGCAGGTGTATTCTTTACCAGCTGAGCCACAAGGGAAGCCCTCTGGAAGTTGGGTATGTGCCTATTGTAACCCAGGATTATCATAGCCTGATAAGGGAAATGGTTGAGGTGAGGGCTTAGCAAACTGCCATAAAAGGGAATTCAGAGTTGTTAATCATGATTCAAGATTGAGTTAAGACAGCACACTCATGAGTACTTAATAAGTATCGTCTGTGTTTTTTATTTCCCATGAAGTGATGGGACCAGATGCCATGATCTTCGTTTTCTGAATGTTGAGCTTTAAGCCAACTTTTTCACTCTCCTCTTTCACTTTCATCAAGAGGCTTTTTCGTTCCTCTTCACTTTCTGCCATAAGGGTGGTGTCATCTGCATATCTGAAGTTATTGATATTTCTCCCAGCAATCTTGATTCCAGCTTGTGCTTCTTCCAGCCCAGCATTTCTCATGAGGTACTCTGCATAGAAGTTAAATAAGCAGGGTGGCAATATACAGCCTTGACGTACTCCTTTCCCAATTTGGAACCAGTCTGTTGTTCCATGTCCGGTTCTAACTGTTGCTTCCTGACCTGCATATAGGTTTCTCAAGAGGCAGGTCAGGTGGTCTGGTTTTCCCATCTCTTTCAGAATTTTCCACAGTTTATTGTGATCCACACAGTCAAAGGCTTTGGCATAGTCAATAAAGCAGAAATAGATGTTTTTGTGGAACTCTCTTGCTTTTTTGATGATCCAGCGGATGTTGGCAATTTGATCTCTGGTTCCTCTGCCTTTTCTTGGCTTGATTTGATTGTTGGTATTAGGAACAGATGGCATGGCCATTAGAGTGGAGGGGCAGGTAGCATTTCCAGTTTGCTCCCTAGTACACAGTTCCTATGGGCATGTTTTGATTTTTTTTGTTGTTGGTCTGAAGATTTGGGGGGAGGTTTGAAGGTTTTCCAAGATATAGCTTGATGCTGGTGTAGGCTTCATAACCAATGATACAGGAAAGACTAGGTAAAATGAAAGCAATAGCTGCTTGGAACGCTCTCTCTAGTTGACAGGTATAGTATGTCATCACAGATGAACTCTGGTTAGAAATTTAAGTGGCTCAATTCAACATCTATAAGAATGTAGCAGCAGAGAATAAGTTAAATTAACATGAGGGCCTCTGAACGAGCACCTAAAAATACAAGCCAAGAACCCTGGCTTGCCACAATCAGGTGGCAAAATAGATGGTGGAAATGGAAAACTGACCATTCAGGGTGATATCTTGTCTGGAAGAAAAGCTATCACAAACCTAGACGGCGTATTAAAAAGCAGACATTACTTTCCTGACAAAGGTCTGTATAGTCAAAGCTATGGCTTTTCCAATAGTCATGTATGGATGTGAGAGTTGGACCATAAAGAAGGCTGAACACTGAAGAATTGATGCTTTTGAACCATGGTGTTAGGGAAGACTCTTCAGAGTCTCTTGTACAGCAAAGAGATCAAACCAGTAAATCCTAAAGGAAATCAACCCTGAATATTCATTGGAAGGACTGATGCTGAACCTGAAGTTCCAATATTTTGGCCACCTAATGTGAAAAGCCAACTCCTTAGAAAAGCCCCTGATGCTGGGAAAGATTGAAGGCAAGAGGAGAAGGGGACAACAGAGGACAAGATGGTTGAATGGCATCACCGACTGAATGGACATGAGTTTGAGCAACTCCAGGAGATGGTGAAGGACAGGGAAGCCGGTGTGCTGCAGTCCATGGGGTCACAAAGAGTCAGATGTGACTGAGCAACTGTACAACAATTTGGTGAAAGTATGTACCACCACCAGAGCAGTTTTGACTTTGATTATCAGTAGGGGAAAGATCTCTTTAAAAGTTCAAATTAATTCAACTCCAGGGCCTATATGTCCTTACAGCAATGTAGAATTTTGTCTTTGAGACTGGCATGGGCATTACAATCAAACATGTGGCCCCAGTTATGTCAGGAGAATTGGAATTTTCTACATTTTATCATGAGAAGTACTAGAAAATCTAAAAGGGTGGATGAATAATTAACAACTACTCAAGCTCAAGACTGGATAGAGGGGCTGTAGCTACTTACTTACTATGGGCTCTTGGTATCCAGAACCTTTGATGTTAGAGTAAAAAAAAAACAAACAAACCAAGATAGTTTTAAAGCCTTTTGCCTCACTTGAGTTTCCTAGTAGCAGACTCTGACATGAAGATTTATGTGAAGTGATATATTAAGGAAGAGATATTAAGAGGGGCAGTATAAGGACAGGGAAGAAGCCAATAAAAGGTGGTAGATTGGCCAAAGTTCTGCACAGGTAGTTTCAGCTTGATCCTATAGTGGGTGTAAGTTATTCCTTGGATTTGTGTCAACCAAAAGGAAGGGAGACAGACCTTCAGGCTCTCACATCTGTCTTTCATTAAGGCGCACCTCAAAGGGAAGTAAATTCCCAGGCAATTTTAGCTCTCCAAGCACTGGGCAAAGTGGGTTCTAAGAACCCATGGGAAGTCAGCCAAAATAAGCCACAGGCACTGGTTGTTTGATGTGAAAGCACAGGAAGCCAGGTGGGGATCTGGGTAGAGAAGTGAAGTTGCTACTATTACCCTTGTGTTTAGACTCAAATGAGAAACTTTTGATGGGGCATAAATTGCCAGCTGCCCTGACCCAGGAGAAAGAGATCAATGATTACAGGGTAGGATGTGGAGAATAAATTCAAAGGAAGGAACCGTGACAGTAGAGACTAGATAAGTAAAAGCCTAGGTTGCTACAGTAAAACAAGGAAGAGATAAAATTGCCTTCAAGTCTTCTTAGATGAGATGGGATGATGTGTCTACTTGAATCAGAGGTGGGGACAGTGGATGTGAGTTCATGGAAGAAGCTATGAGCTTACATCTTGTGTCTAGCTGAAGTGTTGCTTTGCTTCTGTCAGTAAATTTCAAGGTCTCAGTTCTGGTCTCAATGCTTTTCAGAAGCATTTGTGTGGGTGGTCCAAGTGGTAGCCCTCATTCTAGTGGAAGCAGGTGACTAGGGAGTGAGCACAAGATGCTGTGTTTTGGAAGGAGTCATTGGAGAGGGCTGGATTTGGAGGGGTGCCCCAGAATGCTGACTTTCAGCATGGCACTGGAGCCCGTGCAGACACCCAGGGTACGGTGGGGACTAACAGAGAAGTGTAGGAAGCTCTGCAGCTACTTCTTCCATTAGTCCAAGTTGACATAGAAGAGTAGAAAGAGGGCTCAATGAGGATTCGGGTGATGACAAGTCTCATTTCTGCTCTGTCATTAACCAGCTGTGTGGTTATGAGCAATTTTCTTAATCATTATAACCCTCAGGCTCTAAAACTGTCAAGCAAACAAGTCTAAGACTAGGTAAATAGTGTCATATTAAATGTTAATTATTTGAACTACAAGATGTCAATGCTATCAGTTCAGTTCGGTTGCTCAGTCATATCCAACTCTTTGCGACCCCAAGGACTGCAGCACACCAGGCCTCCCTGTCCATCACCAACTCCCAGAGCCTACTCAAACTCACATCCATTGCGTCAATGATGCCATCCAACCATCTCATCCTCTGTCATCCCCTTCTCCTCCGGTCTTCAATCTTTCCCAGCATTAGGGTCTTTTCCAATGAGTTGGTTCTTCTCACCAGGTGGCCAAAGTATTGAAGTTTCAGCTTCAGCATCAGTCCCTCCAATGAACACCCAGGACTGATCTCCTTTAGAATGGACTGGCTGGATCTCCTTGCAGTCCAAGGGACTCTCAAGAGTCTTCTCCAACACCACGGTTCGAAAGCATCAATTCTTCAGTGCTCAGCTTTCTTTATGGTCCAACTCTCATATCCATACATGACTACTGGAAAAACCATAGCTTTGACTAGATGAACCTTTGTTGGTAAAGTAATGCCTCTGCTTTTTAATATGCTGTCTAGGTTGGTCATAGCTTTTCTTCCAAGGAGCAAGCGTCTTTTAATTTTGTGGCTGCACTCACCATCTGCACTGATTTGGGGGCCCCCCAAAATAAAGTCTGTCACTGTTTCCATTGTTTCCCCATCTATTTGCCATAAAGTTATGGGAACAGATGCCATGATCTTAGTTTTCTGAATGTTGAGTTTTAAGCAAACTTATTCACTCTCTTCTTTCACTTTCATGTACAGGCTATAATCGTAGATAGTTGTTCAGACACAAATGAAGACAGAAAGCTAAGAATATGAAACTCATGTGCCAGAACAAGGGCTTCGAGAACCCAGAAGCCTGAAGACAGAAGCATGATCAATATGAGGAATTTAAACCAGTTTGGTTAAAAGCAAGCAAACAAACCAAAATAGTGGCCTCCAAGAATCAACCCTACTTAAGAGAAACCTTGAAATCAAGTGAATCTCAACTGAGACCATGAAGAAAACAAATGCTTTGTAAAGTGACAAAGCCCCACTTTAGAAGTGGGTTTTCATTTACTTTTTCTCTCCTCCCTTGACACCAGAAGCTATTGCCAAATGCTTCAAATTTCTCTTTATTCTCATTGCCTCCTTCTGCTTTGGCAGGGCCATGTCCTGGGTTGTATTCCTAAAGAGAGCTGAAGAATATGCTGGGTCTCGTTGAGAAAGAAACTGAAAAGTGGAAGAAAAAAGCCGGGAGAAGAAGTAGGGTTAGGAGTGGGGTCAAGGATAAGACTGAGGCAGAATTCATCAGAGGGGTGGGAATTTGAAGCAGGGAACTTGGTATTTATTTTCTTAGGAAAGATGCCCCTGATCAATTGTTTTTAGGCAGGCTCATCTTTTCCTAAACTAAAACTGAAGGTTTAGGATGCTTTAGCTTCTGAAATCATTTGAAAATGATTTATTATTGAGACTCATTGAGAGTAGTTGATTAAAAACATCCAAAAAAAATCCTGATACCTTTCTTGTTTATAAGAACTAAAATTTTATTACTAGGGCCTACCATTTCACATGATGTCTGTCCTAAAGTAGATCTTTTTGTTTCAAAAACAATTCTAAAACAATTAGAAGAGTATTTAATATAGCATTTTTTTTGGTCACCAAGCTAACTTACTGAATAATTAAAATACACAACTAAAAATCACTTGCAAACATTTTTCTCCCTTATACTTAGCAAGAAATCCAAACAACAACAACAAAAAAATCCAAGATTAATGTTGGGTGTACCAGGAGGATCAAGAGGAGACCCTAGCGTTGGACAAGTATTCCTTACCTGTCGATAGTTAGATGTGAAGGCTCCAAGGTAAGCCACGACCCCTGAAGAAACAAGGATGTCCCCCGTCAGGTTGATGTACAGCTGCCCCAGCTCCAGAGCTGTCTGGCTCCATCGTGTTTTCTCACCCCCAAGGCCTCCGATCAATTGTTCAGCTCGTTCTAGCTTTTTGCTGCACAGGTCAACCTCAAAAATAGAAGTAAACTTTTATCAACACCTACAAGTAGAGTAAGTTAAAAATTCTGCCAGATTTTAACCTCAGGGATAAATTTTTAAATTACAAAGTTACACCTGGAGTTTTCCTTTTTTAGCTCTCTGTGGAAGAAAAATGTGCAGTAGTTCACTGTGAAAACTGGAGAGTCCATGATCTTTTAGACTTTTTTCATAGTAAAGAGAGTGTTTTAATCTAATTTGTGAAACTCATAACAGGTATTTATCATATAACACAAACAACTGCTCTATTTAAGGAAATGAGCTACGGTTATGAGACACTGAAAGTTTTACCCTCCATTTTAATAATCAAAGTGCATTTTATTTTAAATATTCTATGAACGTTTCCCCCTCATTTAACTTACAGTTGATTTAATGAAAATTTTAAAGGTTAAATGTTTAAAGGTTTTAATAATTTATGCTTACTTACAAAGCACAGTTTCCAAGCTGCTAAATTGTGTCAGCCTACTCAGACACCTGCAATTAACCTTAAATTAAGACATCAGTCAATAGCTGAGAGCCTACTTTGTGCATAAGGCTGTCAACCAAGTTTGATTATACATAATCAAGCAATGTTATTTTCAAAAAAGAGGAAGGATAATTACAAATGTGGAAAACTCGGGCAAAAGTCATTTTAAACCATGCAACAGCAATGTTCCAGTGGAATATCTGAATTATTTTGATTAATTATAAGTGACTTATTATTTTTAGAGGATGACAAGATTAAGTAAAGGTTATCTTAAAGTTCAAAATAAAATAATTTACATGAAAAGAAGTAAATTATTGATAAAAACAGAGACATTTAGATTATTTTAGAATGAGAATTTGGCTTGTACTTTTTCCTATGCTATTAATATTTATATTAATAATAATAAATACCTTTAGAGTTAAACATATAGAATACCATAAGAGTTTATATAAAGATGGGTTTAAAAAAGCAGAAGGTATGTAATTAGTAAGATTTTTGATATTTCTTTAAAAACCTTTCCTGTTAATTTTCCCTCTTTTTATTACCTTTTGCATCCTGGTTTCTTTCTTCACACAATCTTCCCTCAACTAAAATGTTAAATCAGGTCTTGGACCATAATAAAGTTGTCATCAGAAACTACTATGTAAAAAATTTTAACCAAAATTTCTCTTCCAAAAGCAAGCTTTTAGTACACATATTCATTTTACATTACCATAATTTTCTAACATTTTATTATGAAAAACAAATAATTTCAAACATACAGCATAGTTGAAAAATGTTTACAGTGAGCAACCACATATATATCTGTCAGTTATATTATTTAAACAAAAATTGATCACTTGAAGACCATGCCAAATAATAGGACACATTTTTAAGATTAGCACAATATCACAGATTGTACAAATATAGAATTTGTGCACATATTGTACAGAAAGAAGCAGCCTAGTAGGATAGGAAAGAGAAAAGTATTAGAGTCAGATTGCCTGGACTTGGATCTAAACTTAGAAACTGGGTTGACCATGAGCAAGTTGCTTAACTTCTCTGTGCTTTAGTTTCTAGAAAATAATCTAAAAAGATTACCTCCCTCAGAAAGCTTTTGTGAGAATCAGTGACATAATATACATTGCTCTCAGAACAACAGTGCCTTACACATGATAAGCACTCAATAAATATTGACTGTAAATCAAAATACTTGGACTTTTCTGGGGAACATAATCAGATCCTAGCAATTACTTTTTACAAAAGGTATCACTAAGTTGGAGTAATGATTTTAGTTTTAAAAACATTTCCAGTGGACACAGTATGGTTCTGGGTGTTGAGTTCTAATCTCAGCTCTGCCATTAACTTTTACATAACTGTTACTTAACAGTTTGGTTTTCCATTTTCTCACTCATAATGAAGAATGATTTAAATAATTTAGCTCAATATTCTAGTAATCTATAGTAGAGATGGTTGGCGATTTTTTTTCTTTTTGTGGATAAAGAGCCAGAAGATCAATATTATAGGCTTTGTGGACTAAGAGGCAAAACTGAGGATATTATATAGAAACTTGTATAATCATTTAATATGTAATCATTTAAAAATGTCAAAGTCATTATTAGCTTGTGGGCCATACAAAGGTGGGTTTATCCTGTGGTTCACTGTTTGCCAACTCCTGACCAGGAAGAAAACAGTACTGCTGTTTTTGTAGCTGCGTGAACATTATTCTTATTTAGAGTAACTGAAGATTTGCCTATGTCTGTCTGTATTGTACTATACCTGGTTTTCTAAGTCAGCTTTCTTTTGTTTATTTAGTTCGAGTGTGTCCTGAAGCCTGGCCAGCTTGTCCTGAACGTCCCGAAGTGCTGCCTGCTTCTTTTTGAGACCATCCATAGCAATTTTAAGCTCCCCTTCAGCTGCAGCCAGTTTTATCTTTTTGGGAGCTACAATTTTTGCCACTCTGCCAAAAGTAAAATTGGAAAATTAAATACATGTTTAATATTTTAGTGTACTTTCCATCACTGAATTTACTTTTTAATTTTTTTAAATTATGAAAGAATGATAACACATTTACAGGAGACTTGGAAAATACAGAACAAGATTATGTATAGCTCTACTATATATTACAATTATTTTAAGTAAATACATTAAGATTTTTAGGTGGAGTTTCAATATCAAACTCCCCAAATTAGCAGAACATACAGAAAGGTAGAAGGATATAGTAGACCTGAAAAGCACTGTGAACCAATTCAACATAATTAAGATTTACACAATTTTCACACAATAGTAGAATACATGAATTACTTTTCTAAAATCCTTATTATAACTCAAAACACATCTTCACATAAAACCTATACTGATTTCTATATCTTACATTTAACAAAGTTAATACCAGCAATAAAATGATTCTCAAAATAGATATCAAATATATATAATGTTTTCAAATAAGTGATTGCATATGTGTGTTAGTTGCTCAGTCACGTCTGACTCTTTGCGACCCCATGGACTATGGCCTGCCAGGCTCTTCTGTCCCATGGAATTCTCCAGGCAGGGTATCTTCCTGACCCAGAGATCGAACCCGGGTCTCCTGCATTGCAGGTAGATTCTTTACTGTTTGAGTCACCAGGAAAACCCCTAAATAAGTGATTTTTTTAAAACCATAGATAAATATTAAATTGTTGCCAGTGTCAATTTTGGTGATTTTGGAAAAGGAGAATAAGCACATACATGTAAAATATTACAGTGTTTATGGAAACCAGTCTAACTCATTAAGGCTTAATAACAATGAAAAAATGAAGGGTATTTTATTTATGTCATTTTGTTCTTTCATTTTAATTTTTATTATTTTGTAGATTAATCTTATTATTTTATTTTCATCTCAAAATAGTTAAAATGATATTGTATACACCCACTTCTTCAGTTCCCCAACTCTTTTGTTTTTTCTCTTCTAGGCTTATTATATACATATAACAATGATGCTCCTGTCTTTATATTTTACTTTTTTTCAAATATCAGAATATACCCTTAACTAAAACCAGATATCTTATAAATATGTATGTCAGTAATAAAAGGGACTATGTAGGGGAAATTACAGATCTAAATTCTCTTCTACAAAATGGAATCAGTGGTGTTACCACTCTAAATAAATATATGTGTACATGTGTGCTCAGTTGCTCAACTGTGTCTGACTCGTTGCGACCCTTTGGACTATAGCCCACCAGGCTCCTCTGTCCATGGGATTTTTCAGGCAAGAATACTGGAGTGAATTGCCATTTCCTCTTCCAGGCGATCTTCTTAACCCAAGGATCTAACCTGTGTCTCCCGCATCTCCTGCATTGCAGGCAGATTCTTTACAGCTGAGCCATCAGGGAAACCCAAATAAATGATAAAACATTAAATTAAAATTTATCATTAACAGAATACATCATTGTCCAAAACATATACAGCATGTAATATAGATGTACACATCTCACATGCAAATAGAATTGTGAGATTTAAAGATATCCTGTAATAGTTGCTTTTCAAAGGAATAACCAACAATTTTTACTGTTTTGTATATGATATAAATGTTTCTCATATAATCATCCATATAGGCTGTTTGTTTCATCAAAGACTGTACGTTAGGTGTTGTTTTCAAAATGTGGTCCAAGACATGTCCCCTCCCCCTCAGGGACTCCAGTGAGGCTCTCCCTGTCAACTAAACATCTGTGTGAGGCTGTATTTTCTTCATATACTTTAGTCAAAACAACAGCCCACCACAGATTGAATGAAGAAGCAGATCTGAGAATCCAGCTGTCTTCTCTTAAAGAACATAGTAAAGAGATTTGCAAAAGTATAAAATGCCACCACTTTTCTTCCAAAATTTTTTGAAAATGTGGACTTTAAAAAAGAAGTATTTATGTAAAGTATTTGTTGCTTTTTAGAAATGAATCAGTAAATAATTTTTTAAAATTCTCACTTTTAATTTCTAATATATTGATAAAAAGGTTGGGGGTCTATAATCATTTTTTAGAGTGTAAAAGGTTGAGATGGTTAGATGTCATCACCACCAAATCAATGGACATGAGTTTGAGCAAACCCTGGGAGATAATGAAAGACAGGGAAGCCTGGTGCTCCTCAGTCCGTGGAGTCACAAAGAGTCAGATATGACTTAGCCACTGAACAAAAACAACAAAATGTTCCTGAGTCCAAAAAGTTTAAATATCATTGTGTTATACTATGTAGTTGGTATAATCTTGCCTCCAGTAAACATGTCAGAGCAGGTATTAGACCTGACTTTCTGAGGAGTCTCTCACCTATGTAGTTCATAGGTTTTATATTACCTGAAGAACCAACCTTAAAAAAAAGTTTGTTTTCTTTTTTGTCACTACTTACTTATCATATGAATCCATTGCTATGACCCATTTGCACAGACCTTCGGCTGCTGTGGAAGCATTTCTTATCTTTTCTGGAACAAAATCTGGATTTGGAATATAATTTTTTCTTATGATGTTCATGTAAGCTGGAGGAATATTGTCCTTGTCATATTCATGAAGTGACTGCAGAAATCGAATGTCACCCAGAAGTCTTTTGGCAGGACCCCAGAAATCCTCAATCTTTTTCCCTGTACCTGTTGGGTCAGGGATTTTGTCGGCTTTGATGCCTTTCAAGATGCATATAGCTTCCATAACAAGCTTGACACCAGCGGGAGGACTCTTCATGGATTTTACCACTGTAATGTCCTTGAAATAACAACATGCAAGAATTGTTTACATTGATTTTGTTTGGGTCCTATTTTCAAACTAAGCCATAAGATAGAAACTCGCTACTCAATGACAGTGACAGTGTCAGAAACTGGTGACAGAGACAGAATTGTATCATGAAGTGCTGAGAAGTTTATCTCAAAGGCAAAGTTAAAAATAAAAAAGAGTAATGGGAAAATACCCTGAGATCACTCATGACATGAAATCCACTTCAAGAACACATGAAAGAGCTTTTTATTGACTGTCCCAAAGTAAGAGCTTTACTGCTTCTTAAAAACTATAAAAGTTATAGATGCAAACAGAGAAATATAGAGAAACTGTACATGTCTCCTGTAAAACCAATCACATATAGTTAACTCCTGTAAACATCTTACGTTATATTTCTCTACATCTTTTTCATGTGTATATGCTATACACCAGTGTATCTGCCCTATTTTAACCGGTGGAATCATAGTATATCTAATATACATGCTGTTTTAAACTGTTCTATTTTAATAATATATAATAAACATACTCTTGTGCTAGTAAACATTTACATCATTTTTAATGCTGCATAGCTTTCTGATGTATAGATATGAACCATAATTCTAACACTCCATGCCTTTTTCTTTTTTACTATTACAATTAAAATCTTAATTTTTTTTTAAAGCTTTTGACAAATATTGACAAACTGACCTGCAGAAAATATATAAGGGTGCCTGTTTTATTACATATACCCTTAACAACACGGGTAAGCATTCTATCAGGCAAAAGAAATTTTATTTTGATTTGTATTTCTTTGGGGGCTTCCCTGGTAGCTCAGCTGGTAAAGAATCTGCCTGCAATTCAGGATACCCTGGTTCAATTCCTGGGTTGGGAAGATCCGATGGAGAAGGGACATGCTACTTACTCCAGTATTCCTTAGGCTTCCCCGGTGGTTCAACTGGTAAAGAAACCACCAGTGGTTTTACTGGAGTGGCTACCCACTCCAGTATTCTGGCCTGGAGAATTCCATGAACTGTATAGACTTTAAATACAAGTGAGATATGATGTATTTTCATACCCTTATTAACTATTTGTGTTTCCTTCTTTTTGAATTGGTACTTCTTTGTATCATTTACTATATTATGGTAGAGCTACTTTTTTTCCTTAGTGATTTGTAAGAGCTTTACACACAGAAGTATATTAATATTTTATTTGCCATGCAGTTGAAAGATTTTTTCCCTTAGCGTTTCTAAACTTCTATCCATGGTGTTTATATGAAATAAAATGTGTTGATTTTTAGGTACTAAAATTCATTACTTTTTTTAGGTACAAAAATGTACCATTACATTTTTAGGTACAAAAATTCTCTTATTTATGAAAAATACAAGAGAGTATCCAGAGCACATATATTACAAACAATATGGCTTAGTGTTTTCTTCTCTGATTTCTCTTATACCAAAGAAATCTTCAGTCCTAGTTTATATTCCACAATTATTAACATCTGACCTACATTTGATACTATTTTATAATATAATATAACTATTTATATTTAAATTTCTATCTGAAACCTATTTTGGAGGAAGGTGTGAAAAAAGGATCTAACACATCCTCTCCCGTGTGTGCATGTGAAAGTCATTCAGTCGTGTCCAACTCTTTACCACCCCATGGACTATAAAGTCCATGGAATTCTCCAGGCCAGATTACTGGAGTGGGTAGGCTTTCCCTTCTCCAGGGAATCTTCCCAACCCAAGGATTGAACCCAGGTCTCCTGAATTGCAGGTGGATTCTTTACCAGCTGAGCCACAAGGGAAGTCCCATCTTCTAGTAATTTACACAAAAGTTTAGCTGAGATTGCCAACACTATTTTTCAAAATTCATCTTAATCTTTCTTAAATGAAATGTTCCCTTTCATGTTTTAATTTTTAATACTGTCAAAGCTATATTATTATAAAACAAAACATTTTGTTTTATTTTATAACATTATAAATTTTATACTAACAATTATTATAAATTATTAAAAAATCATACATAACTTGTCATATGTATCACACACACAAAAAACCCACTGACAAACATTGACACCCCACCTTACCATATATACTGTAAGGCATATCTAGCTACAAGTTTCTAAATATGAAAAAGTGTACATAAAATAAAAGTGTATATTCATGCCCCTGTCAATTAAAGTTGCTCTGCAAAGTTCCTGAAATAATGATTGTTGTATGGTTGTTTAGAACATTTGGAAACTTTCTTTTCAAAACTGTCTTAGTCTTGCATGTCCATTTCTTTTTCCAGGTCAATTAGGGAATCTTTTGGCCAATTTGAAAATGATTTTAATCACATTCAATGTGGAGACTTTGGAAAGACAGACCAAACTGCAGCACACAATGGTAAGCACTTCCCTAAGTTATGCTAACAGGTCTCCCAGCAAGCCCACAGCTGTGCTCTTACCTGTGCAGTGAGGGTGTCAAGGGCTGTCAGTGCTGACTCTAATATGGGCAAAGCCCCCGCCAGGTCAGCATCACATTCATCTTTGATGGCTTTGGCAGCCATAGCTTGTTCGTTTGCTATTGTTTCATCAGCTTTCACGATTTTTTCAGTTTTGGAAACTTCTACCGATTCCCTCTCAATGATCAACATCATTTCATCAACCTCTTTGCTAGCAACTTTTAACTGAGGATGTAGAGCCTCTAACTCGAATTGCATTGTGGCTACTTGAGATGCAGCAGAATCCAGTTTATCCAAACCCACTTCATACCTCTTTTTCATTTTCATGACTTCACTGAAAGCAAAGAGATAAAACAAGGCTAGCTGTCAGGCTCTAGGCTTCTTCCTCAAGGAAAAAAATAAGTATTCTTTAGCTTTTCAGATTTTTTTCAAGGCATAACTAAAGAAGCGGACCTACTGTATAGCACAGGGAACTAGAATCAATATCTTGTAATAAACTATAATGGAAAAGAATCTGAAAAATCACACACACACACACACACACACACAAATATATGTAACTTAATCCCTTTGCTTAACCCCTGAAACTGACGCAACGTTGTAAATAAAGCATACTTCAACCTTAAAAAAGTGGTCTGAAAGATTTTTGCATATATCAACAGTTGGTAAAAAATATGAACTCTAGAATTTTAGATTGTGTACAATTAAAAGCAGACAGTATGTCTTGGGATTTTGTGTACTGCCAGTATTATCACAGTATCCAGGCATATAACAAATTCAAAAGAAAAATATACTAAGTATAAGGCAAGGAACCTCCTCCATCAAGATGAATGATGTGCCTCTGTAATTAGTCATCTTGGGAAGTTTATTCCAACAACAATATTTTCCTTAAGATCTTTTTATAATCAATTTTTTTAAATAAACTTCAGTACCCAAAATATATTGTTTGAACATTGCCAAATGTGCAACATAATTTTAATATGTGTTAAGTATCTTGAAATAGGAATTTTTCATTTAAAATACAAGTGGCCAAAGAATAAAGTTCAACTTTTTTTTGGTACAAAATTCTTATAAAGTAATAATAATTGATTTCAAAATAATATAATATTTTAATATACTTTAAATTTTTGATTTGCATTCATATATGTTCCAGAGATAATTACACATCATGAATAGAAAAAATGCTTCTTTATAATTTGTTTCATTTTAAATATCTGAGATGCCATAATGTCTCAAAGTAAAAAGGGATGCATTTTAGAAATTCTCTTCAAAAAGTAGGTTGGCATTGGTAACTAACCAACCCGATAATTGTCTAAAGATGGAAGCATACTCCTTCAACTGAGTGATTAACTGGTTTGAGCCAGAAAACTGAAAAGGCTGTCATTGAAAAAAAAAGAAAACATTGCAAGTTGGGACCTGTTACACTTCTGTGATAAGTTGATTCCTCTGAGCAAAATATGTTACAGCAATGTGAACTGAGGAGACTCGAGAGAGGATACCATATAATCTGTGAGTTTGGTTTCAGTGGAACCCTTGTGGAGCAAGCACAGGAAAGGTCTGGCCCCCGGCCACCATGAAGCAGTTTCAGTGTGGTGGCTCAACCCATGGGACCCCTTGTTGGCTAAAACACTGGTTTCCTGGGAGGGAATCTGAGCGCTTGCTTCTAGGTTACAATACTGCTGCTGCTGCTGCTGCTAAGTCACTTCAGTAGTGTCTGACTCTGTGTGACCCCATAGAAGGCAGCCCACCAGGCTCCCCCATCCCTGGGATTCTCCAGGCAAGAACACTGGAGTGGGTTCCCATTTCCTTCTCCAATGCATGAAAGTGAAAAGTGAAAGTGAAGTCTCTCAGTCGTGTCCGACTCTTCGCGACCCCATGGACTGCAGCCCACCAGGCTCCTCCATCCATGGGACTTTCCAGGCAAGAGTACTGGAGTGGGGTGCCATTGCCTTCTCCGAAGGTTACAATACTACTTGGCTATAAAGATATCTGAAGACTTCAGCTATTAAGGGAAGAGTAACTACAGGGTAACTGTAATTGGAAAAGGTCAGTTTTCACTCCAATCCCAAAGAAAGGCAATGCCAAAGAACGCTCAAACTATCGCACAATTGCGCTCATCTCACACGCTAGTAAAGTAATGCTCAACATTCTCCAAGCCAGGCTTCAGCAATATATGAACCATGAACTTCCAGATGTTCAAGCTGGATTTAGAAAAGGCAGAGGAACTAGAGATCAAATTGCCAACATCTGCTGGATGATTGAAAAAGCAAGTGAGTTCCAGAAAAACATCTACTTCTGCTTTATTGATTATGCCACCCCTTTGACTGTGTGGATCACAACAAACTGTGGAAAATTCTTAAAGAGATGGGAATACCAGACCATCTGACCTGCCTCCTGGGAAATCTGTATGCAGGTCAGGAAGCAACAGTTAGAACTGGACATGGAACAACAGACTGGTTCCAAATTGGGAAAGGATTACATCAAGGCTGTATATTGTCACCCTGCTTATTTAACTTCTATGCAGAGTACATCATGAGAAATGCTGGGCTGGATGAAGCACAAGCTGAAATCAAGATTGCCAGCAGAAGTATCAATAATCTCAAACATGCAGATGACACCACTCTTATGGCAGAAAACAAAGAACTAAAGAGCCTCTTGATGAAAGTGAAAAGGAGAGTGAAAAAGTTGGTTTAAAACTCAACATTCAGAAAACTAAGATCATGGCATCTGGTCCCATCACTTCATGGCAAATAGATGGGGAAACAATGGAAACAATGACAGACTTTATTTTGGGGGGCTCCAAAATCACTGCAGATGGTGATTGTAGCCATGAAATTAAAAGATCCTTGCTCCTTGGAAGAAAAGCTATGACCAACCTAGACAGCATATTAAAAAGCAGAGGCATTACTTTGCCAACAAAGGTCCATCTAGTCAAGGCTATGGTTTTTCCAGTAGTCATGTATGGATGTGAGAGTTGGACTATAAAGAAAGCTGAGAGCCGACGAATTGATGCTTTTGAACTGTGGTTTTGGAGAAGACTCTTGAGAGGCTCTTGGACAGCCAGGAGATCCAACCAGTCCATCCTAAAGGAAGTCAGTCCTGAATATTCATTGGAAGGACTGAAGGTGAAACTCTTAATACTTTTGCCACCTGATGCAAAGATCGGACTCATTGGAAAAGACCCTGATGCTGGGAAAGATTGAAGGCAGGAGGAGAAGGGGATGACAGAGGATGAGATGGTTGAATGGCATCACCAAATCAATGGACATGAGTTTGAATAACTCTGGGAGTTGGTGATGGACAGGGAGGCCTGGCACACTGCAGTCCATGGGGTTGTAAAGAGTTGGACACGACTGAGTGACTTAACTGAACTATATGGTGGGGAATTCTAGTAGAGGCAAAGGAGAACATTTTTAAAAAGAGGAAATTTGCAATGTCATCAAGAATATATAAAAATGCCTAGAAAAGTATTATTTTCAACTTTTCTCTGTTTGTATCCCATTTTTACCATCTTTCTTCCAGTTAGGGTGGCCTGAAATACTGTGAGCATATAGTCAAAGAGAGATATAAGTGATACCTCCCAATTAATCAGACTCTCCAAGAGGTTTTGATCCTCCTGGATAGGAAAATACTGGGGGAGAAAAGCAAGATTCCATTAGGTTAAAATCCTAAGATCTAAATGGAAAGATAATATCTTGACAGTCAAAGAAATAATAAAATTCAGTCAAATTATGTAGTAGCCTTGGGTGGAACTTGCAGATTTCACTAGTAGATGGAAAGAATGCTATTGGTATGATTCAATACGGGGTGTGGACCATGATGCATAGGAAGCTATGACACCTCTGCTGTAGAAGGCATTACCAAAGTCACTGTAAATATTGCTGAGAAGTTTCCCACCAGTCTAGATAGCATCTTAGATAATACAAGAAAAAGTACTTCAAAATGCCTGAGATAATGAGATAGCCATAGGAAAATTTAGAAAGATCAACAGTTATTATGCAAAAATTAACTTTTTTTTTTTTTTGTCAAGGACTCTGTGCACATTTGGTGTTTCAAGTATATTTAACATTTAAAGGACATCAGTCCTAGGTGTTCATTGGAAGGACTGATGTTGAAGCTGAAACTCCAATGCTTTGGCCACCTGATGCGAAGAGCTGACTCATTTGAAAAAACCCTGATGCTGGAAAAGATTGAGGGCAGAAGGAGATGGGGGCGACAAAGGATGAGATGGTTGGATGGTATCACCGACTTGATGGACATGAGTTTAGGTGAGCTCCAGGGGTTGTTGATGGACAGGGAGGCCTGGTGTGCTGCGGTTCATGGGGTGGCAAAGAGTCGGACATGACTGAGCAACTGAACTGAGCTGAACTGAACTTGTACCTCAATATATATGTGTGTGTGTTGCTCAGTTGTGTTCAACTCTGCAACCCCATGGACTGTAGCCCTCCAGGCTCCTCTCTCTATGGAATTCTCCAGGCAAGAATACTCAAGTGGATAGCCATTCCTTTCTCCAGGAGACTTTCCTAATGAGTCTCTTGCACTGCAGGGAGATATTTTACTGTTTGAGCCACCAGGGAAGCCCTGATAATTGAGCATAATTGAGCAACAGAGTTAATTTGTATTTTTAAGTAAAAAAAAAAAAAAAATCCCATCAAGTCTATAGGTAATAGTCAAACACTTAAAAAAACTTAAGGCTTACCATATGTGTAAGTTTAACTTACCAGATTTTATATAAATTAAGTACCTGGGAAAGTTTAGTTTGTTAAATCAGGGTAATAATAATATTAAAATTTATAAATGTAATATATAAAATTGCTTAAATAAATTTCACTAGTAAAAGACCTCCTTAAAGGTGGTTAGTAAAACTTCTAAACACCTAACTTTATAGGTAATTTGCTTTTACATCTTATAATATATATGTGTGTCTTTATTTTTACATCTTGTAATATATATGTGTGTCTTTATTTTTAAATCTTATAATACATATGTGTGTCTTTATTTTTACATCTTATAATACATATGTGTGTCTTTACTTTTACATCTTATAATACATATGTGTGTCTTTATTTTTACATCTTATAATACATGTGTCTTTATTTTTACATCTTATAATACATGTGTGTCTTTATTTTTACATCTTATAATACATATGTGTGTCTTTATTTTTACATCTTATAATACATATGTGTGTCTTTATTTTTACATCTTATAATACATGTCTTTATTTTTACATCTTATAATACATACGTGTGTCTTTTTACATCTTATAATACATATGTGTGTCTTTATTTTTACATCCTGTAATACATACGTGTCTTTATTTTTACATCTTATAATACATATGTGTGTCTTTATTTTTACATCCTGTAATACATATGTGTGTCTTTATTTTTACATCTTATAATACATATGTGTGTCTGTGTGGAAAATGTGTCATGTGCTCAGTCATGTCTGACTCTGTGACCCCACGGACTGTAGCCCACCAGGCTCCTCTGTCCATGGAACTTTCTAGGCAAGAATACCAGAATGGGTTGCCATTTCCCCCTCCAGGGGCTCTTCCTGACCCAAGGAGACCGAGTATTAATTTTTAGAATCAAAGAAACTGTTGAATCAACTTTTCTGCATGTATAGGTTAACGTCAACAACATCAAAAAAGCTCACATTGACACATTCTATAGTATATAAGTTTACTGATATTTGTATTGATGTTCTCAAATAAGAGTTTACTTAAAGAAGGAAAGCTAGCTACGTATATTGAGTGGCTGTCTCTAGGTTTCAGTTGTTCAGTACCCAAAGAGAAGTTTTATTTATTATCTAATTACTTATTGAAGAAAAATTACTCACTAGTGATGTTTACCCAATAGCACTGTCAAAGTACCCTGGGGCCTTACTGCAGCTCCGAGTGGCACATCTTCATTCCTTAAATATGATTATACCTTTATGACGTGCTGGGCAATCATGTGCACAAAAGAATAAGCCTTGCTCCCTAACCTAAAAATGTTTGTGGAGTAAATCATTAAACGATTCAACAAAACTCACAGTATACACATATATGAAATAAAAATCTTCATTTTTGCTATGTCATTTTTGTCCACACAAATGTTTTAAAACCACCATAGCTTACTTAGGAATAAGAAATTTTATTTTTACCTCCTTTTCTTTTCCAACAACAGTTTGAAGGTAGAGATTAATTCAAGATAAGAGGTAGGTGTCACATAATTGTATCTTTGAAGTTCAACATAGAAGGATGTCGATAAATCTATAGTAGAAGTGTGGAAGCTTTTACACATCTCAATGCAGCCATCTCGTATTTCCTCTGACATTTCAATGTCTTCCAGGAAGCGGGAGGCAACTGCCTGTAGTGCGTCTTCAGGCCAGGACTGAATGTAAGATAAATGCTTTAGCATATCATCGAAGTTACTGACAGGAGTCTGTTACTACTGAGGTCCTTCACAGATGGTGGAAATGCAGGGGAAAGCATGAGGAATGGGGTGGGACAGAAACTCAGGAGAAACTTCCCCCCAAGTACTTGACTGCTTAGGACAGGGAGCCAGTAGCTAATGCATGTAATGTTAACTCTTTCTGGTTTGTTCAGGAGTTAGAGAAATTGTACATGAGTATTGCAGGAGCAAGGAAGAAAAAAGGAACCAAATTTATAGAATGTGTATCTTTTTGCACATTCTACTACTATTATCTCATTCAATTCTCCCCAAATTTCTGAAATAAATGTTCCTATCCTTTACCCTAAACTCCAGAATTAGATGAATAACTACCTCCTTGATTTCTTCCATAATCGTCTCAAACTCAACAAGTCTGAATCATGGTCATATCTCCCCCCAAATGGTTGCAATCTTCCCAACTTAGTAAACACCTCAATTCTATATCCATCTCAAAATCTGGTTCTATGGGCACCATCCCTAAAATAGCTTCCAACTCTTTTCCTTCACACCTATAATTGCCATCGCAGTTCAACTCGGTTATTGTTTTTCTGGATTATTTCAACAGTGTCCTAACTGTCCACCCTGCTTGTGTGCTCCATGGAGTTGCCAGAGTGATCTCATCAAATGCAGATTATTAACAGCTAATTTCACACTCTCAATTTACAATTGTTTGAAGACTTCCCAACATATTCAAAACAAAATCCAAAGCTAATCTGTAAATCTCTACTTGATCTGGCCCTTTCCACCTTTCCAACCAAACTCTATGTAATTTCCCCCTCAGGTACTATGCCCTTGTCCTGAGTTTTTCTCACTCTATTCAATCTTCCTATGAAGCTCCTTGTCATCACTAATTTCTTGTCTCTGACCAGATCCTCTCAGTACTGGCACTTTTTGTCCTTTATGTTTCCTCCTAAAGGTCACTGATTCAGAAAACCTTTTACTCCATTTATGCTACCCTGTATGATGGAATTATTTTTCACTAATTTGCAAGCATGTAAGTAAACTCAAGAAAAGCAGAAGCCTAGTCTATTTCATTTTCTGACTCATCTCCAGCTTTAGAATAAGATCTGCTACAAAGCAAGGGTTCAATAAATATGTTTTTTCATGAAATCTTAGCAGAAATTGGAGGGACAAATGGGGCTATGTAAATTCCCCAAGGTCAAAAATTCCTATGTGTTAGATCTCACTCACAGGATCTCTGCCACAGCTCACAAACTTCCTACCCTATGCCCTTGTATGTTCTGTACTTCTGATACTGAAATTTATTAGAAAAAGTGGTCACTGGGAGTTTCTTCCTTTTGACTTTCTGCCAGGTTTTCTAAAGGAAAGAGACTGGAGGGTGGGAAAAGAGAGAGGTAGAGGCATTTCTATCCCTCTTGCTTTCTAGCAGAAGCTGAACTCTAGGTTTGGGGTTCCTGATCCCCTCAGACTTTCCTACTTCCACAGCTTCAAGCTCCAGTAACACATTTTCCTCCCTATGCCCCTTTAAACCCAGCTGTAGTAACATCTTCTTGCTATGCTCTACCATTTCCTGCCTCACCATCCCTCTCAAGTTCCTTTAATCCTGCCTACACCTTCATGAACAGTTCCTTCATTCAACTTTCCTCAGTGAGGCCTTCCCAGGTATTCTTTCTTCCCTGTCAGGAACCTGACAGACATACAACTTTATCCTAAAACTTTCTACAATAAGTTGATATCAATGACTGTATACACTAGTAATAAAAGGTTCTTCTGTTATAATGATTTTTGAATTTTAATTTCATAAAATATATTATTATTGATCAGAAAATTCTGAGCCACAATTGTAGCGGGTGGGGTGGACTTTAAAATAAGTCATGCTGATGATGGAGAATCAATATTTCTACAAGTCTATCTAAGATTTACATGACAATACCTGAAACCAGTCAATGGTACAGCAGTTTACAAGAGCAGGGAACTTTCTAAGACGAATCCGAAATGCATCTCCAATGGGACTCATGGCAAGGACAACATGCAGTTGGTTGCGGCAGCGGTCAACAAACATGTTGAAAAGAGCTATGGGGCTTCCGTCTGTTTGTTTGGTTTTATCCCGTTGGCGATCTATCTGACGCATCTTATCACATATCTCCTGTTTCTCATCCAATGCAAAGAGATTTGGAACCTCCCCAGCATTTAGCAGATTGTTGACATCTTCTAGAAATGACTCCTTTTTAATCTGAGTATCTGTAAATAGGAAAACACCCTGCATCTCCCCTTCAGCACATTTTCTTAAGATCACTTTTAAATCTTCATGCCACTCAGAGTTACCATAGCCCTTGGAAATTTCAACCTGGAAAACTGAAGAATCAGCCATGTGGGCAGCTAATCTGGTGACGGACTGCCTTCCACTCCCTCCAACACCAACCAGAAGAGCATGGCTGCGAGGCTGTTTCAGGATCCTGGAAATTCTGCTGATGTGCTCAATGGCAAACCGGAACAAGACAAGGTTCATTGTTTTTTTGCTCATATTGTTGTATTCTTCTAGGTGAGCTTCTGCTATCACCCGGAGAGCATCCACATCAGCAATTTCTCTGTAGTTGGTATCCTCTCTCTTGGGATCGTGGAAATCACAGAACATTAAGCTGCGTAAATCATCTTCTTCCACTATCCCATCATTATCAAAATCCAAACTTTGAAAAAGCTCATGAAAATTTTCTTCCATATATGTTTTTAAGATTTCTTGAATGTAGCTGATAAGCCAACTTCTGTCTGCATTATCCAGAAGGCGATCATAATACACTCTCAGGACCTGTACAATAATTAAAAAGCAGCTTTAAGAATCGATTTTCTTATTTTAAAGTGCTATTTCTGTGCTAATCTGAAGTAAATATAAAAAGTACTCTCGAGAAATTTCCATGGGTTTTATTAAAAGCAGATCAAAACAAGGAATGGCATAATATTTATTTTAAATATTACATTTGATCATATATTTGGAATAAAACATAGTTACATTGTTACCAATAAATGAAGGTAGATTAGGGACATTGCAGCAGATTATAGAAGTGTTAAGTGCACTAAGGACTAGAGAAGGGGAAAAAAGACTAGAGAAGGGAGGTGGCTGCCTTTGCTGGTCATACAGATACAGGTAACAGAACTGGGCCCCAGTGTCTAGTGTTTTGCAACTCCCTTGCAGTGATTGTTTCCTTTTCCCAGCCAGATAATATTTTGAATTTATTGGCAAATCTATAGATATTACTGTCTTTATAAAAGCATATTTTATAGAAAACGTAAGAATGTCTTAGATGGAGGAAACTTTGTTTTGGACATGTTAATTATTTTTGTTGTAAGTAACTGCAGATGCAATATACTAAAATAGATCTCCACTTACATGCACATGTTGAGAGACTGCAAAAATAGTTAATCAAGTTTGCTACATACTATTAATATTTCCTTAAAGTGGTATGAATATTGCCGGGGTCCAGCCCCGGCTGATCCAGGGTATTCGAAGCGGGGACGGCGTCGGCGACCTATTTAATTATTTATTCATCAAAGATATAAAGAGTAATAGAATGAGGATAGCTCAGTAGGAAAATTCAGTGGAGAAAAGAGGCTGAGTAGCTTGGTTTACGCGGGAGACCAATAAAACTTCAAGACAAGAAGTTTGCACCACTTACGTAGGCCGCAGGCGTCCTTCCGTTCTCCCGAAGGAGAGGAGACACTGAGGCCTCCCCGGTCGGATCTTAGAAGCCCAGGCATAATTAGCAAGCATGGCGGGTTCTGCGCTCCAGATGGAGACTCAGCCAGAAGTTGAAAGAGAGAGCGACATGGGGAGACCAAGTTTTGGTGAACAAGGCCCACACTTTATTTTCCAAAGTAGTTTTTATACCTAAAGTTGTTTATAGAGGATAATGGGGGAAGGGGTGGAGTCATGCAAGGACAGCAGTTCCTGGTCCTAATCGAAGCCAGGCTTTTCAAACTTATCATATGCAAAAGTTCAGGTGAATTACATCATCTTCTGGCCAGGAGGCCTGTTAACATTTTAAGAAACTTATCTTTCTCTAAAGGTGATTATTCCAAAGTCAGGCACCAGCCTCCAAAAAAGCATTGGACAAAGCTGCATTCCTATAGGGCAAAGGTGAGGTGGGCTCAATCAAGAAAAGAATTAACTCAAGGGTCCAACGTTACAAACATTGAGGCTACTACTTACATTTCTATACACCCATTATATCAATCAATACACTGCCAAGGACACAGTAGGTACGGAGTATGGAGACTTAGCAGCAAACATTGGCTCAATAAGTGAAAAACCCTTCACCAATACAATTTCTAATCAATCTTTTAACTACTCAAAGGAATCTGTGTTTAGACAGTTTAGAACATCTCCTGCCTCTCACAGTTGGGAGGCTCTGAACAATCACATGTGGCCGGAAAAACCTATTCAGGCAGGCTAGAGGATTTCCAAAGGAGTTTGTAGGTTAAACACTGTCACACCCAGGAATTATTAACTGGAGCTGTAAGCTAACTCTTTTTTCAGAGAGAGGTAGTGGGGGACAGCCCCCCGTAAAGTCAGAGGTGTAGGTGAAAGCACAAAGCAGAAAGTAGGCAGACTCTGGTTTGGGGGGTAGATGCTCGAGAATTTCCAGGGGGACTCCTGAGGCTCGATCCCGCCTTTGCGTATGCCGAGCCTCCTTCCTCATGACCTTTGTCACGGGCGGAATTCCTCACGCTGGCTCCCGGCAGTGATAGAATTCCAGTTGAGCTATTCCAGATCCTGAAAGATGATGCTGTGGAAAGTGCTGCACTCAATATGCAATATGCACTCAATATGCAATATGCCGGCTCCCGGCAGAATATCTCTATAGCTCAGTCAGTAAAGAATCTGTCTGCAATGCAGGAGACCTGGGTTCAATTCCTGGGTCAGGAAGATCCCCTGGAAAAGGGACAGGCTACCCACTCCAGTATTCTTGGGCTTCCTTGGGGTTCAGCTGGTAAAGAATCCCCCTGCAATGTGGGAGACCTGGGTTCGATCCCTGGGTTGGGAAGATCTCCTGGAGAAGGGAAAGGCTACCCACTCCAGTATTCTGGCCTGGAGAATTCCATGGACTATATAGTCCATGGAATCACAAACAGTAAGACACAACTGAGAGACTTTTACTTTCACTTTACAGTCTGTTTTGGACAGAATTGTTTCCCCTGTGCCCACATTCATACACTGAAGCCTTATTCCTTAAATGTGACTGTATTTGGAGAGAGGTCCATTAAGAAGGTAACTGAGTTTAAAAAGGTCCTGTGGGTGGGGCCCTAATCCTACAGGATTGGTGTTCTTGTAGGAAAAGGGACACCAGAGCCCTCATTCTCTCACGGCAGGAACACAGAAGAAAGACCTTGTGAGGACACTGAGAAGAAAACCCTCTGTGAGCCAGGAAGAGAGCCTCACCAGAAATCCACACAGACAGCACCTTCATTTTGTACTTTTGGCCTCCAGAGGTATGGGAAAGTAAAATTCTGTTGTTTAAGATACTCAGTCTGTGGTATTTTTATTATGACAACGCTAGCAGACTAAGACTCATATGATACAAGCAACGCATATTTCTGTCAGCAAAATTTCTAGCATTAATCCTGTCTGCATCGGCTTCTTCACCTTATAAAACAGAAGTGGTAATACTTGCCTTGCAAATCTCATAGATGCATGGCAAAAATGAAATGACAACAGGTCTGAAAACACTAAGAACTGAGAAATAATTATTACAAACTGCCTTGGAATCAGCCTGATTATGTTTAAGAATAATGATTTTAGTATTTTCACCGCTGTCAAGTTGACATACTAGCGTCATCCGTTTTCATAACGCCAGTGGCTGCATACATGATGTGATGGAAGCTTCCCACTTACTCTGACCAAGTAGTCCAAAAGCTATTACTCTCCTGGACGACTGGGTTTCCCAAAATATGACAACAGTCACTTCCTCAGCTTGAGACACTGAGGCCCCCTTTCTTCTAATGAGGAAAGGAAGCTAAATTAAGCCAACCACATATATTGGGCATCAGTGTTTAAGCATGAATCAAGTATAATATTATCTAATTGCAATTAAGCGAGAACCCAAGACAGTGTTTCTCAAAGACTGTCATCACACCTGCATCTAGGGCCCCCTTCTGTATCATTGACTTACAAATTTTGAGGATGATGAGTAGGAAGATTCTTTTTCTTTTTTAAAATTTCCTTACCATAAGGTACAAAAATCTTCAGTGTACACCTCCAGGAATGTTCACACATTATACACCCACATAACTGCCACCAAGATCAAGATATAGAACATCCTCAGTACCTTAGCAGACTCTCTCACTCTCACTTCTGTGGATAGCTGCCCTCCTGCCTCCCCCACAGGGAACTTTTATTCTATTGCCATCCCTTATGTTTTTAAGTTTCCATTATAAATCTAAACCTTTGCAGGGAAGAATTTATCCTGTATTTGTCCTTTGAACTTATTTATCTTAAAGTCTTGATTACAAATTCTTCTAATTATGTATAATTTACATATCATAAAATTCACTTTTAAAGCATATAATTCAACAGCTTTTAGAATATTCACAATGTTGTGCAACCATTACCACCATCTAATTCTAGATCTTTTTCAACACCCCCCAAAGAAACCCTATACCCATTAGCAGTCACTCCTTACTATTCCTACTCCATGTCCCCATAGCCTCTGGCAACCATTAATCTACTTTCTATCACTATGCATTTGCTTATTCCAGACATTTCATATAAATGGAAAAATATTATATTGTATTGGCCTTTTGTGTCTTGCTTCTTTCACTTAGTGTAATGTTTTCTAGGTTTGTTCATGTTGTAACATATATCAGTATTTCTTTTTAGGGCTGAAAAGAGCTCCATTGTGTGTATGTACACACACACACACACACACACACACACACACACACGCACAGAGCCCACGTTGGCTGTTCATCAGCCAATGTATATTTGAATTGTTTCCACTTTTTGGCTATTATGAATAAGTCTGCTAACACTCATGAACTAACAAAAAACAAAAGTATTTCTGTCTCAAAATTATTTGAAGTCAAACTGAAAGGATTAAAATCACTTAAAGGAGACTTAAAATGATAGCTCCTTTGAAACAGCCTATAAATCAATAGAAAGTCCTGAAAATCAGAGATAAAGCATCTTAAGTGTCATAGAATATGTTAGTGTGAAGTATTTTTAAAAATTATCCTGACCATTGACCTTCATAATGCCAAATAGTGGAATGCATTTCAACAATTGCTGGATATTTCTTCACCCAGTTTTTGGCAGGGTAAAATCTTTGTTTCTTGCATAATCATGTTTTAGTAGCACAGAGATTTACCTCATGAACCCAAAGACGTTTAATCACTTCTTTGGTCTCTGCTGTTTCTGGTCTTGACAAACATACACCCTGAATGACACGGGAGAAATCTCGGAGGTTGAACAGGTAGTGAGATTTAGCTGGAGTAGGCAAGAGATTCTTCATTGCTTCTTTATACAGAGTCATTGTACCATTTACAATTTGTGTTGTCAAATCTAGAAAGTCATCTGGAAATTTATAACTTAAAATTTTTTTAAGTGAAAAGAAAGAATATGTTAGCAAACATAGACTTATGATACATAGTGATATTTAGTACAACTAACATGAATTTTTCTTATATTAAATCAATTGATTTTGTTTACAAAATTACCATTTCTTGCTATAATAATAATAATAGAATTTTTGCTTCTTTTAAAGCTACTTTCCATTCATTATTTTATGTTCAAAGGAACTCCATGAGTAAGCAGAACCAGTTTAATGAGCTTAAAACTGCTTAAATAAATGGGCAGAAGAGCCAGCCAAGGAACCCATATTATGTAACTTAAACCCAGGACCTACTAGATGATGCTTCCTAACCTCTTCCACTACCTGGCATTCTTAGCTGCATATACATAGGATCCTTGAAGAACACTGGTGAAATGGGTATTTTCAGAGAAAGGGAAGGGAGAAAAAAAATCAGAAAAAAGTAAGGAAAGGGGAAAAAGAAAAAAGAGAGTTAAAACAAAGTGAAATAGTGAACGAAGATTTCTTTTAAAGGGCAAAGGAATGATTAAGGTAGAAAGAACCTGGGGAGAGAATATCCATTTGAAAAAATTGGCTTTATTTCACTTCTGGCTTGATGAGCAGTCAGCTTTCCCCTCCATCACCATTGCATAAGACAAGGAATGACAGTTTCCTAAGAATGGTGTCCACATCAGGGAGCCAACACTTGTACTGCTCAGGGCCACTTGGCTCCCTATCTCCAAGAATCTTGTGGAGAAGTGCTGAGTGTCCAGATTTAGGGAGCAACATTTTCCCAGGGCACAGGCTCCAAGGCTACACTCAAACCTAGACATGGACACCCCTGGGGAACTCAAGAGTTTTACTAGAGGCCGTCAAAGTCACAGGATAAACCTGGCAATCTTTCCAGCATTAACTGAACTACATGGCAAAAATTCAAAATATTGATCGTTCCAACATGGACTTATTACACAACGGGATGCAAAATGTGTATGAACTTTTAGGTTAAAATCTAAGACTTCAGACAAATAAAGGAAAAAGAGAAAGATCCTGCAGGCTTTTTGTGTTCTGTTCCCATTCCTGGAGATGGGAGCAGAGAGAAGCAACTGCTGCCTGTTACCTTCTTCCTTGTCTAGAGGTGCTTTTGTGGAAGTTTGAGAAGCACTACTTATACCGACATGTTCCCCAAAGATTTTATACCCACTAAGGAAAAAACTAACACACTTTCAATTACTTACCAGGTTTTTAAATGCCAGGTTAAGATTCTAGAAAATATTGTAAACATAGATTTATCACTAAACTCATTGATTGTTATAATATTGAAATGCCGCATGTATCGAGGAGTTACTGGATTTCGACCACCACCTAAATATCAAAAAGGACAATCCTTAACGATGCTACTCGTATATAACAGAGTATTTTCGTATATAACAGAGTATTTTCTCTACACTTTACAGCATAAAACAGTGTGGAAGATGGACAAATTTATGGCACAAAGAGAGAAGAAATCAATTATCTGGATAAAATTGATCTTAAAACAGTTTTTCCCTCAACCTCAAAGTATTGTTTTCTAGTTGAAAAGGATCTGTATAAGTTCAATCAGATATAATCTTGGTCAGGTCTATTTACCAAAGGAAATCCAACCAGACAGAAAGACCCAGTGTCTACCTTCTCCATGATTTATACACAGCCCAAAGCAGTAAACTGTCAAACATTCTCATTATAATACAATATTAGGACAATACTATATAATATTATTATAATATTGTATGCAATATTAATATAATCCTGATGGTTCTGATTGACCACACTTTAAGGTCGTTTTCACATGGCTGAAATTCAGCATGACCTTGACATACAGCCTCATTCTTCCCTCACATCTTGAAATAAATTTCCCTAAGACTAGTCTTTGTGGTTCACATGGCCACTTCACGGGCTGCTTTTGATTCTAAAAATTGGAGGAATATCTCATTTTCACAAAATAATTATTATGATTTCAAATACGAAAATTTAAAAACAGATTTAGAATGTAACACCATTTTATAAAATTGTTTACATTATCATCCTCACATGTATCAATAAAATGCACTGTCTCATTAAAGGGATTCTATCATGAAATCTCCAGTAAAGAGTGGTTTTAAAAATGCGTAATATCTTTAATATATATTTTGCTTAAAAACCTATAGGTTCAGGTTTTATGTTTGTTTTAAACCAAGTAAATCTGTACTTTGCTTTTATCACTGCATTATACTGTGCTGATTCTAAAAATATAAACAATGTGTGAAAGCATATAACTAGTAGTCTACAGTTATAGATCAAAACAGTTAGGTATTGCTATGTATTTAGAAGCTCATAATAAACACTGATTTACCTGGGCAAGTTTAAGGAGATGGAGAAAGGGCTACAGAAGGAAAGGTGTAAGATCATATACCCAGCTGTGTCTTCAGCCTTTCCTCCACCACTCAGAAATGGTGGTCTTTTTTTAGAAAATGAGGTCCAAGAGGAAAAGATATCTCATGGATTCAGTCTGCTCCCCTGTCCAGTCCCCGAAGAGGCAGGGAAAGTAGACACTTACTACAAATGACTGCTGGGGGATGGGAAGAGGCAGAACAGAACTGAAGTCTGGGACCCAGGAGTAACAGAATTAGAAAAAAAAAGAAGGGGGAATAGCATTCAAAGTGGGCCCGAGAGGGTGCTGAGAGCAATTACTCAGAGCAAACTGTCTGCATTACAGGTCAGATAAAGGTCAAGAGTTCAGAAGCAAATAGTGCAGAAATCCCCTAAGACATGGCACATTGAAAAAAGGGAGTTATTAAAAATATAAAACAACAGCTTGAGTTCAAGAAAAGAACAGTTAAAGATGTCCAGTTAGTTAAATCAAGCTATTTCAGATATTCTAGAATAAAAGAAATTTTTTTCCTACATAGAGATCTGAGTTTATAAACTTCCCTTGAAAAGTATAAAGAATATCTAATAATTCATTCTTTTCATCATTTCCTACTTAAATTCCCTCAACAGTCTGTCTAAATCCAGAGACTCACTAAAATGGGAAGTGATTGGGATAGGGGAAAGCAGGGATGTTTCATACAGCTGAAACTTTAAGGAATGAAACAGAGGAAAATGAGCTTCTGCAGGGGAATCTGGATTTTCAGGGGATCTGAGACCTCAGAATGCAGGAAGAGGAAATGGAGAGCAAACATGGAAGAGAACATGGAAGAAAAAGGATTTTGGAGAGCCCCAAACAGGGCTTCTCTGATGCCTCAGCAGGTAAAGAATCTGCAGGCAATGCAGGAGACATGAGTTCGATCCCTGGGTCAGGAAGATCCCCTGGAGAAGGAAAGGACAACCCACTTCAGTGTTCTTCCCTGAATAACTGGATGGACACAGGAGCCTGGCAGGCTACAGTCCAGTGGATTGCAAAGAGTCGGACACAACTGAGCGACTAAACACAGCACAGACCACAAAGAAGGCAATCCACTGTGCAGCGCTGATCACTGTGGTCACAGTTAGGTCACAACAAACAAAGAGACATAGAAAATATGTACACAAAACACTGTAACTCAGGTTGTCTGACAGGATTTCTCTTTCTCTGCTCTTTATATATAGCCAGAGTGATCACAAACTCTGAAAACATACCTGGAGGTCCCATAGCACACATAATTTGAATGTCCACTAGTTTAATCATAGAACAGTCTTTCAGGTCATACCAATTCCAGTGATCTAACCATTGTCTAAGTAACTCGATGGGAGGCTGGGCCCCATACACCTCTCGAGCAGGCATATTGACATCATCTACAAAGACAACCTGAGAATGAAAGGAGAAAAGCTATTAGAAAACATTAGCATCTTAATATAGTGTCCTGTGGTGCAAACAATGTTCAGGCAAAGAATAAGGTTCCTTTTTGTGAAGTGCGTAAGTGAGAAGTGATGATTTCTTTGCACATCAGGACTATCTCTTAGCATCCATGTTACCAAGGAACAGGGAGAAAGTCTTATTACTCACCTTTATAGTTAACAGTTCAGAACTTATTAATCCTCTCATATAACTTGTTTCTCAATATGCCATCTCTTTTTTCCTTGTACAACTTCAATTAAATTAAAATAAATGAGAAAGGTGTGATCTTCAAATGATTATAAACTCTGAGTGATAAGAGTAAGGCTGAAAAGGGTATTCTTGGCAGAGGAACACAGAAAAGTCAATTGATAGCTTGGTTGTTTAAAGGCCTAGAGAGCAAGCAGCAAAGACTCTGCTGAGTAAAAATGTTAATGAGAGAATTAGGAAGGTAGATAATTTCCCAAGTGAATATTCTACTTTGAATTCAAAAGGCAACTGCTTGTTTTTAATGTCAAGTTGCCAAATGCACATACAATATAAAAACACTTTTAAGAAGACTTCTTAACCAACATTTGTGATACATTAATAAAAACTATACTACAAAAAGATGTCAAGTCCTAGTATATCTGGTTTCCTTGTTCTGAATGTAATAATGCCCAGGAATAGTGAAAGTGCTATATTATATGTATAGAAACAGAGAGTAATTACCATTTTCTTGCCCAAAGGAGGACCAAAAACTCCCTTTCTTCTTTTGTCCAGTTTTGACATGATAATATTTTGAGTTTGAGCTGCTGTAGTTTGTGCTGAGAAGTTAATCAGCAAAGGCTTGTAGATATCTTTATTGAGTTGATTTAAAAGAAAATTCTGTATAATAGCAAGAAATAATAAGATGAGCCATAGTTGCCATTATGTTTTGACACTTGAAAGTAACACTAAGCATCATTGTTGACGTACTCAAATTTAATCTTCAAGTGTCATAATGAGAAAAGAGATGGAATCAATAGACATACTAGTTACCAAGTCAATGGAATGTCTCTATCTGTCCAGGCCCTGGGCACATGGCTTCTCTGATTTCCAAAAACACCATGCAGAGTACACACTCCTGCTGCTGCTGCTACTGCTGCTGCTGCTGCTGCTAAGTCGCTTCAGTCATGTCCGACTCTGTGCGACCCCATAGATGGCAGCCCACCAGGCTCCCCCGTCCCTGGGATTCTCCAGCCAAGAACACTGGAGTGGGTTGCCATTTCTTTCTCCAATGCATGAAAGTGAAAAGTGAAAGTGAAGTCACTCAGCTGTGTCCAACTCTTAGTGACTCCATGGACTGCAGCCTACTAGACTCCTCCTCCATCCATGGGATTTTCCAGAAAAGAGTACTGGAGTGGGGTGCCAGTTCCTTCTCCAGTACACACTCCTACTCACCATAAAATCATAGGGACTCAGAGCTTAAGAAACTTGGCTTAAGGTCTCAGAAATGAGACAAGAATTTAGACTGCCACTTGTCTCTCTGCAGATCAATGTTCTCTGTAATACAGCTTATTATCTTTCTGCAAGTTATCTGACTATAAGTTAGGAAGCTTACATAATATAATTTGTACTTTCAAAATGGAATTTACTGGAAAGCAGGTACAATTACAATGATTCTTAACCAAGATGTTGTGTTCTACAAATCATCTTGTAGAAGAATAATAAAACAGGAAAGTATTTACAGTACATTAAGAAGAAAAAAAGCAGATTACAAAATAATATGTGAAGTATGTTTCCAATGTTGTAAAAAGTAATTTTTTTTTTTTGGCCTGGGCAGTTTATTAGCTGGACTGCCATTTGATGGGAGTACAAATGACAGAAGACTTTCTTTTTCCCCACCCACCTCCTTGAATCATGTCTTCATTTCCTAACTCTTGATAGTATCTTAGATAAATCCTTCAGCTTTCTGTACACTTATTTTTTAATTCAGTCCAACTCAACACCTTGATTTAAAATCTCAGTCTAAACTTCTTCCCTCCCCACTCTTGGATATTCCCTGATACATACAGCATTTAGTACAATAAAAGCAACATTTCAATCTGTTGGGGAAGAAATTATTCAACAAATAATACCAGAATGATTATTTGACTATATAACCCAAAGGGGGGACTGTATTAAACATAGAGTCAATAAAGAACTATAAACAAGTACTACCACAATTAGGGAAATGAGAGTTGACTGGGAACCTGCAACGCGGGAGGAGCCACTAACAGGCCCTCCCCTCTCCTCCACCTGCCTCCTCTTCTTCCTATCCCACAGCTGAGTAGTAAGCACAGCTGGAGGGAGAAGGCAAAAGTCCTATTCACTGGGGTCATTGTGATTTCTCCTGATTAAGGCTATCTTGCCTGCTCCCATGGCAGCTTCCAAATGTTTGCTCTCTAAGAAGAGCAGATGGGAAGGTTCCTTAGATACTCCAAAGGAACATTCACATTGCACAGTTTGCTGACCTAAGAGGAGTAGTGGCATTCCCTCCTTGCTGTGGGCAGTTATATGGAATGGAGGCCCAAGAATGATCACGTTCACTTATATTTCACATTGTCCAAATGACCTGGGAGAAACGCACTTACTTGCCACGCCAAAGGCTGGAGGTACTATTTACTCTTAGCTCCAGCCAGCCTTCTGCTTTCAGAAATTTGAAACTAGAGGCAAGAACTGGTCTTTGATTAGTATGACCCCCTAAACACAAGAGAACTCAGGTTTCATAAAGCTACTGAGATTTGGGGCATATCTTTTATAACAGCTAACATTTTCTTAACACACAGTGGGTATGATCCCAGAAATTATTAAAGGAAATCAGTCTGATTACCACACAGTAATGCTCATATATTCAATAATTGAGAAAATTAAATATTAACCAAAACGCTGTTTTTAAGGCAGATAAAATTTTCTTTTGTCCTATATAAGCTATTTTCATTAAAATACCTTTTAAAATGGACAATAATTTAGTGATATAAAGTAGCATATCTTTAATCAATTTCCAAAGATAAATTCTCTTTGGAAAGAGACATTGGTAATTTTGATAATTTGGTAATTACTCAAAAATTCTCTATGGTTCCAAAACATAAATGTAGAAATACATAAGTATTTTAAAAACACTGCCTACCAGTTCAGGTCATTTAAGAAATAATATTCTTTGGACTATTTTGTACATTTTAATATGGATATTTCTATAATACTTACAATAATGTAAACACTCTTTCCCGTTCCTGTTGGTCCTACAAATATTGAAGGCTTTTGATGGGTGGTCAACAATTCCATTAGTGCAGAGTATCGAATTGTGTCCAGAGTTGGCACAATGATTTCATTAAACATCACATCCTTGGGAATTGGAGGAGCTTCGGCTAACTTCTTTACCCATGGTTCCCATTTTCCTATTCCCTGTTTACAACAAATAACCAAATAGCGAATGTCATATTGTAAAATATGTTCAGAAGCTCTGTACTTCTGCATCACTGCAGAAAAGATGAAAGATCAAGACCAACAATCCTTGATATGTATACATTTGTTTTTATCCTTTAAAACTCTTCACTCTAATTTTTTAAATTTTGTGTCAAATTAAGGAGAAACTGGCTTTTGTATAGATAAAAATGAAATGGCAATGATGTAATAATTTGATGTCCTGGAATCACTGATTATATCAACCCAATGATCAGTTACTTTTGCCAAATATTAGATTCTTTAATAGCATTGAGAAAACTGATCTAATCAATGTGTTAAAGAGTAAAGATATGTTAACCAATACAGAATATTTTTCTAGACAGACCATCAGCTGCATTTGTTTGACTTTTATAATGGTACTTGCACATCAGCTTATTATTTCAAGCAAGACTTCTTTCTCTTTATGATTTTCTTTCTCTTTTTGATTTTAAAATAAAAAAAAATTTTATTGGAGTATAGCCTTTGACTGTGTGGATCACAATAAACTGTGGAAAATTCTGAAAGAGATGGGAATACCAGACCACCTGATCTGCCTCTTGAGAAATTCGTATGCAGGTCAGGAAGCAATAGTTAGAACTGGACATGGAACAACAGACTGATTCCAAACAGGAAAAGGAGTACGTCAAGGCTGTATATTGTCACCCTGCTTATTTAACTTATATGCAGAGTACATCATGAGAAACGCTGGGCTGAAAGAAACACAGGCTGGAATCAAGATTGCCGGGAGAAATCTCAATAACCTCAGATATGCAGATGACATGACCCTTATGGCAGAAAGTAAAGAGGAACTAAAGAGCCTCTTGATGAAAGTGAAAGTGGAGAGTGAAAAAGTTGGCTTAAAGCTCAACATTCAGAAAACAAAGATCATGGCATCCGGTCCCATCACTTCATGGGAAATAGATGGGGAAACAGTGGAAACAGTGTCAGACTTTATTTTTCTGGGCTCCAAAATCACTGCAGATGGTGACTGCAGCCATGAAATTAAAAGACGCTTACTCCTTGGAAGGAAAGTTATGACCAACCTAGACAGCATATTCAAAAGCAGAGACATTACTTTGCCAACAAAGGTCCGTCTAGCCAAGGCTATGGTTTTTCCTGTGGTCATGTATGGATGTGAGAGTTGGACTGTGAAGAAGGCTGAGTGCCGAAGAATTGATGCTTTTGTTTTGTGTTTTTTTTTTTTTCTTTGCATTGATGCTTTTGAACTGTGGTGTTGGAGAAGACTCTTGAGAGTCCCTTGGACTGCAAGGAGATCCAACCAGTCCATTCTGAAGGACATCAGCCCTAGGATTTCTTTGGAAGGAATGATGCTAAAACTGAAACTCCAGTACTTTGGCCACCTCATGCAAAGAGTTGACTCACTGGAAAAGACTCTGATGCTGGGAGGGATTGGGGGCAGGAGGAGAAGGGGATGACAGAGGATGAGATGGCTGGATGGCATCACTGACTCGTTGGACATGAGTCTGGGTGAACTCTGGGAGTTGGTGATGGACAGGGAGGCCTGGCGTGCTGCGATTCATGGGGTCGCAAAGAGTCGGACACAACTGAGCGACTGAACTGAACTGAACTGATAGATGATTTACACTGTTGTGTATCTGCTGTACAGCAAAGTGAATCAGTTATATATATACATATATCCACTCTTTTTTAGATTATTTTCCCATACACAACATTAGAGTACTGAGTAAAGTTCCTGGTGCTATATACAGGTCCTTATTAGTTATCTATTTTATTATAGTAGTATGTCTCTTTTTTTAATTGTAATAAAGAAAAAAACACCTAAAATTTAACTTCAACCATTTTTAAGTGTATGGCTCAATATTATTAGCTAAATTCATGTTGATGTGTAAGAGATATCCAGAAGAGACAAGATTTCTTAACATGAGATTATTATTATTATGAAGTAACATCACCGACTTGATGGACGTGAGTTTGAGTGAACTCCGGGAGTTGGTGATGGACAGGGAGGCCTGGCGTGCTGCGATTCATGGAGTCGCAAAGAGTCGGACACGACTGAGCGACTGAACTGAACTGAAACTGAAACATTACACTGTGTCTTTGCATCCTATTAGCTTTGTGAACTAAAGTTTTCATTTGCTAAGGCAGTGTCTATAACAAAAATTTCAAAAATATGTTAACTGTCCTTAGAAAAACATCACTGCCCTCTCCATTCTTACAAAATCCACTTTAAGCTCGTGGTCATTCAAAGTATATTAAAATTCAGACCCATCTTCCTTTACATCTTCAAGTGTCCCACAACCCAGTCTCACTGATGAGTCTACTGTTTCCAAAAATGCCCCAGGTTCCTGGACCTTGACATATGGAACTCTTTTGTCCTAGTGTATGGATCACCTAAAAAGCAAGAGAGATTCAGAAAAACATCTATTTCTGCTTTATTGACTATGCCAAGGCCTTTGACTGTGTGGATCACAATAAACTGTGGAAAATTCTGAAAGAGATGGGACTACCAAACCACCTGACCTGCCTTTTGAGAAGCCTGTACGCAGGTCAGGAAGCAACAGTTAGAACTGGGCATGTAACAACAGACTGGCTCCAAACAGGAAAAGGAGTACATCAAGGCTGTATATTGTCACCCTGCTTGTTTAACCTCTATGCAGAGTACATCATGAGAAACGCTGGGCTGGAAGAAGCACAAGTTGGAATCAAGATTGCCAGAAGAAATATCAATAACCTCAGATATGCAGATGACACCACCCTTATGGCACAAAGTGAAGAGGAACTAAAGAGCCTCTTGATGAAAGTGAAAGAGGAGAGTGAAAAAGTTGGCTTAAAGCTCAACATGCTGAAAACTAAAATCATGGCATCCAGTCCCATCACTTCATGGCAAATATATGGGGAAACAGTGGAAACAGTGTCAGACTTTATTTTTCTAGGCTCCAAAATCACTGCAGATGGTGACTGCAGCCATGAAATTAAAAGACGCTTACTCCTTGGAAGGAAAGTTATGACCAACCTAAACAACATATTAAAAAGCAGAGACACTACTTTGCCAACAAAGGTCCGTCTAGTCAAGGCTATGGTTTTTCCAATGTTCATGTATGGTTGTGAGAGTTGGACTATAAAGAAAGCTGAGCACTGAAGAATTGATGCTTTTGAACTGTGGTGTTGGAGAAGACTCTTGAGAGTCCCTTGGACTGCAAGGAGATCCAACCAGTCCATCCTAAAGGAGATCAGTCCTGGGTGTGCATTGGAAGGACTGATGTTGAAGCTGAAACTCCAATACTTTGGCCACCTGATGAAGAGCTGACTCATTTGAAAAGACCCTGATGCTGGGAAAAATTGAGGGCAGGAGGAGAAGGGGACGACAGAGGATGAGATGGTTGGATGGTATCACTGACTTGATGGACATGGATTTGGGTGAACTCTGGGAGTTGGTGATGGGCAAGGAGGCCTGGCATGCTGCGATTCATGGAGTCACAAAGAGTCAGACACGACTGAGTGACTGAACTGAACTGACACGTGACATTCTCCTGAAGAGTTCAGGAACTCACACAGGACATTACTGTCCTTTATTCATTTTTGTATCATTTGGAAGTGTTGAGCACAGAGTAGAAAATATGAGGAGGCTAAATTTTCATTACTCAAAAAACAGTATTTCAAAGAAATTACTAGAACTTTCTAAAACTGATGAAGAAACAATGCTCCTTTGATATTCTTGATAATCTTTCTAACATGAAACTTTTGCCACCTTATGGGGAAGGAAAAATTAAGAATCAGAAAACCTGGAACAGGTAGTCGTTTAGAGACTGTGCAATCCTGGGAAAACCACCAAGCATCTCTGAACCTCAATTCCCTCAATGGTAAAATCTGGAAAATAATCCTATCTTTCCCATTTCACTGGGAAATAAAATAAAAGTGATTGTAGGAAAACTTAATAAACTGAAAAGTGCTCTGAAAATTTAGGATATCATAAAATTAGCATAGATAAAAAGGTATCTTGCAGTTGGCAGGGTGAAGAGTCTCTTCTGAGGTGAGTTCAGCAATATGATTCTCAAGAATCATAAAAATTTTTAAATTGATACACTAATTCTCATTGATGAACCTATCTTAAAGAAACAATCAGATATGTAAACAATGACTTGTATACAAGAATACTCACCAAAGCACTAAAACTAAAACAACAAAAACACTTCAGTGTGCAAGATTAGGAAACTGAATCGATCACGGTCCACTGAAATGGTAGAATATAGGGACTTTTAGAAAAATAAGCTTTATTAAAGAATCATCAGTGAGATAGAGTTGATCTCTTTATTAAGGGAAGAAGAAGGATATGAAATTGCCCAGTGAGGATATAGAATGATATCAATTTCACTAAAATCTGCATATATTTAAATAATACATGCATGCTAAGTCACTTCAGTCGTGTCTGACTCTTTGCAATTCTATGAACTGTAGCCCAGCAGGCTCCTCTGTCCATGAATTTCTCCAGGAAAGAATACTGGAGTGGCCTACCATGCCCTCCTACAGGGGATCAACCCAGGAGGGATAGAATTCGCATTTGCAGGCGGGTCCTTTACCACCCGGGAAGCCCATATTTAAATAACACGTATGCCTAAACTTTGCCCTCAGTTACTGTACTTATGGGAGCTGTTATAGAAAAACAAACAAGTGAACAAACACCACCCAGGGTATATTGTCCATTCTGTTTGGAAAGTGCTGAATTCCTAACAATCCATCTGCAGTCCTGCAGGAACTCAGCCCGTGATGTGCTCACCTTCACCATGAACCTCCCAGAGGTGTGTCCTTGAGAGGTACTCACCTGCTGCTGGACTGGATGTCCTAATGTGTGATTTTATGCAATGGCACAACTGGCCCAATCAGCACTTTTATTTATCCCATTTTATCAATGAGAAAAACAAGATTTGGGCAGATTAAAAACCAGTCCAAGGCTCTACAGAAAGAAACCAGACCCAGATGTGCCTGACTTCACATCCAGCACACCGTCTTCTACTCCATGCTGTCTCTTAGGTAGACAGTGGTGACAAGGTGGCCACAGAGCCATTCTCCCAGGGAAACCCTGCCTGATTGACAGGTGCAGATCTTGCTTCAAAACTCTTACCTCAGTGATAAACTGATAATCATAAATTGTTCCTTTTTCAGGGAATGGAACAGTTAGTCGTTTTGAAGATGTTTGTTCAGTTCCACTCAGTAATTTAAATCTATTTCGAGTTATATCTGAAATCGGGCCTTCCATTAGTTCTCGAAGAATCTTACTAAATTTCAACCGATCATCATCTTTACAAGAAGCACCGACAGACCAGATCAAAGAAAACAGAAAAATGCCCTGATTTGGAGAGATGAGAAGATAGAATGCATTAAAGAATAACTGTAATCCATCCTTGAGGCTTAAATCAGATCAGCCAGATTAATATCTTTGAATGGAAATGAATAAACTGATATATGGTAGTAGGTAATCTAGGGATTTTGTAATAATTAGTTTTTTCTATTAAGTTACATGTCATAAAATCTGACTATCAGAGAAGACAATATAATGCAAAGCATAAATTCTAGGCACAGTGAAAACTTAGAATGATTAGTCTGGTAAATCAGGTGCTAATTCAAGTATACAGCTGAACTTTGATATTAAAAAGAATATTGAGATAACTTTTTATTAAAGTAAAAAAGCATACTTTAATAAAGAATAATCAACTCACAATATATGTTTATTAAATTTTGATACAATGTTTTGTAAAGTAAAACAAATTCATATACTTTTATTTACCTGTTGTAGTAATTACCCGAGCATTGACTGTATCATTAGAACCACAGTCCTGAAAGCTTTCTTATCAGGCTCAGGCAGAGGGAACAGAACAAGACACCGCTCAAATAAGAAGGTCTGTTTGGTTGTTTTAAAATCAAATCTCCTTTTCCATGACAAAGCTAAAACAGTTCTGACTATACTCATAGAAGTTGTGAACTCTAGCTTGACACCTCCTAGATTATTCAGAGTCTTTTTGAAAACTATTTTAAATGAAATTTAAAATGCATTTCATAAAAAAATAAGCAGAAAAGTAACACTGACTACATTAGAAGTGCGACCATTAGCAATAAGTATTTTTTTATTAAAGAAGATTGAAGGTCTATTGATAATTTTATTGCTATATTTAAAACAAAATAGATTATATATCTTCTTGCTTTCTTCATTCTTAATATTTATATACACACATATATTTTAAATATTTATATCTCATGAGAAAGGAGAAACATTAGGGAAGAAAAAAAATAAATTATAATTTGGAGGTTGAAGAGGGAAGTGAACCTTGTTGTCAAATGGTCATTGACATTTTGGGGACTGATCATCTTTGCCGTGTGCTGTGCTCAGTTGCTCAGTCTTGTCTGACTCTTTGTGACTCCATGGACTGCAACCCACCAGGCTTCTATGTCCATGGATACTCTCCAGGCAGGAATACTGGAGTGGGTTGCCATTCCCTCCTCCAAGGAATCTTCCCAACCCAGGGATCGCATCCAGGTCCTGCACTGCAAGCAGATTATTTACCAACAGAGCTGCCATCATCTTTGAGACTGGGCCAAATGATTCAAGGTATCAGTAGCAGATCTGTGGGGGGTCACTGGGCTCCACCCAAACTTCATGATTTAATACAACACCAGGCAAGGAGTTTTCCTATCAGCACCTGGTATTTGGGACCTGATTCTTTCTCACTGTTCAGCTTCCACCCATTATCCAGCCTCCAGTTCCAGGAAAAATGAGGTTAATTAATTAGGAAAATTTACTGGGGAAAGCAATAAATCCTTTTCTATTGCAAGATTCAAAGACTTACCTCATGTAAAGAGTACATAGACTTACCTCAAGTAAAGAGTAAGTTTCTCGATCATTTCTCTCTCTTACTTTGACTTCATCAGCAAAGTCACTCATAAAACAGTCTATCAGATTCATTAGGGATCGGACTAAGTTTGTATCTGAAGTAGGAGATAATTCCTGAAAAATCAGAGAAAAAAGTCCATGAAGCAGTTTAAATGAGGCACTAATTGAAACAGTATCAACTAATTTTTATTGAACTCATTTAGTTATAACAGCCATAACATCTACAAAAAGGTGTTAGTATTATAATTCTAGTTTTACAAAAGGGAAACTATTTTTAAAATGATAGTTCATCAGAAATGAGAGATCATCTTTTAGAATATTTTCACCTAGATGTGATTAGGTAGGACTTCAAGTTTGTTTTTTTAAGGGAAAAGATTATCATCCATACATTTTCTCAAACCATAAGATGCTTTGTTTAAAATACTTTTTTGAGAAACTATATTAATTAAAAATTTTAAACTTTAATAAGAGTTTTTAATCAAAATAATTAAGAAATTATTTTAATATCTGGTAGTTGACAATAAAGTAGACATTAAAATGTATGCTGCTAAGTCGCTTCAGTCGTGTCCGACTCTGTGCGACCCCATAGACGGCAGCCCACCAGGCTCCACCGTCCCTGGGATTCTCCAGGCAAGAATACTGGAGTGGGTTGCCATTTCCTCCTCCAATGCATGAAAGTGAAAAGTGAAAGTGAAGTCGCTCAGTTGTGTCTGAGTCTTAGCAACCCCATGGACTACAGCCTACCAGGCTCCTCCGTCCATGGGAGTTTCCAGGCAAGAGTGCTGGAGTGGGGTGCCATTGCCTTCTCCAATGTATATATATGTATATATACATTGAATATATATATATTATATATATACATTGTATATATATTATATATATATTAATTATATATATAATGTATATGTATGGCTAATTAATGTATAATAGCATATATATACATAATTAAATATTAACAGAATTAACATTAGCATATATATACATATATGTATACACATATATACATACAATAGCATATATATACATAATTAAACATTAACATAATGTATAATACCATATATATACATAATTAAAATGTATATATATGGCTAATTTGGATTTTCCATTTATTTCTTAAATCTTAAAACTTTCATCCCTCTTACCTTTGTATGTTTTCTAATAAATTCAACAGAAACAGGAACCATTCTGTCAAATAAGCCTATTATAAATTCCTTCTGAATAACAGTGATTGTAGCAGGTAAAAGATTTATCCAAGACAACATCAGTGGTCTCCAGCCTAGCATATGAGGCTCCATGTATATCATCCCACATCTGGAAACCTGGAAAAACAATCACTGTTTACCACCAAGGTACTGCTTATAAAAGAAGGATGACTCGGTACATCTATTTCTTACAGTTTTCAGGAAACTCATGGGGGGAAAAGGCATACTTTTATAAAATTTCCTCATCTAAATTTTCATGTATGACTTTACCAAATGGTCCTAGACAAAGAGGGAAATATCCCTGACTCTTATTATTGTCAAAGTATGTCAACAGACATGTCTGCCCTTGGAGAATCACAGATGGCTGTTAAAATGAATTCTATAAATACTTTTTTTCAGCTAGAGTCAAAATTACTAAGCAATAAACACATTTATAACATTTCAAATTTATTAGCAGATGTGAAAATTGAGAACTTACAGTGGCAGGAGAAGCAACTTCTAAATCCATCGGCTCAAAAATAAGATTCATTTGTGGCGACATTTGGATAATCTCCCCGCTCATCAGACATAGCTTTTTGTTGTCGTCCAGCACAGTGTTCATATTCTCAATCCATACTGCATCTACTGGCCCATCAAAAATTAACCACTTTCTATCTGGTGTCTGGTTCATTCAGATGGTGAATAAAGGGCAAAAATGGTTATGGAAGGCAACAGTTCATTCATGTTATTTTACAATTTTAAAATGTATCTCCTAAAACTAATTTCACCATCAAAATGTAAAGGCACCTTTGGAATAGAGTGCATATGCATGTGAATATACATACATATTCACTAAAGAAGCCTATATGTGCCATGGATGAGACAAATTATAACATCTTATAACAAATTATAACATGTTTTCTAATGTCTCTGAAATCATATACAACATATTTTAGAAAAGTGAAAAAAAATGCAACTGCCAGGGAAAACAATTTTCATTCAGACTGTCTGACTGTATAGACATTCTATTTAGTATTCATACAGATCAATTATTCTTGTGTGTTAAGTCAAATTTTCTGTTCCCTCCACTGAATGAATTCACCCACATACACATCCTTCTTGGAATGAACTGTCTTGTGGTCATATAATATCTGGCATTAAAAATCAATATAATGTTCACATTCCCACAGTGAGAAAAACTGATTCTCTTTTCCAGACCCTAATGAAGAAGCCATCCTGTGGACACAGATGATGCCTCGGGTTCACCTTCAGCAAATGCACACTTGAGTTGAAGTAGTGAGAGATTTGAATCCACCTCAACAACTTTATCCTGTGATCAAAAGCATTAATCATACCCACACTCAGAAGCTAGTTCTGGCCATGCTCAGGAAGCATGGAAGAGTGCGTTGTCTTGGAGAGAAAACCTTCAGATCAACTTTTCCTACTGCTGTTGGGTTCTTAAGCCTGTTAGGCTCCACTCTGAGGAACACTCCCCTAACGGTGAGCAGGTGGGCGCTGCAACAACTGAGTGACCTCACTTTTAGTCTGGCTTTACTATTTCCCAGCTGTGTGACTTGGGGACAGCTACTTAACCTTCCTGAGACTAATATTTATGAGATGCAGCTTCCTGGAAAATATAACACATACTATGTAGCTAAATATAAAATGAGAGGTATCTCGTGATTATTTCTGTATAAATGATGCAATAGCACACATTATCTAGAGACTTCACACATTAATCTGGGCCAGAGCACATTTACTGTGACAAGAAAGGATCTGAGAAGTTTCATCAGTGGTCCCAGATCTCTGTGTGCCCCACCTGTGCCTCCTGACACTGCGCAAGATCTCTGCCCCATTAGAGCCGATCCTCATGTTATTCATGGCTCAAGGTCCTTTAGGAAAATAAAAGTACAGCTGCGATTTAATGCTTTTCTGTCATTACACTGACTCATGACTGTCTTGTCCTTAAATGAGTAGATGAGTAGACAGCACCAAATTTAGGATGTATGGTAGTCAGAATAAAGGTTAACATATATATATATATATATATATATATATATATATGTGTGTGTGTGTATATATATATATATATATATATATATATGATTTAACAAAACAATTAAATGTCTCTAGCCTAGGCCCCTTTCCCTGTAAGACTAGCCTTAACAAGCTGTCTCTATCTGATCATAGTCCATGGAGAGACTGCTAACACAACAACCAAGTTAGCATTTATTGGTCTGTGGCCTTTCTTAGAGTGGACAGCAGCCCCTCAGCAGGGTATGCCAGGAAGGGGCAAGTTCCCACTCCCCTTCCCAGAGGTCAGCAGCTGGCACATCCCTCACTTTTTTTTTCCACAGACAGCTCATGCTCTCCCAGCACACTAGAGGGAAGTACTGGAATTGGTCTGCAATTTGCTCTTTCAGCACTAGAGTCTATCTACCAATTAGTAGGTGTGACAGTGACAGCCAGCTGAGCAGCAAGCAAAGAATGTTGCTGATGGATCAAAAGGATCCTGTTATTCAGATGCTCTCCTTGCTGGGTCACCTAGCCTGGAAAATGAGCACCAGAAATGCTCTCCTCAGTCTCCTTTCCTTGTGCCCTTTCTTCTGTGCATACTGAGGAGGATATGCCTGCCCCCATGGTCTCTAGCCGTCTATTTGTAGAGACTCACAAGTGCTCTTCATAGAAACTCTGCCAGACTATTCAGTACTGCACTTTAAATATGTACCTTGAACTATAAGTACAAAAGTTTACTTGAAACTGAAAAAATCAGAGCTCTCACAGCCTTTCCAAATAGACATGCAAAGTGTTAGCACTTACCGATGAAGCAGCAAATGCTCTGAAACTGACAGCAAGGATCCCGTCGGACCACTCATGGGACACTAAATCAAACTGTCCATACAGCTGACCCATGGTGACGGACTTAGGATTTAAAACAGTAATCTGAACCTTGTTTTCTTCCATTAACCCCTTAATAGAAAACAATTATTTATTTATTTAAAAGAATACTGTCTTGATTCATGGAAAACATGATGGTGTATGTAGATAATCCTAAAGACTCTAAAGGAAACTATCAGAAGTAAAGAGTTCACTTAACAAGGTTCCAGAGTACAAGGTCATTCATTATCTAAACATTGATTGTATTTTCTAAATAATGTCAATGAAAAACTTAACAATAAAATTTATAAGTACAATTTACAATAGGATTTAAAAACTCATAAGATACTTAGGAATAAATCAGTAAATGTTGGTCAAGATCTATAAACAGTAGTTATTATATGCTTTACAGGTTAGATATTCTTTTCTGTTTTTCCTTACAAACCTTAAAAATATTAACACCATTCTAAACTCACTGGCATTACAAAAACAGGCCTGGGGCTGAATTTGCCCCATGGGCTGAACTTGGATGATTCTCGCTGCAAAACATTATTTGAGTGAAAAATAAATAATTAAAAGATATGGAAATATGTACCATTTTCATGTTGTGAAAAAGTTTATATTGGTAAGTTGACAGTTTCCACTAAAACCTTGAAAACCGTTATGTGGAATTAATAAGAGATATTAATAGACCTAGGGCATAACCTTTTTTATGTTTCTAACTGATAGGTTTTTTAGAAGAGCTTTAGGTTTACAAAAAAATTTAACAGAAAGTACTGTATATATATTCATATATATTCCCTCTACCTCCCACCCCACGCACAGTTTCTCCTATTATTAAAGCCTGGCATTGGTATGGTGCATTATTATGAGTGATGAACTGATACAGATACCTTGTTATTGACCAAATCCCATGGCTTACTAAGCTTTACTCTTTGTATTGGACAGTTCAATGGATTTTGCCAAATACATTATATCATGTATCCACCATTACAACATATACAGAATAGTTTCACTGTGCTCTACTTATTCACAACCATTTTATTTTTCAGTTCGGTTCAGTTCAGTTGCTCAGTCATGTTCGACTCTTCATGACCTCATGGACTACAGCATGTCAGGCCTCTCTGTCCATCACCAACTCCTGAAGTTTACTCAAACTCATGTCTATAGTTGGTGAAGTCATCCAACCATCTCATGCTCTGTCGTCCCCTTCTCCTCCCACCTTCAGCCTTTCCCAGCATCAGGGTCTTTTCAAATGAATCAGTTCTTCACATCAGGTGGCCAAAGTATTGGAGTTTCAGCTTCAGCATCGGTCCTTCTAATGAATATTCAGGACTTATTTCCTTTAGGATGGACTGGTTGGACCTCCTTGCAGTAAAAGGGACTCCCAAGAGTCTTCTCCAACACCACAGTTCAAAAGCATCGATACTTCAGCGCTCAGCTTTCTTTGTAGTCTAATTCTCACATCCATACATGACTACTGGAAAAACCATAGCCTTGACTAGACTAACCTTTGTGGGCAAAGTAATGTCTCTGCTTTTTAATATTTTGTCTAGGTTGGACATAGCTTTTCTTTCAAGAAGAAAGCATCTTTTAATTTCATGGCTGCAGTCACCATCTGCGTGACTTGGAAGCCCAAGAAAATAAAGTCAGCCACTGTTTCCCCATCTATTTGCCATGAAGTGATGGGACTGGATGCCATGATCTTCATTTTCTGAATGTTGAGTTTTAAGCCAACTTTTTCACTCTCCTCTTTCACTTTCATCAAGAGGCTCTTTAGTTCTTCTTCGCTTTCTGCCATAAGGGTAGTGTCATCTGCATATCTGAGGTTATTGATATTTCTTCCAGCAACCTTGATTTCAGCTTGTGCTTCATCCAGCCCAGCATTTTGCATGATGTACTCTGTATAGGGGCGGATTCATGTTGATGTATGGCAAAACCAATACAATATTGTAAAGTAATTAGCCTCTAATTAAAATAAATAAATTTAAATTAAAAAAAAAGAAGTTAAATAAGCAGGGTTACAATATACAGCCTTGACTTACTACTTTCCTGATTTGGAACCAATCTGTTGTTCCATGTCCAGTTCCAACTGTTGCTTCTTGACCTGCTGCATATAGATTTCCCAGGAGGCAGGTCAGGCAGTCCAGTACTCCCATCTCTTGAAGAATTTTCCACAGTTTGTTGTGATCCACATGGTAAAAGACTTTGGTGTAGTCGATGAAGCAGAAGTAGATGCTTTTCTGGAACTCTTGCTCTCTCAATGATGCAACGGATGTTGGCAATTTGATCTCTGGTTCCTCTGCGTTTTCTAAATCCAGCCTGAACTTCTGGAAGTTCACAGTTCATGTACTGTTGAAGCTTGACTCGGAGAATTTTGAGTATTACTTTGCTAGCATGTGAGATGAGTGCAATTGTGCAGTAGTTTGAGCATTCTTTGGCATTGCCTTTCTTTGGGATTAGAATGAAAACTGACCTTTTCCAGTCCTGTGGCCACTGCTGAGTTTTCCAAATTTGCTAGCATATTGAGGGCAGCACTTTCACAGCATCATCTTTTAGGACTTGAAATAGCTCAACTGGAATTCCATCACCTCCACTAGCTTTACTCCTAGTGATGCTTCCTAAGGCCCACTCAACTTCTCGTTTCAGGATGTCTGGCTCTAGGTGAGTGATCACACCACTGTGGTTATCTGGGTCATGAAGATCTTTTTAATATAGTTTTTCTGTGTATTCTTGTCACCTCTTCTTAATATCTTATGCTTCCATACCTTTTCTGTCCTTTATAGTGGTCATCTTTGCATGAAATGTTCTCTTGGTATCTCTAATTTTCTTCAAGAGATCTCTAATCTTTCCCATTTTATTGTTTTCCTCTATTTCTTTGCATTGATATTTGAGGAAGGCTTTCTTATCTCTCCTTGCTATTCTTTGGAATTCTTCATTAAGATGGGTCTATCTTTCCTTTTCTCCTTTGCCTTTTGCTTCTATTCTTTTCTCAGCTATTTGTAAGGCCTCCACAGACAACCATTTTGCCATTTTCCGTTTCTTTTTCTTGGGTCTTGACCATTGCCTCCTGTACAATGTCATGAACCTACATCCATAGTTCTTCAGGCACTTTATCTATCAGATCTAATCCCTTGAATCTATCTGTCACTTCCACTGTATAATCACAAGGGATTTGGTTTAGGTCATACCTGAATGTAACAACATGCTAAGTTCAACTCTCCCACAGTGCTTTCTGCCCACCAGCAGTGGAGCTTGGGGCATGAAATACCAAACTGAAGAAAAGATATGGGAATAATAATACGAAGCAGTAAAATAAACTCAAGGTCATTGCTTTCTTCTTTGTTCCCAGGAAGGGAATAACAATATGTCATCCTTAACTCAGAAGCATGGGAAAGCTCTATTAGAATATCTCAGTCAGGACAAAGTTGCTGCCATCAAAGAAAGATTTTTGTCCCAAATGCAGCAGAGCTAGTGTGAAGCTGCATGTTGTAGGCAGTGACTATGAAGCCCCATTTACCTTACCATAATGTCACTCTTAGAATTTCCTGGTAATGAGTCACTTTGAGGCTTTATATAGTACCAGAATACATGGTCATAACCTTCACCTTTTTATATCTTTTAGTGGCACCACGTTTGGCTTTTAGAGATTTATTTTTTATAGCAAAATAATTAGTTCATATAATAATAAAAAAACAAAGGAGGAAGAATGCAAACAAAAACTCAGCAAAAGAAGGCAAGATGGATAAAGGGAAAGGAAGGGAGGCGAAGCAAGGAAAGCACACGTAAGGATAAAAGCACAGAGGGAAAGATGACAGAAATAAGTACACATCAGTTTGATAATAAATACAAATGAATCTAAATTCCCCAATGAGAAGATAAAGGCCATCAAATGGAGAAAATAAAAGTCAAACTATTTACTCCCCATAAAAAAGTAAATCACAGTGAGAGTCAGAGTCACAATTACAGGCATGGGCAAACATGTATCCAGGGGAAAAGCGGGGGTTGCAATACTGCAATTAGACACAGGGGATCCATGGCAAATAATACAAGTACACAATATTACACTGGCTGAAGGGGGAGGCTCCACAATGAAGGTATAATGATACAAAGCCCATTTGGCTACAAACATTGACATATATGTGGCAAAAATTATTTGAAATACAAAGATAAGTAGACACAAATGCAGTATTAGTTGGAGAATTTAAAACAGCCTTACTCTTTTAGCATATCAAAGTAGATCAAACTGAGTCAAATAGGACAGTAATTTTGAATAATATAATTATCTTTATTTACTATGCTTATATACATATTATATTATGCATACACACAACACACACACAATACCACTAACAGACAGCACTAGAGGAAGTTTGCATTGAATTTGAATTTGAACACCAAAAAAATAAAATACACTCTCCTATGAAATTATAAAATACTCTATGAAAGTATACGGTTTTTTTCACATTTTCAGACTTTTTTATACAATGAACATGTTACCTTTATAATTAAACTTTTTAAAAAGGAACCAAAGGCTTTGAGGCAAATCTGTGGCATATTCTTTATATGCTGAACTTCTTACTTGAATCATATTACTTTTCTATTTCTCTGTATTTTGATAATTTTAAGTTGCTGCATTAAAGTATCCTTTTAAGTGACCATACATTCTACCCTACACAAAGCTGATTATTGGTAAATTAATGGATTAATACCACACTTACCTTTTCACATAGGTCATTTAATGCTCCAGCTAAGACGCGATATGCACTGGTTTTTCCTCCAAATGGTTCTCCAACAATCATAAAGCCATGACGCACAATCATCATTTCATATATCTGAAGAATCTTCTCAGAAAAGAATCTGGTCATTTGCAAATTCATGGAGTCACAGTTGTCTTTGATAGCTCCCAGCAAATCGTTGTAATCTGGTTTTGGTAATTTCACCCCAGGAAACAAATCTGAAGTAATACCCTGATGATAGATGATTCAGATGTTAATATTAACATTACATAGCTATAAACTCTCATATTATCTTTCTATATATGTTTGTATGTATATGTGTACATCTATACACATATGTATATGTTTATAAACTTGATAAAATTTCTCACATCTTCATATTTAATACTGATGAAAATAGAGCCATTAAATAATAGCTCAGTATTTTTAACAGCTTCATAGAGGTATGACTTGGAGAAGGCAATGGCACCCCACTCCAGTACTCTTGCCTGGAGAATCCCATGGATGGAGGAGCCTGGTAAGCTGCAGTCCATGGGGTTGCTAAGAGTCAGACATGACTGAGCGACTTCACTTTGACTTTTCACTTTCATGCACTGGAGAAGGAAATGGTAACCCACTCCAGTGTTCTTGCCTGGAGAATCCCAGGGACGGGCGAGCCTGGTGGGCTGCCGTCTATGGGATCACACAGAGTCGGACATGACTGAAGTGACTTAGCAGCAGCAGCAGCAGAGGAGGTATGACTGACATACAATGAACTGCTTATATTTAAAGGGCATAATTTGATAAGTGAAACCACCAACTCAATGAAGATAATCAACATATCAACCATCGCCACAAGTTTCCTTATGATCTTTTGTAATCCTCCTCTTTCCTCTCCTTCACACCTACCTCCATCCCCAATCGACACACACTAATTTGCTTTCTGTTTCTATTTTTATTTTCATTGCCTAGACTTTAATATGGATGAAATTACACATTATGTGTACTACTTTTTTAAATCTGTCTTCTTTCACTCAGCATAAAGATTTGAAATCTCAAACATGTCACTGCATATATCAATAGTTCATTGCATTGAAGTCGTCCACCATACTGAGGTGCCGGTTTTTAAATCCATTTTCCTGCTGATGGACATTTTCATTGTTTTTAGTTTTGGAAATAAATAAAGATGCCATAAACACATACACACAAGTCTTTGCATGGACAAATGCTTTCATTTCTCTCAAGTGAATACTGAGAAGTGGAATACTTGGATAGTACACTCAGATGGTAAAGAATCTGCCTGCAATGCAGGAGACCTGGGTTCAATCCCTGGGCCAAGAAGATCCCCCAGAGAAGGGAATGGCAACCCACTCTACTATTTTTGCCTGGAAAATTCCATGGACAGAGGAGCCTGGTGGGCTATAGTCCATGGCGTCGCAAAGAGTCAGTCACTACTGAATGACTAATACAACGCGACTAATACAATACAACATTGGCAGGTATGTGTATAACATTTGAAGAAATGGTCTGCTTTCCAAAATGGTTGTCCTATTTTAAATTCCCCTCAGCAGTGTGAGTTTCAATATTTGGTATAATCAGTATTTTTAATAAGTGTGTAACAGTATCTTGTTATGGCTTCAATTTGCATTTGCTAAAGAGTAACACTTTTGCGTTACTTTTGTGCCCTATGTAAGTCTTCTTTAGTGAAATGTTGGTTCAAATCTTTTGTTGTTGTTGTTCTTTAGTCACCAAGTCATGTCCAACTCTTCATGACCCCAATGACTGCAGCACACCAGGTATCCCTGTCCTTCACCATCTCCTGGAGTTTGCTCAGTCTCAAATCTTTTGCCTATTTTAATTGATTTATTTTCTTCATGGTGAGTTTTGACCATTTGTTAAGCATTCTACTTACAAGTGCTTCACCATACATCTAATAGGCAAGTGTTTTTTATACCTCTAACTTGTCTTTCATTCTCCTACAGTGTATTTCAAAGAGCAAACTTTTTAATTCTGATGAGCCTATTTTATCAATTTATTGTTTCATGCATTGTGCTTTTGGTGGTGTATTCAAGAGATTTTTGCCTAACCCAAATTCACAAGGGATTTTTCCTGTTTTCTTCTTCAGATGTTGTGGTTTTACATATTTTTCAGTTAAAAAGTTAAAAGATGAACATTATCTGATTTCAAGGCTTATTATAAAACAGTATCTACTAGCATAAAAATAGACAAAATATAACAATGGAATAGAAGAGGGAGACCAGATATAGATCCAGACACATATGAAAACTCATTCTCAAGCAAAAACAATCCAGTAAAGATTAAAAAAAAATAGTCTTTGAACAAAGTATGCCAGGCTACCTGGATTTATCAAAATAATGAACTTGAATCCATACCTCATAACATATATAAAAATTAGTTTAACAGGATTTTAATCAGTGTAGTGGGTAGTATGTTAATCCTTTTAGTGTTCCTCAAAAATTTATGTCAGAATGTCACCTTATCTGGAAATAAGATCTTTGCAGATGTAATTAGATCAGATGAGATCCTACTGGACCCTAACTCCAATGACTGGTATTTATACAACACAAAGGAGAGGAAGATGCAAACTCAAACACACCTGGGAAACAAGGCCATTCTAGTGATGGGGACAGAAGCTGAAGCCACCAGGGAACCACCAATGACAAGCCAAGGAACATCAAAGATCGTCAGTAGCCAACAGAAGCTAAGAAAAAGCAAGGAAGGGTCCTTTCCTAAAGAATCTTTACCTTTTTTCAGAGGTAACCAACAGCTTATTTCAGACTTTTATCCTCCAGAACTGTGAGAAAATAAATTTCTGTTGTTTTAAGCCACCAAGTTTGTGATGCTCTGTTACAGAAGCTTTAGAAAAATCATATAATCACATAATATAGGATTGGAAAGAATTATAATTCCACATATAGTTTATATGAAAATATAAAGTCACTTTCAAGGTCTAAGAAACATGCCTTTATAAACCACTAAGGCTATTTCGTAAGCATTATAGCAACTTAGGGCTTCCCTGGTGGTTCAGTTGGTAAAGAATCTGCCTGCAATGTGGGAGACCTGGGTTTGATTCCTGGGTTGGGAAGATTCCCCTGGAGAAGGGAATGGCAACCCACTCCAGTATTCTGGCCTGGAAAATTCATGTCTGGGGAATTCATGTCTGGCCTGGAGACCCTAGTCCATGGGGTTGCAAAGAGTCAGACACAACTGAGCAACATTCATTTCACTTCACAGCAACCTATGTGAGAAATTCAACTATTCTTTTCACTCTGAAGGTGAAAGTGAAAATTCAGAAGAGCTTAACATGAAAGCATGCATTCGAGTTATACCTTAGAATTGACAAACTTTCAGTTTAACCACTCTTAAATTTAATTCTTTAAACGCTGTTACAGAGAAACCGACTCCACTTCAGAGCAGTAAGTTTCCTTTGGGCAAAGGAGAGACAAAGACAATGCAGTAGGATGTAGCCTGGCTAAGTGGCTGCAATTCTCTTTCTGTTATATACTGGCCAAGACCCCAAGTAACTTATCAACTCTGGACTTCGGTTACACCATCTGTAACATGGAGATAATGATAGCTCGTGTCCTACTGGGGGCTTGTTAGTCATTCAGTAGTGTGCAACTCTTTGTGACCCTATGGACTGTATCTCGCCAGGCTCCTCTGTCCAGGGGATTCTCCAGGCAAGAATACTGGAGTGGGTTCAGTTCAGTTGCTCAGTCATGTCTGACTCCTTGCAACACCATGAACCAGCACGCCAGGCCTCCCCATCCATCACTAACTCCTGGAGTCCACCCAAACCCATGTCCATCGAGTCGGTGATGCCATCCAACCATCTCAACCTCTGTCGTCCCCTTCTCCTCCTGCCCTCCATTTTTCCCAGCATCAGGGTCTTTTCAAATGAGTCAGCTCTTCATCAGGTGGTGAAAGTACTGGAGTTTCAGCTTCAACATCAGTCCTTCCAATGAACACCCGGGACTGATCTTTTAGGATGGACTGGTTGGATCTCTTTGCAGTCCAAGGAACTCTCAAGAGTCTTCTCCAACATTACAGTTCAAAAGCATCAATTCTTCAGTGCTCAGCTTTCTTTATAGTCCAACTCTCACATCCATACATGACTACTGGAAAAACCATAGCCTTGACTAGACAGACCTTTGTTGACAAACAAATGTCTCTGCTTTTTAATATGCTGTCTAGGTTGGTCATAACTTTCCTTCCAATCAGTAAGCATCTTTTAATTTCATGGCTGCAATCACCATCCTCGGTGATTCTGGAGCCCCCCAAAATAAAGTCAGCCACTGTTTCCATTGTTTCCTCATCTATTTGTCATGAAGTGTTGGGATTCCCTGGTAGCTCAGATGGTAAAGCATCTGTCTGCAATGCAGGAGACCCAGGTTTGATCCCCAGGTTGGGAAGATACCCCGGAGAAGGAAATGGCAACCCACTCCAGTATTCTTGCCTAGAAAATTCCACGGATGGAGGAGCCTGGTGGGCTACAGTCCATGGGGTCGCAAAGAGTCGGACATGACTGAGTGACTTCACTTCACTTTGAAGGAACCAGATGCCATGATCTTAGTTTTCTGAATGTTGAGCTTTAAGCCAACTTTTTCCCTCTCCTCTTTCACATTCATCAACAGGCTCTTTAGTTCTTCTTCACTTTCTGCCATAAGGGTGGTGTCATCTGCATATCTGAGGTTATTGATATTTCTCCCAGCCATCTTGATTCCAGCTTGTGCTTTCTCCAGCCCAGTGTTTCTCATGATGTACTCTGCATATAAGTTAATAAGCAGGGTGACAATATACAGCCTTGACATACTCCTTTTCCTGTTTGGAACCAGTCTGTTGTTCCATGTCCAATTCTAACTGTTGCTTCCTGACCTGCATACAGGTTTCTCAAGAGGCAGGTCAGGTGGTCTGGTATTCCCATCTCTTTCAGAATTTTCCACAGTTTATTGTTATCCACACAGTCAAAGGCTTTGGGAAAGTCAATAAAGCAGAAATAGATGTTTATCTGGAACTCTCTTGCTTTTTTGATGACCCAGCAGATGTTGGCACTTTGATCTCTGGTTCCTCTGCCTTTTCTAAAACCATCTTGTACATCTGGAAGTTCATGGTTCATATATTGCTAAAGCCTTGCTTGGTAGCCATGCCCTTCTCCAGGGGATCTTACTGACCAAGGAATCAAAACAAGATCTCCTACATCACAGGCAGATTCTTTATTATCTGAGCCACCAGTGCTTAGGAGTAATTATTCATAAAACTCTTAGAACAGTGTCAGGTCCATTGTAAATGCATACTGTTTGCTAAGTAAGCAAAAATATCTTCTCAGATTGTTCAAATTATTTATGGTTAACCTTAAAGAAGCAGACAATTCCAGATCATATCTGGTAGCTAGTGGGTCTCAATCAAGACCAGTTCCTTTCACCAGTTACTCTCTGCCAGGTAGAGAGTTGGGAATACATGGAGTTGTCTTCTGGTTGTATTACTGTGAAAGTCCAGAGACACTGGGGGGACCAGGGATGCCAAGAGTTTGTAGCATATGGGACAGTCTCTCACAACAGGGAACTGTCCTATTTGAAAATGCCAGTTATGCTCCATTTGTGAAATATTGCTCAAGAAATATTTGCTGAATGAATACACAGCTATAGGAGGATACATCTAAATGAGATATACCTCTACTTCATAAAAATAAATAGAGCTTTACTTATGTTTATTCCTGGAAAATCTGTACAGTGTACTAGTACCAAAGAAACTGAGGGAAATTTTTAACAAGAAATTTTGAACCAATTCCCTGAAAATTTGATCTATAAAATATTTGCACCATCAATTCTAAATACTAACGAGAGCTTCTTCCAGAATGATGAGACATTGTTCCTATGGATATAAGGGCCCTGGGGCGCACCACAGTGGCAGTGTCACTTCTCTCCTCCCTACGCGAGCCTTCTGGTCTCAGTCTCTACACATCGGAAGCTAACTGTCCATACCTCAAGGCAGCGCAAGACGGAGTAACTCTACCATGTATCAGCAGCCCGCTCACTACCCACCACCCCCAGGCACTTCTACTGAGAATGGGAAAAGAAAAACAGTGACATCACATGGCAATACAGGAACTTTAACCAGCACTCTATAATTCTATACAATTACTTATAATCTAATTTTTAAAATATAACAATATTCTTAAACCTAGTTCTTAAATTATCCTGAAAAGAAAACAATTTCATAAAAGACACTACACTTTTTTGAAGAAATTAAGCTTATTTTTTACTTCTTTGATCATTAATTTTGACAAACATTTGCAAAGTATCCCTCTGTGTAAGGGATTCAGTGGTGTGTTTAACCAATTACTTTCCTCCATGGAGTCTATTTCCTAGTGAGATTTATAAGCAAACTTTCTGTGACTTTTGGATGCTTATTATATTCTGCAGTAGAAAAAAAGTACTACTTAAAAAAATCCCAAGTTGTTAAAAGTTACTTGTAACAACAAAGCTAGCTAAAAACATTTCAAATAAAACATGGAATGACCTATGTTTCTCTGTTTTCTACACTGGAAGTTTCTCAACGGGACTTGAAAACTTGGACACTTGATAAATACATTATTAGAAGAGTTTTGATACATTAGAGTAAGAAATGTTCTTACCTCAAAGAGTGGTAAATCGTGAGATAAAAATTTCGGCAAATTTACATCAATAATAGATCTAAGCAGCAGAATTTCTTCATTTTCATTTGGATATTTCAGCTGAAAGAAAATATAGCCATGATGACATCTGCATCTGTTAACCACACTCCATGCATGTTCATACACACAAGCACCCAGGCCCCACAGGGCATTCAAACCCATGCAAAGATGTTATTTATTTTCATTTCACTGGGCTGTTATTAATTTTAGAAACTGATGATTATACTTGTTGAATTTTATACTAGTTTATAATGAAATTTGAAGTTTAACTAACTGCCTTTTCACAGATGCTCTGGGTAAAAAGCTATTGGTCATGATTTTCAAAGAGTTTAGGAGTTGCCATTGCTTCTATCCTGAGTAAGACCTTGCTTGTCCTATGCATTCAAAACCAGCAGTCAGTTGATAAAGTGTAAATAATCATTAAAAATGGGGAGCCATTAAAAGATTTAAAGTTAAAACATATAAATATTCACTCATTTGCCCATATTTTGGTGCCAAGGCTTTTTCTCTGAGGGTGGAGTACTGCACAATTTTTCTTGTACAAAACAAAACCAAAAACAATCAATAATGAGTCATCACTCTAGTTTTTTTGTTTTGTTGTTTCTGTTTTTTAAAGATAATCATTCTCTTCAAAGATACTTAGGAGACAATCTAAATGTAGCATCCTCATGAATAGTTCTTTTTCAGTCTTACTTTTCTTATCCACACCTAATTCCAAGTAAACTTTTTAGCATTTCATCTTTACTCAGTCTTTCTTAAACAAGGAACTCAGTTTTCATAAAAACAAACCTCTTCTTTTCATGCTTATATACCATCAGTTTCATTGACAATTAATTAAAGGACACAACAACAATAACATTACCAACTAGCTTCAGAAAGTTTTGGGAACAAGCCACCTGACCATAAGTGGGAAGGCAGGGTGGCATGCCACCTTTTGATTGCACACTTGGTACTAGCCCGCTTGAGTGTGTTCCCCTGGCAGAGTGGAGAGGGCTGGTTAATGCACTGTCACTTGAGTGGAGGGTGCTTTGGAAAATATATATTAAATTCCAAAACACCTGTGGTAAACCCAGGGTTTACTAAAAACCTGGCTGAACTCAATTTGTTGCTCACGCCCATAAAATGATTCATGTAATTCACAAAAAAATCTGAACTCAGAAATGTTTCTCTCAACTTCTATACTTCATTCAAAATTTCACACCAAAGCTATTCCCGCCATCATCAGCTTAGGTTTCCAGAGCCCTCATCCTGTTCTCTGGAATCTTTCTAGTAAATTCCATGCTTCTACTTAACTGGCTTTAACTTTACAAAGTCAGTGATGCCTGGCAGGTAAGTCCTGTTGTCTCTGAATTACCAGAGCTCCCAAACCTGAAGCTGACTCTGCTAATATGGACTTTGTGCATCAACCTAACCACACATCAATTATGAAGTGTCAGAAGTCTGTTTTGTCGAAAGGCTATCATCTTAAAACAAACATTTAAATTGTTTCCTGATAAAATAGAAACAAACTTCAAACTATTCAAGCCAACACATTCAACAATTCTAAATTAGCTTTTGACAAAGAATGATAGGATTCATTTGCAGAATTCATTTGCTGCATAACTTTAATAGTTCAATTCCACAGTCAAGATGTCAGTGATGACATACAGTAGGACAAAGCATTATCCTTCCCATTATCTGACCACAATGCAATCATGACACTTCAGGTTAATACAAATTGTTGCTTCTAGTTGCATTTGTTTATTACTAAAAATAATGACTTGAAGTCATGTTAGACAAATGTGAAATAGAATATCACTACTATATATCAGAATTATTGGTAACATCATGTAGAAGGCAAAAATGCATGCCATTATTTTTAATCACACAGGATATATTTTAAAATCTCCCAGTCATGAACATGAAAATTTTTATAAGCTACAAGGTCAAAGTTTGCCTTTTGCTGTTAATTAATCCCATGTACAGAGGAGCCTGGCAGGCTACAGTCCATAGGGTCTCAAAGAGTTGGACACGACCGAAGCCACTTAGCACACATGGCCTATCTTGCTTACTTTCATAAAGAAAAAAGAACAGTTATATTTTATGTTTCTACAAAATACTTCCAATGAAAAGTTACCCAAATCTTAAAATATTTGGCCTTTTTATCAATATAATTATGATTCATACCATCTTAAAATGCACACATTATACTGCAAATCCATTATAGGTGGTATGAGTGTGTGCATGCTCAGTCATGTCTGACCCTTTGCAACCCCCTGGACTCCAGCCCACCAGGCTCCTTCCTCCGTCCATGGAATTTTCCAGGAAAGAATACTAAAGTAGAATGCCATTTCCTACTCCAGGGGATCTTCCTGACCCAGAGATAGAGCTTGCATCTCTTGTGTCTCCTGCCTTGGCAGGTGGATTTTTTACCATTGCACCTTGCAAATCCATTACTGCTAGTCCATAGTTATTAAATAACTATTAATAAATAAATGTCTAGGAATTTTGTATGTTTGTATTAATTATACATACATTGTTTCTTTTAAAGTTACATATGTTCACATAGACTAAATGCTTTCAAAGTATTTCTCAGCAGCAACGAATTTTATTCCTCAGTAGTACTCAGTTTCATATAATTAAAACTGTGGGATGGAACTCAAATCACTAATCACATGGCTGCTGCTGCTGCTGCTGCTAAGTTGCTTCAGTTGTGTCTGACTCTGTGCGACCCCATAAATGGCAGCCCACCAGGCTCCCCCGTCCCTCGGATTCTACAGGCAAGAACACTGGAGTGGGTTGCCATTTCCTTCTCCAATGCATGAAAGTGAAAAGTGAAAGGGAAGTCAGTCATGGCCGACTCTTCTCGACCCTGTGGACAGCAGCCCACCAGGCTCCTCCCTCCATGGGATTTTCCAGGCAAGAGTACTGGAGTGGGTTGCCATTGCCTTCTCCAAATCACATGGCTAAGGTTTTACAAATCATAAAATGTCCTTTTTCATGTATGCACATGATGAATTATTTTAATACAGTAGGGAACTTTTTTTCCAGTTGATGGAACCAATCAGTTATTGGAGCTCTGTAAAGACACATGGTCCTGAGATTTACAAACAGGAAATGAATGAGTAAGAAGTGGCAAAACCAATACAATATTGTAAAGTTAAAAAATAAAATAAAATAAATAAATAAAAAAAGAAGTTACTTGAGTGTTCTACCTTTAGATTGCCGGCAGCGGTAAGCACTGACTTCACAGCCCTCATTCCGTAGTCATAGTGATGCTGTGACGACAACTGCTCTGAGCACAGGCGATACGTGGCCACGATCTTCACTGACAGCGGCCGAGCGGTGACGAAGCCGCAGGAGTACAGGACGATTTCAGCAATCATAGCGTAGTCAGGCACCATCATTGCTACTGTCCGAAAGAGCGCCTATGGGAGTGGAGAAAAGGTGCTTTACAAACAGGCCATCAGGAAGCTAGCTCGGCTCGTTATCGCATGCTACAGTGTTATAGCGTTTTTGTAATACTGGTGTTATAATATCCATATCCTATAGGTAAAACATTTTAAAATGTGACTTCTTATTATTGTTATATAATGAAGAAACCATTAACTTTTTATCCAAATATTTTTTCTGAAATTATGCTTTGAGGACACTTCAAATTTCTGTCATACCTGGGGCTTTGGTGAATTATCAACTTACTTAAGTATTAAGTATCCATTATGTTCTATTCCTTTGTAGAAAGTAACATGTTACAGGGAAAAAGCATCAGACCCTGCTAAGATGTTGGGTTTCTCATTGGAGCTGTTAGAAAGTGGCTGGTATTGGGAGACTGTGCTCTAAGTGAAGATCTCTAGATATCTAATTGGTTAAGGTAACTCCTAATAACAAGGGTATGTTACATAAGCGATGAATTTTGAGATATTTTTTAACCTTTTTGCGTCTTCAGTCACCATGTCAGTTCAAGCATAATAAAGGGAAAAAAGCTGGAAAAAAGTATGGGACGATTATTATTAGAGATAAATCCATTTTCCTAATTCTAAGATAATTTTTCCTCATGTTATTTTAAATGTTGTGGGACAAATGTTGCGTGATGGAAGGCAAATAGAAAACTGAATATATTTGGAAAGAATAAGAAAATTTAACTTTAAAAGGTGAGTTTCTATCAGGACTTATTTCAATAGCTCAAGCATGAAAACATGGCTTTCCTATACTAAAGCAGGAGAACAACAGTGTTACATAAAATGACAATCAGATTCAAATAATGAGTAATAATTGTATGGAATTACAGTCACATTCAGACAGGTTATAAATACCTTTTGGGAACTAGCTAAGTTACCGAAAACACAAGGCAGGTAGAGAATAAGGACATTTTGCCTTAGAGATCTGTTATGACACTTAATTGAGAAGAAAAGACTTGCATCAAGCAAGATCCTTCCAATGCATTACATTAATTACTAGCTAGAGGTCTTAGCATTGCTATTTTATCAATAAGTTTAGAATTCAAGAAAGGAAAGAATAAAATATTAAAAGTATAGAGCATGAACAAATAATTCGTAACAGAGATGCTTAAGCATGTGCTTAAAACTACTACATACCTGGGGGGCGGGGAATGCAAGAGAATTACTATAAAGTTGGTACCTCTTTTAAAGAGTAGGTTCTCAACAACTTTTTTTAATCAATAAAATAGAGAATGAATGAATGAACTAGTGATTTAGCTGGTCAATGCCTAAGTTAGGGTGATACAAACTTTCTTTTGTTGTTGTTCAGTCACTAAGTCATGTCCAATTTTTTGTGATTGCATGGACTGTAGCATGCCAGCCTTCCCTGTCCTCCACTATCTCCAGGACTTTGACCAAATTCATGTCCACTGAGTCAGTGATGCTATCTGACCATCTCATCCACTGCCTCCCCCTTCTCCTTTTGCCTTCAGTCTTTCTCAGCATCAGGGTTGGAGCTTCAGCAAGAGTCCTTCCAATGAATATTCAGGGTTGATTTCCTTTGGTATTAACTGGTTTGATCTCCTTGCTGTCCAAGGGACTCTCAAGAGTTTTCTCCAGCACCGTATTTAAAAAGGATTAATTCTTGGGCACCCTGCCTTCTTAATGGTTCAACTCTCACATCCGTACATAACTACTGGAAAAACCATACCTTTGACTATAGGGGGCCTTTGTCAGCAAGGTGATGTCTCTGCCTTTTAATTAGCTCTCTAGGTTTGTCATGCTGTCTAGGTTGGTCATAACTTTTCTTCCAAGGAGCAAGTTTCTTTTAATTTCATGGCTGCCGTCACCACCTGCAGTGATTTTGGAGCCCAAAAAAATAAAGTCTGTCACTGTTTCCACTGTTTCCCCATCTATTTGCCATGAAGTGATGGGACCAGATGCCATGATCTTAGTTTTCTGAATGTTGGCAACTTTTTCACTCTCCTATATAGCATATTAAAAAGCAGAGACATTACTTTACCAACAAAGGTCCATCTAGTCAAAGCTATGGTTTTTCTAGTAGTCATGTATGGATGTGAGAGTTGGACTATATAGAAAGCTGAGTGCCAAAGAATTGATGTTTTTGAACTGTGGTGTTGGAGAAAACTCTTGAGAGTCCCTTGGACTGCAAGGAGATGCAACCAGTCCATCCTAAAGGAAATCAGTCCTGAATACTCATTGGAAGGACTGATGCTGAAGCTGAAACTCCAATACTCTGGCCACCTGATGCGAAGAACTGACTCATTAGAAAAGACCCTGATGCTGGGAAAGACTGAAGGCAGGAGAAGGGAATGACAGAGGATGAGATGGTTGGATGGCATCACCGACTCAATGGACATGAGTTTGTGTAAACTCCAGGAGTTGGTAATGGACAGGGAGGCCTGTTGTGCTGGAGTCTATGGGGTCACAAAGAGTTGGACACAACTGAGCGACTGAACTGAACTGAACTGAGGTTTATCATAACTTTCCTTCCAAGAAGTAGGCATCTTTTAATTTCATGGCACAGTCATTTTCCACAGCCATTCTGGAGTCCAAGAAAAGAAAACTTGTCATTTCTTCCACCTTTTCCTTCTATTTGCCATGAAGTGATGGGACAGGATGCCATGATCTTTATTTTTTGAATGTTGAGTTTTAAGTCAGTTTTTTCACTCTCCTCTTTCACCCTTATCAAGAGACTGTTTAGTTCCTCTTCACTTTCTGCCATTAGAGTGACATCAGCTACATATCTGAGGTTGTTGGTATTTCTCCTGGCAATCTTGATTCCAGCTTGTACTTCATCCAGCACAGATTTCACATGATGTGCTCTACATATAAGTTAAAAAAGCAGGGCGACAATATACCACCTTCTCATACTCCTTTCCCAATTTTGAACCAGTCCATTGTTCCGTGTCTGGTTCTAACTGTTGCTTCTTGACCTGCATACAGGTTTCTCAAGAGACATGTAAGGAGGTCTGGTATTCCCATTTCTTGAAGAATTTTCCACAGTTTGTTGTGATCTATACAGTCAAAGGCTTTAGCATAGCCAATGAAGCAGAAGTAGATGTTTTTCTGGAACTCTCTTGCTTTCTCCATGACCCAACAAATGTTGGCTATTTAATCTCTGGTTCCTCCGCCTTTTGTAAACCCAGCTTGTACATCTGGATGTTCTCGGCTCACGTTTTGCTGAAGCCTAGCTTGAAGGATTTTGAGCATTCCCTTGCTAGCACGTGAAATGAACACAACTGTATGGTAGTTTGAACATTCTTCGGCATTGTCCTTCTTTGGTCCCAGAATGATACTCACCTTCCCCAGTCCTGTGGCCAGTGCTGAGTTTTCCAAATTTGCTGACATACTGAATGCAGCATTTTAACAGTATCATCTTTTAGGATTTGAAATAGCTTAGCTGGAATTCCATCACCTCCACTAGCTTTGTTCATAATAACGCTTCCTAAAGTCTACTTGACCTCACACTCCAGGATGTCCAGCTCTAAGTAAGGGACCAAACCATAGTGGTTATCTGGGTCATTAAGATATTTTTTGTACAGTTCTTCTGTGTATTCTTGCCACCTCTTCTTAATCTCATCTGCTTCTGTTAGGTCCTTGCCATTTCTGTCCTTTATCATGAGCATCCTTGCATGAAATGAAAGGGTAATTTAGTGCTTTAAAATTAATTTGGATTCTGGCTTACCCCATGGCATACTGTCTTGTGTGTAAAAAAAAAAAGGACAGGAAAGTATAGATCCAGGTAAACTGCCAGAGCTTGAATAAATTCCAGTACATGTAATCAGTGTTAGCATTACCCTCCATGTTTACCTCAGCAGAAATAAATGATCGAGGATAATTATTCTACTGCCTCTGCCCTATAGCATGGAAGAAGAAGGGCAATACATAAGGAATTATAAATACTTCCTAGAGGAGGTTTTCAAAGAACTATATGTTTAGAAGAACAGTAACAAAATCTCAAGCAGTAACTTGTTACCATTTTTTCCTTTAGATATTAGAAATAGATTTCATAATGTTGTGACCTGTTCAGAAATGAGCTAGGTTTTACTTGAGTGAAATGGAGGATTCAGGATCTATTTCACTTTTTTTCTCTGTACTAATGGAGTGTTTCACACTGCTTACTCTGAGGAAAGCTATGTATCAGAATGTGTTAGCATCTGCAAATCCTCCTGACTGTAGGACAAAACCCTCAATGAACCCCTGACTTCTTGTTCACCTGGAACACCAGACTCCCTCAAATCTCCCCAGACACTCACACGTCCTTCAGCTCCCTACTTCTGTCTTCTGTCATGCAAAGCAGCCTTGTGTCACAGAGGCCAGGCTCTGTCACTGGAACTGAGCCCAGTTTCACTTGCATTTTCTTCTTCTTGTGCCTTTAGAGTTGGATGCCACAATGTATCATGGTATTGACTTTGTGACATCCGAAGATATAGAATATGCCTATTTTCCATACTACCCAAAGCAATCTATGAATTTAATGTGATACCCATCACATTACTCATAACATTTTCCACAGAACTAAATCCTAAAATTTGTATCACAAAGAATGTGACATGACTTAGTGACTGAACATAGAAGACACAGAATTGCCAAAGCAATCCTGAGGAAAAAGAACAAAGCTAGAGGCATACCCACCCAGACTTCAGACAATACTACAAGGCTCCATTAATCAAAATAGCACAAAAACAGACATATCAATGGAACAGAATAGACAGCCCAGAAGTAAACCCACACACCTACAGTCAATCTTTGACAAAGAAAGCAAGAATATACAATGGTGAAAAGATACTCTCTTTAGCAAGTAGTGTTGGAAAAGTTAGACAGCCACTTGTAAATCAAAGAAGTCATAACATTCCCTCCCATTTTACACACACCAAAAGAAAAAAAAAGTCAAAATGGCTTAAAGACTTAAATATAAGACAGGATATCATAGAACTCCTAGAAGAAAACACAGGCAAAACATTCTCTGACATAAATTGTACCAATATTTTCTTAAGTCAGTCTCCCAAGGCAATGGAAATAGAAGCAAAAATGAACAAATGGGAAGAATCAAACTTAAAAACTTAAAAACGTTTCCACAGTAAAGGAAACAATAAACAAAATGAAAAGACAACCAACAGACTGGGAGAAAATATTTGCAAACAATGCAACCAACAGGGGCTTAATTTCCAAAATATACAAACATCTCATATAACTCAACAGCAAAAAAGCAAAAACCCAATCAAAAAATGAGCAGAAGACCTAAATAAATATTTCTCCAAAGAACACATACATATAGCCAATAGGCATCTGAAAAGATGCTCAACTTCTCTAATTAGTAGAGAAATACAAATCAAAACTACAGTGAGGTATCCCCTCACAGTGGTCAGAATGATCATCATATAAAGGTCTACAAATAATAAAAGCTGGAGAGGGTGTGGAGAAAAGGGAACCCTCCTTCATGGTTGGTGGGAATGTGAATTTGTGCAGCCACCATGGAAAACTGTACAGAGGTACTCCATAAACTAAAAAGAGTTGCCATATGCTCCAGCAATCCAACTCCTGGGCATACAGCTAGGGGAAAAAATGAAAACTCTAATTTGAGAAGATAAATGCACCCCAATGTTCACAGCAGCACTATTTACAACAGCCAAGACATGGAAACAACCCAAGTGACCATAAGCTGATGACTGAAATAAGAATATGTTATATATATATATGTGTGTGTGTGTGTGTGTGTGTGTGTTTAAGAATATGTGAGACATATATACATCATATATATAGAGAGAGAAAGAGCTATCACAACGGTGATAGGTGAAACATTGCAGTAAGACATGTAAGAGAATACTGAAGAGGGGTGGGAGCAAGGCATGGCCATAGCACTGGCCAGGAACAGCAGCAGTTACAAGACTGGTTTTGGTAACTGGCTGAAAATGCTGGGTGAAGAAGAGGGAAGCTTCAAGGATGATCCTGAAGACATTAAAACACTTTCTGGGTCTCAGCAGGCTTTAAATAGATAGTTTTCAGACATTTAATCATGTCTGATTGTCTGCAGGCCCATGAGCTGTAGCCTGCCAGGCTCCTCAATCCATGGAATTTTCCAGGCAAGAATACTGGAGTGGGATGCCATTTCCTACTCCAGGAAATCTTCCCAACTCAGGGATTGAACCTGTGTCTCTTGCCTCTTCTGCATTGGCAGATGGATTCTTTATCACTAGTCCCATCTGGGAAGCCCGTACATTTATATCTACATATCTTTCATTTCAGGCTAAGACATTTTTCCAAATTGTTAGGCACTTCTATATATACTTGAAAAGAGATGTTTTATAGCAGCTCTAACCAAGAAGACTGCACAAAAGGAACAATGCAAACAACAAAAACCTATTAGAATTTGAGAACAGCTTTTGACCTAAAATAGAAAGAAACTATTCCAAGCACCACTGTTTCAAAATGCACAATAAATAAAACATGGAGGAGTCCACACAGGACATTAACAGACTCGACCCATGATGGCCCCAGATATTTTGCCTTTACGAATACTTATGTATTCAGATTAATCCTACTGAATAAAAGAAAAACATGAGTGAATAAAAAAATTAGACCAAAAGAGCTTTCCAAATGTATCAGTTCAGTTCAGTCACTCAGTCGTGTCCGACTCTTTGCGACCCCATGAACCGCAGCACGCCAGACCTCCCTGTCCATCAACAACTCTCGGAGTCTATCCAAACTCATGTCCATTGAGTCGGTGATGCCATCCAACCATCTCATCCTCTGTCATCCCTGATCCTCCTGCCCTCAATCTTTCCCAACATCAGGGTCTTTTCCAATGAGTCAGTTCTTTGCATCAGGTGGCCAAAGTATTGGAGTTTCAGCTTCAACATCAGTCCTTCCAATGAACACCCAGGACTGATCTCCTTTAGGATGGACTGGTTGGATCTTCTTGCAGTCCAAGGGAATCTCAAGAGCCTTCTCCAACACCACAGTTCAAAAGCATCAATTCTTCGGCACTCAGCTTTCTTTATAGTCCAACTCTCACATCCACACATGACCACTGGAAAAACCATAGCCTTGACTAGACGGACCTTTGTTAACAAAGTAATGTCTCTGCTTTTTAACATGCTGTCTAGGTTGGTCATAACTTTCCTTCCAAGGAGTAAGCGTCTTTTAATTTCATGGCTGCAATCACCATCTACTGTGATTTTGGAGCCCAGAAAAATAAAGTCAGCCACTGTTTCCACTGTTTCCCCATCTATTTGACATGAAGTGATGCGACCAGATGCCATGATCTTAGCTTTCTGAATGTTGAGCTTTAAGCCAACTTTTTCACTCTCCTCTTTCACTTTCATCAAGAGGCTGTTTAATTTTTTCGCTTTCTACCATAAGGGTGGTGTCATCTGCGTATCTGAGGTTATTGATATTTTTTCCCAACAGTCTTGATTCCAGCTTGTGCTTCCTCCAGCCCAGCATTTCTCATGATGTACTCTGCATATAAGTTAAGTAAGCAGGGTGACAATATACAGCCTTGACATACTCCTTTTCCTATTTGGAACCAGTCTGTTGTTCCATGTCCAGTTCGAACTGTTGCTTCCTGATTTGCATACAGGTTTCTCAAGAGGCAGATCAGGTGGTCTGGTATTCCCATCTCTTTCAGAATTTTCCATAGTTTATTGTGATCCACACAGTCAAAGGCTTTGGCATAGTCAATAAAGCAGAAATAGATGTTTTTCTGGAACTCTCTTGCTTTTTCCATGATCCAGCGGATGTTGGCAATTTGATTGATTGCCAGATTGAACAGATTGCCAACATCTGTTCCTCTGCCTTTTCTAAAACCAGCTTGAACATCTGGAAGTTCAGGGTTCATGTATTGCTGAAGCCTGGCTTGGAGAATTTTAAGCAATACTTGACTAACGTGTGAGATAAGTGCAACTGTGTGGAAGTCTGAGCATTCTTTGGCATTGCCTTTCTTTGGGATTGGAATGAAAACTGACCTTTTCCAGTCCTGTGGCCACTGCTGAGTTTTCAAAATTTGCTGGCGTATTGAGTGCAGCACTTTCACAGCATCATCTTTCAGGATTTGAAATAGCTCAACTGGAATTCCATCACCTCCACTAGCTTTGTTCATAGTGATGCTTCCTAAGGCCCACTTGACTTTACAATCCAGGATGTCTGGCTCTAGGTGAGTGATCACACCATTGTGATTATCTGGGCTGTGAAGATCTTTTTTTATAGAGTTCTTCTGTATATTCTTGCCACCTCTTCTTAATATCTTCTGCTTCTGTTAGGTCCATACCATTTCTGTCCTTTATTGAACCCATCTTTGCATGAAATGTTCCCTTGGCAGCTCTAATTTTCTTGAAGAGATCTCTAGTCTTTCCCATTCTATTGTTTTCCTCTATTTCTTTGCATTGATCGCTGAGGAAGGCTTTCTTATCTCTCCTTGCTATTCTTTGGAACTCTGCACTCAAATGGGTATATCTTTCCTTTTCTCCTTTGCTTTTCACTTCTCTTCTTTTCACAGCTATTTGTAAGGCCTCCTCAGACAGCCATTTTGCTTTTTTCCAATATATATTGGAATGTATATTTTTCCAAATGTACATTGGAATAAAAAGTCGCAAAATGCTTCTTAGATGAAGGAGGATTTACCAATTTCCATTTTTAAATCATACCTTCCTTCACAAAGGCAAAGTATTAAAACATCACATCAAGCAAAGAAAAGTCCAAGGAATAGAAATACCACAAAAATTCTTGGCAGCAGTTGGTCCAATCAAAAGTTTTTTTGGTGGAAAAGAAAAATACCTCACCTAATCTAAGAAGCCATCATTCTAAAAATGTGAATAATGGAAGGAATGTAGGATTTAGAGTCAGAAAACTTGGTGTTGGATCTGCAATTACCACTGTATTATTATTCAGCCTTTTTTCTCCATGCACTAGCCATAAACTTGCAGTTCACCAGAAAAGGATATAAAAGGTCTAACAAAGATATGGGGGAAAGATCATATTTCACTAATAGGCAAAGTTTTTTTTTTTTTTTAAATGAAGATTCTAGTCTAGTCAATTAGCTATTTTGTTCTTACAAGAAAACAAAATGCTAGGTATTAAGGAGAACTGAGAATTGATATGGGATGTAAATTGTTTCAACCTCTGTTAGAGGCAATTCAGCAACACAGCTCTAGGTCCTATTAATCTCCTAATGAAATACCTTAAAATAGAGAAAAGCCTTAAGTAAAAATTTCCCATTGCAGTATTATCTATAAAGAAGGAAAACTAAATGCAATAGAAATTTCAAACTGTAAATACAGTTCAATAAACTTATTTACAGTTTGAATCATGTTCATAAAGATAGAAAAATGCCCATATTATAATATTAACATGAACAGACCTTCCCCCAGTATTCACAATTGTCTGATTTCAACATTTAATATTGAGGAATACCATACAGTAAACAGTACTCTTGCCTGGAAAATCCCATGGACAGAGGAGCCTGGTAGGCTGCAGTCCATGGGGTCGCTAAGAGTCGGACACAACTGAGCGACTTCACTTTCACTTTTCACTTTCATGCATTGGATAAGGAAATGGCAACCCACTCCAGTGTTCTTGCCTGGAGAATCCCAGGGACAGAGGAGCCTGGTGGGCTGCCGTCTATGGGGTCGCACAGAGTCGGACACGACTGAAGCGACTTAGAAGCAGCAGCAGCAACAGCAAACAGTAGAATGGGTACCTTTTCCAATATTTCCTATGTTTTCCAATTTTTATACTTATCATCAGTTTTAAAATAGAAGTTCTGGAAATTGCATATTTTTTAAAGGTAATGAAAGCTTTAAAATTTTTCTAAAACAGTTGTCTAAAATATAACATCTAAAAGGAAATGTTTTATGTAAAATTCAAGAAGAGTATGTTCTTTTTATATATTAACTTTGTAAATCACAGCAAGGAAACAGATTATATAATTGCCTTTTCTGTACCTTTAGATTATCAGGCAGTTCTGATCGTCCAGCATATCCAGGGTTCATTGTTATAAAGACAGCACATGTTGGGTCAAGTTTTAATTCAGTTCCTTCAAACACTAGTAAATCAGCGCCTGCATTAATACCTGTGGGTAATCAAGAATGAAATGACTTAGCAATTCCACATATAAATGTGACTCGTGCCATTCATTATGTCCTATATTTCTACTGTTTTCACACAATGCAGAGACAAACTAGTCCATTACCTCTTTGGATAGTAAGAATTTGTTGAGCAACCACAGACAGCACTTCCAAATCAATTCTGTTAAACTCATCAAAGCAAGCCCAGGCACCACAAGATAACAGTCCCTGGGAGAAAAGAGTAATGAAAAATTTCAATTTTATCTGATTGAATATTACATTGAAAGGTTGTATTTTCACCTCATCTCCTCACAGATTTAATATCCTATCAAGGAAATTGCTTATTCACCTTTATCTTTAAAGACAGCTTACTCTTTTATTACCAATTCATTATTCTGCATGAATAAAGAGTTTGATGAATTGAAAAATTTTCCAATTGATTTTTTTTTTTACTTTCTCTGTGTATTTTTTGGCATTTAGATGTATATCTATAATTTCAAAGCCTTTCTTATTTTTTAGTTACAAGTTGATTTTATTCGCTTTTTCCTTACGGACTCCATAGAATGGATTGTAATAATCCTTTAAATAAGGTGACCCCTGTTGTCAATGAGACTACCCTGTAACCTGAGTACCTTAATGACCAGCTAACGCTGTCGGAGGCCCCAGCTTGCAATTCTAACTTACAGCTACCTCAAAAGTAACTATGTGCCATTTGGTCATAGGAAAAACTGCAAAGTCAAACTTGAGTAGCTGAGTCCAAATTCAAATTAAAATTTTTAAAAATGCAAAAATGATTATTGAGTGTACATCCTCTGGATTGTATATGTATGTATGTGTATTTCACTAAGTACCTATAATATGCAGGACATGATGCATGGCACTTTGTATATATCTTTTATACAAGGAAACTAAGGCTATGTCACATAAGATGTTAAGTATTTAGTACAATGCCACATATCTAATAGTGGCTAACCTTGGATTTATGTACAGTTCCATCTACTCAAACACACTGGATTAAACATGAACACCATGCATGTCAAAGAAGAGTACATTTTCATCATTTAGTGAAGATTCTAAGACTTAGAAATCTAACACATGATATAATAAAAGGATTAGAAATCACAGAGAACAAAATGCTTATGAATTCACATGTTCAGAGTTATACAGATTGTAAGGTTCTAGTAAGATCTCTGTCTTTTTAATTTTGTACCCCCATTATTCAGCATGATCCTAATATAAATTGTCCATATAATCAATACTTATCAATAACAAAACAATATTTTAATATATGAGTCTATTTCAAAAAATTAAGAATATTATTATATAGATTTGAAAATTTAGTGCATACCAGAATTTTCTTGAAACATTTAGGAATATAATGGCTATTTAAAGTACACAGAGAATCTTTTAGACTTGCTGTTTATTTCTTTAATAATCATTACAGTGAGGTTGTATATCATTATAGAGGATGATTGAAATAGCTACTGATCATTCAAATGTTTTATTCATATTTTACTTATTATAATATTTTCCTTTCTTTTACTATTATTCTAATTGTTTCAGTGTCAAAAATATAGAAACTTCTTATGTTCCAAATCTTTTATAAAATGACTAGGCCATATTTCAGTCAGGAATAGTTTACTCATGGGGTACGGTTGTTATGTTTTGTTAGTGTGAGTAGGTTTTTTTATCCTAAAACACATTTATTTGTTCTTTATTTATAATGTTTTTATATTGTGGGATAGCCTATTAATTTTTTTTAATTTGTTTATTTTTAATTGAAAGACAATTGCTTTACAATATGGCATTGGTTTCTGCCAGACATCAACACGAATCAGTCATGGCACACAAATGATTTGAGTATTTTTTCAACATTAACTTTTTCTGGAGCTTCTTTGAAAATTAAGGATTAAAGAATCATTAAATTTTAATTTGCAAAGTATATAAAAATAGAAATTAAAAAAACAAGTAAGTGGAACTCATAATCCCACATGGATAATTTTGTGTTCAACTGTGCCACCTAATATTTTAAGGAACAACAAACTATAGCAACAAAGCATCAAAATGACCAGATGTTCAAAGGTTACTTAATGAACTTAGCCAGGGACTATATATCTTTCGCTCCCCTTTTTGCAATCTTACTAACTCGTAAGAGTGGGAGTCTGACTCAGAATAAGAAAAAACAAAAGGATTTCAAGTTCACCAAAAAGATTAAATAGAATGTGTCTATAAAAGTAAATTATTGAATCATAACTTATTAATAATGAAGTCTGTAGAGAACTCAGTATTTACATGATGCAATACAGCTCAGTTGGTAAAGAGTCTGCCTGCAATGTAGGAGACCCAGGTTCAGTTCCGGGGTTGGGAAGATCCACTGGAGAAGGGATAGGCTACCCACTCCAGTATTCTTGTGCTTGCCTTGTGGCTCAGTTGGTAAAGAATCTGCCTGCAATGAGGGATACCTGGGTTCAATTCCTGGGTTGGGAAGATCCCCAGAGAAGGGAAAGGCTACCCACTCCAGTATTCTGGCCTGGAGAATTCCATGGACTATACTTATGGGGTCACAAAGACTCGGACATAACTGAGCAACTTTCACTTAAATTAATGGTTCTCAAACTTCTAGTTGTCCAGTTGAAGGGATACCACTCATTCATTACTATCAGGAATACTGACCCCTTATAAAGCAAGGACTGAAGAGGGAGGTAGAAAGTGTGAAAGTGTTAGTCAGCTCAGTCGTGTCCTGAGCTGCAACCCAAAGGACTGCAGCCCACCAGGCTCCTCAGTCCATGGAATTCTATGGCAAGGATACTGGAGTGGGTTGCCATTCCCTTCTCCGATCTTCCTGACCTAAGTCTCCTATGTTGCACGTGGATTCTTTACTATCTGAGAGCGAAGTAGAACTCCTTCTCAAATAAGCTTTTGATATAACTCTACTTACAGGAAGTCTTTTATATGCATCAAATTATGTTTCATTATAAAAAGTCTTTCTGAGAAGTTATCATATCATAAATGAGGAGTAAACTCAAACCTTAAAGAATTTTCCTAGAGCCAGATAGTCCAATCCATCAGAGCAGTTGAAAACAACACATTGCTTGGCTACAGCCTTGGCTAAATCTTTAGTAGTTTCAGTCTTTCCAGTGCCAGCTGGCCCCTCAGGTGCTCCTCCAAGGTGCAGATGAAGGGCTCCAAATAAGGTTCTGAAATATAAGAAATAAACAATCTTTGTGTAATAATGTGATTTTTATATACATTCAGAAAAAATTTAAATCAAGAGCCAAATTTTCTACTTCCTCAGCAAAAATTCCTTCCTTCCTACTAACCTATGAAAATCTTTATCTGTTTTATATTTTACTTCTAAATAGCTGTATATGTGACAAAATCAGAACAAACTCACCTTTGAAATTCAATGCTGACTTCTGGAGAATTCAGTTGATCTTGAATCATCCAATTACCCTACTGCAAGCATATGGAAATGCTACATAAAAAATGATAACTTTGGAAATATAGAACCATTTTCGAGAGAATGAAAAGCAAATTATCAAAGAAGAGACAATGCATAGCTGGAAAAGTAATTAGGTGCTAAAGCTGTAGAGGTGCACATTAGTTTGGAATTTGGAAATAAATACAAGTGCATTTATACCCACACAGAAACAAAAGTTCTTAGAACTGAGCAAGCTAAGGAGCTGGATTCACTATTTAAACCCAGAAGATTTGAAAGGTTGCCTTGGATGTAAATGGGAACTGAAATTACTTCAGCAGCCTACTCAGGATACAAAGAAGAGTCAATGAAGGGACAGGAAGCTTATACTTCATGCAGTGCCCAGTGAGAAATCGACATCATTCATAAAGGGTGCCATCAAATTTCCATTCCCTGGTAGCTCAGCTGGTGAAGAATCTACCTGCAATGCAGAAGACCCCAGTTTGATCCCTGGGTCAGAAAGATCCACTGGAGAAGGGAATGGCTACTGATGGGCACATGAACCCAAACTGAGAAATTAACATTAAAATTTTGTTCTGGACCAGAGAAAACCCTAGAGCCCTCCACAGAGATAAATGTAAAACTGTTCCACATGGACACCTCCACAAATGAGAAATGGAAGACCACCTGGGGAAACAATCCTACTAAAATGAGCTCACAGTTAAAACCAGAAAGAGAGATCAAAATTAAGAATCAGACCTGCAATGACAAAGGCAGTTAGGCAGTTGGACAATGGTCTGAGAGGGCTACTGTATATATGGCACTCTGCCTTCTTTGGTATCCTGGTGGTTTAGGAAGATTTTAAATAAAAAGCAAGAGACATCAGACAATTCTGAGGAAAAAAAGAAGTCAGTCTCATAAAAGAGGAAACTTGAAATCTAGCAATGAAAAATATAATCTCTGAACTTTTGAAAATTCAATGAACAGAATAAATAGCAGAGAAAACATGCAGAAACAGAATTATGCACACTAGAAGATAAGTAGGAGGAAATCACCCAGGGAAAGAGGCCAACAATAAGAAAAGTTAAAGACATAGAAAAAAGAAGGAAAAGAATGGGGAAAAGGCAAAATTCTAAAAACAATGGCTGAAAATTTGCTAGAATTGAAGAAAGATATTAACTAGAAAAAGTCCCAAGTAGGATAAATAAAAACTCCTTCACATCTAATAACATCCAGTGAACATCAACAATAAAGAGAAAACCTTAAAAACTACAATGGAGAAAATTACTTATAGGGGAATAAAACTAATAATCAGAATAACAGACTAGTCAGCAGTAGCAATAAATGCCAGTAGAATAATATCTTTGGAGAGCTAAGGGGAAATTACTGTTCATCTACAGTTTTACACCTAGCTAATCTATTGGAAAAGGCCCTGATGCTGAGAAAAATTTAGGGCAGGAGGAAAAGAGGATGAGATGGTTGGATGGCATCATCGACTAAATGGATATGAGTTTGAGCAAACTCTGGGAGACAGTGAAGGACAGGGAAGGCTGGTGTGCTGCAGTCCATGGGGTAGCAAAGAGTTGGACACAACTGAGAGACTGAACAACAACAATCTAGTGAAGACCAAGAAAAAAAGAAGAGCAAGAGGCATTTTAACTTATATGCAGAGTACATCATGCAAAATGCAGGGCTGGATGCAGCTGGAATCAAGATTGCCAGGAGAAATATCAATAACCTCAGATACACAGATGACACCACCCTTGTGGCAGAAAGCAAAGAGGAACTAAAGAGCCTCTTGATGAAGGTGAAAGAGGAGAGTGAAAAAGTTGCCTTAAAGCTCAACATTCAGAAAACTAAGATCATGGCATCCAGTCCCATCACTTCATGGCAAAGTGATGGGGAAACAACAGAAACAGTGACAGTCTATTTTCTTGGGCTCCAAAATCACTCCAGATGGTGACTGCAGCCATGAAATTAAAAGATGCTTACTCCTTGGAAGAAAAACTATGACAAACCTAGATAGCGTATTAAAAGCTACAATAAACCTATTGAAAAGCAGAGACATTACTTTGCCAACAAAGGTCCATATAGTCAAAGCTATGGGTTGGGAAGATCCCCTGGAGAAGGAAATGGCAACCCACTCCAGTACTCTTGCCTGGAAAATCCCATGGACTGAGAAGCCTGGTAGGCTACAGTCCATGGGGTCGCAAAGAGTCGGACACGACTAAGCAACTTCACTCACTCACTTCACTCACCTACATATTAGTTGTAAAAATGTGTAACAGTATATAAATAGAGATCAGCTTGTATTAGAATTTCGACTAAACCCCCAAGCTGAGAGCTTTAAAATATTTAGTCAAGAGGATGCCTGCAGTTTCTGCTGATGGCAGAGTAGGAGAAAACAGGGACAGTAAGAAAGATGCACTCTTACTGATGGCAAAACACATGTATCATCTGACAAGATCTAGATCCCACTGGTAGGGAGCCAGTCTTGAGTTAAGCTGAATGGGCCCAGGTGCAGTAGACCATGTAGAATCAGAGAAGATCCCAGGAAGAGGGTCTGTGTGTAGTCGACCTCAGTAGAGGCTGAAGCAAAAGTCACCAGCAGCCAGCCAGAGAAGGCATTTTCCACAGGTGGGAGGATCAGGTGATTGGGGGCTTCCCAAAATCCACATAAACATCCCTTGGGATATCTGATACGTCTGATGATGTACATCTGGTACATCTGTGCTATCATGGAGGGTACTAGACAGCAAACGATAGTTGTTACCCAAGACACCAGTCACCTGTAAACCTACCTCTCCCTTTCCTTCGCCTCCCCTCTATCAACTTCCAACACTGGAGAAGCCAAAAGAAGGACTATTGATGGGAGGGTGCAATGGATAGGGATAATAATGACAAAAGATTCACCACATTTATCAGTACCTTCCCAAATGCAGGCCACAAGCTTGAGTCAAGCTTGACCTGGGAGGGAGGGACGTTTTAAATTGGATGAAAAATAGTAACTGATTTTATGCCTAAATGGACTTTTAACATCTGAAAAGAATAATTCTATTTATTAATATATTAGAGTCACCAGAAACAGTAGGGAATATCTGAGAAACAGTAGAGTATCCTAGATTTTATCCATAAATGGGGATAATATTTGATAGAGCAAGTTTAAAAGAATAGTGATAAAAAAGGATAAAACTGCTTTCTGCTTGCATCCTGAAATTAGTTTAGTCAATAAACTAGTTACGTTGGAAGAAAATGAAAAAATGAAGTTTAATTTAGAATTTGACAAATCTGGAATATGGTGAATGGAAACTGGAAGTTAAAAATAAAGGTCTTTTATTATTCAGGACAACAGAAAATAATGTACATGTAAACACCTATGAGATATATAATGGAGATATCTACCAGTATGTGTGTGGTGAAACCTTATAGAAGAGAGGCCTTGGCTGGAGGCACTGGTTTGGGGATCTTCAGGATGTAGGCTGTTAAAGCCTAAAGAGTAGAGACTTTCCTGGTGGTCCAGTGGCTAAGACTCCAAGCTCTCAATGCAGATAGCCCCGGGTTCAATTCCTGGTCAGGGAACTAGATCCCACATGCCACAACTAAGAGTTCTCATATCACAACAAAGATCAAGCCTCCCACGTGCCACAACTAAGACTATGTGCAGCCGAATACATAAATAAATTTTTAAAAAGTCTAAGAGTAGATGAGAACATTCAGGAAACCATGAAGCATGACACAAAGCACTACATGAAAATACAATTCAAGGGATGAAACAGGACGCCTCAAATGATCCAAAGGAACAGTCAAAAAGTTTCAAGAAGGAAGGAGAAACTAACAATGTAAAAAAGCAATAGCATTGCCCAACAATACTTAGGGCTGAGAGGCCTAGAGCCAAGAGGAAGAAGTCAGCAGAGAAAGAAACTGAAGGTCCCCAATGTTCATCGCAGCACTGTTTATAATAGCCAAGACATGGAAGCAACCTAGACATCCATCAACAGATGAATGGATAAGAAAACTGTGGTACATATACACAATGGAGTATTACTCAGCCATTAAAAAGAATACATTTGAATCAGTTCTAATGAGGTGGATGAAACTGGAGCCGAACAGAGTGAAGTAAGCCAGAAAGAAAAACACCAATACAGTATACTAATGCATATATATGGAATTTAGAAAGATGGTAACGACAACCCTGTATGCAAGACAGCAAAAGAGACACAGATGTATAGAACAGTCTTTTGGACTCCGTGGGAGAGGTGGGGGGGGATGATTTGGGATAATGGCATTAAAATATGTATAATATCATATAAGAAATGAATCGCCAGTCCAGGTTCGATGCAGGATACAGCAAGCTTGGGGCTGGTGCACTGGGATGACCCAGAGGGATGGTATGGGGAGGGAGGTGGGAGCAGGGTTCAGGATTGAGAACATGTGTACACCCGTGGCAGATGCATGTTGATGTATGGCAAAGCCAATACAATATCGTAAAGTAAAAATAATAATAATAATAATAAATATAAATTAAAAAAAGAAATTGAAGGTCAAGTTGAGAAAAGAACAGTCCAGGAAAGATAACAGAGGATATATTTTGGTCCTTAAAAAAATTAAGTGATCTAGAGATGAGTGAAAGTTTTTTTCCAATTAGATCTCTAAACTAATGAGTTTACCTGTAACATCTGTCAGTGAGTGGAGTAATGACCAGCCTAGGGGAATTGCCCAGATATTCATATCCATATCGTAAGCCAGCATTGATCATCTTTGTTTCTAAATTATTTTCCTAATACAAATCAGATAAAATGAAGTTAGCTTAAACTGCAAAATTTAAATAATATGAAATCTCAAGCTCTTTAATAAATAATAGCCATGCTATAAACAATATCTTTAAAATTGACTTTTCAGACATCATTTAATTAAGTAGAACAATTCAATATCTAATTTCCTTGGTTAAGATTTGAAGTCACTGGCCTCAATTTTTCCCATAGAACTTTGGAAAATATATTTGTTCTTTCTCATATTTTCTTTAAGTTTTCTAACACTATTTTATTAAGGTATAATTGACATACAATATTATATTAGTTTCAGGTACATAACATAATGATTCCATTCTTACATTTATCACAAAATGATCATCATAATAAATCAACATTCATCATCATACATAGTAACAGAATTTTTTTCCTGTGAGTTTCAAGCATGCAAAACAGTATTATTAACTATTGTTGTCATGCTATATATTACATCCCCATGAATTACTTGTTTTGTACTTGGAAGTTTGAACCTTTTGACTCCCTTCACCCATTTCTCTCACCTCTCAACCCGCACCCCCAGCCTTTGGGAACCCCTAGTATGTTTTATATATCAGCTTGTTTCGTGTTGTTCTTTGTTTTATTTTCTTTTGTTTTTTAGATTCCACATATAAGTGAGATCCCATGGTATGTGTTCTTTATTTTGGATTTAATCTCTTATCAGATATATAATTTGCAAATATTTTCTCCTTTTCAGTAGGTTGCCTTCCCATTCTGTTGATGGTCTTCCTTGATGTACAAAAGGCCTTTAGTGTGATGTAGTCCCACTTGTTTTGTTTTTTTGTTTTTTTGTTTTGCTTTTGTTGGCTTTGATTTGGGTGTCAAATTAAAAAAAAATCCTTATTACCAAAGTCAAGGAGCTTACCTCTCTAAGAGTTTTATGGTTTCAGGTCTTACACTCAATTCTTTAATCCATTTTGAGTTAATTTTGAGGTATGATATAAGATAACAGTCCTACTTCATTCTTATGCATGTGGTTTTCCAGTTTTCCCAACACCATTTATTAAAGAGATTGTCCTTTCCACATTTTATATTCTTGCTTCCTTCGTCATAAATTGCCATACATATGTAGATTTATTTCTGGACTCTGTTTTGTTCCAATGATCTATGTATCTGTTTTTATGGCAATACCATACTGGTTTTATTACTTTAGCTTTAGCTTAATTTATTACTTTAGCTTTGTAATATAACTTGAAATCAGGAAGTGTGATGCTTCCAGCTTTGCTCTTTCTCAAGACTGCTTTTCTATTTGGGGTTTTTCCTGTTTCCATAAAAATATTAGGATTGTTCTGTTTTTTGTGTGAAATATGCCATTGGAATTTTGATAGAAATTGTAGTAAATCTGTAGATTGCTTTGGGAAGTATGGACATTTTTTTTTTTTTAACTTTACAATATTATATTGGTTTTGCCATATATCGAAATGAATCTGCCACAGGTATACACGTGTTCCCCATCCTGAACCCTCCTCCTTCTTCCCTCCCCATACCATCCCTCTGGGTCATCCCAGTGCACCAGCCCCAAGTATCCAGTATCGTGCATCGAACCTGGACTGGCGACTCGTTTCATATATGATATTATACATATTTCAATGCCATTCTCCCAAATCATCCCACCCTCTCCCTCTCCCACAGAGTCCAAAAGACTGTTCTATATATCAGTGTCTCTTTTGCTGTCTCATATACAGGGTTATTGTTACCATCTTTCTAAATTCCATATATATGTGTTAGTCAGAATGGCTGCGATCCAAAAGTCCACAAGCAATAAATGCTGGAGAGGGTGTGGAGAAAAGGGAACCCTCTTACACTGTTGGTGGGAATGCAAACTAGTACAGCCACTATGGAGAACAGGGTGGAGATTCCTTAAAAAACTGGAAATAGAACTGCCTGGTGATCCAGCAATCCCACTGCTGGGCATACACACTGAGGAAACCAGAACTTTAAGAGACACGTGTACCCCAATGTTCATCACAGCACTGTTTATAATAGCCAGGACATGGAAGCAACCTAGATGTCCATCAGCAGATGAATGGATAAGAAAGCTGTGGTACATATACACAATGGAGTATTATTCAGCCATTAAAAAGAATACATTTGAATCAGTTCTAATGAGGTGGATGAAACTGGAGCCTATTATACAGAGTGAAGTAAGCCAGATGGACATTTTAATAATGTTAATCCTTCCAATCCATGAACACAGATCTTTGCCTTTATTCGTGTCTTAAATTTCTTTCATTAGCGTCTTATAGTTTTCAGTTTATAGGGCCTTCACTTTTTTGGTTAAATTTATTCCTAGGTATTTTATTTTTTGAGCAATTATAAACGGGATTGCTTTCTTAATTATTCGTTTAGATAGTTCATTATTCTTCTATATTTTCAATCATTTGTTCCACGAGTTTTCACTATAGAGTATTATCATCATCACCATTTTATATCTAAGGAAGCTGGTGCATGAAGAGAGCAACTTAACTTGCCAATGTCACACAACTGGTAAGGGGAAGATATAGCATTAGAAACTATGAATGCACAGTCTGAGCTCCTAACCATTATGCACACAGCCTCATATAGTGTTCCAGGGTTCTGGTTCTTTTATCTCTTCTCCTTCCACTGCATACATCCCCAAAACCTTTCACAAAAGTGACTATGATGAGAATTTTCGAGTCTGTATCTCCAATCATCAGCTCTCTCTTCCCACTTTCAACAGGTCCAACCTTGTTCACTGTACTGTCTCTGCTCCTCCTGCTTCCCTGATGGTGACTGCCATCACCAGCCACCCAGATCTGCTGATAAAAGCCTTCCTCCAGATCATATTTCAGGTTCCTTCAACTGATCAATATGAGAAAAGTTTAATGACTAAATCAGACTAAAACATTTTGATTTGTACATTCTTTAGATGTATCAGGAATCAAAAGAAAATTTTAACTGATTAGTTTCAACATTTTGCAGATTCAGCAAGCATAATGACCAATTTCAACTAAGTTTTTATAATTCCTCATAGTTTGTGTGTGTCTATATGTGAATATATATTTCTATGTAACTATGTATTTGGATATAGATATACACATAGTTTTCGTACACATGACATACAGATTTTGGCTGCCTTAATCTTCAATGTGGTGAAGGCTTGTTTGGGTATAGTTAGCCATCAGCAAGAAAAATTCTGTATTACCAATACTATCACCTGTGTGAGCTAGCAAGCACAAATTAAACGATTGTGATCTGAAATTGCTGTGTAATAACATTCAGTAATATTACTTACTTGCCAATAGTACCTAAGCTGACTTAACCATTCAAAGTCCGAGTCATCATTAACTTTCTTTTTAACAAGTGTTGTGAGAACATCTCTAGCATGGACATCCAGCACCACAAGGGCTCCCAGAGTAACACGATTTTGCTTCGACAATTTGCCACGAACCAAGGTGACAATATCATCAATTTGCTTGTTACATCTTTCCAAATATTCCTCAAGGGCCTGAAAGAAAATAAGATATAATTACTCAATGTGGTCAGAATCCCTTTGAACAAAAATTTTTTGACCTAGCACATATACAGAGTAGAGTATTATCTACATTTTTATCATAACTTGTGATACTACATAACTTAAAAATAATCAATTTCTTTTTACTACAAAGGTATTAGGTTTTCAATGGCAACGATCTTTCAATTGAAAAATCTTTCAGTGGGAAAGACTGAAGGCAAAAGGAGAAAGAGGCAGCAGAGGATAAGATGGTTAGATAACATCACTGACTCAATGAACATGAATCTGAGCATACTCCAGGAGATAGTGAAGGATAGAGGAGCCTGGAATGCTATAGTCTATGAGGTCAGAGTTGAAGATGACTTAGCAACTGAACAAGAAAAACAAATCAGGCCAGACAAAGTAAACATACATGGTCTGTGCTATCCAACACCCTTCCCTTTCCGCTTTTCACGCCTGTATGTTCTGTGGTTGTAGTGAGCTGTCAGTCATATTGTCCCATCTCCAAAGCAACATGAAGGAGGGTATGTGTGACTAACCAGAGTGAATCACAATTCTTTCCAAGGACTACTATACTGATTGGAAGAAAAGTGCTTTTCACAAGACTTGGAAGACTCTGAGTACACCAATCTGAAGTTACTGAAAGCCTTCACCCTCACTGCAGAATAAAGCCCGTAGAGACCAGCAGAGATGAAAAACACACACAAGAGAGAAACTGCAACAGTGATGAACAGAGATTCTAATTCCAAATGCTCCATCTTAGATCCCATGAGTCCTTCTAGTACTCACAGGGAGCTGTGAGTACCAAAAGCTTCTGAGTAGGATTTCATGCTGGGAAAGACTGAGGGCAGGAGGAGAAGGCAGCAACAGAGGATGAGATGGCTGGATGGTATCACTGATTCAATGGACATGCGTTTGAGCAAACTCCAAGAGATAGTGAAGGACAGGGAAGACTGGTGTGTTGCAGTCCATTACGCCACAGACATGACTTAGCGACTGAACAACAAGAATCTACTATTTACATTAGCAGAATATATTTTTTCTTTACTAGAAAAGCCAGATTTAGAACTAAAATTTAGCTTCAAACTGTGATAAATTAAGGTCTTTAGGAACTATATCATATGAAGCAATGAGAATTCAGATCAGCTAAATTGAAAAAATCATGATACTAAATTGTTTTTGTTATATTTTCTTCATTGTAAACTGTTCTGTACAGTAAACTAATGAATCTAAAAATAACTACTATTATATAATCTGCCAAAATGAACCTGGTCTGGAATAAAATACTTTTATCATACCTCAGTTCAGTTCAGTTGCTCAATCATGTCTGACTCTTTCCGATCCCATGGACTGCAGCACACCAGGCTTCCCTGACTATCACCAACTCCTGGAGCTTGCTCAAACTCATGTCCATTGAATTGGTGATATGCACAATGATACATTTACTCAAAATCATATAAATATTTTCAATAACCCAAGTTTTGATTACTTCATGTATTTTTAGCCCTCTAATGCCTCATACTGATTAGTTCCACAGTCAATATTCTTTGAATAAATAAATGGAAATGGATCCAGAGGGGAACAGGTCCTCTGGGAGCAGGACATACAACAAGGTGCCATTATAGCATTAAGCTCTAGACAACTTGGGGTGTCTGCAGCGAGTGGAAACGCCTAGTCTTCTCTGAGGCTGCCAAGAAGTCTCCAGCTAATCAAGTAAAGTCTTCGGTTTCAGATGTGAACCACACATTAATTAGGGGAAAAGTTATCAACACATAAAATACAAAAACATATGCTATCCTCCCAAGATAGAACTACATGTTAAATTTTCTTAAATCATCAATGCTTTTGAATACTAAAACATGTGCCCCTCCTGATGCTGCTACAGAACTTAAATAAACCAAATATGCATGTGATGTGACAGGGACAAGGCACACAGGAGCAGATGAAGGGCATATTGATGCAGAGTATTCATAAGCAGAAGAAAAAGAAAAGAATTTTTAAGGATACGCACAAAGCTTAATTTCATTCCATAAAATTTAGCTATGTAAAACACCACAAAATATAACAGAAGAGAACAATCTAGCAAGCAACAGCAAAGACTCTCTGCTGCTGCTACTGCTGCTGAGTCGCATCAGTCGTGTCCGACTCTGTGCGACCCCATAGACGGCAGCCCATCAGGCTTCCCCATCCCTGGGATTCTCCAGGCAAGAACACTGGAGTAGGTTGCCATTTCCTTCTCCAATATTGGAGAAGAAAAGACTCTCTAAATCCCACTAAACTACAGCTTTAGAGGACCTACATCTAGGAAGCTGAGTTCCCCTGGAATAACAGTCACTCAAGGCATGGATTCTCCTTTTGTCTTTCTGTATGAATGGTTCTATATGTGTACCATATTAAGTGACAGAAAAATAGGAGTAAACTAATAAATGAGTGAATAAATAACCTCATCTCAGTATCAGTGGATACTGATGTAAACCAACCGGGGGGGGGGGGACCTATTTGTATCTTTATACAATATGGTAAGAATTGCAGGCAGATAGTTTCACTTTTCACTTTCATGCATTGGAGAAGGAAATGGCAACCCACTCCAGTGTTCTTGCCTGCAGAATCCCAGGGACGGGGGACCTGCCCTGGTGGGCTGCTGTCTATGGGGTCTCACAGAGTCAGACATGACTGAAGCGACTTAGCAGCAGCAGCAGCAGTTTTGAGCAGAGGACACATTGAAATGGAATGACTTGAATTGTGTGTCTCTTGAGATTCAAATTATGCTTGGGAGATAAGTAGAAACAAGAAAGGTTTACACTTAAATCCTCTACTTCAACTCCTACCAGAGAAAAATATGGTTTTGGCAGATGGGTGCAGTTTAATTGACACCACATTTAAACTGAAGAAACATGGAAGATGCCCGTGAATTTGCCCAATTAGCTCACACTTGTTTCTTTGTCCCCTCTATTTACCACAACAGTGAATGAGAAAGCTGTCCTGGTGGTTTGGGGCCAGCAAGGAGTAAGAACCAGAGGCTACACGTATCCCCAGTAACCCACACTGGCAGTGGAGGAATCCCTTTGTGTAGGGAGGTGGATGAATGGTAGCTTCACAGTGAAAAGACAAAATGAAGTTTCTGGACCCACTGGGTAAAAAAGGAAAATGCACATGGAGACAGAGAGCCAAGACTCCAGGAGTATCCAAGGGCTTATTGCAGTGAGAGAAACCCTCACTCCCGCGCTTTGATTTCCATGAAGAAAGACTTTTCCCCCTAAAATCCCCGATTTCCTGCCCCACATCTTCGTTCTTCCCCAGAGGAGAAATAAGTGACTTGTTGGTAAGTTGGAATCAACTAAGCATGTGTTACTCAGCTCCTTCCTCTATGACATCTGCTTGCTTACAGGAATACAAGACTCTCAAACCCAACACTCAGTGTTCCACAATACCTTACACACAATAATGCCAAACTCCATGTAAAAAAAAAAATTGTTTAAAACTCATGGTTTTAAACAACATCTGCAATTGCTGGATTCTGATTAGCCCATCAGTCAAGTGAAAGTTGATCTGCTTGAAATCCTACTTTAAGGATAAGAATGTGGCACTGAAGGCAGCTTCTGTTTTTAATTAATAATAGCAATTCAATTAATAATAGTATATTCATATATCTTCTAGAATAATTAAAATCAAACTTTACTCAAAATGTTAACTAAAAAATAATACAAAAAAATAAAAATAGTCAAAACAAGTCAATTAATATCTTCTCTTCATAGGGCTTCCCAGGAACTCCTTGCAGTACAAGGGACTCTCAAGAGTCTTCTCTAAAACCACAGTTCAAAAGCATCAATTCTTCGGTGCTCAGCTTCACAGTCCAACTCTCACATCCATACATGACCACTGGAAAAACCATAGCCTTGACTAGACGGACCTTTGTTGGCAAAGTAATATCTCTGCTTTTCAATATGCTATCTAGGTTGGTCATAACTTTCCTCCCAAGGAGTAAGTGTCTTTTAATTTCATGGCTGCGATCACCATCTGCAGTGATTTTGGGGCCCAGAAAAATAAAGTCTGACACTGTTTTCACTGTTTCCCCATCTATTTGCCATGAAGCGATGGGACCGGATGCCATGATCTTAGTTTTCTGAATGTTGAGCTTTAAGGCAACTTTTTCACTCTCCTCTTTCACTTTCATCAAGAGGCTTTTTAGTTCCTCTTCACTTTCTGCCATAAGGGTGGCGTCATCTGCATATCTGAGGTTATCGATGTTTCTCCCAGCAATCTTGATTCCAGCTTGTGCTTCTTCCAGCCCAGGATGTCTCATAATGCACTCTGCATAGAAGTTAAATAAGCAGGGTGACAATATACAGCCTTGATGTACTCCTTTTCCTATTTGGAACCAGTCTCTTGTTCCATGTCCAGTTCTAACTGTTGCTTCCTGACCTGCATACAGGTTTCTCAAGAGGCAGGTCAGGTGGTCTGGTATTCACATCTCTTTCAGAATTTTCCAGTTTATTATGATCCACACAGTCAAAGGCTTTGGCATAGTCAATAAGGCAGAAATAGATCTTTTTCTGGAAATCTCGTGCTTTTTCGATGATGCAGCAGATGTTGGCAATTTGATCTCTGGTTCCTCTGCCTTTTCTAAAACCAGCTTGAACATCTGGAAGTTCATGGTTCATGTATTGCTGAAGCCTGGCTTGGAGAATTTTGAGCATTACTTTGCTAGTGTGATTGCAGCCATGAAATTAAAAGACGCTTACTCCTTGGAAGGAAGTTATGACCAACTTAGATAGCATATTCAAAAGCAGAGACATTACTTTGCCAACAAAGGTCCGTCTAGTCAAAGCTATGGTTTTTCCAGTGGTCATGTATGGATGTGAGAGTTGGACTATGAAGAAAGCTGAGTGCCGAAGAATTGATGCTTTTGAACTGTGGTGTTGGAGAAGACTCTTGAGAATCCCATGGACTGCAAGGAGATCCAACCAGTCCATTCTAAAGGAGATCAGTCCTGGGTGTTCTTGGAAGGACTGATGTTGAAGCTGAAACTCCAATACTTTGGCCACCTCATGTGAAGAGTTGACTCTGAAAAGAGTCATCAGAAAAGACTCTGATGCTGGGAGGGATTGGAGGTGGCAGGAGAAGGGGACGACAGAGGATGAGATGGCTGGATGGCATCACCGACTCAATGGACAAGAGTTTGGGGGAACTCCAGGAGTTGGTGATGGACAGGGAGGCCTGGTGTGCTGCGATTCATGGGGTCACAAAGAGTCGGACATGACTGAGGGACTGAACTCTCTGACTGACTTATTAGTGTGTGCTGCTGCTACTGCTAAGTCGCATCAGTCGTGTCCAACTCTGTGCCACCCCATAGATGGCACCCAACAGGCTCCTCCGTCCCTGGGATTCTCCAGGCAAGAATACTGGAGTGGGTTGCCATTTCCTTCTCCAATTAGTGTGTGAGATGAGTGCAATTGTGCAGTAGTTTGAGCATTCTTTGGCATTGCCTTTCTTTGGGATTGGAATGAAAACGGACCTTTTCCAGTCCTGTGGCCACTGCTGAGTTTTCCAAATTTGCTGGCATATTGAGTGCAGCACTTTCACAGCATCATCTTTCAGGATTTGAAATAGCTCAACTGGAATTCCATCACCTCCACTAGCTTTGTTCATAGTGATGCTTTCTTTTTTTTTTTTTTCCATTGTTTTTCTATTTTTTTTTCATTTCAGGATTATAGAAAGCAAAACAAAACAAAACTAAATGCACAATGCCAGAAAATCTTGCCACTATCTCATCATTGTATTTGAGTGAATTCTTTTTTTTTTTTTATTTTTAAATTTTACATAATTGTATTAGTTTTGCCAAATATCAAAATGAATCCGCCACAGGGATGCTTTCTAAGGCCCACTTGACTTCACATTTCAGGATGTCTGGCCCTAGGTGAGTGATCACACCATTGTGATTATCTGGGTCATGAAAATCTTTTTTGTACAGTGCTTCTGTGTATTCTTGCCACCTCTTCTTAATATCTTCTGCTTCTGTTAGGTCCATACCATTTCTGTCCTTTATTGAGCCCATTTTTGCATGAAATGTTCCCTTGGTATCTGTAGTTTTACTGAAGAGATCTCTAGTCTTTCACATTCTATTTTTTCCTCTATTCCTTTGCATTGATCGCTGAGGAAGGCTTTCTTATCTCTTCTTGCTATTCTTTGGAACTCTGCATTCACATGGGTATATGATCCCCTGGAGTAGGAAATGGCAACTCACTCCAGTATTCTTGCCTGGAGAATCCCATGGACAGAGGAGCCTGGCAGGCTATAGTCCATAGGCTTGCAAAGAGTCAGACATGACTGAAGCAACTTAGCACAGCATACTTCATAGTATAGTTTTATTGAGGGCATAAAAGAGAATTATTTTAAGTAATTCCTCCTAATCCTTCTAAGTTTAGGAAGTTTCTTTGTCCTACTATCACTACTTTTGAAAGCATAAAAATGTATATAATAACAAGATTGAGGCTCCAGTATCCTTGGATTTTGGGTGGATGGTCTTAATTTTTTAGAATAATTGTATTTTGGCAATAATCACTATTAAAGAAATGCTGAAAAACCTTGGGTCTATAAAAACTTACCTCTTGTCCTTTTGCAATAGCTGTCTGTACTTCTAATGTCCAAAAAGTTTGGGATACACAGAGCACTGTTTGTCCAGGCCACTCTCTTACCCAGTTAATTCGTTCATTTTGTGTATAGGCAAGAATTGCATCTTTAATTACCTAATTGAAAAAGAAAATGCTTACAGGTAATCAGTTTCACACTTTACTTGAACAAGCTAAACAATGAAGAGCTAAATCCTAAATGGATTAACTTGTACTGCTCTACTTCTTACATTTTAGCCGATTATGAATATTCAAATCATGCGAGTAGACTATTTAAAGTTTTTTCATACACCTGTGAGCAAAAAAATATTTTATATAGCATTTTATTTTGATGATATATAATCTATTTGTATAAACCATATTATATGAAATATTTCTTTGACCAGCCAAAGATGTCTTAGATACTTTTGGATTGAAAAACAAAAGCAGTATTTTTACAAAATGTAAGTTCAAGTAAAGCCAAAATGAGATCCTTCAAATTCAGATAATTGCTTACTTTGAACTTAATCCGATCCCCACTCAGCCATGTGCACATGTGTACATGCATATTAGGCAAACTACATAACTCCTCTAAAGTTTTTCCTATGTTTCCAGATCTCGCTTCCTTTGATGCCAAAGGCTATGCTGACAGGGTGGATGTAGACTTCATTCACAGAGAGTTGAGAGTTGTAAATTCAGGAAGTCTAAGTCATGTGCTTTGCTGCATATGTTTTCAGTGGATCCGTAGATCCACTTTTTCAATCAGTCTAATTTATTATATCAACCAAAAATAGTAAGGGCCAACAAAGGTCTGTCTAGTCAAGGCTATGGTTTTTCCTGTGGTCATGGATGGATGTGAGAGTTGGACTATGAAGAAAGGTGAGTGCTGAAGAGTTGATGCTTTTGAACTGTGGTGTTGGAGAAGACTCTTGAGAGTCCCTTGGACTGCAAGGAGATCCAACCATCCATCCTAAAGGAGATCAGTCCTGGGTGTTCTTTAGAAGGAATGATGTTGAAGCTGAAACTCCAGTACTTTTGCCACCTCATGCGAAGAGTTGACTCATTGGAAAAGACCCTGATGCTGGGAGGGATTGGGGGCAGGAGGAGAAAGGGACAACAGAGGATGAGATAGCTGGATGGCATCACCAACTCGATGGATGTGAATTTGGGTAAACTCTGGGAGTTGGTGATGGACAGGGAGGCCTGGCATGCTGTGATTTATGGGGTCGCAAAGAGTCGGACACGACTGAGCGACTGAACTGAACTGAAGAAGTGATAGCCATGTCAGTGTTTGAATTTCTGAAAAGGTTGTCAAAGTTACATTTTTATGAGAAAAATATAAGGATAGGTGAACCTTTCTGGACTTCTATAGTTTAGCTAGGATATTTACAGAGCTGAATTGAAATGAAGGGCAATGCTGACTATTGATAATAAAGAAAATGTATTAATAAAAGGCCAGAAGTAGCCACAAAAAAGGCAGGTGAAAAGGGAAAGATGGGAGAAACACTGGAAAGACTAGAAGGAACAGTAGAGAAATGCCAAGGATGAAATATATATGTGTTCTAGAAGGATTCTGTGGAGAGAACAAGAGGGAAACATATAATCTAATTTACAGATTTCTATATAGTTGGAAGAGGACAAACATGATTACAGAAAGTTCTATGATATCATATATAAAATATATTACTAAACTATGTATACCATATATGAAAAATTACATATATTTTGGTGGTAGCAATCTACATTAAACCTATGATAACACAATAAGGTAAGGGGCAAAGGTACCAAGAACATGATATTTTATCATTTACAAATGACACAAAATTCACATACTTTAGGCACACAGTAGCCTTTCAAGCATGCAAATAACATACAGCACAACACAGTAACACACGTCTCCTATCTGTAGTATTTTATATTGCATTTACTTGCATTTTCCCACCAATTTACACATGAACATTTAGAAAAGATATTTCCTATACCATTCCTTGCCAACCCAACTTAATAGTCTGAAATGATAACTAAAATATTTTATCTGAATACATTGGCAAAGTTAAAAGATTAGTTGAAATAGTATTAACTATGTCTAAATTAATGAGTTATCACTGCACACATCAATTAACAAACCATATAATCAATTTAAGTAGTGGTCAAAATAGTTGTTTTTAACTATTTAACAATTATTTAATTGTTAATAGATACATAAATGAAAACATTGTCAATACTTATCAAGACCTATGGAAGCTTATTCTCTTTTGTCCAGTGATCCTATATATTTAAGGTATCATGAGAAAATAAATAATTCAAAGAAGCCATCTCTATCATAAGGACATTCATTATAATTTAGTCCATAATAGGGAGAAATGAGAAACTGTCCAAAAGATTTTACACCTATTGAAAAAATATAATTCAAGCAGATACTCAAATTATATTTGAGAGAAAGGGGCATTAAGGTACATGATGTATATTAAATACCTGGATTCCAATGAATTTTTCAATAATGTATGATAGAATTTGAAAACTTAGTGAAAACTGTGTTGATTAGGACCTGATGCCATGTTTCCTTTTAGTTCTTGCTCTCAAGCTTCCCTGATGAATCATGATTTTTACTCCTGGTAAGGAACTTGAATGATAAGTTCACACTATGGTAAAAAATGAATTTAACTGCTCAACCAATATCTATTTGCCTCCATGACTTAAAATTCTCTAGTAACAAAAAAAAATATTACAAATGATTGAGATGATAATGTGTTAATGTGAGATGTGAAGTAACTGTTAATGATTTTCTAACATTTTGGTACATATGTTACATATGCACAGAACAAAAGAAAGCACCATAGAAACCGATGTGAAACTGTAGAGAGGTGCTTCCTAGACAAGACTAAAGATAGACCATGTAGATTAAAGTGTGCTGCTACTGCTAAGTCACTTCAGTCGTGTCCGACTCTGTGCGACCCCATAGACGGCAGCCCACTAGGTTCCTCTGTCCCTGGGATTCTCCAGGCAAGAATAGCGGAGTGGGTTGCCATTTCCTTCTCCAATGCATGAAAGTAAAAAGTCAAAGTGAAGTTGCTCAGTCGTACCCGACACTTAGCGACCCCATGGACTGAAGCCTACCAAGCTCCTCCGTCCATGGGATTTTCCAGGCAAGAGTACTGGAGTGGGTTGCCATTGCCTTCTCCAGATTAAAGTGTATCTAATATCCAAAGCACAAGAAATGAGACGGACTCAAGACTAAAACCCAAGTTTTTTGTAATATGCATTGCTTGTCAAGTGAGTCATTACAAAAATAATACCACAGACCATATCTTTGCCTTCAATCTATTATAATTGAGTTGATAATTTATGACTCAGTTTCTAAATAACAGTGTATTTATCAGTAATACATTACATTCTATCATCTTTACTAGAAATAATAATAAATATAGCCAGCTACCTTGTGGATGGATTTAATCATAACTCTCTCTAACTCAACCAACCACTTCTCCACTTGACCTCTGGCTTTGGCTGTTGAAATGGTGTCTACGAGTTCCACCACCTCTCCCTCACTACTTTTCATGTGAGTAATGTCCAAACTTTCTGTAAATTCCACTTTTGCAATTCCTTCAAAACATTTCTTCAAGTGAGGTTGCACTCTGTCAGGAAAAAGAATATTTAAAAGAATTAACCAAATAAAAGAATTCCCTAAATATCAACGTTTTGTGTATTCCAAACTTTATTCAAAATTCATAAATGTGCATTATGCATGACGCCCCTGCTAGATGCTGAAGATGAAGTGTTGAAGGGAAAAAAAAACATATATACAGACTATACATACATGAGTCAAGTGGGAGGTCATCATTAACTGAATAATCACAAAAGACCTATAAAATTACAGCTATTATAAGAGCTACATGAGGCTTTGTTTCCAGCACAATGAATTGAAAGACATTAAAAGTAATATAAGGACCAAATCAATCTTGACCAACAGATAAAACACTAATCTGAAGAACCTTCAAATGCACCAAAGCATATTGATATTTCAACTGGGATCTTCAGAGACTGCTAGCAAATTATACAACAGGATTAGAACTTTGAATAAATCAACTACTTGGAAGGTGCCCAACTTTGGTCTACACACTGTAATATAAATGGAACTGACTAAATTCCTCATTTTTGGCATGTTCTGGATTACTTATCTCTTACTTTGAAAGCACAAAACACAAAACTAAGGATTGTAACAAATATCTAATCACTGTCTGATTTATTCTAGACACCCTTCTAAAGAATCAAGAATCAGCTGTAGGGAGAAAAAGGTTAAAAACCTCAGCCATTATGGAGCTTATGTTCTGCTGGAGGAAATCAAACAGTAAGCAAATAAGCACATTATAGTAAGCCAGATGACAAAAAAAGCGTGCTGAAAAAAAAAAAAAAAACAAGGCAGAGAAGGTAATCAGGAAAGGTGATTAGGGGGTGCTGGAAGGGGTTGCAATCTAGTGACCAGGGAAGGCCTTCCTGAGCGGCAGGTATTTGAGCAGGTTTGCAGAGTACATCATTTGAAATGCCAGACTGGATGAAACACAAGCTGAAATCAAGAATGCTGGGAGAAATATCAGTAACCTCAGATATGCAGATGATATCATTCTAATGGCAGAAAGTGAAGAGGAACTAAAGAGCATCTTGATGAAGGTGAAAGGAGAGAGTGAAAAAGCTAGCTTAAAAGTCAACATTCAAAAAACTAAGATCATCACATCCAATCCCATCACTTCATGGCAAATAGATGGAGAAGAAAATGGAAACAGGGGCAGATTTTATTTTCTTGGTCTCCAAAATAACAGCACATGATGACTGAGCCATGAAAGTAAAAGATGCTTGCTCCTTGGGAGAAAAGCTATGACAAACCTACACAGTGTAGTAAAAAGCAGAGACATCATTTTGCTGACAAAGGTCTGTATAGTCAAAGCTATGGTTTTTCCAGTAGTCATGTAAGGATGTAAGACCTGGACCATAAAGAAGGCTGAGCACTGAAGAATTGATGCTTTTAAACTGTGGTACTGAAGAAGACTCTTGAGAGTCCCCTGGACAGCAAGGAGATCTAACCAGTCAAGCCTAAAGGAAATCAATCCAGAATATTCACTGGAAGGATTGAGGCTGAAGCTGAAGCTCCAAACCTTTGGTCACCTGATGCAAAGAGCCAACTCACTGGAAAAGACCCTGATGCTGGGAAAGATTGAAGGGAGGCGGAGAAGGGGATGACAGAGGATAAGATGGTTGGATGGCATCACCGACTCAATAGACATGAGTTTGAGCAAGCTCCGGAAGATAGTGAAGGACAGGGAAGCCTGGTGTGCTGCAGTCCACAGGGTCACAAAGAGTTGGACACAACTTAGCAACTGAATAACAACAACAAAAGAAGTCTTGTGAATATTTGGGTAAGGAGGATCTTAGGCCAAGAGAACAACATACTGAGGGAGAAGGCTGACTCTTCTATGGGAGAACTGCAAGGACTGTAGCAGAATAAACAAGAAGAAAACTAGTGGGGGATGAATAGGAAGGATCGTGGTGTAGTACCTGGTGAGTGACTGCAAGGCACCGAGAGAGCACTGACTTTTATTCTGCATGGGATGCAGAATAGTAATGTGTTCTGAAAAATCTGTAAGACAATATGTGATAAAAAGAGAAATCCACCCCAGACTTAGAAAAATATCATTCAATGGTATTTCTTATGTTTTAATCATCAAATAAGTTGATAACAGGAATGATTTACAATAGTCTTAAATTATTACATAAACACAATCATATATAACTGGAGAAGGAAATAGCAACCCACTCCCGTATTCTTGCCTGGAGAATCCCATGGACAGAGGAGCTTGGAGGGTTACAGTCCATGGGGTCGCAAAGAGTCAGACACAACTAAGCAACTAACACAACAACAACAATCATATACAAGTTCTGCATTATTCTAAAAATTAAATTTAAGCAGACAAACTTAGCCATGTATGATGTATGCATTATGATATATATACTAATACTGATATGCCTTACTTACCTAGTGGGATCTTTAGTCTCAGATAGGATCTCAAGAAGTTCATCATTAGACAAGAAAAAGAATCTGGGGAAGAAGAGACGTTTCTTTTCCAAATATTCATTAAGTCCTTTAAGAATGAGTTCCAAAAGCTCATTAGATTTTTTCAGCCTCTCCAGCATCTTCTCAATAGTTACAACTGACAGAACATGTTTATCCTAAAAATAAAAGAAAATTCACAACTCAAAAATACTAGATACTGACTTCATATTATATTTGAGATTGCATGGTTTTAATATAACAAAGGTTACACAAATTTTAAAGTGAATAGTTTTTGTTTTTTTTTTTTAAAGTGCTCTTGCATGGTCTAGATCTAACCAGCCTCTTTAATTACATAAAAGCCATGTTAACTGGATCCTCAGTTAACTAAACTTATTTTTGGTACTTAGCCAAAGTGAGTTTGGTATTTACTGAAAGATCAATCAAAAATTTCAACTGTAAATTGTTTCATACAGAAATTTGATTCCACTGCAGGAAAATGTTTTTGTTAATAGATTTTCAATGTGACTGGAAAGAAAGACAATTTTCTGCTTTGTTTTAAAATATAACAATATAATGGGAACACAGCAATTTAATCAAAGAACAAAATAATTATCATTAATACCTGTTTTTTCAGTAGAACAGGTTCATATGAAATATGCAACACATCAATTCACTTATCTTTAAAGTGGCGCAATTTTCTAAAGGCATTTTATTATATTTCCTAAGAGTTTTATACTTCAAATAAACATTTTAAAATGCACACAAAGTCAGCATGACAGAGACTCAGGTCATAAATTAATGTGCAATTCATTAAAAAGAAGTATGGGGTAGTATTCTTGTACTTTGTTTAAAAAACTAAAATGATGTTCTTAGAGTGCCACCTTCTGGAGAAGTATGTTTTTCTTTGTCGGGAAAAAAAAAAAAGTTGCTAATAAATGCGAAAAATTCCTTTCACAAATTAACAATGTTTTATTTTCAGCCAAAGAATATACCACAATTTGCTATTTTAGATCAGAGATTTTAAAGTTAAAAAATTCAGTTATTTAAAACAACGGTTCATATTTCTTTCCCTAAATATTATAATTACAAAAGAAATACTTCTGGAAACACTTAGCATTTGAGCAGGAAAAAAATTTTATTGAATTCCTCAGGTGAAACCTATTAATCTAGATCAGCTTAAGACTCTGAACCAAATATGCTAGTTCTGAATGAATATATGTGATAACCTATGTACCTTGGTATATGGTCTTAAGAAAAAAATATAGACAAGTAATCATTATCCTGACTAGGAACTCTCTTTCCATGAGAAGGTAAACAGAATAGAAACTGCATCAGATGAAGGAAAGCACAGCCTTGTTCCTAACTGACATCCTTCTTACTACCTGTGTGACCTTGGATCATTTAACCAAACGGAGCCTCTGTCTCTTTATCTTTAAAATGGGGATAAAAGCCATCTCTCAAAGTTGTTATGAGGCTCAAATTAGACAAAATATTGGAAGCACCTAGTACGGTGCCTAGAACACATATACACTCGAAATCACCCTTTCCATTTCACCTTCTATAAATGTCTCTTGAAACAAACAAACAGATATCACCCTGGGGGAATGGATGGAGCAAGTCACTTACATCATGCTATCGATTCAATGGAGCTAAAATGAACAGTTTATAAACTGCCTTCCTTCTGGTGAGATAATTATCATAGTAAAATAAAACTGGCTTTAAGTTCCACACTGGCACTGCCACAAAATTCTGGTACAGAGTAAGCATTCCATAAATATCTGTTGACTGACTGAGTGACTGAGGATGAGTTCAGTTCACAGAAACAAAAAGCAACTCAAAGAAGTTATTCTGTACCAACAAAAGAAAGTTTTCAAGTTTTCCTACTGTACCAACTCATTAGCTAATGCTGTCAAGATAGAACAGTAAGATATTAAAACAGGAAGCTACCAGAAATGTGAAACTAAGTGCAACTCCTTTGACACTTTAATTACTTTTCATCTTCTGGAGAGGAAAAGAAATTATTAACTACCATATTTTTTTGGTTAAAGGATAATTTTACAAATTTTAGGTGTCTTCTTTTGCTTACCAAGTATCACCACTCTCATCAGCTCAAATGACAAGCTATTGGCTAATTTACATTTCTAAACCAAATGCCGGTGATATCAGGGCCCGAAACTTTAATTGGGGGTATACAGAGGGCATTCTAATTACTGCTGCCATGAGAAGCTGCATAGAAAGTACACTTAATGGAATTAAGCTCAAGACAGTTCACTAAACTTCCAGAAGCATAAACTTCCTAATCAGAAACCCCTAGACAACAGAAAACTGGTCAGATCTTCACTAAACCTATTAAGTATTAGAAAGGAAACATGGATTCACCAAGTAGAGCTTTATGCTCTCTTACAACTTTCAGATCCTTCGACCTCACCAAAAAATAGAAATCCTTTCAAGACGTAGGATGTTTCTAGGATTACTCCAGCTCTTAGGACTCAGGAGTTATCTAACACTGAATTTTTAGAGAAGGTTGTTCAGAATGAACTCAGAATTCTTAGAACTAGCAATAATTCAAGGATCAATCTCAATTTAATTATTCATTCACTCTGGACAAATATTTTTGGAGAGCCTGCTACATGCCTGACACTGTTTTCAGTGCTTGGGCCACAACTGTGAACAAAGCAAAGACCCCAGCCTCCAAAAGGAGACAGGTGATAAGTAACAAAATAATTCATACATCATATAGTCAGTTAGAAGGTGATGAATGCTGCAAACAAGAAAAGGGGGCATCAGGATGGCCAGAAAAGGCAGAGGCAGGTTTCAAATTAAACACGGTGTTCAGTGTAAGCCTCTTTATAAAGGGAATAGTTGAGAAAAGACTCCAAAAAGCAAAGACACTGATCAGCTCTGCAGATATTTGGAAGAACAGGGTCCAGTAGGTACAAAGGTTCTAGGGTGGAGTATGTTTGGCATGTGTGATTCAAAAAAGGAAGCTAGCATGGCTAGAATAGAGTAAGTAAGGTGGAAAGTTATAAGGACAGAGAGGTAAAAGGGTAAAGTGAGTAAATCAAGAACTTCCTGCTCAATGAAACTACTGCTATGTCCCATACAGAAGCATTTATCCCCTGGATACTAAGATATTTCAACTAGCAAGACCAAAAGTTGGGAAGCAGAACTGTTGTGAGTCATTTATTGGGTGAACTAGTATGAAAAGTCAACATCATTTTCACTCCTTAATTCCCAGATCCATGAACTGTGCTTATGGGAGCTGGTTGAGAATATGGGCTATGTATCCTCTAGAACTGCATGCCAAACTCACAAGCTATTTTCTTCCTGCTCATATAGCAACTGAGTCTTCAACATGAGACATTCCACTTTTTATAAGGTCAATGTTCACATTAGGATCTGTAAATCTTAAAGAGTATCAGTCAGTTGCCTCATTTCCTCTGTAATGTGAATTGCATAGCAGAAGCAGTATCGTATGGAAACTGAGACAATAAGTCATTCAGTAAGTCCATGAATGACAGTGTTGGCAGAAACTTGGAAAAGAAAGGAAAGTCCTCTGGTGCAGACAAATCACTGATCCCTTCTATTCTGAAACAGGTGCACTGTATTTAATTCCTTCTAAATGGCTGCCTGGTCCCTTCAGGTGTGATCCTGTGTCAGAAGCATTTTGTTCGTTTCTGATGTTGGCAGCTTGGACGCTATGCAGTGTTGGGTAAGGGACAGCCCATGATGACAAATACTTCCATAATTCTCATCTCTGCCATTATGACTTCTTTGTTTGTAGCCTGGGTGACCACATATTCCCAGTTTAATGCGGAGAGTTCTGGCTTATGCTTGCTTTCCTGGCTTACTTATTAATTGCTCTAACTTGCAGAAGTTCTGCAGTTTGGGCAATATATTATGTGATTTTTCCATTTCACAGCTCACTGTGCATACAATGGTGTATGCTGGTTGACATTCACAAACAGATCAACTGGTCAACTCTATTAAGTGCCTCCTTTGGCAGCACTACCTGTTATTAAACATTTATATGGAGCACAAATATACTCATATTCTAGTCTATTCTGTGATTCCTGATAGATCTCCTTATTACCAATCTTTCAATCTTGTTTCTTCTAAGTCCTTGATCATATAGCCAAACTGCTTACTACTGACTATGATCAGTAGTAAGTATGGATCAATGTAGATCCATACTTCTGACCATCTCTATAGGCAAGGTCAAAAAAAAACCCAAACAACTAATATTAATTGAAGTTGTACCCTCTGAAAGGATTCTCTTCCTACTACGCTTTGAGTCAACCCCCTAAAGTGGGGAGGGGTTGTAATTTTTGCTTCTGAATAATGCAAGCATATTTTGCAGAAACCTATAAACCAGTCTTTGTTTAAATCTTATTAAGGCAGGTTTTGGCAGAAATGAGTAAGTAAACAGAATGACTCACATCTCCGTGACTAGCTCATTGAAACATGAATGTCTGGTAAGTGCAGTCACATCAATCCATTAGACTGCATCTAACTTTGGTTCTCCCCAGACAAGCACTATTACAATACAATACCTCCCACACTCCTTAGAATTCTGAAAAGGCTTCTGGCAAGGGAAGCTCTCAGTGTGAGAGTCAGGGCAACCAGAGTTCATCAAGTTCCCTCCAATATCCCCAATTCTCAGTTCTCACCATCCCACTCTTTCCCAATAAGGAAATTATTGTTCGCAGAACAGATCTGACAAGGCTGTGAATTAAATTACATTGTAATTTGGCAACCTGCTGGATCAGACTGTCATTTTTGGCTATGTCAGAATTGTAGCTATGAGAATTAAGAGGCTCTCTGAGGGCAATCATAGAAGCATCTTAATCCTCTGACCATATCTTGAGCAGAGAATTTAAGCCTTTAATTAGACCATTTCTTTAGTTTTCCCAGGGTTTTAGAAAAAATTCAGCCATCTCACATCCCTTGTATTTCAAATTTGTACTATATTGACCTGTTCCAGCAGCCACTTGGTCCACCAAAGCATTGCTCGTGAAACAGACTCTTCACTTCACGAGACCAGTAGCATAATTTGAGTAAGTGAATTTTTCACTGCCTGCTGGGTACCACCAGTGTTCCATTTTCAGATGGTAACTAGATTTTAACCACCCTAAAGCCCAAGTGGGTCAGGTAGACAATCCTCGATCCCAACTTTGAGGTTTTGATACCTGTATTCAGAATTCAGTGCAGGATCTTTCTAGGTAATTAAGCAAAAAAGAAATCTAACATAGGGAATTAAGTGATTAAAAAATCACTAGAAGGTCTAAGGGAGCACACTCCAGTCTGGTTTTCCAGAAAAGCTCCGAGAACCCTGTGGAACTGATCTTCCAGAACGGTTATTTCTGCCCCAGTAAGAACAAAAGGACGCCACCAGTGGGACGACTGCATTCAAAAACACACCGTTGTGGCTGTGATTCTAGGATCAGAGAGCGGGGTCAGGAAGCCACCACCGTCATCATCTTTAAGTACCCATCAAACTGGTGGCCAGACATTGAAGACAAGGAAAAAAAAGAGACATTTTTTGACAGCAGAAATAGCTAAAATGGCAAGAAGATGGCTGCTGTATGCCTTCCAAATCCCTGATGAGTGCACCTAACCATCAAAATCAAATTTATTTCCAGAAACTTAGCTGTTAAGGAGTCTGGAAGACATAATTTTTAGCTTTCCAGCTCCCTAGAAACTGGTGAGATACTTGGTGCCAAGTGATATTTATGATAGTAAAAGGAAAAAGAAAAATAATGACCAAAAAATAATGGCCAAAAATATGCTTTTGGCCTGAAAAACAGAAAGAGTAGTGTTCATATTTATTGAGACGGGGTTAGACTATAAAAGGAAAAAGTTTGGGGAGAATTTCAAGAGTGTCTTTTCCTGCCTTGTATGAAAGGGGCCGCAAAAAGTAAGAACCAACTGAGCGACTGAACTAAACTCAGGAAATAAAAAAGGTTCATGTGGATCAAAAGTAAAATTTGGATAAATGCAAATGATCATCCACTTCTTTCAACTCCAAATGATAGGCAATTCATTGTTCCCATATTAGTTCCCACATTCTCTCTTCTCAGAGAGCCCCTAGAAAACTTTTCAAGTGCATGTAATGACAGAAGGCTAATGTCTTCATCCAGAAGTCTGTGCTATCACCAGTCTGCTGACCTGCTCCAGTGCTATCAGAACAAAAAAAGGCTCTGGGAGAAGGTGGTGTGGTGGGATGACCAGAGAGGCAAGGGCCATGTGCTCAAGGTTACTAAGAGGTAGAGAAGATGGATCCCACGTGCTGCAGACCCCAGGTGAAATTAAGGGCTACAAACCTGTGAAATACTGCTGTAGCATGGGGCAAAATACATATGAGAAGAACGTGGCAAAAGCCATCACTGGTCAATCAGTGTGAAGATGAAGCCAAGGATGACAAAACCTAGGGGAGATGCTCAAGGTAGAGTCTCTTGGCAACCAGAACTTGTCCGGGTCTTCACCCGTGCACTACGAGTTAAACTGTGGACTTCACCTGCCCATAGTTGGTCAAAAAGCTAGACTAGTTGTGATGACCAAGAGTAAAGGCACAGCGTGTGGGCATCAGAGACAGGAGGTCATCCAAATCATGACCACCAACAAAAAGAGCAGATAATTTGGCTGGATCAGTTACACCAGTGAATTTTTCTTTCTCCCTTCATTTTTTTCCTTTCCTCTTTCTACTTTCTCCCCCTCCCTCTACCTCATCCCTACCTCCTCCCTGTCCCAGTACCTGGTGATAAGCACAGGAAAGAGAAAAGCAGTGCAGGACAGCACAGTCCCCACCCACACACTCCAAAGAGGCCCCAGGTGTACCTGACTATGTGGAAGAGAAGAGCTCTAAATATAACATGAGACTGAGGTTCTCAAATAGGTATAGCTCAGTCTTCAAAGGCAAAATTATCCTAACCAAAAGTGGTGGGAAAATTCTGGAATTACACTGAACTTTCAGTAGGAGAGCCTTTCCCAGTGAGAAACAGCCTTTGGCCAAGCATAGTTGGGAGAAGATACCAAAACATAAAATTATTTCATGTTTATGCCATAAGGAATCAAAACAACCTCAATCAAGCCATTTATATTAACAATATCATTTACATTCTGTTTTTAACCTCTGAGCCTTTTCTCTTGGCATAGTTCTAAAAGGACATTTAGAAACCCCATCACTTCATGGGAAATAGATGGAGAAACAGTGGAAACAGTGTCAGACTTTATTTTTGGGGGGCTCCAAAATCACTGCAGATGGTGATTGCAGCCATGAAATTAAAAGATGCTTATTCCTTGGAAGGCAAGTTATGACCAAACTAGATAGCATATTCAAAAGCAGAGACATTACTTTGCCAACAAAGGTCCATCCAGTCAAGGCTATGGTTTTTCCAGTGGTCATGTATGGGATGTGAGAGTTGGACTGTGAAGAAAGCTGAGCGCCGAAGAATTGATGCTTTTGAATTGTGGTGTTGGAGAAGACTCTTGAGAGTCCCTTGAACTGCAAGGAGATCCAACCAGTCCATCCTAAAGGAGATCAGTCCTGGATGTTCATTGGAAGGACTGATACTAAAGCTGAAACTCCAATACTTTGGCCACCTCATGTTAAGAGTTGACTCATTGGAAAAGACCCTGATGCTGGGAGGGATTGGGGGCAGGAGGAGAAGGGGACAACAGAGGATGAGATGGCTGGATGGCATCACCGACTCGATGGACATGAGTTTGAGTAAATTCCAGGAGTTGGTGATGGACAGGGAGGCCTGGCGTGGTGCGATTCATGGGGTCGCAAAGAGTCGGACACGACTGAGCGACTGAACTGAACTGAAGGGTGAAAAGTGATGACTTTTTGTACCAAGCACTTAATCCAGTGACCTCTGGATTGTACAGATTATCCTCATTAGCCTTCCTAAGAGAATATGGACTTAGGTTTATTTTTAAGGCTTTGGAGAGTATAGACAAAAGCTGTCCTGATGCTAACATACTGAAAAAAAGAAAATGTAAAGGCAGTTGAGGAAGATAATCAAATCTTATAGCAAAAGTAAATGAAGTGTCATGCAAAGAACACTGCTTATTTGGGAATGAGAGTAAGTAATGCTTTTTTGTTAATATGTTTTTAATTCAGCAGTTTTATAGAATTAAAAGTCTGTTTCCATTGTTACTAGTCTCAGTATAGCTGCTCTTTCAAGGCATTGAACTATTAAATTTTCTTAGCAATATAAATTTTAAAGAGCATTTTGATGAAATGCCTGATTCGGATTCCTTGGTGGATCAGCCAGTAAAGCGTCTGCCTGCAATGCGGGAGACCTGGGTTCAATCTCTAGGTCAGGAAGATCCCCTGGAGAAGGAAATGGCAATCCACTCCAGTACTCTTGCCTGGAAAATACCATGGACAGAGGAGCCTGGTAGGCTACAGTCCATGGGGTCGCAAAGAGTCTGACACGACTGAGCGACTTCTCTTGATCAAATGCCAAAAAAAAATTTAACTTTTAAAATTATATTAACTAGGAGAATACAAGCATCTGCTTTATTCTTTTGGGGGGGGCAACAAAAATGAGGGGCAACATCATCCTCTTCCAAACAAAAACATATACATGTTACAAGGATTTTTCCAAGGAAACAATACATAAAAGGAGAAGCTAAATTTACAAAGCAAATTAATTAGAAATGAATAAAAAAAGAAAAGTGTGACTTATCAGTATGTTCTTTAAATATGGAATTCCAATGGAATTAATTCTACAAAATTTTGGTTTATACAATGTTTTGCTTCAAGTATTATTACATAAAATAAAGTAAACTCATTAAATAAACAGACCCATGTCCATCTTATGGGATATTTTCCTATCAAATCATATAGTTGTCACTGATACAATATTATAAACATTTAGGATTATAGTCACAATTTTAAAAGTTTAAATAATAAAAATAAACATATTTCCATTTTAGGATAGAAAGAAATTTAAGATAATCCTCTCCCTACTTTATAATAAACTTGTATCAATATTTGATCAAAACACCAATAGGGAAGTTTACATTCATTAACTATGCTTTGCAGATATGTCTTTTGAACTGAACATAAACCATACTTTCTTGAGTGTTACTGGTTTTTATTAAATATTCTCAAAGTATAATTTCTCCACTGTATCTGTGCATTGCTTGATTGATAGACTGCATTTTGTTTATATTTATTGGGCTCTTTAGATATATATATTTATCTTTGCTGCTCTTTTTTTTTAAGTCCCTACAGAGAAACTTCTTGATTGAGTGGTTGGCATTATGCTTTCTTTCTCACCGCAGAGCAGTTCAGAGGTGGTGCAGCCATAATGTGGGAGCCAGAGAACAGACAGGACACCCCATGCTGGGTGTGCGTTGCTATCTTTCTACCAGAGCATCTGGTAGGAACCACTGCTAGAACCACTGACATTAAATAATGCAAGTTCAATTTGGACCTCAAGAAGTAATCAGGACAGAACACCTACTTTCATTTTGATGTTTCTTGCTCCTGGGATTCTAAAATAATATCTAATGTGGGATATTAGATATGCGGGGAAAAGACAATGGCTTACTTGGATTGTTTTGAAAAAAATGTTACTTCGACAAAAATAATCATGTTCTCACAGATTTGTACCTACTTGTAGGACACTTTTCATTATATCTCTCCATGTTTTATCCACCGTTGTAAATCGCCTCCCTTCCTCAGGCATTTGAGACATAATGTCTGGAGAACTAAAAATGGGCTCCAAATACAGCCACGTGGCTTGGACCTTGAGCCATTCATCCAGAATCTCCTGAAGCAGCAGGAGCTTGCCCTCCCACTCCCTGAGGAGCAAAACACAGTGGTGCTTATCAACAGCAAATCAAGAAATGTTTCACACGCTAAAACTTAAAACTAGACTGTTAACAGTACATGCAATGTTGTTATGCCAATTTCCATTCATCCACCTACAATCAAAGATAAATCACTAGATTGGCTCTACAAAATCTGTATCTAAATAATAGCATCAACATTTATGCTAATACAGATGCACCTATCTACAAATGGGTTGGTTTCTATATATGTCATCTCAATAAACCTTTCTGCAATCCAATTCCATGCCAAAGAGTATGAGTTAAGAATGAGATTTTGGGGATAGTAATGGTATTCTCAATCAAAGGCACTCTGAACTTCTTCTTAGGAAAGGTAATTACATCCAAGATTCATTCTGGATGAATGAATTCTGTTTTTTAATTTTTTAAAAAATTTGGATGCATAATGGCTATCTTTCCAAGAGAAAATATTCCAATTGATAAGATATAACAGGTATTTAAAGAAAATCCTACACAATCATAAGTATATTCTGTTCTGTTCAGTTACTAAGTCATGCCTGACTCTTTGTGACCCCATCTATTAGTGTGGCATTTTTGAATTAAAATGAATTATTGGTTCATTTAAAATACAGAGGGAAAAATGACTAAATTTCCTTAAGAATAAATATTATAATTACAGCATAAACTAACAATTTTACAATCACAATTCTAAGGTCTTTGTGTGTATTTGCTCTATCCTCACAACAACCCTCAGAGGCAGGGTCCAGAATGTAATATACCATTCTAAAGGAGATCAGCCCTGGGTGTTCTTTGGAAGGAATGATGCTAAAGCTGAAACTCCAGTACTTTGGCCACCTCATGCGAAGAGTTGACTCATTGGAAAAGACTCTGATGCTGGGAGGGATTGGGGGCAGGAGGAGAAGGGGACGACAGAGGATGAGATGGCTGGATGGCATCACTGACACAATGGACGTGAGTTTGAGTGAACTCCGGGAGTTGGTGATGGACAGGGAGGCCTGGCATGCTGCAATTCATGGGGTCGCAAAGAGTTGGACATGACTGAGCGACTGAACTGAACTGAACTGAGGGATATTAAGGTACATAGAGGTAAGCATCAAGCTAATGAACAAAAGAGCCAGATTTGAACCTAGACAGTTGTAATCACTATGCTATGAGATAACATAGCCATAAAGAAGAATGATTGGTTAAAGGCAACAAAACTTAGATATGGTATGGCTTTATGTGTAGATTAATATATTACTCAATCATTTATACGGAGAAGGCAATGGCAACCCACTCCAGTACTCTTGCCTGGGAACTCCCATGGACAGAGGAGCCTGGTGGGCTGCAGTCCATGGGGTCGCACAGAGTCAGACATGACTGAGCGACTTCCCTTTCACTTTTCACTTTCATGCATTGGAGAAGGAAATGGCAACCCGCTCCAGTGTTCTTGCCTGGAGAATCCCAGGGACGGAGGAGCCTGATGGGCTGCCGTCTATGGGGTCGCACAGAGTCGGACACGACTGAAGTGACTTAGCAGCAGCAGCAGCATCATTTATAAATGGTGATCTGTAATTTTAGATTGTAAACACCAAGAAATGTATATAGGAGTTCAAAAAGTCACCATGTATTTTAAAATGTCTTTTAAAAATGCCCTTCCTTTCCATGTTCATCAATAAATTTGTCTTTCACACAAGGAAATGAATGCCTTTGCTTCCTTCTGGTGCTCTTCCCTCTCTCTCTATCTAATCCCTGCTAATGCAGAAAATTTCTCACTAGCTAATGAGCTCATGCATAATTCTTAAAAATAGAATCTAGACATGCCACTTTCAGAGAAGTTCAAAAATTACTCTTGATGAACACATTGGAGCAAGCTGGGCAGGAGGCAGAGCAATCAGAGACTGAGCCAACACCAATAGCTGGGCAAGCTCAAGTTTAGGATAATGTACCCATAACCAGAGGCTGATATCTCCAAGCAGATAGCTTTCCCTTGCCATGTAAATTCACAATAAAGATGGAAGTCTGATTTGGATTTACTCTTTTTTTAAGGTGAAATATAAACTGCTTAATACAGATCACAAAAACTGAAAAAAATTGACAGGTCATCTACAACAAACTAATTAGTCTATTTGGAAAAATACATAATATCTTCAATTTATTGTTTATATGTTCTATAAACTATGTTCATAGGCACAAGATTATTTTTGAGCATCAAATATATGAGATCGGGCTGTGAGCAATAAAAAAGAATATCTGGACACTGTCTACTACCTTTGCTCTGAATATAGATGATAGCAAAAAGTATCAAGACTCTTCTAAAAGAAATAAAGGTTAATATCCCTTACAATGTACTATTTAAAATATTAAGTATAAAGTGCAGACTCAATTTTCAAAAAGAACTGTATATTACATATGAGTGATAATTTTGATAACATACTATAAACACTGTCATAAAAATATCACGTTACCTCATTTGCTTTTCATAAGGCTTAATGAAGGGAGATCCTCGCATAGTTTGCGTCTTAATAATGTGGTCATCCAACAACATCTGAATTTCATCAACTGATGACAAAATAGATGTCCCACTTTCTCTATAAGGAAGAATGACAAATTCCATTGCATCCCATTCATTAATCATCTTCTCCATGGCCTTTTCGAGAGAATATTCTTTGCTAGCTGCTTCACTAATACCCTCAAACCTATCTAAATATGGCTCCAGATTCATATCTAAGAAAGAGAAGACAGTGGAATCATCTGCTGGCTGCAGTGGGTAACCAACAATGCTGGACATGGCCTCCCAGTGCCTGGGGCGCAAACCAGGATTACAGATCACTTGAATGAGAGGAATGTGCTGCTTGAAATCTTCCACCTTTGCTCTTACTTTTTTGGTCATTGCCAATGCATTGGGAGTGTCATGAAAGGTTTTCTCCAGCTTATAGAGTCCTCTCCAGTAATTTCCAACGTCTGTTTCTACTTGGTCTGGATTCACCTTGTTATATGGTCCTTCTGTCCATGCTCTATATTTGGTGCTAAATTCTACAGCAGTTTCATAGAGACGGAGATAAGGGTTCAAACCATCTTGGATTTTTTTACGCTGAGGATATATTGAAGGTAGCCAACCAAATGCCTCCTCTTCAGCATTAAACTGCTCAATCTGGAAGGACAAGTATTAAACACACTACTCTGAAAGGGAATGATATTCAAAATTAAGTTTTAAAAATATATCCAATGTGACCCCCCAAAATCTCTCATCAAATGCTGAAGGTAAACTTAAATTAGGCCATACCTGGAAAATAATAATTTCTTTTTCTTATGTATTTTGTTTGCTCATTTTTGCTGTTCCTATTTCTTTTTTATTACAGTTTTCAGAGAACAATGACTTCTTAAGTTAATTAAAATAGTACATTTATACATATAAAGAAGTCTCTGCCCATCCAGATATACTGAGGATATAGCTTCTTTTATTAATTAATAAGAATTCAAATACTTTTAAACACACAGCATTGTGTTAGGTACTATGGAAAATAGAAAAAAAGTATATTGCAAAGTACCAATTCCAAGGAGTTAGTAATCCAGTTGAGTTAAATACCAGTTACTTATTAAATAAGCAACAGAAGAAATGCCTTAGAACAGTAGCCATTTAATATAAATTGAATAGTATATTTTTTAAAATGCTATCACTCAAAGACAAGAGAGCCTTCTGAAATAGCACAATCATAGATGCTCCTGTAGAGAAGTTACAACTGAAGATGGGTCTTAAAGGTAAGTAACATAAGAGATGCAAAGTGAAGTGAAGTGAGGTCGCTCAGTCGTGTCCGACTCTTTGTGACCCCATGGACTGTAGCCTATCAGGCTCTTCCGTCCATGGGATTTTCCAGGCAAGAGTGCTGGAGTGGATTGCCATTTCCTTCTCCAAAGAGATGCACAGAAAGCATTAATTTCCTCATAGTAAAGTAGTGAAGTTATAAGGATGTGGGGGGGTATACAGGAGTAATCTACTGAATTGAAAAGAGTAAGCTAGATATGCAAATTATGCATGTTACTTAAAATTTCAGTGGCATCAATTTTTAAAAAACTACAATGTATCTTTTCTCAACATATATTTACACATCTGAGATTACTATAAACTCTAATTACCTGAACTAAAATATCAAAATCTTGCAATGTATTAGAAATGTTAGAGAATCGTAATATGGTCTGTTTTCATATTTTGTTGTTGTTGTTCAGTTGCTAAATTGTGTCTGACTCTTTTGCAACCCCATGGGCTGTAGCCTACCAGGCCTCTCTGCCCATGGGATTTCCCAGGAAAGAATGGAGTGGCTTGCCATTTCCTGCTCCAGGGGATCTTCCCAAGCCAGGGATTGAACCCACATCTCCTGCATTGGCAGACAGGTTCTTTACCACTGAACCACCACAGAAGCCCGTTTTTCTATTTCCCCTTTTTATAAAAAAATATAATTAAAAATTTAAAACATCTTACATGGCAAAGAGTATGGCTTTTGCCCACCCAGCTTCTAATTGAGAACACTGGTTTCTGAGATAGTGGTATTGGAAACAAAGTGGCTTGATGGGAGAAAACAATGGACCATTAAAACACAGCCATGAAATCTAAACTGGTTTCCATGAAGGTGGGAAATCTAAACAGTAACCAGGTGCTATCACATAATGTAAATGATCAAGTGACACAAAATAAAACTTCAAAAGCAGATGCACATACAACTCTATCTTTAAAATAAAAGAGGAAGGCCCCTAAAATGTTATCACTACCAATAGAAAACAGCAATGCTGCTTCTCTCTGAAGCACGGCTATAAAATCTATTTGTGCCATATATGTTAATCTCTAATTAAATGTCGTTAAATTCTTTGAATCCATTTCTTAAAGGTGAATGCCCAATTAAAAGTCAAATGCTCTTTCTGTTGAACTAATTCACCCTAGAAGAATTTTTAAATTATACCTTGTCTGCTGCTAAATCCAACTTTCCATTCAGTGTCTGAGCCTTTTTCAGGTACCGTTGTACATCCTGAAGATCTCCAAAGGAGTAAAATTCTTCTGACTGTTTAGCGTAACTTTCCAATTCCTCAACAAACCGTTCACACCGTAACTAATAAAAAACAATTTTTTGTTACTATTTTTAAGAGTAAAAAACCCTTAAGCATCAAGAGAAAGTTTTGGAATTTATAAGGGTTATCAGAATTATTACACTTCATCACTGGCAAAATATAAAGAAAGGGACGATCTTGAAGATGACTGGGATCCAAAACATGTAGAATTTTTAACAGTCTGGATTTAAAACTAATGGGTTAAAATTCCTATTATTCATAAATCAGAGAAAGTTTACCCCTCTTATCATCAATGTAAGAAATTCTAACTAATAAAATGTATAAGAACAAACAATGGTATTTTTTAGTATGCTATTATATATTCACTTGAAAAAAATCTCATGATAATCAAGTATGGGACTAAGAGAGCTCCAATTTTTTAAAGACTTATAAAGGCAACTGCAGCATTTTTTACTAACTGGAAAAAACTGAATTTCTTTATTTGCATTCTAATATTTAGATATCTCTTCAATTAGTAATGCTAAAACAAGGCATTCTGAATTTATTTTTCTTGTCCCATGAGTTCACTTCACAGGAAATAAAGAAAAGAAAAATATATACAGATTTAAAAGCCTAAAAACTAAACCCTTCCAGTGTAAAACAAACGTGTGTGTTTTTTTAATGAGAGATTTCTTCCAAAATTGTCATTGGAAAGACATTCCAAATTAAATGGTTCTTAAGAGCTCTTAATAAAACACTCAAAACTCAAATCTAGGTTATTAAAAATAATTTTATATTTTATAGATTATCTAGATTGATTTCTGTCCTCTTTAGTTTCCTGGGCAATTTATTGCTCTGGCCCAGTGAGAGAAGGAAAATGAGAAGAAAAATTCATTAACGTCAAGTATAGTTTGTAGAATGGTATACATTACCACAAAGTATAGATAATTCTGGGTCACCCAGTGATTTCCTAAGAATCTATTATATTGTAGCATAAGCATCTAATATTCATGATGTTTTCTACAGGTTTTAAAAAATTCTGAAGTGGCCTAAATGTAAAACAGAAATAAATACTTAAATATATATACCCTTACAGTTTAAAATGAAGGATTAAGAAATTTTTACGTCTATAATTTATTCTCCAAACATATTCTGCCAATAAATTGTATTTGCTATAGTGTGGCAGACAGAGGCTGGGCTTGCTATCAAAGAACAGCTCTTAAAAAAAAAAAAAAAGAAAGAAAGAAAAAAAAAAAGAGCAGCTCTACTGGCTGACTTGAAACAAGTCTGTTCACCTTCACCTGGGAACCTTAAGTCTCTTCATCTGCAAAATGAGACTGAAAATACGGTGTCATTTATTCAGATCATAGCTATGAAGCACTCATGGCATTTCTGTGTGTCAGGCACTGTGCTAACCAGGAGGGTTAAAAAATAGAGAAAAAGTAAAAATAAAAGTCCTGCTATCAAAGAGGTGACCAACTGGTGGGAGAAAAACTGAAAATAATAATATAATGAGCCCAATGGAGATGTGTTAAAACTACCATGGGAACAGAGGAGAAGAAGCACTGAGGTCTGACTGAAAGGGCTTCTCTAGAAGTCAAGGACTTTGCAGGATAGACAGGCGTGTGTGAGGGACAGTGGGGCACTCCAGATGAAATGGGGGGTGTGGGGCTTCCCCGGTGACTCGGTGGATAAGTATCTGCCTGCCAGTGCAGGAAACACGGGTTTGATCCCTGATTGGGAAGCTCCCACATGCTACAGAGCAACTCAGCCCATGTGCCACAACTACTGAGCCTGTGCTCTAGAGCCTGTGTGCACAACTGCCAAAGCCAGTGCATCGTGGAGTCTGTGCGCTGCAACAAGAGGCACCACAGTGAGAGGCTTGTGCACTGCGACTAGAGAAAAGCCTGTGCAGCAATGAGGACCCAGCGCGGGCAAGTGAATAACAAACACTAACAACAAGAAGAAGAAGAAATGGAGAGTGTGGGCAAGAGATGGGAGGTGTAGGAGAGTGGGTACCAGAAGTTGCTCAGGGCTACTGAAGAGACAAGAGCGAGGAGTGGGAAGAGGTAGGAGATGAGGCTGGACAGACAGGGCGAATCACAAAGCATCTTGTTTGTAGGACACACACAAAAGGTTCAAATTACTGAACATCAGAGTTGGTGGAGTACTTAGGCAAGTTGGCGATTACACAGTGTGAAGGCATACCTCACCAAGGGAGCTTTGGCCTTAACAAAAGTAAACTCAAGAGAGTACTATAAACTGTGTAAGACAATATTTTTATTAATGGTCATTTGTGGGCAGTGTATTAAAAAGTTTTCTCCCTTGAAAAAATCAAGAAATGATGCCACATTCATCCAGTATGCATACTATCTTCTACTAAGATTAATGGGAAGAGAGAGCTAAGATATGTGAACTGTGAAATAGAGGCGCTGACAGTGCTATGTAGGAAGCTAAATATTTCCAGAAAATGAAAATAATTTAAAATATCCATGATGCCTACCTTAAGACCTTCTTGATATTGTTCTGTTTTCTCCTTAATGATTTTCCTATGTTCATCAAAAATTTCTTCCATTCTTCCATACCACTGGAAGACATTATTATTTAGCCTAATGTCAGCTGGGGAAAAGTTGGTACACTCAATGAGGAAGGTGAGGCAGTTTTTAGAATCCACCAATCTTTGTCCCAGTTCAACCATATCAACTGTCTCTACTTTCTGAATATAAGCCTGAGGGGAAAAAAATTACAGATGGCATTTTAAGGAATAGCTCATGTCAAAAAATAGCCTGCAGAAATACATTGCATAAATATGTACAGACTTGTTAGAAGGACAGGCTTTTGGTTTAAATAGGGGACTGCAGCACAGTCTGCTTCTCATCCCTCCTGAAAACCTTTACTGACAGAGCAGGGGTTGGGGGGACAGAATTACTAAACAACAGACAAAAAGCACTGGAAAACCAAGGAATGCTGCAGTTCTCTGGAACATAAGAAGCAGACGCTGAGTGATACCATTAATTCTTTCAGAATAGCATTTTGTGGCACCTACTGTATGTCTGATACTGTGCCAAGTGCTGGCAATTCAGTGTGACAAAAACAGACCTGGGCTTTGCCCTCAGAGAGCTTAAAGTTTAGTGGAGGAGACAGTCACATAACCATTGTTAACAAATGTAAAATTGCAAATCTGCATTGGACAAAAGTACAACAAGACTTTAGTTATAAAAACTAAAATATGGACTTTCCTGGTGACTCAGACAGTAAAGAATCTGCCTGCAATGCAGGAGACCAGGGTTCGATCCCTGGGTTGGGAAGATCCTGTGAAGGAGGACTTGGCAACCCACTCCAGTATTCCTGCCTGGAGAATCCCATGAACAGGGTAGCCTGGTGGGCTATAGTCCATGGGGTCACAAAGAGTCAGACACAGCTGAGCAAAAAACTAAAATATAACTATAGACATATTTAACAAGGAATGTGCCAAACCTATTAGGAAGACTACAGTACTTTATTGAGGGACATTTTTAAAGCACCAAACAAATATTGAAATACATATTAAGACATAACATTATAAAGATGTAAATGGTGGCTACAGTAAAGAATCTGCCTGCAATGCAGGAGACCTGAGTTCGATCCCTAGGGTGGAAAGATCCTCTGGAGAAAGTGAAAGTTACTCGGTTGTGTCCAACTCTTTGTGACCCCATAGTTACAGTCCATGGAATTCTGCAGGCCAGAATACTGGAGTGGGTAGCCCTTCCCTTCTCCACGGGATCTTCCCAACCCAGAGATTGAACCCAGGGTTTCTGCACTGCAGGCCAATTCTCCTTAGTCCCCAGTGGACTTCCCTTGTGGATCAGCTGGTAAAGAATCTGCCTGCAATGCGGGATACCTGGGTTCAATTCCTGGGTTGGGAAGATCTCTGGAGAAGGGAAAGGCTACCCACTCCAGTATCCTGGCCTGGTGAATTCCAGAGACTATATAGTCCATGGGGTCGCAAAGAGTCAGACACGACTGAATAACTTTCACTTTCACAGTCCCCAGTATCACATCTGTAAGAATCTTCATCTCTAGAACACAAAAATATCTCAAGAAAGTATGTTACAAGATAGTATATATAAGCAACAGTTTGGCAGAATTCTAGTTTATATCCCCCAAAACAGAACAGATTTTAAAATTCAAAAATAACAATTAGTTTTATTTAACATGTTACTTTACTATTTAAAATTCTTTACCAGTTGAGCCATAAGGGAAGCCCAAGAATACTGGAGTGGGTAGCCCATCCCTTCTCCAGGGGATATTCCCAACCCAGGAATTGAACTGGGGTCTTCTGCATTGCAGGTGGATTCTTTACCAACTGAGCTATGAAGGAAGCCATTCCTCAGGAGAAGGAAATAGCAACCCACTCCAGTATTCTTGTCTGGAGAATTCCACGGACAGAGGAGCCTGGTGAGCTACAGTCCATGGGGTCGCAGAGAGTCAGACACGACTGAGCGACTGACAGTTTCTCCTCCAGTCTAGAAAGTCAATGCAATTTCGATCAAAATTGCAAGGGTATTAAAAGAAACTAAATTTGATATGATTCTAAGTCTCTGAAAGTACTCAAGAGTAAATATTTGAGAAAGAAAGAAAGTGAAGTCACTCAGTAATGTCCAACTCTTTGCGACCGCATAGACTGTGGCCTACCAGGCTCCTCCGTCCATGGGATTCTCCAGGCAAGAATACTGGAGTGGTTGCCATTTCCTTCTCCAGGGGATCTTCCCGACCCAGGGATCGAACCTGGGTCCCCCACATTGCAGGCAGATGCTTTACCCTCTGAGCCATCAAGGAAGCCCAAATACTTGAGAAGGCAAAGATAATCATGAAAAAGGGAAATGATTATCTTGCCTGGAAAATCCCATGGACAGAGAAGTTTGGTAGGCTGCAGTCCATGGGGTCGCAAAGAGTCAGACATGACTGAGCGACTTCACTTTCACTTTTCACTTTCATGCATTGGAGAAGGAAATGGCAACCCACTCTAGTGTTCTTTCCTGGAGAATCCCAGGGACGGGGGAGCCTGGTGGGCTTCCGTCTATGGGGTCGCATAGAGTCGGACACGACTAAAGTGACTTAGCAGCAGCAGCAGCAGCAGCTCTGCTAAACAGCAAAATGCACTATATAGATGCAATAATTTAAACAGTTCCTGTTCTGGCTTCAGGAGTAGAGAATGGACAAGAATAGAGCTCAGAAATAGATTCAAGTATGTATGGAAATTTACTGTTGAATAAGAGGCATTTCAAATCAGGAGTGAAAAGACAAATCATTTAATATATTGTACTGAAGTAATTGGCTATTGATTTTGGAAGAAACTAAGAGGCCTATTTACTTAGTAGAAGTACAGAGAAGGTACACTATTAAGTGAATAAAATAATTTGTAGGAGTAATGATTGTATTTTTGCAAAAGCAGATCTCTTTTTGTGTGAGTGGGTGAATATATAGGGGGGGTGTGTGTGTGTGTGTGTGCACGCATGTGCATGCACTTGGAAGTGCCCATGTGTATGTACTTATATACATGTGGTTCTCTCAAAGTTCTTTTGAACCATTAACTTATGCATATATCTTAAAAATATAAATGGTGAAGGAAACCTACTACCCTACAGAAAAATGAGAAAACTGGCAATTACTTATCCCAACCTGTGTTATATCCCGTATCTCCCTGTCCAGGAAGTAAGTACCTTTTTTTTTATGCTTTTAAAGTTCTTTTAAATTTCTTATAACCAGCTCTCTCTTGCTCTTCCTTTTTGTCACTCTCTGCTATCTATCTATCTACACACACACACACACACACACAATTGAAGAGAACCCTCAAAGAAAGAAATTATGGAAAAGAGGAACTTTTATTTCATACAATTCCATATTATTTTTCACTTTTATAAATAAAGAGAAAAAGAGAGTATCATGGAAACATACATTACCATATGTAAAATAGATAGCCAATGGTAATTTGCTGTATGACTCAGGGAACTCAAACTGGGGTTTGGTAACAACCTAGAGGGGTGGGATAGGGAGGGAGGTGGGAGGGGACATGGGTAAATCTATGGCTGATTCATGTTGATATTTGGTAGAAATCAGCACAATACTGTAAAGCAATTATCCTTCAGGTAAAAAAAAGACATTGTCTTGAAACCTTTCATATGTCATTCTAATTAGGCTATTTTTTTTGTTGCAAATCCAAATAAAGGTCTAATTGAAAATACATTGTTGCAATTTGATTAATCAGCTTTCTAAGCAGTCAAACAATTGGATTTTTATTTCCTCTTACTGATAAAAAATGACTGACTTCTGTATTGAGTAAAATGAGATGTTTGTGACCTTACAGAAATAAACTTTTTCAAGATACAGAAATATAACATCAAGTAGTGAGTCCTATTTGCTAATTCTGTTAAACGTTGCTATAAACAGAAATTCACGCCAAATAACTCCAAGTTCCTATATAATTCCAGTGATGGCTAAGGGGGTAAATAAATAACACTCTTCATACTCAATATTCATTATTTTTCAAAGGAATTTCCAGCTATGGAACTCTCTAGCTACCTTTAAAATCATTCATATTAAAATATCACTTTTACAACAACTAACATAAAATATAAAAGATTCTAAAAAAAATACCATAGGTATGTTTGTATTTGAGACACACACATACATTCAGGTGCCAAGAGCCCCAATCCAAGTATAACTACTTGAGGAGGAAATAGAGGAATTATATATATAGAAGCTGATATATAAAAGTTGGTTCTAATGATTTTAATAACATTTTCTTTAAGTGATTAATTTAATGTACATAATCATATGAACTCCTTTTATAATTTCTTACCTACACAAACTTTTGAATTATTTTACATGTTTCGCTGGTTTGCTTAAATATTTTAAAATCTAGAAACACAAGGTTCTATTTTGAATCTTGCGATTGCTAGAAAAGGGGAAAAAAAACTCCTATAAAAGCTTAACGTTACACAAATGGAAAAGATGATTAGCCAGGTGTCTTATATTATTTTATTCACCATCAGGCAGACCTCAAGCATAGGAGACTTATCTAATATTTTCAGTACCATAAGTCCTATGCTCAAAATATTTTTCAGCAAACTACCACAGAAATGTTTAATATATGATAGAATAAAAGATAACCTATAGAAAACAAAGCAAAACATTACTTAAGGATTAAACATTCATTGATTTAAGAAATGAAGGATGACCACATATCTCAGGTTTCCCAAGACAGCCCTGATTTATGCCTGTTAGCATAGTAATGATTATTAATAGTGCTCTCAAAAAGATCCTTGTAGACAGACGACTGCATTAATAACTCCAATATTTCACCTCCTCCACTATCTAATCTTAGAGTGTCCTCTCACAGACTCTGTGGCCTGTGACTTGCTTTGGTCAATAGGTTACTTGCTATTCTGACACAAGTAGAAACTTAAAAACCATATTGCAATTGGGCTTGCTTTTCTGTCTCTATCGCTCCATGAAAACACGCGCAGGTGAGACTGCTGAAGTTTCAGAGGAAAGTGAAGCAGAAGAAACTTACTGAAGATAATGATAATGGTCAATCCAACTGAGAACTAGTTGATCTGACTAAGTCAGAACCATCTAGGAGTATCCAGCCTGCATCACTAAGCTTCAGAGAGAGAGAGACAGACAGAGAGAAACAGAGAGACAGTGTATGTGTGTAACTTACAATTTTAAGCCTCTGTTTTAACTTTTGGAATGATTTGTTACTATATTATCATGTCAATAATTATAAAAAACTGGGAAAAATAAGCAAAACAATTTACTCACACACATATGACTATACAGAGCTTATAAACAATACCTTCATTTCCATTAGTTCTGCTGTATTTGGAGGTGTGCTAAGAGCTTTTTCAGATATCTTCTCAAATTCCTCACATAATCTGAAAAACCAGACAAAAGCCATTTATATAATTAAATTTTATTCCTAAATATATTCATGTATACTATTTTAATATTCCATTACATGAAAAATAGTTAGATTATCTTATGTATATAACATCTAATTAATTAAAAGCAAATTTGTGCTCAGTTATTCATTCAATACACATTTAATCATTCATCATGTTCCTAACTACTGTATTAAGTGACAGAGATACAGAAACGTGGAAGATGTAGTAATGGTTCTCAGACAGTCCACATTCCAGTATGAAAGACAAGACTATGAACAATCACTTCCAACCTAGAGTTTCAAGGATGCTACCAGAGATTTAGTTGAGACGGCACAAAAAGGTGGTCTACTTGGAAGGCACGGTTAAAATGGGCCAGTGTGCTCAGAAACTTCTGGTAGTATGCAAATATTTCCTACTGACTTGAGTTGTGGGCAATACAAATAATGAACTTACCATGAAATAAAAAAAAAAAAAGAGTTGTGAGAGGTTAAGAAAGTTGAGATAATGTGTAGAAATTTATTCAAGAAGAATGGCTGTGAGGTGAAAGAGAGGGAATGAATAGTGATGATGTTGAGTTGAAGTGGAGGATGGAGAATGGAAGAGGGTTTTGAACATGTTTGCAAATTTCAGAGGCAGAATCAACAGTTAAGGAGAGATTTAAGATGAGACACAAGAGGGGACAACTCAAAAACACAGGTCCAGAGAGATGGGAGGCAATGAGGCTGGGCTTATGGGTGGAGACAAGAACACTGAATGGTTGCCAGACTCTTGCCCTGTGAGAATGTGGGGGGTCAGACAGGAAGGGGTCTGTACAGAGGTGAGTTGAGACACATGAGAGCAAGGAGTTGAGGGTATTTGTACCTAACAGTTCCTATAATAGTCCTGGTGTGTCCTCTGTACATACTGTGAGTCTGGTGAGAGGCATACTTAGGAGAAAAAGGGAAAAAGTAGAACCAGCATGAGCTCTAGGGGCAGCTAAGAGGCAGGGAAATAGCTATGAAATAAAATATTTCACTCAGCATGAAATGTTATAAGTAAAAGACATATTCACTATTCTACACTTGCAGAGGAAAAGGTACTTTAAGATGAATGTATGATTCTGGGTCTTAGATAAGCCACCCAAGTCCTAGCCCTTTTTCATGTGGTGCCACCCTCTTCAGCCTCTCCCCTACCCCACCTCTCATCCCTCACAGTATCTGTGAAAGCAACATAACCCACTCCTTGTTCCTGGAGCACATCATGCCATTTCATACCTCACTTGCTTCTACATACTATATCCTCTAACTGGAATTCTCTCACCCACATTGTTCACTTGGTGGACTCCTACTCAACCTTCAAAAGGAATTCATGTATCACTGCCACTTTTCAGCCTTCCCTGATTTTCCCCTCTCTTCCAACCTTCACTGTGAAGGAAATTGATCATTTCCTTCTCTACTGTTCTTTCTCTGTGGTTCAATACACCCTATTGTAATTTACTGGATTGGGTGTCCACTTCTGCAATGTAACTTCAGCAGCTTTGTTCATAGTCTATGTCCCTAATGCTGTACCTGACCTTCCTCCAGGCTTATACACAGGCTAAAAGAAATATTTTTAATAATATTTCCTCTAATACTATAACTATAAAAATTCTGATTATTTGGGGGGTTTATTCCATGTAACTGATACCAGGAAAGAGGCTCATGGAGACACATTATCTCCAGTGTTAGAAAACTACACTAATTACATTTGTAGTCTTAAATAGGTATTCTGCTTTATACATTAGCATTTTTGAGTTTACTTAACAAGAGTTAGTTTTCCTTAAAATCTCTAGGTTGAACAACAAATGAGTTTGTAGCTAAGATAACATGTTCCCATGGACATGAAGGATAATTACAGTAAAATGATGTTCTAAATTTGGGATCCTTGACAACTACTCTGAATATCCACTTTGAAAACTCATTCTGTGTACTGATTACACAAACTTAAAAATGTGAAGTTAGATAATGTCCACATGACTTGTACAAAAGAAATGCAAACGCATTTTAATACCACCTTAATTCAGACAACTGGGAAGACATATTCATGGTGAAAAAAAGATACTAAATAGGTTCAAGTAGAAATAAGTTTGGCTTGATCTTTTCTTTTAGGTCATTTATGACACTGCTTTATCCAGTACTTTAGGTGACAGCTGATTCTATTTAAACCGCACCCCCCCGCCCCCGCACCAAATAAAAGTATTACACACAATACCTTGTATTTACTTCCTGATGATCTCTGAACATTTTAGCAATAAGTTTTCCACAAATGACATCTGCTCGCTTCACCAAAGCTCTGATTAATTCCTCACAGCGCACTTCAAACATTCCTAAACGAACAGTCTGCAATGTTGGGTATTAAAAGTTTAATAAACATGAAATGACATAAATGATTCCCACAGTTTTGCCTTTTCCACAATATTGATTTTGTGTGTATGATCTAATACAATTGAGTTTTTTTTTAATATGATGTAGGCTGGGTTTTTTAAATACGCTACCACTATCTTCTCAGTAAATCTCCTTGAATAGTATATCTTAAGCCAATTCTATTTTAGGACAATAATGGCTATAAAAACTTCGGAAAACTAAGTTATTGCTATATAGACAGTGCAAGATTTAAATGTTATATTTGCTCTGTACAAAAAGTAATGAATGTTCATGGTAGTAATTTTGGAAAATATTAAAAAAAGGACAAAAGTAGAAAATGTTTAATTACCAGTCTTCTACTAAACAGAAGTAACCACATTTTGGTATAATTATCATTATTTTCCAAAGTATTTATAAACACCAAAGCAGTTTAAAAAATTGGTTCTTGATATTTTTGAAGGGTCAAATTAAAGAAAGTACTTAAAAGTCAGGCTTGCAGGGTAGACTTTCAGCTCTCTGAGCAAAAGAATCTTGTTTTGTCTATTTCCATTTCTTTGGAAGGAATGATGCTAAAGCTGAAACTCTAGTACTTTGGCCACCTCATGCAAAGAGTTGACTCATTGGAAAAGACTCTGATGCTGGGAGGGATTGGAGGCAAGAGGAAAAGGGGACAACAGAGGATGAGATGGCTGGATGGCATCACTGACTCGATGGACGTGAGTCTGGGTGAACTCCGGGAGTTGGTGATGGACAGGGAGGCCTGGCGTGCTGCGATTCATGGGGTTGCAAAGAGTTGGACACGACTGAGCAACTGATCTGATCTGATCTGATATAGCCAGGGCTTACCACATACTTGGCATATAGAAAAGTCCAGTACATAGTTGTCTGTTGATAATAACCGTCTGATTCTTTCACTGTACAGTGTAGAAATACATCCTAATAAACCAGGGAAAAGATCACTAGGTATAAAGAGCAGCTGTACAAAATGGGTGATTTACCTTTCTAGATGTGTACTGTATATCCTCTATGAGTTTTTGGTATTTGCGAATTTCTTGTATTATTTTCTCATAATGATGATTTTCTGCAAGGAAAGCATCAGCATCTTGCTCAGCTTTTCTGGTAATTAAAAAATCATACTTGTCATAAAATCTGAGGTGCTCAATGGGTGCCACGCTCTCACGCATAACCACCTCCTTAATCTTTTCTTTGTGAGCTTCGACAATTTCATTCAGAATTATTGGCTTCAAGATTGTTGCTTTAGACTTACTTTCCTAAACAAAAGGATAAAAACCATATGAGTCATTTAAAATACCTTAAATTAAGGTAACCATATCATTTGTGTTGTGCTGTTTAGTCACTTAAGCCATGTCCATCTCTTTTGCAAGACCATGGACTGTAGCCTGCCACAGGCTCCTCTGTCCATGGGATTTCCCAGGCAAGAATACTAGAGTGAGGAGCCATTCCCTACTCCGGGAGATCCCTCTGGCACAGAGATCAAAGACACATCTCCTGCATTGCAGGCGAATTCTTGAGGGCTGAGCCATAAAGTAAGCACACCATATCATTTAGCTATATAAAAATGCCCATTTTAGCATATTGTCTTTTTACTCTCAAGGTACTCTGATTTTTCTAATCTATGTCTACAGAAGGAAATTCAGTCTAATCACAGCATATTTTAAATATCTAGGTTTCATATAATGTTTTGTTTTTATTAGAGGCTATCTAGGTGTGTTTTGTTTTTCTGTATGAGTGAAAGAGCAGTCACTTGAGAACATGCACAGATTAAGACTTAGAATATCAAAACAGCAAAATCCACATTTTATTTGTGCAACTGTATATGCTAGCTTAAAAGGTAGTGCTTGCATTGTACATTTTTTTTTTAAATAAGTCAGTTCAATGTCATTTGATTATAGTCTTTGGTCACAATACTTAGTCACCTTGAGGAGTAATCTATCTGGAACAAAGAAAGACTGTTTACTCATTGATTGGACCCTGAGTTTTGATTCTGTGAACAGCAACTAGAACAGACTAAAATCCCTAGTTGCAAAATTTGCATTCTGCTACCACCATTAGAATAACATGGACAAGAATGTTATCAGACAACAATTTTAAATAAGCAAACAAATCTCTACAGACAAGTAAATGTGCAAATATGGTTTATTATCTTGAACCAAGATATACTTTATTTTTTTTTACATTATTTATTTATTTTATTTATTTTTTTAATTTTTTTTTATTTTTTTTTTTAAACTTTACATAACTGTATTAGTTTTGCCAAATATCAAGATATACTTTAAATACACACACTGTCTCTCTCTCTCTCTTTGCCTGTTTTCCAGAGAAGGGATTTTTAACTATCACAAACAAAAATCATTGCCAGTAGTGAATATCCTACAGCTTTTAAACTGATAATATCAAATGATTCCTCAGCGAACTGGGTAATTTGTTCAAGTATCCAGGGTGCATTTGCCCACTATGTCCCCTAGTGGGCATTTCAGGAAATCACACTTTTTAAGAACTACATGCTTCATGAGATTATTAGTGAATCCCACCACCTTCACCATCATCTCAACCCTACTCTTGGGGCACAATAGATGTTTAGTGTCATCCTTTCTGAAAAAGAACTTTAGGATAAATAAACACATATTGTAAAATTTATGCAATGTGTGATATGCATATGCAAAATTTATGTGAAATTGTTGGGTCTAATGTGAAGCTTGTCCATTTTAGTTTACTGATTTCATTATATTTACTACCGTGGACAAGAGTCTTTTAGAAGAAATGGAGGAGCCTTCATACTCAAAAAAAATAATCCAAAATGCAGTACTTTGGTGCAATCTCAAAACTACAGAATAATCTTGATTGGTTTCCAAAGCAAACCATTCAAAATCATAAAAATCCAAATCTATGCCCCAACCACTAATGCTGAAGAAGCTGAACTAAAATGGATCTATGAAGACCTACAAGTCATTCTAGAACTAACACCAAAATGGATATCATTTTCATCATAGGGAATTGAATGCAAAAGGAGAAAATCAAGAGATTCCTGGAGTAACAGGCAAGTTTGGCCATGGAGTACAAAATGAAGCAGGGCAAAGGCTAAGGGAGTTTTGTCAAGAGAACACACTGTCATATCAAACACCCTTTTCCAACAACACAAAAGACTACTCTACACATGGACATCACCAGATGATCAACAATGAAATCGACTGCAAAGAATATAATCAATCTGAAGATGGAGAAGCTGTATACAGTCAACAACAACAAAAAGACCAGGAGCTTACTGTGGCTGAGATCATGAGCTCCTTATTACAAAATTCAGGATTAAATTGAAGAAAGTAGGGAAAACCATTGGCCCATTCAGGTATGATCTAAATCAAATCCCTTATGATTATACAGTGGAGATGATGAATAGATTCAAGGGATTAGATCTGGTAGACAGAGTGCCTGAAGAACTGTGGGTGGAGGTTCGTAACACTGTACAGGAGGTGGTGACCAAAACTAGTCTGAAGAAAAAGAAATGCAAGAAGGCAAAGTGGTAGTCTGAGGGGACCTTACATATAGCTGAGGAAAGAAGAGATACAAAAGGTAAAAGAGAAAGGGAAAGATACACTCAACTGAATGCAGAATTCCCGAGAATAGCAAGAAGAGATAAAACCTTCTTAAGTGAAAAATGCAAAAAAAATAGAGGCGAACAATAGAATGGAAAAGACTTGGAGATCTCTCCAAGAAAATTGGAGATACCAAGAGAATATTTCATGCAAAGATGGGCACAGTAAAGGACAGAAATGACAAGGAACTAACAAGCAGAAGAGATTAAGAAGAGGTGGTAAGAATACACAGAAGAAATATACAAAAAAGGTCTTAACAACCCGGATAACCACAATGGTGTGGTTACTCACCTATAGCCAGACATCCTAGAATGTGAAGTCAAGTGGGCCTTAGGAAGCATTACTATAAACAAAGATAGTGGAGGTGATGGAATTCCAGCTGAGCTATTTCAAATCCTAAAAGATGATACTGTTAAAATGCTACACTCAATATGCCAGCAAATTTGGAAAATGCAGCAGTGGCCACAGGACTGGAAAAGGTCAGTTTTCATTCCAATTCCAAAAAAAGGCAATGCCAAAGAATGTTCAAACTACCGTACAATTGCACTCATTTCACAGGCTAGCAAGGTAATGCTCAAAATCCTTCAAGCTATGCTTCCATAGTGCATGATCCAAGAACTTCCAGATAAACAAGCATTTATCTGGATTTAGAAAAGGCAGAGGAACCAGAGCTTAAGTAGCCAACATCCATTGGATCACAGAGAAACCAAGGGAATTCCAGAAAAACATCTAATTCTGCTTCATTGACTACATGAAAGCCTTTGGCTATGTGGATCACAACAAACTGTGGAAAATTCTTAAAGAGATGGGAATACCAGACCACCTTACCTGTCTCCTGAGAAACTTATATGTCAAGAAGCAACAGTTAGAACCAGACACGGAACAATGAATGGACTGGTTCAAAATTGGGAAAGGAGTACAACAAGGCTGTACATTGTCACCTTGCTTATTTAACTTATATGCATAGTATATCATTCGACGGAGGAGGCAATGGCACCCCACTCCAGTACTCTTGCTTGGAAAATCCCATGGACGGAGGAGCCTGTTAGGCCGCAATCCATGGGGTCGCTAAGAGTCGGACACGACTGAGCGACTTCACTTTCACTTTTCACTTTCACGCACTGGAGAAGGAAATGGCAACCCACTCCAGTGTTCTTGCCTGGAGAATCCCAGGGATGGGGGAGCCTGGTGGGCTGCCATCTATGGGGTTGCACAGAGTCGGACACGACTGAAGTGACTTAGCATAGCATAGCATAGCATAGCATAGCATTCGAAATGCCAGGCTGGATGAATCACAAGCTGGAATAAAGATTGCCCAGGAGAAATATCAACAACTTTATATATGCATATGATACCACTCTAATGGCCGAAAGTGAAGTGGAACTGAAGAGTCTCTTGATGAAGGTGAAAAAGGAAAGTGAAAAAGCTGGCATAAAACTCAATATTCAAAAAATGAAGATCACAGTATCTGGTACCAGGATTTCATGGCAAGTAGATGGGGAAAAAAGTGGAAACTGTGACAGATTTTATTTTCTTGGGCTCCAAAACCACTGTGGACACTGACTGTAGCCATGAAATTAAAAGATGCTTGCTTCTGAGAAGAAAAGCTATGATAAACCTAGAGAGTGTATTAAAAAGCACAGACTTTACTGACAAAGGTCGCTATAGTCAAAGCTATGGTTTTTGCAGTAGTCATGTATGGATGTGAGAGTTGGACCCTAAAGAAAGCTGAGTACAAGAGAATTGATGCTTTTGAACTGTGGTGCTGAAGAAGACTCTTGAGAGCCCCTTGGATTGCAAGGAGATCAAACCAGTCAGTCCTAAAGGAAATCAGTCCTGAATATTCACTGGAAGAACTGATGCTAAAGCTGAAGCTCCAGTACTTTGGCCACTTAATGCAAAGAGCTGGTTCACTGGAAAAGACCCTGATGCTGGGAAAGATTGAGGGCAGGAGGAGAAGGTGGCAACAGAGGATGAGATCATTGGATAGCATCACTGACTCGCGATAGACATGATTTTGAGCAATTCCAGTAGATAGTGAAGGACAGGCAAGCCTGGTGTACTCAGTCCATGGGGTCACAAAGAATTGGACATGACTTAGTGACTGAAGAACAACAATGTGAATCTTAATAATATTCATCATAAAATAAGTAAGGTGGGAAGTCATAACTGGTATCCCCACAGAAAACCAGGAACATTGAGAGGTGACACAACCTCAAAATGCAGGTTCTCGGGACATAAAATTTCAGAATGCTGCAAGTTAAGGGGGCAATAAAGAGAAAATGTCTTATCTGGGCCTTGTTTTTCAGTGGAGAAGAAAAAGAGTGGTTGTCTTAAGAATTTGTAGCCACAGACCTGTTCTCATACAGATTTGGGTAAATGTTCATACTATCAGTATTGTCCACCAAATCCTCAGGCAAAAGTTTTGTTTAAAAGGGTAATGGGTTTGCAGGGGCCTCAAGAGCACGTATCAATATGCAAATTCCAGAGGAACCAATTCAAATCAAGGCCTCAAAGACGTCCTGCATAAAGTTCTCACTTGTACAAGGCCACAGTAATAAAGGAAAGGCACTTATAGAAATAAACCACCAGGAGCAGGACTCAGATCAGCAAACAGAGAAGAGTAATGAATATATAACCAAGTACAAGAGACTATCAAAAATGATCAGGCTTATTTGAAAAAAAAAAGTTAATGGGCCCTGAGAAAGCAAAAATAAAAGTTACATCTATGGAGACAATAATATTCTCAAAATGAATAATGTCACAATCACAATGTTAAGTAAAATAAAACAAGTCATGGACTATTTATAAGATGACTCCATCTATACAACAATATGGAAAAACTAGAAAGAAATGTAATATGCAGCTGTGTATTGATAGTAAGTTTATCTTTAAAAATTCAGAGTAATAACTATAAAATGCAAGATAGTGAATCCTTTGCTAGAAGGTAGAAGAACAGAACTATGAACAGGGAAGGACAACTGAAGGGCAGAGTTTAAAGGTCACAGTCATTGTATGAGTTAGATTGAAGGCATGAAGGTGTTAACTTTATTACTACTTAAAACTTTAAACATTAGCCTTAAAACTTTAAAGAGTCCTGCACTCTTTTTATGCATGAAATACTTATGAACTATTTAAAAAATAAAAAAGGAAAAAGAAAGCTAATGGTTGGACTTGGGAAACTTGAAAAACTTTTAAGTAAATGAATTTTCAGACATGCTTATTTCATATACTAGATTGCAATAACTACTGTTGAAATATTGTAGTTCAGCAGAATGTTGCTAAATATTTGGCCAAAGAGAGAAGGGAAGCCAGACCTGATCACAACTTTAATTCTTCCCCCTCAGAAAGTTTTCAGCTGAGTTCAATGAAAGACTGTTCTAAGAAACCAGTATTAAAGAGAAGCTAATGGGAAAATAGTATGTTTTCAAGCAAAACTGCCTTATAAGCCAATGTGATTAAGTCATTTATATTCTGTTAAGCGGAGGATACCAGTCTACACCTTCTAGAAGTTATTTGAAGGAAATACTGTCATGCAAATTCAAGCAATCAGAATATCATTGCTACTTACCCATTTGGAATACAATTTTGTCTCAACTCTTGGCACAAAATTTACAGCCTTAATCATGACATCATAAACATTTAGAAGGATGTCTGTATAATCATTGAAATCAGGTTCAAACTTAATGGTGTCGTTATCAAGAATCAGCCTCATGACAAAACCTGGATGTTCAAAGGCCCTAACAGAATCCTGCAACAAAGAAATTATATAAAATATATATATATTATAAAGTATCCATAAATATGCATATCAATTGTGAGAGACTAAGGAGGGCACTGGTCCAGTTAGAATACACCCTTCCTCTCATGACCTAGACAGTTAACCCAAGGAGGAGCTGTACCAAAAAAGATAAGAGCCATTCCCAGCTAGACTTGTTGGTATCTACTATAGGGTCAAGATGCCAGAAAAAGGAAGATATGTATAGCAGTGGGGCTCTAGAATCATGCAAGAAGGAGCCCAAGAGGAGAATATTCAAATTCCCAGACTGTTCACCCTGTATCAGGACCTTCTTACAGTAAGAAAAGAGTTGTTTGAAGAAATCTTCCCCAGTTATCATGACCCAAATTTCCCAATGATGGGAATTTTCACTTATTCCCACTAACCTCACTAATATAATAATAATATATTCTACACATGTAGGTTGACACTAAGTCTTTTTTATTTTTAAACTTACAGGTAAGTGTAATAGGTCTAAAGATATACTTTCTGATCTCTCACTGGTAAAAGTTATAATTATCCACTCTCAAAGAACTGAAAATAAATTGGTAAGTGAATATTGGTATGAGTGAATCTTACTTACTGGAGGTTGTGCAATTAAGTCTGTGTACTCTTGCATGGAAACCACGGCGAGCTCCTGCAGCTGTGCAGCCATGAGTGTAGCAACACAGTTGAAAAAAGATTCCATTTTGGCACTGCTGTCACCGGTTGGCAATAGTTTTTTTTTATTACCTTGGTAATAAATATTCTGCACTTCTGGAAACCACCTTCAAAGAACAAAAGACTTTTAAAAGTTAATACTTTCGGTGAATCACTCCTCTAACATTAACAGTAACTTCTGAACATCCAAAGGTCTTCACAGAGAGGTATATTGCCAAGTGACATTATCCACTTTCTGAAATGTAAGTGCAAGCATATTTCATCCTTCCTAAGACATTTTAATCATAGACAATGGAAAATGGCTCAATGACATGATGCTGTGATAAAAACGTAACTTGAACTCCATGTATGACACTCTTTGGATATTACAAAAATTATCTTTACTGGATATTACAAGGCATGCCTCCCATGGATTTGTCAATTTAAAGCTAAAATATGAGTAACATTAAATCAAGGGAAGCCTTTTTTGGTTCAACCCACTTGATATTTTATGCTATTCTATTTCACAATGATAGTTGAAAACAAGATACAAAACAACAAAATCAAGTATGTTCTTTTCTTATCCTCCTTAATGAGAAATTCTAAAAGAGTGACTGATTTAAAACAAGTTTCAAATGTATATGCATCCTTGTAATAAAAGGGAAACAATGAATTTCATATTCACAGACACGTTGTGATAAGCCAAGTTTTCAGTTTACAAACTACTGCCCAACACTAAAATTAAGGAATATTTGTACCTCTTTTATAAGATAGAATTTTTAAGCAGTCAGTATAAGTTCAGGAGTTACCTGAATGCTCCCAGAGAGATCAAAGTTTTAAATGTATGTGTTTGTCCCTTTAACAAATACATGTTTTGTGCCTCTGTGCTAGGGACAGTGCCTCAGGAGATATGAAAAATATGACATAATCCTTTATCTTTAGAATAAGGAAGGCAACGTGTCATAGCAGAAAAGCAGATACATTTGAAATCAAAGGATAGAGTCATATTTTCTACTTAGGTAATAGAGAAGAGTTTTCTAGTGAAGAGGGAAATTTCACTAAAGAATAGATAAAAATGAAGTTAAGAAGACCATGAGAAAAGAATCTGAAGTAGAAGATATGAAAAATAGGTAGGAGAGGTAGGGCTAATACATCTAATCATTTTGCTATCCGTATCAGAGCTAACAGACTAGAAAATCGGAATAAGTAAGTGGGGCAAAGTATGCAGGACTTTGCAGAACTTGGGAGCTAAACACAAGAACTTGGGACAAGCTTATGCTCTATGAATAAACAGCATATCCTTCTGCAATGGGGCACGATTGCTAAAGCAACAGGTAAAGAGGATAGGTAGCAAATACTAAGGGGAGAGAGCAAAGCCAGATACAGCAGATACTAAGGGGACTGAGAAGTTTCCAGTAGCTCAGGCAAGAGATGAAGACAAGTGAAATGTATCTCAACAAAAAAAGAATAGTTAGAGATACACTAAATATGGCTAGAGGCAGCCTGGGGATGGTGAGGATGTAGATGATGAGTAAAAGAGATAGAAAAAGTAAAAAACTTTTCAACTTGGCCTGGGAATGGTCCAGAAGAAGAATGGCAGGTCTGGAATAAAGAGTAAATACTGTTATGGAAATGTTGAGAATCAGGTGCTGACATTTCATTCAACTGGAGATATACAGTAGAAATTTTATAAGAGGGACACGGAGCTCAGAAAACATAAGCTCTTAAGACAGCTAAGAGAGAAGAAATCATGAAACTGTTGAGAATATAGAGAAGAAAAATGAAAGCAAATACCTGCACAGCCTCTACTCTTAGATAAAATAGTAAGATTAAGTAGAGTCAGAAAAAGAGATCAAAAAAGAAATAGACACAGGGACACAGAACAGAGACTTAGAGAAGGCGGTAGTGATAAAGTACAGCAACTGCTGAATAGAAGTGGAGGATGAGGACTAAGAAGACATTAGGGTTTGGCATAGATGTCACGATTAATCATTTACTAATTGTTTCTCCACTGTGGTGAGCTGATGTTCTGCCTTTCAGCCATGATAAAACACATTCTGGATCCCTATTTAAAGTATGGTCAGAGCGATCTTCCCTCAGAATCAATTAAGCAGCATCAAGAGATACAGTTAATCAATCTACATCTTTCATCAAAATAATTCAATAAAGGTTTATCTTCTACTCTTTTCTTTGACATCCAGTCTACTAAAATTTGCAGTGGAAATGTATTCCTGGGGTAGAACCCTAAAGTTATAGAATAAGTTATATTTATTTTTATTCTGTGCTTATGAGGTCATATTCTTCTCTGCAATTAATTACGAAGTTTCATTCCGCACTTCTCCTCTATTTTTTATAAGAAATAAATACTAATATTATATAAAAGTCTAAAGTTCTTTCAAGTAATATCAAACAAAGAATTTGCTTCTAATGCATTAGTGAATAAAAAACATAAAGGAAAGATTTAGCCATAAGCTGTTAAAAGATACCTTTCTAAGTACCTTTAAGAAATCATAAAACCAAGTTGGAGTTTCATGTCCTCTGTTATCTTAAATGTGATCCAATTTTAATGTTCTATTTGTAATAACTTAATGACCTCTAACAGAGACAATTTTCCTGTATTGTTTCAGAACATTTTATCTGGCACCAGTATCAATAATTATCATATGTGGCTATTGCATTTTGAAGGGCCAAATCAAAATGATGTTTAATTCTCATTTGATAGGTCTAACCTCCCAATACAACTGTAAACTCCTTTAAAGAATATTTTCCCCTATAATCATCTTTAAACTTTTCTGTATCCTCCATCCAAAATCCAGATGTAATAGGCATATTACTTTGCATGTATTCATAGCAGACTCAAAGAAGTATCTGGAGAACGATTAGTTGATGATCATTACCCTCCCGCCCCCATGTTATCCAACCCTACACTCAGAGGAGAGGGTAGAAAAAAGACATTGGAAAAAAACATCAATTATAACCATCTTAGTTTCTATACTATCTATGCTGCATAGAACATCTGGATAGACATCACAGAGCAAGACAGTTAAAGACATCATATTTAACTCTCAATCAGAAATGATTACAAACTTGTTAAAATGAGATTTTCTGAAAGCAGTTAAACTATACTAGCTCAATCATCACATTTTAAATTGTATGTTTTTTGTACATGAAATTTCAAAACTTTACATTTTCAGTAGAGTCTCTTTGGCAGATTCCATGTGTTTCATGACAATTGTCTGAAAAGTTGACAGTTCCAATGCATCCTGACGATTGTGAAATTCTTCTATATCAACTAACCGTAACTTTCTGCAAGAGATGTCAATGAACAGTGATATATGTATGAGTGGCTTTGGTATTTGATATTTTGCTAGTTGGTTGTTCCCTTCTCAAAAACAATATTCCTGGGTTTTATCACTAAAATTTGTGTTTCATAAAAATATTCTAGAACATAAATTATTTTAATTTTAAAATAATATAATTAAATTCAACAGGAACACAGTTTGATATAATGAAAGAGTGCTATACAATAGAAGGATATAATAACTGAAAATTTATGCCTAGTTAGACTGACTTTTTCTTCAAACTAGAATAATTATAACAGAAAAAGAGGTAGAGCTCAAAGCTTACAAGGTCCACTCCTCCTAAAACAAAAACTGTACCCATTGTGAAAAGAGAACAATCCTGGATATTGGAAAGCCATGAGGTGAGGGAGTTCTCACACCTAATTATGACTCAGTGTATAAAAAAATCTTTTGAACTTGTGTGATTTTTTTTTTTTTTTCAGAAAATTGTGTTTACTTCAGCCAATAGTTTTCAGTTCTGACTACAACACTATGATCCTTGTTACAAATGTGCTTCACTCAAGAATTTTCTCTAGCACATTAAAGAGCAATAGTATCTATTAGTTTCATTGTTATTCACCTCAATTTAACTACAGATTACTTTCCTAAAGAAATTGCTTTTCAATTTCTACATGATCAAATGTTTTCTATGTTATCTGAAAGGTAGTAAACACTACTAAAACATTAAATTTTTGCTTAAACACTAATATAAAATGTTGGTTAGTAAATAAAACACGTTTCACATCTATTTAGATTCCTTTCACAAGTGGAAGTCCATCTCCTAGATTATAATGAGTTCAGTACATGACATCAGTGATATATTATGCTCAAAGTCGGTATAGCCATTGCTGAAGAATCATTGGTAATGCGTTATTCTGGACAACTGAGCAGAGCAAAGCAAAGTTTTACATAAAATATTTCTAAAATGTAGCATGACAGCACATACTAAACATAATCTGCTCTCTTTAGGCTTCTAGCTCAACATGTTCAATGTGACTTTCTGCTTTAAAGTGGTACCTATAAATCAGGGTGCAGGGGCATGCCATGTGAAGCAGCCCTGAATAAGGGCAGTTGCTAGGGCAGGAGCCCTGGAATCCACTGTGCCATTGAGCAACCAGACCAATTTTCCCTGCATTTCCTTGGTGTTTGATTTAGAGACAAGAGACAATTCTAAGCACAGGGCACCCATCTTTCCTGTTTTGAGACTGACAGGCTTTTACAAAAGTTTTATAGAACTTTTTCCATAAAATCCCTGAAAACGCCCCCTATTTGGTCAAAAGGCTGAATTGTTAAGAAGATGGGAAAAATATTACTGGACATTAGTCCTACTTTCTCAGGACAATTCCTACAACAATCTAGGAGTAGAACAATAGTTTTAATCACTGGTTTAAGACTACAGAAAGAGTCAGGAAAAAAAGATACTCAACAAATAACAGTCCCAAATCACCCAGACTGAATGTCAGGTTCTTCTCTGAACTCTTCCTATCCTTTACCTGCTGCAAGCAAGCAAATGTCAATTTCTGGAGACTCCGCAGTCAGTCATGGATCCCTCCCATCCTCACACCCGCCACTTGATGCTCATCACAGTCTGAAACCTACCTTGATCCTTGGATCCATCACTGATTTCAGGCAGAAGGGTCTTCAGCAGTCTTGGCCCAACACTCTGGACTTAACATCAAGTCAGTTTCTGACTTTGATTTCTGGTTCTCAAAGCTAATATCACTTCTTCGTGAAGTCGCTCAGTCATGTCCGACTCTTTGTGACCCCATGGACTGTAGCCCACCAGGCTCCTCCATCCATGGAATTTTCTAGGCAAGAGTACTGGAGTGGGTTGCCATTTCCTTCTCCAGGGGATCTACCCAACCCAGGGATCGAACCCCGGTCTCCCACATTGCAGGCAGATGCTTTACCGTCTGAGCCACCAGGGAATTGCTACAATCTCACTTCTTACTGGGCCCAAGTTGCCTCTTCAATCACACTCCAAGTGCTCACGTTTCTTGCTTGCTCCATGAATTTAGAAACATGTTGTGCTCTTGCCAGTTATCCTCCTTTGTTGCATTCGAAGTAGCACACTCTAGGCAGTGCTCTGCACTTGCTTTCTTCACTTACTAAAACATCCTGGAGACCTTTCCATAGCAGCACATTGATACTGTTCTCATTTGTATTTCATGGCTGTATTCCATTGTGTGACTGTACCATCATTTATTGAACCAGTCTACTATCAATGGTTACTTGGCTGTTTCCAGGCTTATCCTCTTAACACCTGGCACAATAAAGAACCCTTAATCTCTATCACTTGCTATATTTTCAGGTTTTCATCTGTAAGCTAATTTCCCAGAAATGAGATTGCTGGATTCAAGAGTAAATGAATTTATAATTTTGATAGACATGACCAGATTCCCCTCAAAAGGGTGCCCATTTCTCCAAGCTTCACTAACAATGCATGATGTTAATATATTGGAATTTTGTCAATCCAATGGAAAATAGAATGATATCTCAATGTAGTTTTTATTTCAATCTCTTTGTATTTCTCTTATTATGAGTTAGTTTAAGCACCTTTTTAAGCACCCTTAATTTAAAGGGTAATCAAGTTGTATCCTCTCTGAGTACTGTACAGTAAATTAATCCATGGTGTTCTAGTAATATTTTATTGGGCTCACCTTGGTCAAACCATGAATTTAAAAAATCCACTTTATCTTTTCTTTGACATCCTCTGATTTCTACTGTAATTTCTATGATAATTTCTACACTAATATATACACTGTATATATATATATATATATATGTGTGTGTGTGTGTGTGTGTGTCCCCCTGCATACACCATTTTTCAAGCAAAAATACCTGGGTGCTATGTACGTTTTTGACTACATTATAAATACCATTTTTGACATTAAGTGGGTTCTATAAGCCTAAATATTGAATGGCAAGAATTTGCACATTTTCATCTAGAGAGCATCCCTTTAGGGTTCCACATTCAGGCATTTTAGAGTCATTCCGATGATTTTCTGCATTACCATTCCCAACTCACCCCTAACTCATTGTTACACAGAGCATGTATGCTTAGTCACTCGGATCTCCCACTGAATGGGTAGCCATTCCCTTCTCCAGGGGATCTTCCCAACCCACGGATCAAACCCAGCTCTCCTGCACTACAGGCAGATTCTTTACCATCTGAACCACCAGACGGTCACACAAAGATGGCCTATTTTTTCAAGACCTGCTGAGATTCAGGGCAGACTCAGAGTAAGGATGCCCTGTGTGTCCAATGCTGGCTTCTACTCAGAGGAGCAGCACTATGACAGCCCAGCCCACTCCTAATATTCACACAGAGTGAAAATGACTTACACCAACAAAGGCAACATAGGAGTTGGTAGGGCTGTCTTCCCACCCACAGACCACAAAGCTCCTTTCTCACTTGTCCTTGCTTTAGCTGCTACAACTAAATATATCTCTGCCAATATTATCTCTGCCACTACAACCCTGAACACTAATTTTGGACTCGTAACATATACTATTTACTGGAGAAGGCAGTGGCAACCCACTCCAGTACTCTTGCCTGGAAAAGCCCATGGACGGAGGAGGCTGGTAGGGTGCAATCCATGGGGTCTTGAAAAGTCGGACACGACTGAGCGACTTCACTTTCACTTTTCACTTTCATGCACTGGAGAAGGAAATGGCAACCCACTCCAGTGTCCTTGCCTGGAGAATCCCAGGGACGGGGGAGCCTGGTGGGCTGCCGTCTCTGGGGTCGCACAGAGTCGGACACGAATGAAGCGACTTAGCAGCAGCAGCAGCAGCATACTATTTATTGTTTTCTTATCTCAGTTTTGTTTTTACTTCTTCCCTTTCCTCCTTTTATTTTGTCTCTTGCCTCCTTTCACTGTGTAACAGACAAAGTCTAGCCCTTTATGGACAATATTAGACAATGATGCTCATCCTCCAGTGTCCAGCCCAGTGTATTCTGGCAGCTCCATCTGTGAACCGGTATTTTAAAACAAAACAAAAACCACACTGTGGTAGTGTTTTGAAAATGTACTACTGCGTATAAACACCCTTTGTGAAAACAATATACTATATTGTATGATCTTATCATTGCATACAAAATTAGATCACAGGCCTTCTCCAGGAGAGATATCTGAGTACCAGCACCCAAAAGAAAGGAATGAGAAAAGCACAGGGCAGGGAGATGGCCTCTTCCTATTCCTATAAGACAAATTTAAAAAGACAAATAAATCCACATTACACAACGTAAAGTTGAAAAGATATCATTTCTAGCAGTTAAGTAGTCTCACTGACAAAGCCCAGTTTTATGTCATGTATGCAATGGCACCTCACTCCAGTACTCTTGCCTGGAAAATCCCATGGACGGAGGAGCCTGGCAGGCTGCAGTCCATGGGGTCGCTAAGAGTCTAACATGACTGAGCGACTTCACTTTCATGCATTGGAGAAGGAAATGGCAACCTGCTCCAGTGTTCTTGCCTGGAGAATCCCAGGGACGGGGGACCCTGGTGGGCTGCTGCCTATGGGGTCGCACAGAGTCGGACACGACTGAAGTGACTTAGCAGCAGCAGCAGCAGCAGCATGTATACACATGTGTGTGGCCACACATATACATTTGGCTACAAGAGCCCAGAGCAAAAAATGAGAAGATGCCCCACTAATGGTTAGCACGTCTTTCGCTGGGTTGGTGGAAAGAAGGGAAGCCATGAGGAAAAGAAAGTCCAGGTTGGTGAAGTCAGGTAAAGTAAAGAACATTGCACTTTACATATGTATCTGTACAAAGAGATTAAATTAAAATTTTTTAAACAAAGGAAGAAGGGGAAAGAGGAACAGAGGGAGGGTGAGGAGGGGCCTCAGACACCGCAAACCCACATTCATCTCACAGGTGGGAAATGGAGAGCCTCTGATGAGAGGGTGGCAGAGCTGGGGTGATTCTGGGTGGCTTGACTTCCTGGTTAGGGTTAGGTGCTCCTGTGTGCTAAGGATCCCAATTTTGGAAGGAATTCAGAGAAGTTGGTCAGCGAGGCCTCCCCAGTGTATGTCCAGGGGGCTTCCCAGAACAGAAACAACAGCTGCACTTCTGTAGCACACAGAGCTCTTAGCTTTCCCTTCGCTGGTCTGCAGGAGGCGAGAAAATGTGCTCATTATTGTGCCCTCATAACAATACCTGCTATTAAGAACCAAGAGACCTTGGAGAGCAGATTGCTAGTAAAGTGTGGCGGCTTTGGCTGGGAGGGTGAGAAAAGGTCCACGGACCACCCTGGAGACCTGGGTGCCATGTCCTCTAGACAAAGATCCACCCAGGTTTTGAGAGGTCTTCTTTGAGAAAAATAATATAAAACTATATTACTTCTGCATATTTTATAAATACATATGTCCACGTGTGCCTATTGCTAGGATGCCCCCCAGTGCCTCAGAAGGGATGGCACAAGGGAAGCATACAAAGCTCAAGCTTCTAAACTGTGAGGTAAACTGTCCTCAGCCCTAGGGCTAAGACCTTTAGCACCACCGTGCCCACCAGTGTTCACACCATGACATCACCCACACGGAGATGTATAATCTCCAACAGTTGCCCAGAAACTTCACCTCATGCCAGTCACATGGGCAGTATTTCCTAGGTCTCTGAACAATACAGATTATTGTAGCAGCTAGTGTTCCATGGGATTTAAAACAAGGTATGGCAATTCGGTCTTTTAACTATGACTACTCCTCAAAATAAATGTGGTAATTGGGTGGGGGGTAGGGAAGGGAGAATTGGATTAGAGATGACGGTGATGCTCACTTATTACTCTATATAATTCTATGCTATTTACAACCATGTTTAAATACTTAGGTTAAATTTGCAAGACTTTTAAAATTTATAGTTAAAATAATAAATGAAATAATTAAGATAGAATAGCTTTCATCTCTCTTAAAAAACAAACAACAACAACAAAAAATCTTCAGTAAGGCCAGAAATACTTACTTAAAAGTACTGTGCCACAAATCTAGCACCGACAGCATTGTAGGGTTCATTGCATTCAAGTGATCCCGAATATAAGTGCTTGCAGCTAAAAATGATTTCCTCCAAGGCTTTGGAAGAATTTCCATCCTGAAAACAGAGAAAATATTTAATTATCTTCTTTAAAAATCAAAAAATATTCTAATATTCAAAATACTTTTTGAGTAACACTTTTTTGAGTTTAATTTAAATGATCCCTCATGGTAATAATAAAACATGTTATATAATTATGCTTTAAAGTATATAAAGGTCATACTCATTATGGTTTAGTATACTTTCTAATGCATATAAAATTAGATTTGAATTTTTATCATATAAGGACATTTTTTCCCTAAATGATTGATCTGATGGAGTCCACAAATAACTAACAGTAATTAAGCAGAAAAGAATAGCCAGCTATGTTTTATGTACATCTTCAAAGACTTTTTTAAAAGGAAACATTTAAACATTTTATACCCCTATCGGTTTTAAAACATTTTAAGAATATAGTCTAGCCTGGAAATCTCCTTAAATTTCACCTCTGACTTAAAGGTCATTACAAAATCAGGAACACTAACATTCTATTTAAAGACATGTATTCTGTAACTGATGGCTGGATGGTAAAGAATCTGCCTGCAATGCAGGAGACCAGGGTTCGACCACTGGGTCGGGAAGAACCCTTGGAGAAGGAAATGATAACCCATTGCAGTATTCTTGCTTAGACAATTCTATAGACAGAGGAGCTTGACAGGCTATAGTTTATGGAGTTGTAAAGAGTCAGACATGAATGATAGAGGGTTTAATAATAATATTTTGTAACTCCTCCAACTTGAATAATCATCTTTTATATATTAAAGATGGGCCATCTTCATCTTTCAGAGTGTATTTAAACATTTATATTTTATGCCTGTAATTTTTTTTACTCATTAATTTGAAACACTTAGTCTTGTTGTAATATATAGTAAGTTTAATTCAGTTTGTCATTTGTGGCCATACCACCTTTACAGTTACAAAGGATAATTCTTGTCTATACCTGGGAGAAAAATATTCTCCATAGAAAATATATTGACTCTTTTTTTAGTTGTTAAGATAAATGATTTGGGGCAATTTTAAATGATATAAAAGAAACAAAGCAAAATTGAGTGGTTACTTAATCACATAAGTTCTATTCAAACTGTTTAAGAGATTTATTCCTAAAAATGCTAATTATTTTAGGGAAAATATATAGCAAGTGAATTTTCATATTATGCATTCTATATTTTAATCCATGTAATAAAATGAAATATGTTCTATATTTGCATATTTTCTGTAACATTCCCAATATGCTTTGAGGCATTCAAAATGCCATCAAGCTTTCATGTCTGCATCATATCTGAAGCCCATGCTTGGAGCTGTGGAAATACAAAGATCTGTATCGTGTTCTTTCACCAGCATACTTATATTTTAACCACATAGGCATTCATCTGTCAGTACGTCTGCTTGCCTACCCATTTATCCAACAATTTGTAAACATAATGTGTTTGTGTTTAGTCGTGTCTGACTCTTTACAACCCCATGAACTATGGCCCGCCAGGTTCCTCTGTACATAGGATTTGTTCAGGCAAGAATACTGGAGTGGGTGGCCATTTCCTCCTCCATAGGATCTTCATGACCCAGGGATGGAACCCCTGTCTCCTGCATTGGCAGGCAGATTCTTTACCACTGAGCCACCTGTGAAGCCCAACATAACATATTAGGGCTTAAATACATAAAGATAGTACAACCACTTGTATAAATGAAGTACAAAAATTATAAACATATATATGAGAAAATATAACCAGTGTATAAAGATATACACATACACAGAGATGATCACAAAGTCAATATTCTTAGAGAAAATTGATTCCTTACTCAGCACGATGGGGTGGAAGTTCTTCTACCTTTTTGTCATCTTCCTTTTCTCTAGGATCTTTCAAAACAAAATCAACTAAAAGAAAATTGAAAAGTTCCGATCAACAATCTTATAGTAATTACAGTATTTCCCAAACAACTGCAAAATTAAGTCCTTTAAAATTGTTTACATTAAGCTTTTTAAAATAATGAGCAATGTGTGTATTTATAAACACAAGAGATTTTAAAATTTTTATGAGAAAATCTGTGATGTCTGTGTCTTTGAGAATGTATGTACTCTTTCTTAATGATGTTCCATTCTTTCATTTGAAAATCATTGCTTTTAATATTACATTTTCCTTTTGAGCTATGTACCACTGAAAGTAGTCTTATTGAATTGAAAGTCAGCAATACAGAGCAGTAGTTTCCCTTCACTGAGGAAAGATAAATATTGCTCTGTTCTCTTTTAAATTGCTTAAGAGCATAGAACTATCTTGTTAAGAAATCAGTAAAGTGAGTTCCCTCTGCTTCTGTGATCCTTAATTCAGTTAATTCTATTCTTCCTAGTTTTCTTTGAAGATGCTCTTTCTAAAACGCAAATATGTTACTACCCCTCTGCTTAAAATCTTTCAGTGACTCTCCTTTACCCTCAAATGCTTTTAAGAAGTTGCCTTTTGTAAGGCCCTTAATATTCTTTCCCTCTACCTGAAATGCACCCTTTTCGGGGGCCACCAGAAGGGCTTGCAAGCCCAGAAGAGCCTTTCACTTTTGTCTACTATCATTTCCACCACTTCTTAGGCCATGCACGTTTCCTAGTACATGTTCATCCTTCGTGACTCAGTTCAGATACCCCCAAGTCCTTCCTAACTGTCAGACATGACCTCTTCTCCCTTAGAGCATGTTCTTGATTTCTCTCCTCACTGTATTTGCTACTCTGCTTTATCATTTAGTAATCTGTCCATTCCTTTTATTACATTATGAACTCTTCAGGGGCAAGAATTTGGCTCTTTACATGACCGACACACTCAAAGCAGTCTTAAATGCAATGAATGGTCTCCTCCTTGAAGGGTTCCCAGACCATTTCAAAGCAATATGATTTCTCCCGCTCTGACACAGAGTCAGTTATATTAGGCGTACTACCACAAACAACTGGAGAACCTTTCTTTAAAAAAGCATAGATATGAAAGACCTGACTCCAGAGGTTTTAATTCAGATGGATGCAGAAATGAGCATTTTTTAAATGATGCTGATTATTAGTCAGTCTTAGAGTCTATTGGTTTATACCACAAGTCAGCAAACTTTTATATAAAGGGTTAGATTGCTAGTATTTTCAACTTGTGAGCCACAAGATCTCTATCACAACTACTCAGTCTCTTATGGTACAAAAGCAGCTATAGACAATATGCAAATTAACATGTGTAGCTGTGTTTCAGCAAAAATTTATTTACAAAAACAAGAAGTGGGCCAAATTGGGCCTGTGAGCTGTAGTTTGCTAACCTCTGATCCATTGCAATAATTTTGTAATTGATCACACTCTACTTTATGATATCAGTAATATTAAGGCTATGGTTTTTCCAGTGGTCATGTATGGATGTGAGAGTTGGACTGTGAAGAAAGCTGAGCGCTGAAGAATTGATGCTTTTGAACTGTGGTGTCGGAGAAGACTCTTGAGAGTCCCTTGGACTGCAAGGAGATCCAACCAGTCCATCCTAAAGGAGATCAGCCCTGGATATTCATTGGAAGGACTGATGCTGAAGCTGAAACTCGAATACTTAGGCCACCTCATGTGAAGAGTTGACTCACTGGAAAACACCCTGATGCTGGGAGGGATTGGGGGCAGGAGAAGGATGGGGATGACAAAGGATGAGATGGCTGGATGGCATCACCAACTCAATGGACATGAGTTTGAGTGAACTCCGGGAGTTGCTGACGGACAGAGAGGCCTGGCGTGCTGTGATTAATGGGGTCGCAAAAAGTCGGACACAACTGAGCGACTGAACTGAACTGAACTGAATGCTAACATTAAAATTTTCAGTTATGTTCTTTGTTGAGGGGATACACAAAGAAGTTGCTCAGTTGTGTCCGACTCTTTGTGACCCCATGGATTGTAGCCCACTAGGCTCCTCGGTCCATGGGATTTTCCAGGCATGAATACTGGAGTGAAGGAAATGAAGCCGTTTCCTTCTCCAGTTGAGGGGATATACCCCTAAAAATAGAAAGACTGTTTTGAAATTTTTTTGCTACACTTTACTAATGAAATTTGTCTGAGACCTGAAGCAATATAACAGCAAAACAATAAACAGCATAATAAATATAATAAATAGCTTCAAGTATAGATGTCAACTTTAAACTTTCAAAAATTCATCTTTAATATGATACATTCAAATCATAAAGCAAAGAGAAACACTGATTTACCTATGGATTTTTTTACACTAAGAAGATAATCTTCTCTCATTTCATCAGACAATGCAAGTATGCTGTTAGTGAGGACTTTCAGATGCTGGGGGACTAAATTCAATACATGCTCCAGCCAAGAATCTTCCATTGGTGCTACATGGTCCGTATCAATTCCATGGTGGATATAATAGTAATATCTCTATAGAAAAGAGAGCAAGAAATGGAGATGGGTTTAGTACTATAAAGGGTTTCCCTAGTGGTTCAGATGGTAAAGAATCTGCCAGCAATGCAGGAGACCTGGGTTCATTCCCTGGGTTGGGAAGATCCCCTGGAGAAGGGAATGGCCACCCACTCTTGCTGGAGAATGTCATGGATAGAGGAGTCTGGTGGGCTACAGTCCCTGGGGTCGCAAAGAGCCAGACATGACGGAGCAACTAGCACTTTCACTTTAGTACTATAATAAGAGAAGTATTTATCAAAAATAAAACTACTTAGCAAAATTAGAGTTTTAGAACAAAGAATTTTACAAATTATAAAAAACTGTCGTCTGCAATTCGTATTGCCATTATTTGTGTGTGCTGTGTTTAGTCATTCAGTCGAATCCAACTCTTCATGATCCCATGGACTGTAACTTGCCAGGCTTCTCTGTTCGTGGGATTCTCCAGGTAAGAATACTGGAGTAGGTTGCCATTTTCTACTCCAGGGGATCTTCCCGACCCAGGGATCCAACCTACTTTCCTGTGTCCCCTGCATGGCAGGCAGGTTTTTTACCACTGTGCCACCTGAGAAGCCCTGGTATTATTTGATCTCTCCTATTTGGGGCTTCCCTGGTGGCTCAGAGGGTAAAGCGTCTGCCTGCAATGCAGGAGACCCGGGTTTGATCCCTGAGTCAGGAAGATCCCCTGGAGAAGGAAATGGCAACCCTATCCAGTACTCTTGCTTGGAAAATCCCATGGACAGAAGAGCATGGTAGGCTACAGTCCATGGGGTTGCAAAGAGTTGGACACGACTGAGTGACTTCACTTACTTACTTACTTATATTAAAAAGATGATTTTTATTTCATGAAAGTCAAAGCTCTTATCTTAATTCATAACTATGTTATAAAACATGAAGTTAGATTACCAAATATGTAATGTACTAAACAGAACCCATGTAGAAGTAGAATTGTGTGAAAATGGCTTTAGGAACCTTGTATTATTGTCAATCAGAAGTAGATATTAAAAGCTGTAAGTGAATCAATATTCCCTATTCATTAATCTCAGAAATATTATACCATAGGATTTATGAAATTTCCAATTGGCCTATTGGTAGTCCATACCATAATTTTACAAATGTTGTTAAATGTGTGCATGAGAAATTCATTTTAAGATGTGACAGTATTTCTCTAGTAATGGGCATTTAACTTCAATGTATTTTCACAAGCTTTTACAAGTCACTTAGAAAAGAATTCAAATATCAAAATACTTTCAAATTAGCAATGTTAAATTCTTTGATATTTACTTTTTAAAAATTTTATATTTGAAATCCTTGAAGAATCACTTTTTCTAAAGTAAGCTGATATGCTTTGTGAAATGTACATTACATAACTAAGATAATTTCTCATAGAATAAAGACATGGAAAAGCTATACATGATGAGGCTAGCTTTAACATAGGAGCAAGGAGACTTGAGATTCTCTGTGGTCTTAGGAGACAAGGGAGAGTACGATTTCCTCCATTCACCCAACAGAGCAATTTTATAGAACTTCATATTTACTCCTACATTCACATAGTTCCATAAGGAAGAAGTGCAGAATAATCTCAAAAGCATAAAAGCACCTTCAAGGGCTTCCTTTACTTTTAATTATACTGACAAAGAAATATCTTGTTACCAAGATGTCTTTCTCTATTGCAGAAGTGGTTAGTTTTGGAAGTGTGCTTTCATCAGGAGTCACAGAGTCTAAGGCAGCATCTTCTTGCCTAAGAAAATGACAAACACACTATTCAAATGTATATAAAGGTCAGTTAGAACATATATCAATAGATCTATCAGACTGCAGTCTATAAAAATAGGAAAAGTACATTATTGAACATTTTTAAAATCGTAAAACATTTACTTGGTACCATATTCCTCCCAGATTACTTTCTCTTTATTCATAGACACAACGTCTCACACACCCAGGTATACTAGAAGTGATTTGAAATATCTAAATCAGAGGCCACATCCTTTTTGATAAGCTTTATTCATTCTTCTTCACTGCTCCAAAATCATCTCTCTCCTGAAATTTTATAGAAATGTTCTTGCATTATTCCTGAAATATGTATGACTAAAAATCCCATGGACAGAGGAGCCTGGTAGGCTGCAGTCCATGGGTTCGCGAAGAGTCAGATACGACTGAGCAACTTCACTTTCACTTTTCACTTTCATGCATTGGAGAAGGAAATGGCAACCCACTCCAGTGTTCTTGCCTGGAGAATCCCAGGGACGGGGGAGCCTGGTGGGCTGCCGTCCGTTGGGTCGCACAGAGTCGGACACGACTGAAGCGACTTAGCAGCAGTAGCATTTATAAATGAGGTTTAGAAAAGCATGGATGGGAAAGATTTTGAGTATAGTTTTGTCAAAGACACAGATATATTCTTCCAAAGACCATCTCTCAGATTTCTCGGGCCACACTAAAAGTTAGCAACAAGTGACATAGAAGTTCATATGCTGCTATGTATTTATTATTGACTAATTGTTCATACAATACTGTAATGTTTCTAGCTATAATTTACTTCAAAATCTGTACCAGATATGATCCACATTTTGCGACTTCCTCTGGGGCTCCTATGTTCATATCTTCAAAGCAATAAATTGTTCTCAAACAGCTTTACCCTCTTTATCATTGATTGTATCATGCTGCAGATCCCAACTTCATCTGGGATGGATACAGGTTAGTGACAGTGTAATAAAATATTTTTTCCAACTAACTGTCCAGTGAGTGGAGACAGGAGGTTTATTAAATATCTGCCTTAAATATCATACCAAAGTAGATACTCAGAATGGATCTTCTGACTTCTTTTGTCTTTTGAAAATCTAGGAATCCACTATTCTGTGAGCTTTACACTTACTCTTTTCAATTAAATGGACCAGAGGAAAGAGTCAAGGCAATGTCTCAAGCAGTGTCTCAGGTAATGTCTCAGTTTAATTCAGTAAGTAGTAGATTTAGGAATGAAATCTGCCTAGGAGACTCCTGAAAAAGGTCTAGACTTGCAGTCAACAGGTACCAAGGAAGGAAATGAATACAAAGGCTAAGAATAAGGAAGTTATCTGAACAGCTCTATGCCAGCAAATTAGACAATTTAAATAAAATCCTTTAGGATTTAGGATTTTTGTCTTTTAAGACAAAGTAATAAATGTTTATCAATAAACATTTGATAAACATTTGAGGGAATAAGCGTATGAAAGAGTGGTGAGAGATCATCAAGATATTCTGTGGTTGGAAAGAGAAGGGTTATTTTAACTGCAAAAGAAACCACCTTATTATTTTGGTCTTTGCATAGTAAAAAGATACTACTGACCATCATGTTCTTCAGGAATCAGGACATCTGGGCTCAGATTCTGCCACTATAAAGTATATAACCTTAATAACTGGATTGTTTTTCTTTTTAATGGCAGAAATGCTTATCTTATCTAATTTGCTGAATCCTGGCACTCAAGTTTCATCCTCTATGAAAGTAACATGGCCTAAAAGGATGCAGCAAGGTTGGGAGAGGGGAAGAGATAAGAGGCTGGCGGCAACAAGAGAGGCTGCAGAAATTCTTGCCATCAGAATGAAGATCCTTTCAGCTCTAATACTCCATGACTCTATTTTTCTGTGGCCACAGGCAAAAATTCTGCTCACTGGAAACAGTAATAGAAGCTCTTTACTGATCACCTAGTCAGGCCCTAAATAGTTCCACATATATTTTCTCTAAATCATATACCTACTGTTACAGGGCACAGTGATATAATTATTCCCACTGTATAGATGAAGAAACAATGTCAAAGAGATTAAATAACTTCCCCTTTACACATCATTAATTAAATATAAAAACAAGGATTTGATTATCCATAGGTGCTTCTACACTGCCATGCTCTTTTCATCAAAGCAACATCCCTTTCAGAAATAAATCAATCAATGCTAGAAACACTGTACCTGGTTAAAGGGAAAATATGATGTATTTTATTTTACAAAAATTAAAGAACGAAATTGATAGTTTTTTCTCTTTATCAATAGAGATTTTTGGTTCAAGATAGTAACACAAACATCTATTTTTTCAAGTTTTTCTGTGAAAATGGTAGTAATGTTAGCCCATGATTGTGAAGCAACTAGAGGGTCATCAGTTGAAGAATTATTTCAACAAATTTCTGGAACATGAAAAGAAGACACAGAAGAGTTGAAACAATTTAAAACACCAGAGACAATAACTCATGCAGGAGAGATTGAAATCTGCCTTAGAGACTCCTGGAAAAGGTCTGGAACTGCAGTCAACAGGTACCAAGGGAGGAAATGAGCACAAAGGCTAAGAACAAGGGAGTTATCTGATCAGCTTTATGCCAGCAAATTAGACAATTATAATAAAAAGAAATAACAATGTAAAATCTAAATCAATAGAGGGAAATAACATTTTCATGGACTGGAAGGCTCAGTATTATTGAAATGGCAATTCTCTCAAAATTGATTTACAGATTCAATACATTGTCTACTATATCTCAGTATGCTTTTCTTTTTTTTTATAAAGAAGGTGACAAGATGATATTAAAGTGTACATACATGGAAATGCAAAAGACCTAGAATAGCCAAAACAATTTTGAAAGAGAATTTTGTGGAATTAAACTACCTGATTTCAAAACTTAATATAAAGCCATAGAGATCAAGACAACACGATAGCAGTGTAAACACAGACAGTTGAAGGGAAATAGAAGCCTGTACATAGTCAAATGATTTTTGACAAAGGTGCCAAGGTAATTTAATGAAAACTGTCTTTTCAACCAATGGGGCTGAAACATTTGGATATTGATACGCAAAAAAAAAAAAAAAAAAACAAACCCTTAACACTTACCTCACAACATAGGTACTGAAATAAAGCATACATATAAATGTGAAAGCCAAAACTAAAACTAGAGTTAAGCTAAAACATCTAAGAAAACATAATATTTACAATCTTGTGATAGGAAAAGGTTCTTAGATATGACTCTAAAGGAATGAACTATTAAAAAATCAATAAATCAAGCTTCAAACTTTAAACTTTTGCTTTTTAAAAAATTCCATTAGGAAAACTAAAAGATAAACCATAGACTGGAAGAAAATAGTTTCAAAGGATATATCTGATAAAGAACTTCCATAGAAAATATATAAAAAACTCTTACAGTGCAATAATCAGACAAACAACCGATTTTTAATAATGGGCAAAAAGTTTAAAATTGAAAAACAAAAAGATTTAAATTGACAATTCCCCAAAGAAATTATGTGAATGCCAAACAACTACAAAAGAGATGTCCATCATTATTGGTCATTAGAGACATAACAACTTAAAGCTGTGATAAGATACAACAGTACATTTACTGGAATGACAAAACACAAGACAAAGCATGGGCAAGACTGTGGAGAGATTAGAAACTTCTTTATTCATTCTTATGGGAATGTAAAATAGTATGATGATTTGCAAAAGAAAATTTAGAATTGTCTTAATTTAAACATACACCTCCTATCAACACATAACACAGAATTTCTACAACTAGGTATCTACCCAGAAGTGAAAACATATGTCCACGAAAAGACTTGCATGCAAAACTCATAGCAGCATCATTTATAATAGCCCCAAACAATAAGCAAGATGGGTTTCTAATACATACATACTGTACAATTCGATTTATGTGAAATTTTAGAAAAGATAAAACTACAGAGATAGAAAGCAGATCAATGATTGCCTGGGGCAACCAGTGGTAGAGAGGATTAATTGAAATGGGCAAAAGGGAATTTATGGATGACAGAAGTATTCTAAAACTGGATTTTGGTGAAGGTTGTGCAACAATAGAAATTTACTAAAATTCATTCAATGTACATTTAATATAGGTGAGTTTAATGGCATATAAATTATATCTTAATAAAGCTATGTTTCTTAAAGCCTGTATAGAAGACTATGAAAATATAACATTCAGGGGAAAAAAAGGAAAAGACAAACTGTACAAACACAGATTGCAAAGTAATAACAAATAAAGCAACACAGGCTTCTCATCAACAATAATACATGCCATTATGTGGCTATAGAAAATACCGTGTTGTGTAAATAAAATTTGCTAACTGGGTAAAACTTAAGGATTCTTATCCAAAAAAGGGAGGGGTTTAAATATGTCAGGTGATGGATATGCTAAATTGACTGTAGAAATTCTTTCACAATGTATATTAAGTCATCACATCATACACTTTAATTTTATTTGTCAATAAAACTAGGGGAGGCTTCCCTTGTAGCTCAGTTGGTAAAGAATCTGTCTGCAATGCAGGAGACCCAGGTTCGATTCCTGGGTTGGGAAGATCCCCTGGAGAAGGAAATGGCAACCCACTCCAGGACTCTTGCCTGGAGAATCCCATGGACAGAGGAGCCTGGCAGGCTACTGTTCATGGGGTGCAAGAGTTGGACACTACTTAGCAACTAAACCACCACTACCAAATGGGGAAAATGTTAATCTTTTTCAATCTAATGTTTTCCAGATTTGTAGGGGAAAATTACTATTATCCTTTAACTCTGCAGCCAGCTTACTCATCATTTCAAGAGAAAGGCAAAATTAGTAGAGACCTTTATAAAATGGAAGTTTTGGGTTTACTCTCTACAGATTCTCACTGGAAGAGCTACTAAGGGATGGATTCAGCAAAAAAGAAAATGAACCTAGAGGTAAGAAGCAGAATGCAAAGACTATTTCCTAAAAAATTAGAAAACATGTTAGTAAATCTAAGTAAGTGTTAACTTTAGGAAAAAAAGAGAATGGGGAATTTAAGGACTTGGTAAAACTAAAATATTATAGAACTATTGATAGAAATAAAATAAGCAATCACATGAAAAATGCAAGGAAAGTTCAGAGCTAAGCTAAAGCACTCCAAAGTCCTTTCATATTATTCAGGCAGAAAACGAATAAAATGCATTTAAACTTAAGAAAATATAAATTACAATGTGTGTGTGTGCATGTGTATGCTCAGTTGCTCAGTTGTGTCAGAGTCTTGTGACCCCGTGGACTGTAGCCTGCCAGGCTCCTCTGTCCATGGGATTATTTCCCAGGCAAGAATACTGGAGTGGATTGCTGTTTCCTCCTCCAGGGGATCTTCTGGAACCCAGGGATCAAACCTGCATCTCCTGCACTAGCAGGTGGATTCTTAACCAATGTGCCACTTGGGAAGCCCCCTATAAACTGTAATACATGGTTTCAAATGCTTGGGTAACCACTAAAACAATAAAAATACATTTTATAACTTTTAAGACAATAGGAACAAAGGAAGAAAATGGAAAATCCAATTCAATAGAAATAATAAAAAAGATTAAATAAGGCAACATATAGTAAAAAAAAATACAAAATAAGTTGTTAGAATTAAGCTTACATATATAAGAATACCAATAACTAATAATGGGATTAAACATGCTACTGAAGTCCAGAAACTCAGACTGAATTGTAATTAGTCCAACTTACCTGCCTCCTGAGAAACCCATATGCTGGTCAAGAAGCAACAGTTAGAACCAGACATGGAACAACAGACCAGTTCCAAATTGGGAAAGCAGTACATCAAGGCTGTGTATTGTCACCCTGCTTATTTAACTTATATGCAGAGTACATCATGTGAAACACCAGGCTGGATGAAACACAAGCTGGAATCAAGATTGCCAGGAGAAATATCAACAATCTCAGGTAAGCAGATGACACCACCCTAATGGCAGAAAGCAAAAAGGAACTAAAGAACCTCTTGATGAAGATGAAAGAGGAGAGTGAAAAAGCTGGCTTAAAACTCAACATTCAAAAAAGTAAGATCATGGCATCTGGTCCCATCACTTCATAGCAAAGAGATGGAATAAAATGGAAACAGTGACAGACTTTATTTTCTTGGGCTCCAAAATGACTGCAGAGGGTGACTGAAGCCATGAAATTAAAAGATGCTTGCTCCTTGGAAGAAAAGTTATGATAAACCTAGAAAGTGTACTAAAAAGCACAGACATCACTTTGCTGACAAAGGACTGTCTAAAAGCTACGGTTTTTCCATAGTCATGTACAGATTTGACAGTTGGACCATAAAGAATGCTGAGCAATGAAGAACAGATGCTTTCAAACTGTGGTGTTGGAAAAGACTCTTGAGTCCCTTGGAGAGCAAGGAGATCAAACCAGCCAATCCTAAAGGAAATCAATCCTGAATATTCATTGGAAGGACTGATAGCTAAAGCTCCGATATTTGGCCACCTGATGGGAAGAACTGACTCATTGGAAAAGACCCTGATGCTGGAAAAGATTGAGGGTAGAAGAAGGGGACAACAGAGGATGAGATGGTTGGATGTCATTACTGACTCAATGGACGTGAGTTTTATGGTTAAAAAGATACTTCTGTTTCTTACAACTCGGCAGAAAAGATAATCTGAAAAATCTCCCCGTACAATTCTATAAATACTGAATGTCACAAAGTTCCTTTGAATGCATAACCAAGTTCTCAAGGAAAAAGGAAATACTCAGGAGGAAAAACACAGAATGATAAGGCAGAGAACAGCCAAGCCCTGAGGTATGGCTGCCCTTGTGGGAGAGAGCCTTGGACTTTAATATTCATGTGGGTCAGGAGATGACTTTATAGGCTAGAGTTAAATGGAAAATTCAAACCCACACCCCTGTATAAAGCTGAAACCCCAAACGGGCTCTATCTTCAACCAGGGGAGGACCAAAAATGACAGGCACAGGAACGTAGTGTCAAAAAGACTCTGTTTTGACCAGGACACTGGGAAGTGAAAGAGTCGCTTCTAAGAATTTGTAACCAGAGGCCTACCCACCCATGGCTTGAAGCGTTGATTTTACAGTTTGTGTGATCTGAGAGAGCTTAACTGAAAAAGAGTGGTATAAGTGGGCCAAGCTGATAATGTCCAGTGGTGCCTGGCAAAAGCCAACTCCTAGCCACTCCATAGAGGCGCCTGCCTGGGTTCTAACTGCACAGGGGCCCACAAAACTGCCTTCCTTTTGTAGCACATAGTGACCACTGCCCTCCCCTCAAGATGCCTCTCCAGCCAGTAAGATGTCACATGGGGACAGTAAAACGGGGCTTTCCTGTGAGTGACAGTGTAATGTGTCACTAAACTCTGTTCACAAATGGCAATGTGTGCACCTTGAGTCATACTGAAAGAAACGGGCTACTGAACAACTAGCACCAAGCAATGGAAAAAAACAAAAACAGGCAAAGAGGAACTGGTAACTTGCATCTGCATTGCACTCTGTAAACAGATCTGCACTTTAGACTGGGAAAGCCCTGCCCTGACCATGCTGTTGATCACTTTACCCCAGTTCCTTCCTTTTATGCACAAAAAGATCTACAACTACAGGGAACTCACCACATCACCTGAATAAACAAGATGGGGGAAAAAACTGCCCTAAATCTTCCACCAACCACCATACCTAAAACCAGAAAGCCCATTGAGCCCATTCTCTCAACCAATAGCAAGTATTAATATTGACACCTGACGGAAGAAATTTTCACATATTGAGGTTCAGGGAAGTCATTCTGGCTTATACATGATTTGGCTTGAACTTCATGCTAACTCCAACAGCCTGTCTTATGACCTATTAAACGTGCGTTGTACATCTGTTTTAGACATTAAAGAGGAGACTGAATTTCATTAAAGAGAAGACTGAATTTAAAAATCTAAATGGAGTAACTGTTTCAGGCATTTAAAACTGAGCCAGGTGGATGTGGTTTCAGACATATTCCTGCATAACTGAGGACCTGTATTTTCTGAACTGTTATCAACCTCAAGGATACCACCAGTTATGCTCAAAATAATATCTGCTAGCAGCTGTCAGCTACAATTCCTTGTAACTATGCAACTATTCTGTACCCCAACTGATCCTTGCTGAACAAGCATCCTTCCTTTTTGCCAGTTCCAAATATAATTCTTGATTTTTGCCTTTTTAAGCCTCCCCCATTTTGTAGTCTAGAGGACTACGAATTCAGATGCATATTGAACCTGCATCTCCCAGACTATAGTCCTAAATTTGGCTTGAGTAAATCTCTCTTCTATCCCTATTACAGAATTTTACTGACCATTCTCATCAGCATACCTTTTCAGATCATGATATTTAAAAATGGGACACCTTAATAGAGTTGCTCAATCTTTCATTATTTATAACCTAACCTCATTCCAACAAGGTTTTCAGGAATCCTTAGAGATGCACAGAATTCTTATAATTTTAGATTGAAGAGTTTCCAAGGACTCTAACTAGGGTAACACACACTGGTTAGCTCACAGAACTTACATGATGACATTAACAAGAGTGCTTCTGAAGTTCTCTCGTTCTTTATGTGGAGATTTGCTCTTTCCTCTGGCAGTAGATGGTCCAGCATGACTATCATCAATCTGGTCAAGTAACCTGCCCTTTTTCCCAAAGCGTTCCTTGTATTCAGCTTGAATTAAGAAAAAAAAAAAAAAGGTGTAAATTAGTCATCTTTAAGAGTAAGTTAAAATATTTAAGTGGTTAAAATAAAACACTGAAGTATCTTTTAATGAAAAAGCTACATTCTTTAAGTCCTTAAGTAACCACATTTCCTTTCTTGAAGTTAAACTAATCTCATTTGATGTCATCATAATAGAAACCTTTATTTCAAGAATACTCAATTACTTTTATATTTTGATAAATGCAAATAAACTCAAATTTTCAACTATTTTGCATAGAACCTTCTTTAAATTAAAATTATTATAAACACAAAATGTAAAATTATTATTTGCTAAATTATTTTAGCAAATTTAAAGAACTATGAGGAAAAGATGTTAACATTTACTGTAATCAATCTAATAAGTCAAAATAAAAATATTAATGTGAATAATTTAGAAGTAATGTTTACAACCTATTACAATCCCCCTTAAAAAAAATATTAGTCTTTGACACAGAGGCAAATTCTGAAAACAGTCAATCAAAGTTTTATTATAAACATTGCAACTCCTAAAATATCAGCCTTTATAGCATTTGCAATAGTCTGAAACAACTAAGACATGAAATCAAGTATTTTCTGAGGAAACACTTTTGGGGTAAATTTTTCCATTTGATATAAACATAATTATAACTTTCCACTTTCATTGCTTTAACTACATGTTGTGATTTTTTTTTTTCCCTCCAGGAAATTTCCTTAAACCTAAGACAGAATATTAGAGTTCTTACCATATGACTGTTCATTTTTAACACTAAACTGCTCTGGAATATCTTCAGCCTGCTTTACATTCAAATGGAACGATGGAGCTGCCTGCTGCCAATGGGGCTTTGTACTCACCTGAAATATGAAATTTTAGATAGCATCAACAAAACAAGATCAGAAAAAAGGCTTTTTTTTTCATGAAATGCAAAAGAATGTATAAACACAGACATTTTCTCAAACAAATTAGGACATCTTATATTCTTTGCAGCCAAACTTGAAGAAGCTCTGTACAATCAGTAAAAACAAGACCAGGAGCTGACTGTAGCTCAGATCATGAACTCCTTATTGCCAAATTCAGACTTAAATTGAAGAAAGTAGGGAAAACCAGTAGACCATTCAGGTATGACCTAAGTCAAATCACTCATGATTATACAGTGGAAGTAACAAATAGATTCAAGGGATTAGATATTTTAGAGTGCCTGAAGAACTATGGATGGAGGTTCATGACGTTGTACAGGAAGCAGGGATCAAGACCATCCCCAGGAAAAATAAATGCAAAAGAAGCCAAATGGTTGTCTGAGAAAGCCTTGCAAATAGCTGTGAAAAGAAGAGAAGTGAAAGGCAAAGGGGAAAAGAAAAGATATAAGTATCTAAATGCAGAGTTCCAAAGAATAGCAAGGAGAGATAAGAAAGCCTTCTTCAGTGATCAATGCAAAGAAATAGAGGAAAATAATAGAATGGGAAAGACTAGAGGTCTCTTCATGAAAATCAGAGATACGAAGGGAACATTTCATGCAAAGATGGGCACAATAAAGGACATAAATGGTATGGGCCTAACAGAAGCAGAAGATATTAAGAAGAGGTGGCAAAACTACACAAAAGAAGTATACAAAAAAAATCTTCATGACCCAGATAATCATGATGGTATGATCACTTACCTAGAGCCAGACATCCTGGAATGCAAAGTCTAGTGGGCCTTAGGAAACATCACGATGAACAAAGCTGGTGGAGGTGATGGAATTCCAGTTGAGCTATTTCAAATCCTAAAAGATGATGCTGTGAAAGTGCTACACTCAATATGCCAGCAAATTTGGAAAACTCAGCAGTGGCCACAGGACTGGAAAGGTCAGTTTTCATTACAATCCCAAAGAAAGGCAATGCCAAAGAATATTCAATCTACCACACAATTGCACTCATCTCACACACTAGTAAAGTAATGCTCAAAATTATCTAACCCAGTCTTCAACAGTACGTGAACCATGAACTTCCAGATGTTCAAGCCGGTTTTAGAAAAGGCAGAGGAATCAGAGATCAAATTGCCAACATCCACTGGATCATCAAAAAAGCAAGAGAGTTCCAGAAAAACATCTACTTCTGCTTTATTGACTATGCCAAAGCCTTTGACTGTGTGGATCACAAAAAACTACGGAAAATTCTTAAAGAGATAGACATACCAGACCACCTGACCTGCCTCCTGAGAAATCTGTATACAGGTCAGGAAGCAACAGTTAGAACTAGACATGGAACAACAGACTGATTCCAAATTGGGAAAGAAGTATGTCAAGGCTGTATACTGTCACTCTGCTTATTTAACTTATATGCAGAGCACATCATGAGAAACGCTGGGCTGGATGAAGCACAAGCTGGAATCAAGATTGCCGGGAGAAATGTCAGTAACCTCAGATATGCAGATGACACCACCCTTATGGCAGAAAGTGAAGAACTAAAGAGCCTATTGATGAAAGTGAAAGAGGAGAGTGAAAAGTTGACTTAAAACTCAACATTCAGAAAACTAAGATCACGGTATCTGGTCCCATCACTTCATGGCAAATAGATGGGGAAACAAGTAGCAGACTTTATTTTGGGGGGCTCCAAAATCACTGCAGATGGTGACTGTAGCCATGAAATTAAAAGATGCTTGCTCCTGGGAAGAAAAGTTATGACCAACCTAGACAGCATATCAGAAAGGTGAGACATTACTTTGCCAACAAAGGTCCGTCTAGTCAAAGCTACGGTTTTTCCAGTAGTCATGTATGGATGTGAGAGTCGGACTATAAAGAAAGCTGAGCGCCGAAGAAGTGATGCTTTTGAACTGTGGTGTTGGAGAAGATGCTTGAGAGTCCTTAGACTGCAAAGAGATCCAACCAGTCCAACCTAAAGGAAATCAGTCCTGAATATTCATTGGAAGAACTGATGCTAAAGCTGAAAACTCCAATACTTTGGCCACCTGATGTGAATAGCTGACTCTTTTGAAAAGACCCTGATGCTGGGAAAGATTGAAGGTGGGAGGAGAGGGGGATGACAGAGGATGAGATGGTTGGATGGCATCACCAACTCAATGGACATGAGCTTGAGTAAACTCCGGGAGTTGGTGATGGACAGGGAGGCCTGGCATGTTGCAGTCCATGGGGTCTCAAAGACTCAGACATGACTGAGTGACTGAACTGAACTGAAAGACGGCATAAACACACAACAGTAAATCACATTAAAGCCTGTGAATGGCATGGTGTGTGACATTTGGAATACATTAGCAAGTGCCCGCTCTGCTGTTGGTTTGATATGGGTGCCTATTACCTAACGTGGGTGTTCATTCCACAGAGTTTACTCAGCCCCAGACATTGGCAAGTGATTTTTCAGCCTTCCATCTTGTTGGACCCCAGTGCTAATGAGTTCCTCTACATTCCAGCTCCAGAGGCTCTTCCTATTCTCATGACTTTATCAGCTAGATTACCCTGGCAACTCACACGTTCATTCCATCATTTAAGGCAGGGGTCACAAATTCTTATACCTATACAGTTCTGGCAAGTATCATAAAAGAGGGAGTAAAGCTAGTGATGATAGCTAATCAGCACCCAGCTTCAGTGCTAGGAAACGTTACAGGGCCTTGGGGACTGTGGCCTAGAGAGAAAACCTCTGTCTTAATAAAATGCAACAGTTAATTAGCTTGAGCCAGCTACTACAATGCCAGAATACAGACCCACTATTGCTAGAACCTATGGCTCTTCAAGAAACCCAGATGGGCAGCCTTTAAATTAAAATATACTTATTTTTAAGCACTGACAATTGAATCTGTGTCTTCCTTTCACATTCAGAACTTGATAGCCCATGTATGCATTGGCTTTTCGTTTTACTCTTCCCAATCCTTTATTGCTACTTTTAAATAAACTACCTGCACACACAAATCCTTTTTTCAAGCTGTTCTTTCACAGGAAAGTAAGCTAAGACAGTAAGTCAATGCTTTTCCATCCTTTCATCTGCCTTGCCAATCTTCTGCTGTGATCTTGCTCCATAAAGGATTTCAGGTGAGTGAGATGTTCACAAAGGTTTAGAATCAGGTCCCCAGCTCAAAGAGGATCAGAGCCCCCAGCACTGGGTTACCCTTGATTTCAACAACAAAGATCACCACCAGAAACAAAGGCCTGGAATGAAAATCACTACTACAGTAGTTTTAACTACTGCTGGAAAATTTTATCCAAGAACAAATTTTAATATTCAAATAAAAGTTTCTTAGTCATTTGTCAGTGGACTTTTTAAAATCTCTTAAAAATATGATCTCTTCTAAAACACATAAAACTCAAAGAATGCTGAAAAATGCAAGATATGGCCAAATAAGAACATAAAACCAGGTTTAAATAGCCAACAAAAGCATTTCAGACTAGTATATGCCAATGACAAGAAAGGATTAGTATTCAACTCAGCCACTGATCAGTAAGTCAGAAAATTTTAATTGAGTTTATATCTCTAAACCTGTATACTAACAAGATGCAACAAACTGAGGGTAATTTTGTTTTTAAATTTATCAAATTTTAAACACATGTCTATTCCATTTCAAGTCGTGTATTTTAAGCTATAAAATTTAAGATAGACTTTGTAGAACCACAGAAAAGATATGTCTCAATCCTATAGAACTTGGCAACATAATCTGGCATTATTAAAAAAATTTTCAGTTAAAATGTATATTTTGAAATGTTCATTTACTTTATCTAAGAATAGTAAGGCAAGTTTTATAAGTGAAAAATGTCCTCCATCTTAAATTATCAGGAATCTTTCTGTATAAAGCAACACAAATTCAATTTTATTAGTTTGTGCTCAGCTTTTAAAATATCTTTCAAAAAATAATCTTTTGGATGAAATTTGAGAGTTTTACACTAAGCAAAATATGCCAGACATCAAAAGATAAATACTGTATGATTCCACTTACATGAGGTACCTAGAATAGGAAAATACATAGAGACAGAAAGAATGCTGGTTGCTGTGGACTGAGAGAGGGCAAAACAGAGAGTTAGTATCTAATGGGTAGAGTTTCAGTTTGGCAATATAAAAAGAGTTCTGAAGATGGATGGTGGTGATGGTTGTACAACAATACGACTGTGCTTAATATTAATGAACTATAGATTAAAAACAGTTTAAGTGATCAGTTGTATGTTATGTATATTTTATCACAATTAAAAAAAAAAAACATTATTTGCACTGAACCTCCACTTAAGCTCAACTTCCAGGAGTTACAAGAGCACACTAAATGTCATTAAATTCAATATAACTACTAAATGGAAATTTATTTATATTTATTACAGTCAAGTATATCTTTCCCAGTACCTGTCAACTGAAAATGTTTGTTAACTGCCTCTTCCACAGAACAATGACAATTTATAGTCATAATGATAAATTTTAAAAAGATGATAAATTTCAGTGTTGGAAGATGCATCTCAAAAATCAATAACCCTTCTTACTTTCAAACTCAGAAACTGAGGCTCAGAGATGTAAGTGACTCCCTTAGATGTCACTCCCTTAGACTCCCTTAGACAAGACATAACCCCCAGCTTCACTCCCTAATTCCAACACTGAAATATTTCTGCTAGACCACCTTGGAAACATTTCTATCCAGAATATTCAAATATTCAGTAGAGAACAGTAGGAAATTATAGTTTACATTTATTAAGATAGTTATTTTTTATTTTATGTGCACCTCAGAATTTCTCAATCAGAAAATAATCAAATTGAGCACAAAATTCAAAATCATAATTTTAGTTACTTATTTACGAGTTTGAAAATGAATAACATTTTTAAAAGGGCTAAAACCCAATGGGAGTGTACACGTAAATTACCGTAGCCAATTGTGGTAAAATTCTTCCTGGTGTCTTAGGTTTTTCTTTGCTGGCTGATTTATCCTACATGCAAAAAAAAAAAAAAAGAGGTTTACTCTGTTAGAGCTAAAACTTATTCTCACAATCAAATTTTAGAGTAAAGCACTTAGTATCCAAAATATTCATTCAAAGGCATCTCTACTATTTTTTTAAATTCTCAATGTTTGTCTTGGAATATGGCAAGGCAAGAAAGGAAAATCGTATCCAACAATACCTATCAGAAAGCTTTAAAAATGTGCAAAGCCTCTTGTCCATTACATCATCTCCTTGGAATTTATCTGAATCTCGTTAGTGTCCAGGTCTTACTCTGCTCCATCTCCCTTCTCTATCACTAAAATATCATTTTTGTCCGCTGATAACCAGAATGCTCCACTTACTAAGCTGACAGTGTATTCAGGTTAACGTATCCTCAAGTTACTGGAAATAACGTGTACTTCTTAGCAGCAACTTCCAGGAAAAAGTGCTGATACTTTGAGTAGAGTATGATTCCACGGTAGGAATTTCACTTAGGTAAGAGAAGGCACTATTGAGAATCATACTTCCATCTATAAACAGATAATATAAGTTGTGCTAATTCATGTTGATCTATGGCAGAAACAATACAATTTAATATTGTAAAGCAATTATCCTTTAATTAAAAATAAATAAATTTAAAAATACATATATAAGTTATGCTTTTTGCTAATGGTCATTTTATTTGCTCTCAGCTCCAAATCTACCTTTTTGCCCTCCTTTGTGATTCTTGAACAGGACTCTAAACATCTGTCTTTTGCCAACCAGAACTAATAAAGGGTATCAAAACAACTCTGTGAGAGGAGGGGACTCTCTTTCTGGTTCCAGGGTTTTTCTCATTGTTTCCATGGTATGGCTGCCAGTTAGCATCCTTGCCCATGGGCACCTTCCCAGCCTGTGGTGTGTGGCTGACCCAGTGGCAGACCCCCTCCAGCAGGGTGGCAGGTTTTCATGGGCATCCCTAAGGGCAGCTTTCCAGAAAGCTTCCCTTACATCACAGAGGTAGATTTCCTTTCAAATTCTTCCACATGCAAGCACATGGTTTTCTTACCTCCCAGCCTAAGCCTACAAAACTTCAGCAAATGCCTTTGCCATCCAGGTGGGCCACAGCCATTTCCTCTCCAAGAGATCTAAATGTAGGCTTCGGAGAAGGAATGTATCTTCCAAGTCTCTTCCCTGAGCCACTCTCCCACAGTCCCAGAAGGAATGGCTTTGTATCTGCCATTTCTATGTTTTCAGCTACACTATCCAAAACAGCATCCATTAGCCACCTGGAGCCACTGGCCACTTGAAATATGGCTCATATGAAGTGAGATGTGTTTAACAGTAAAATACACAGATTTTGAAGACACAGTACAAAGTACAAAAATATTTAAATTATCTTGTCAATCTTTATATTGATGAGGATATATTTTATATTGATCACACCATGTGCTATGTATTAAGAAGTTTACAAAAATGACCTTATTCAGTTTCTTTACAGCTCTGTGAGCTAAGTAGTGCACCACTTTTGTGAGTATTGTATGCATGAGGACTTTTTCAAAAAAATATTTATTTTTCTGCATTGCGTATTTGTTGCATCATATGGGATCTTTCATCATGGTGCATGGATTCTCTAGTTGTAGCACAGTGGCTTAGTTACTCTAGGGAATGTGGGGTCTTAGTTCCTGACCAGGGATTGAGCCCACATCCCCTGCATTGCAAGGCAGATTTTTAACGACTGGACCACCAGGGAAGTCTCCATGAGGACTTTTTCAATGAGGTAGTCTCTGCCTCCACAAAGTACACAGTTCAGTCAGTATTAAAAATTATATGCTTTCATGCAGGATAGAAGATGGTGTGGAACACAGTGTTCAAAGAAACTTCCAAAATGAGAAAGGATGGAAACTTAGCCTTGAGTCTCAACTGCATCTCCCAGAGTAGCAGCAACAAGCTTACTGAAGACAGAGAGAGTAGCACAAATGATGACTTGGGAGGGGATATTGGGGTTGTTGGTGAAGTAGAAGGTATGACAATTCTCTTATTCAGTTCAGTTCAGTTCAGTCACTCAGTCATGTCCTACTCTTTGCGACCCCATGAACCGCAGCACGCCAGGCCTCCCTGTCCATCACCAACTCCCAGAGTTCACTCAAAGTCATGTCTATTGAGTCGGTGATGCCATCCAGCCATCTCATCCTCTGTCGTCCCCTTTTCCTCCTGCCCCCAATCCCTCCCAGCATCAGAGTCTTTTCCAATGAGTCAACTCTTCGCAGGTACTGGAGTCAACTCTTTGCATGTACTCTGGCAAAGTACTGGAGTTTCAGCTTTAGCATTATTCCTTCCAAAGAAATCCCAGGGCTGATCTCCTTTAGAATGGACTGGTTGGATCTCCTTGCGGTCCAAGGGACTCTCAAGAGTCTTCTCCAACACCACAGTTCAAATATTAGAAAATGATTTACTGAATTCCTACCATGTGTCGAGCTCTCTTTAAGGCACTGGATATATATCCATGGACAAAACAAAATCCCTCCCCTGGTGGAGCTTACATTCTAGTAGAGATAGAGACAGCTACTTCAGAATAAATATAACATAATTTCAGGAAGTGATAAGTACAAAGGAAACACTAAAATTGGGTAAAGGGATTGAGTGGGGAAAGACACAGAAGCACTTAGTTAGATTACGGTAGTGAGGCCTCTTTTCAGACATTTTGTTTGAGTAGAGATGTAAATTAGGGGCAAGAAAGGGCTGGATGGGGGTTGCTGCTATATTAGAAGACATGGGCTTGGAGGCTTGATTGGCCTGGCTGGCAGCAGAGAACCAACACTGTCTCCTCTTGGAGTAACCTCGAGTCCCGGTTTGCTGGAGACAGTCCCGGTTCACTCCTCTTACCTAAGCATTAGCAGTAGCACTTTCACCCTCAATGGCATCACAGGTTGTGTGATAAATTACACCATAGTGGTATTTATCATGCAATGACACACAAAGGTGTATTAACCGTCCTGGTAGCAATAAATAAGATCGGTGAGAAGGAAACCAGAGTCATTACTGAGGATAGTTCAACAGCTTTTAATAAACCAGGCAATAGGAGATAATGGACCTTGATTTACAGAAAATGCTAGCGACTGAAGGTCACATAACCTTGTTAAGACACAGCTCTGAACTTCTGCTCCCCTGGTCAGAAAGATCAAAAGGCCCTGTATTAAAGTAAACACAAGTCTTCATCTTGGTTTTCAAAGCCTCCTCAATATGCTCTAAACTTTTCACTTCTCAGCATCTGTTATAGTTACTTCATAGCCTTGTAACACTAATCAGCCAATGAAAAGTGACCACCACATCAGGTAGTTTAAGAAGAGGTGTGCCTCATTCATAGCACTCTCATTCCTGCCACAGCCAGTGAGGAGGCAAGTGTTTCTGCCAGTGTTGCTATAAGGTGAAGGAGAGCTAACTGACTCTCTTCACATGATCAAGGGGTAATCTCTGTTAGGTTAAGTCTCTGAGATTTGAGGGTCTGTCTGTTATTTCAGCTAGTATTAAGTATCCTAACAGAGCCACCAATGTGTCCCTCAATATCCCTGTTAAAATCAACACTTTCTTCAAGACCAATACTAAATTTAGATTTAAAAAAAAAAAAAAAACCCTCCAATTGCAGGTGAGCAATTTTTAAATATGTATAGCACTCTCTTGGTAATCCTCTTATTGTTTAAATTCTGTCTGAAATATAATTTGTGTATGTATTTATCCTGCTCTCCTACCCTGATAATCTGCTCCATCTCGGCCTACTAATAATTCAGTCTTACAGAGCTGGATAAACTGACCTTAAAATAATTGACTTTATCATAATAAAAATTATAAATTGGTTAACCAAGCCTTTAAAAAGTAAAGAGAAAGGAATTAGGGCCAAAATGGCAGAGCAGGAAAACCCTGAGATCACCTCCCGCCATGGGCACAAATCACAAATAGTTACAGAACTCTCAATGAGAATGACCTGAAGACTTATAGAAACATATTCTGCAACTAAAGATATAAAGAAGAAACCACAATAAGACATGTATGAGGGACAGAGATGTTACATGGTCAAGTGACCCACAAAAAGGAGAATAATCTCAATTGCAGAGATTCTCCTGAAGGAATCTCTCTGAGCTCTGTATGAGGCTCTCCAGCCAAGAGGTCCTCCAACCAGTGAGGCAAGCCCCTGGAATGTTTGGCTTTAAAGGCCAGCATACTTGCTTTTGGGAGAGCCAGAAGGCTCTAGGAAACCAGACTTTACTCTTAAAGGATACATGCAAAATCTCACACTCTCCAAGGCCCAGGGCTGAAGCAATAATTTGAAAGGAGCCTAAGTCAGACCCACTTACTGATACCAGACAGCCTTCCAGAGTGGAAGGAGGCAACTGGGACTCAACTTGGAGACACCAATGCTGGTGACAGCCATTTTGGGGAGCTCATTCTACCATAAGGACATTGGTGCTAGCAAGTGCTGTGGTAGAACCCCCCCTCTAGCTTACCAGCACTGGTACACAGCCTCACCCACCAGCAGACTAGATGCCATCAACCCCTTTCAGCTCCCAGCCACCTAGAAATTTGGCCCTAGCCATCAGAGGGGCCCAGGAACTGGACCACTCACCATCAGGCAGACATCAGATCCCAGATCCTGGACCTTGCAGACAGACACACCAAGAACTGGCTTTACCCACCAGGGAGGCAGCATTAACACTGGGACCTGGCCTCACCCACCAGTGGGGCCAACAGCAACTCTGGGACCCTCAAAGCCAGAGATCCTGAGATGTAACTCCAACCACCAGTGGACCAGCACTAGCAACATTACACTGCCTCACTCAACAGCAAGTGAACACCAGTCCCAGGAGCACCCTCAATCCTGGCACCTTGCCCACAAGTAGGCTGATATTAGCTCTGGGACACCAAGACTTGCAGCCAGCCCCCTCAAGACCCCACTCCACCCACCAGTGGGCTGGCACTAGCTCCAGGACTGCCTGGAGCTGTGACACCAGCCTTCTCATGACCCAGCCCTGTCCACTGTTGCTGGCAGCCTCCATACTTGGTAGGGCCTGGCAATCAATCAGTCTGGAGAGGAGGTAGTCAGTAGTCAGCCTGCCATGGCAGAAGGGTCCACACAGCCCACACAGAGGGCACCCTAGAGCACTGAGCTCTGGTGACCAGAGATGAGTATGCTGCTGGGCCCCACAGGGCATCTCCTACATAAGGCCACTTCTCCAAGATTGGGGAAAGTACCCAACTTGCCAATTATATAGAAATAAAAGTACAGAATTAGGCAAAATTAGGAGACAGATGATATAGAGGAATAGATCAACACTAGATGACAGAGTAATGGAAATCACTCAAGCTGAAAAGCAAAAGTTTTCAATAAGACATTTATGAGTTTAATGTTGTTCTCCAGGACAACATTAAATTTACCAACACTCACATTATAGGGGTCCCAGAATAAAAGAGAAAGAAGAGAACACATTTGAAGACATAATAGCCAAAAACTTTCTTAATCTGGGAAAGGAAATAGACATTCAGGTCCAGGAAGCACAGAGAGTCTCAAACAAGATCAACCCAAAGAGAGGGCCTCAACATTACACACTGTAAATTAAAATGGAAAAAAATTAAAGATAGAATATTAAAAGCATCAAGGGAAAGGCAACTAGTTATAGACAAGGGAACTCTCATAAGGCTATCAACTGACTTTTCAGCAGAAACTCTGCAGGCCAGAAGAGGGGTGGCATGATACAGTTAAATGGATGAAAGGGGAAAAAAGCCTACAACCAAGAATACTCTATGTGGCAGAGTCATCAGTCAGATTTGAATGAGAGATCAGTTTTACATACAAGCAAAAACTAAAAAGAGTTCAGCATCACAAAACTGACTTTATAAGAAATGTTAAAGGGAGTTCTCTAAGTGAAATATGAAAATTATGAAAGGAAAAAAGTCTCATTGGTAAAGGCAATACACAGTAAAGAAAGATCAACCACTTACAAAACTAGAAGGAAGACTAAAAGGCAAAATAATGAAACTGAAAGTAATGATAATAGGATAATAGTAAGGGACTTTAAGACCTGACTTAATCAATGGACAGATCATCCAGACAGAAAAAGTAATAAGGAGACACTGGCCTTAAACAATACATTAGACCAGATGGACTTAATAGATCATATATATAGAACCCTCCAACCAAAAGCAGCGGAATACACATTCTTTCTAAGTGCATATGGAACATTTGCCAGGATATATATCACATGCTAGGCCACAAAACAAGTTTCTATAACTTAAAGAAGAATGAAATCATATCAAGCATCTTTTCTGATCATAACTGTAGGAGTCTAGAAATCAACTATAAGGGGAAAAAAAAGTGAAAGAAAACCCCACAAACACATGGAAGCTAAACAATATGCTACTAAACAACCAATGAGCCACTAAAGAATCAAAGAGGAAATAAAAAGTACCTGGAGACTAATGAAAATGAAAACACAATCCAAAATCTATGAAACACAGAAAAAGCAATTCTAAGAGACAGGTTTATAGCAATATAAGCCAACCTCAGGAAATAATAAAACCTCAGCAAACAACCTAACCTTATACCTAAAGAATAGAAAAAGAATAAACCCAAAATTAGTAGAAAGAAAAAAAAACAATGATTTAGAGCAGAAATATACAAAATAGTTCAGTTGCTCAGTCCTGTCCGACTCTTTGTGACGCCATGGACTGCAGCACGCCAGGCCTCCCTGTCCATCACCAACTCCCGAATCCTGCTCAAACTCATGTCCATTGCGTCGATGATGCCATCCAACCATCTCATCCTCTGTCCCCTTCTCCTCCTGCCTTCAGTCTTTCCCAGCCTCAGGGTCTTTTCCAAAGAGTCGGTTCTTCACATCAGGTGGCAAAGGTATTGGAGTTTCAGCTTCAGCATCAGTCCTTCCAATGAATATTCAGGACTGATTTCCTTTAGGATGGACTGATTGGATCTCCTTGCAGTCCAAGGGACTCTCAAGAGTCTTTTCCAACATCACAGTTCAAAAGCATCAACTCTTTGGCACTCAGCTTTATTTATAGTCCAACTTTCGCATCCATACATGACTACTGGAAAAACCATAGCTTTGACTAGACAGATCTTTACAAAACAGACTCAAAAAAAACAAAAAAATAGAAAGGATCAATGAAACTAAGAATTTTTATCTTTGAAAAGATAAAATTGATCAACCTTTAGCCAAATTCATCAAGAAATATATAAATAAAATCAGAAAATATAAAAATAAAATAATATAAAATCAGAAATATAAATAAAATCAGGCCCCAATAAAATCAGAAATGAAAAATAAGTTATAACATATCACAGAAATACAAAGGATCACAAGAGATTACTATGAACTGTTACATGCCAATAAAATGGACAATCTAGAAATGTACAATCTCCCAAGACTGAATTAGGAAGAAATGGAAAATTTAAACAGACCAATTACCAGTAATGAAACTGAATCAGTGATAAAACAGAAATTCTTCCAAACAAAATCCTAGACCAGGCAGCTTCACAAGTAAATACCAAACATTTAAAGAAGAATCAGTACCCATTTTCTCAAACTATTCCAAAAAATTGCAGAAGGAACACTTTCAAACTCATTCTAATGAGGTCAGTATCACCCTGATAACCAATCCAGCACAAAAAAGAAAGGCACCACAAAAAAGAAAATTACAGGTCAATATCACTGATGAATATAGACATAAAAATCCTCATCAAAATTTTAGCAAACCAAATTCCACAATACAGTAAAAGAGTCATATACCATTAACAAGTGGGACTTATCTCGGGGATGCTAGGATGGTTCAGTATTTGCAAAATCAATCAACATGATACACATTAGCAAACTGAATAAAAACCATATGATCATCTCAATAGGTGTAGAAAAAAAGTCTTGGACAAAATTCAACATCCATTTATGATAAAAACTCTCAAAGTGGGTGCAGAATGAATATAAGTGAAAGTGTTAGTCACTCAGCGATGTCTGACTCTTTGCAACCCCATGGACTATAGCCTGCCAGGTTTCTCTGTCCATGGAATTCTCCAAGCAAGAATACTGGAGTGGGTAGCCATTCCCTTCTCCAGGGGATCTTCCCAACCCAGGGATCAAACCAAGGTCTCCTGCATTGCAGGTGGATTGTTTACCATCTGGACCACCAGAGAATATGCCTCAACATAATAAAGGCCACGTATAACAAGCACACAGCTAACATCATACTCAACAGTGAAAAGCTGAAAGAACTTCCTCTAAGATTAGGAAAAAGACAAGGTTGACCACTCTCTCCACTTTTATTCCACATAGTATTGGGAGTTCTAACCACATCAATCAGACAAGAAAAGAAATCCTAATTGGAAAAGGAAGAATGGAAACTCACTGTTTGCAGGCGAGATGGTACTATGTATAGAAAATTGTAAAGATGCTACCAAAAAATTACTAAAACTCAATGAATTTGGTAAAGTTGCAGAATACAAAATTAATACAGAAATCTGCTATTTCTATACACTAAAAAACCATCAGAAAGAGAATTTAAGTAAACAATATTTTTACAATGCAATGAAAGAATAAAATATATGAGAATAAATATAAGAAGGCAGAAGACTTGTACTTGGAAACTGCAAGACACTGATAAGAAACTGAAGACAAGGAAATGGAAAGATACACCATGCTCATGAGTGTGACTGGACCAAACTAACTCCTTTTTGTCACTTCTAACTTAGGCCCTCTGTCCAACCCCCTCTCCTTTATACATGATTAAGCTTTAGCCTAATTCACAAGGAATATGCCCAAGCCAGATGAATTCCCATTTAACTTTTACCTTTGTCTTCGTCTGATACCTGAAAACTGGAGATATGTTTTTGCTGACACAGATGGTTAATGGTCATAAGACATCCAGGTGGAGGAAAAATCCCCAGTTCCCATCTGTGTAGACATGCTTCTCTCCAGTAGTCAGATTCTGTCTTTGGCTTTGGTCCTTTTAAACTCCCCCGCACCCTTTCAGTGGTCTAAGTGCACCTGTGAATGCCTCTAGATCATTTGTTCAATATTTCCTGCCTGTGTGTAAGATACCCCAAATATACTTCCTACCTGCACTTTATGAATTGCCTGCCTCATTTTTCAACCTCAAAGTTTCTTCTCAGTTTATAAGGTATTATTCAGTATCTCTGACTCCCAATATCATGGATTGGAAGAATTGTTTTATGTGGAAACAAAAGACCCTGAAGAGCCAAAACAATCTAGATAAAGAACAAAGCTAGAGGTATCATACTCTGTTATTTCAAATTGCACTGTGTGTCTGTTTTTGACTATTGTAGTTTTACAGTGCATTCAATTGAAACAGCATTCAATTAATCTACAGCAAAGGAGGCAAAAATATGCAAAGGGGAAAGGCAGTCTCTTCAATAAACAATATTAGGTAACTGAACAGCTATATGCAAAGGAATCAAACAGGACTACTTTCTCACACAATATAAAAGAAAAACTCAAAATGTATTTAAAGACATAAATATAAGATCTGAAACCGTAAAACTTCTAGAAGAAACCATAGGTAGCATGCCTTTTGACATCAGTCTTAGTGATATATATATATTTTTTTTTTGCTATGTTTCCTCAGGCAAGGGAAACAAAAGCAAAAATAAACAAGTGGAGCTACATCAAACTAAGATGCTTTTGCACAGCAAAGGAAACTATGAACAAATGGAAGGCCGCCCACTTTCAAAATCGGAGAATTTGCTTGTAAATGATGTATCCAATAAGAAATTAATATCCAAAATATACAAGGAACTTATAAAACTCAATGCTAAAAAACAAATAACCCCACTTTTAAAATGGGCAGAGGACCTGAATAAACATTTGTCCAAAAAAGATATACAACAGCAAGATTCCCCTATGACCCACCTCCTAGAGTAATGGAAATAAAAACAAAAATAAACAACTGGGACCTAATTACACTTAAAAGCTTTTGCACAGCAAAGAAAACTATAAACAAGGGGAAAGACAACCCTCAGAATGGGAAAAATAATAGCAAATGAAACAACTGTCAAAGGATTAATTTCAAAAATATACAAGCAACACATACAAATCAATACCAGAAAAACAAACAACCCAATCAAAAAGTGGGCAGAACTCTAAACATACATTTCTCCAAAGAAGACACACAGATGACTAGTAAACAGATGAAAAGATGTTCAACATCACTCATTATTCAGCTCAGTTCTCTTCACTCAGTCATGTCCGACTCTTTGCGACCCCATGAACCGCAGCATGCCAGGCCTCCCTGTCCATCACCAACTCCTGGAGTCTACCCAAACTCATGTCCATTGAGTCCGTGATGCCATCTAACCATCTCATCCTCTGTTGTCCCCTTCTCCTCCCGCCTTCAATCTTTCCCAACATCAGGGTCTTTTCCAATGAGTCAGCTATTCGCATCAGGTGGACAAAATACTGGCTTTTCAGCTTCAACATCAGTCCTTCCAATGAACACCCAGGACTGATCTCCTTTAGGATAGACTGGTTGGATCTCCTTCCAGTCCAAGGGACTCTCAAGAGTCTTCTCCAACACCAAAGTTCAAAAGCATCAATTCTTCGGCACTCAGCTTTCTTTATAGTCCAACTCTCACATCCATAGATGATTACTGGAAAAACCATAGCCTTGACTAGATGGACTTTGTTGACTAATGTCTCTGCTTTTGAATATGCTGTCTAGGTTGGTCATAACTTTCCTTCCAAGGAGTAAGCGTCTTTTAATTTCATGGCTGCAATCACCATCTGCAGTGATTTTGGAGCCCAAAAAAACAAAGTCACTCATTATTAGAGAAATGCAAATCAAAACTACAGTGAGATACTACCTCACATGGTCAGAACGGCCCTCATCAAAAAATCTACAAAAAACGCATGCTGGAGAGGGTATGGAGAAAAGGGAACCCTCTTGTACTATTGGTGGGAATGTAAATTGATACAGCCACTATGAAGAACAGTGTGGAAATTCCTTTAAAAACTAGGAATAAAACCAACATATGACCCAGCAATCCACTCTGAGGCATATACCCTGAGAAAACCAAAATTGAAAAAGACACATAATGCTCATTGCATTTATTACAATGGCTAGAACATGGAAGCAACCTAGATGTCCATCGACGATGAATGGATAAAGAAGCTGTGGTACATGTATACAATGGAATATTACTCAGCAGGAAAAAGGACTACATTTGAGTCAGTCCTAATGAGATGGATGAACCTAGAGTCTCTTGTACAGAGTGAAGTAAGTCAGGAAGAGAAAAACAAATATTACATACTAACACACATATATGGAATCTAGAAATATTGTACTGATGAACCTATTTGCAGAGCAGCAATGGACAAAGAGCAGACATATGAACATAGCTGCAGGGGGAGGAAGGAGAGGGTGAGATATATGCAGTTGTATCTCAATAACATAGGAAGTGAAGAAGAAGGAAGTGAAAGAAACTGCAATGAGCTTCAAACAATACTTCCCAAAGAACAAACACCAAATTAGGTGACTGTTTCATGCATATACCATGCTATACCACAAATGACTCTGTTTTCTTTAATCCCCAGTAGGCTATAGGGTATAAAGGGAAACAAGGGCAAAACATATATGAGCTAAAAGTGTAACAGGTGTCCTCAGAGTGAAAGGCTTCCCTTTGGAGAGAATGCTACTGCTGCTGCTAAGTCGCTTCAGTCATGTCCGACTCTGTGCGACCCCATAGACTGCAGCCCACCAGGCTCCCCCATCCCTGGGATTCTCCAGGTAAGAATACTGCAGTGGGTTGCCATTTCCTTCTCCAATGCCTGAAAGTGAAAAGTGAAAGTGAAGTCGCTCAGTCATGTCCGACTCCCAGCAACCCCATGGACTGCAGCCCACCAGGCTCCCCCGTCCCTGGGATTCTCCAGGCAAGAACACTGGAGTGGGTTGCCATTTCCTTCTCCTTGGAGAGAATGAGGATGTAGCAAAAGCCTAAGAGTACAGCTGCAAATGATAGAAGGAAAGAAATACATAGTCCAAGTTCCCTAAAATTATCATACTGGGATACAGGGGCAACTCAGATGAGGTCTATTGCATTAGAGCTACTACAAAAGTACAGTGGAGATAAGCCCAGCCTTGTCCACCAATTCCCATACACTTGACTTCTTGGAATCTCTACAGCATCCCTTTGCACACTGAACTACCACCCCATTCTCATCAGCACCCCAGGTGAAGGGTGGTGAGAGCCTTCATGTTTTTCTCTGCCCTGCATTGCAGCAAAAAATTATATATATATACATATAATATTTTATAAATAGTGGCCCTCTGGCAAACCAAAAAGAGCAGCCACACATTAGCCAGAATATCATCTAGCTAAGTAACACTGATTTTCAATAAAATCAGAGGGGTGAATTGTAAAGAAATATCTACATATTTTTAATGCTGATAAGCAATTCATGAGATGACTTAGACATATGCCACTCCTTCTCTCTGCTTTGTAACTTTTGAGAGGCTAGACTAAGAATTCCATTGATTTTTCCATCAAGACAACTCTTGTTACACTTTCTTTCACATCCTCTTGGCCTCACCTCTTGATTTCAGATGTGGCTGCAGTGAACAGTTCTGTACTGCCTTCAACTCATGTAGAAAGAGCAGAGCTGCTCAGAAAAGTGTCTTACGCTTTGTGCTGTGAGGCTTCTTTGATGCTATAACATGGGGGCTTTCCCGATGGCTCAAGTGGTAAAGAATCTGCCTGCAATGCAGGAGACATGGGTTTGATTCCTGGGTTGGGAAGATTCCCTCGAGAAGGAAATGGCTACCCAACTCCAGTGTTCTTGCCTAGAGAATCCCATGGGCAGAGGAGCCTGGTGGGCTACAGACCATAGGGTCACAAAGAGTCAGATGCGACTGAGTATGCATGCACAAGACCCTCAGGGTAGCCCATTCTGCACTCACACATGAGCAGCCGGAAGTAGGTGGAATAGTAACATCCTCAAGAATAACCTTCATCAACATAGGATGAGAGCTGATGGGTTAGATGCTACCATCCTCCACCCTAACCATCCTCAGACGGATGAAGTTCAGGCAGGATCATCCCAGCTGCCTCATACTGGTTTCTCCTAGTTTTACTCTCCCTGATCCTTTACTCCTGCTTTCTGGGATCACCTCTCCAACTGCACACATGTCCTATCTTCAGGCTCTTTCACAGGAAATCATCTAAGACATCAAAAGCAACGCTCTTCTATCCTTCCACCTCTCCCAACTCTTTCACTCTCTCCTTCCTCCCAAAAGGATTTCAGATTCGTAGGAGGGCTCTGAGTGAGGTGGGCAGCAAGGGTGAGAGTCAGGTCCCCAGCTCTGAGAGTCTGGCAGCTACCAGTGCTGGGCACCCTTGATTTTAACAAGGATCATCTCTGAGAGCATGAAGGTCTGTAATGAAAATCATTCAAGGTCTTTCAGATAGAAAGGCCTTATATGCTCAAGTACTCATTGGGGCTTAGATGCCTGGGGCTTATTTTTTCATCGAATTTATGGGATGCAAATCTGTAACTTTTTAAATACCAGCAACTTCTGCCAGTTGTGAGAACTCCAAACTTTTGGTCATCACACAGTATGTTTAAAAACTTGCTGGATGGGTGGAGCACACAGTACTAGAAGCTGATTTTGGAAAAAAGTGGGTGCTCTACCAGAGACCACGGGGCAAGCAGTCTGTTTCTTTATGACCCAGGGTAATCAGAGCAGCACTGAATACCCCAACCCCACTCCCAGCACCTTTCTTCCTTTAGTGAAAGAGTCTACTGTCATGGAAGCTATGAGGGTAGAATCGGCTAAAAGAAAAACTGCTGGTAACTTCAGTGTTTTCTGCAATCCCTCCCCACACCCACACCCACCACCACTGCCCCCCACCCCCTCACCCCTGGCCAAAAAAAGAAAAGCTATGTATTCCTAAAATAGCCTGATGGCTCCAATTCTACCATTTGCTCTTCCAAACATTTACAATGTCTATTATTTAAGAATACATCAGTTTTTACCAAAAATTTAAATAAATGTAATCAGTATCCCCCTGTCCAAATCTTTAATGTCAGAAAAGTTTGAGTGCAAACCTTAATATTGAGATGAAATTTTTTTAAATAAAGGAAATAACTTGCAAATATTATTTCTTCAGTTCAGTTCAGTCGCTCAGTCGTGTATGACTCTTTGCAACCCCATGAACCACAGCACGCCAGGCCTCCCTGTCCATCACCAACTTCCAGAGTCCGCCAAACCCATGTCCATCGAGTCCGTGATGTCATCCAACCATCTCATCCTCTGTCGTCCCCTTCTCCTCCTGCCCTCAATCTTTCCCTGCATCAAGGTCTTTTCAAATGAGTCAGCTCTTCGTAACAGGTAGACAAAGTATTAGAGTTTCAGCTTCAACATCAGTCCCTCCTATTAACACCCAGGACTGATCTCCTTTAGGATGGACTGGTTGGATCTCCTTGCAGTCCAACGGACTTTCAAGAGTCTTCTCCAACACCACAGTTCAAAAGCATCAACTCTTCAGTGCTCAGCTTTCTTTATAGTCCAACTCTCACATCCATACATGACCACAGGAAAAACCATAGCCTTGACTAGACGGACCTTTGTTGGCAAAGTAATGTCTCTGCTTTTGAATATGCTATCTAGGTTGGTCATACTTTTCTTCCAAGGGGTAAACGTCTTAATTTCATGGCTGCAGTAACCTTCTGCAGTGATTTTGGAGCTCAGAAAAATAAAGTCTGACACTGTTTCCACTGTTTCCCCATCTATTTCCCATGAAGGGATGGGACCAGATGCCATGATCTTCATTTTCTGAATGTTGAGCTTTAAGCCAACTTTTTCATCTCCTCTTTCACTTTCATCAAGAAGCTTTTTAGTTCCTTTTCACTTTCTGCCATAAGGGTGGTGTCATCTGCATATCTGAGGTTATTGATACTTGTCCCAGCAATCTTGATTCCAGCTTGTGTTTCTTCTGGCCCAGCGTTTCTCATGATGTACTCTGCATATAAGTTAAATAAGCAGGGTGACAATATACAGCCTTGTTGTACTCCTTTTCCTATTTGGAACCAGTCTGTTGTTCCATGTCCAGTTCTAACTGTTGCTTCCTGACCTGCCTACAGGTTTCTCAAGAGGCAGGTCAGGTGGTCTCTTAAGAAGACATAAAACTCAAATGATACAAAAGAAAAACTGCAAGATACAGTCAAATATGAGCACAGTGTAAGGTTTAAATCAGCCAAATAAGCATTTTAAACAATTATATGCTTCACAGGCTAGAAAGGATTATTAATCTCGGCCATTGAATATTTATTCAGTAAGTAAATTTAAATTTAGTTGATATTTCTAAATCTATAAACTAATAATATCTTTTTAAACTAGTTGCCATATTATTCCATTTTAAAATTTTTTAAATTTTTAAAGAGAAAAATGTCCATTCCATTTTACATATCTTTGTCTCAACATAGAGTATTTTAGATATTTACAAATCTAAAAGAAGATGCTATGATTTTATACAACATGGTGTGATAATCTTAACATCATCAATACAAATAGGTTCACAATTAAAACATGTACTTTGAAATGTTGAAGCACATTCACCTAAAATATTTCTTTGGAGTTTTTTTTTAATCTTAAAGAATCCTTAATTTCAAAGTATTAGAAATCTTCTCTGTATGAAGCCACTCACATTCCATTTCATAGTTCATTCTGAGATTTTCAAATATGTTCCAAAACAAATAATGTTTGCTTTGAACCTCCAGTTACACTCAACTTCCAGGAATCACCAGAATATAACTCAATGATATTAAACTCAATATAATTATTTGACAATAAATCTTACTGCAGTAAAATCTAATTTGTCCAGCACTTGATCAGCTGAAAATGTCTCTTAACTGACTTTTCCACATGACAACGATAATTTAACATCAAAATCATGAAAAAGAATGCCAAGATCTAAAAAATCTCCTGTAGCTAAAAGTGCTAGAAGAGACATCTCTTCAGAAACCAAGTTAGCTATTCTCATTTTAAACTCAAACTGGGGCTCAGAGAGATAAGTGACTCTGCAACAGTCATAGAGCCACTAGTGAAAAACCTGTAATCCAACTCCGTGTTTCTCAACTCTAGAACTACTTCTGCTAGCTCATCTTCACAATTCTTTTGTTCAGAATACTCAAGTATTCTGCACATACTAGGTAATTACAGCTTACAGCTCCTTTATTAAGACAGTTATTTTTCCTAAGATATATACCTCCTAGGTATTCTCCATCAGAAAATAAATTGAGCACAGAAATTTTTAATCAGAAATTCAGTAACTTATTTGCAAGTGTGAAAACTAGTAAACAACATTATTACAAAAGCAATAAAATATGTACCATGTGTCATATACTAATGCATATATATGGAATCTAGAAAGATGGTCCTGATGAAATTATTTGGAGGACAGCAATAGAGACACAGATACAGAAAACAGACTTAGGGACATGGGAGGTAGAAGGGAGGAGGAAGGAGAGGGTGGGATATATGGAGAGAGTAACATGCAAACTTATATTATCATATGTAAAATAGATAGCCAATGAGAATTTGCTGTATGATTCATGGAACTCAAACCAGGGCACTATAACAATCTAGAGGGGTGGGATGGAGAAGAGAGTTGGAGGGAGGTTCAAGATGGAGGGGACATATGTATACCTATGGTTGATTCATGTTGATGTTTGGCACAAATCAACACAATTCTGTCAAGCAATTATCATTCGATTAAAACATAAATAAATTAAAAAATTTTTAAAGTGATGCGATATTGGTAAATTACCGTAGACAACTGTGGTAAAAATCTGACTTGTGTCTTGGATTTTTCTTTGCTGGGAGGTTTATCCTGCATGAAAACACACACACAAACCAAACTGTTACTCTCTTAATGCTGAAATTGATTAATTTAACCAAATGTTATTGAGTGTTTAATATAAAGTAAAACACATTACCATCTAAAATATATTAAAACATACTTTACAGATAGCAGGATATTGTGTACAGAAAATCATAAGAAATCTACAAAAGATTATTATAGTTAATGAATGTTCAGCAAGATCACAGGATTCAATATTAATACACAAAAATTGTATTTCTAGATGCTATAATAACAGTGAAAAAATAAAAACTGTATTTCCAGATGCTAACAATGAATAATCCAAAACTGAAATTAAGAAACTAATTTACAACTGTATTGAAAAAGATAAAATATTTAGGAATCAATTTAGCAGAAGTGCAAGACCTAGGAATGGAGAAGACTTCCTGTTATTAATCCTTAAGTGCCATCTTATCTCTGTTGGTTTCCTCCCTTAACCTTGCCCACACCTCTCCAAATGGTCTTTTTATAAGTTTTCTTCAATTTAACCTTTCTGAGCATGCCATCTGTTTCCTGTTGGGTTCCTAATATAATTTTACATTACTAGAATTAAAACTGCTTAAGAGTTAAGGTCTTCCTTAAATTAGCTTTTATTTTGATTTTCAGATACTGGTCTATTGGAAGATATTTTAAGCCTGGTATAATCCAAATTTAACCATTCTGATGAAATGACCAGAATCTATGAATGTGCCTGGGTAAAATCAACAATAATGTTATGAAGTTGTCTGGTTTAATCAACTACCACCTCTCAAAATTTAATAAGGTTGATTTAAATATAGTTATAATATGTTCTGAGTTATGGTTGTTAAAATTATCACCAAGCTGTTGGCTTCATACCCAACTGTTTTACTCTCATCTCCTTTTTAAGCAATAACATCAAGAAGATAGGATGAAGGAAAACAGAACGAGCATATAAATGCAAAACTACTTAATTTAACAACTAGAAAAAGCACTTGGGTAGAGATAGGCTGACAGTTTTTCCATCTTCTTTGCCCACAATCTGTAGTGGATTTTTTGGGGGGGGGAGGGGCTTCATGCTCTTTGGATATTTGTATTTTTAAACACTGGAAAGTTCTTCAACTGAAACTCAAAATGCCTTATGTTTTAAGTAATTTTAAAAATGAAATGAGCAGTTGCGAGAGATTTATATTTCTGGTAAATACCTAATTTAAGAGTTCAAATTGCTATTCCTGAAAAATGCCATATCACTCTAAACCTTCCACTAATGAGCTGAACATATTAAAATCTCCTTCAACAAATATGATTTTACCACCTGCTCACTTTTCAAACTAAATGAATACATAAGTAAATGTCACATAAAAATGGCATTTCCAAAAGTTTAATCCATTCTGTTTGTTTCAGGTTAAAATATAAAAAACTTCCACCCTTTCAAAAGGAAAACTATACTCAAACTTAGCATAAGTGAAAGTATCAAGAGTTTATAAATTACAGATCAACCAAAGCAGTGAGAGAGGGACCTCTGCTGTTAAAAAAAATATAGTATATAGAAAATGTGAATAATTCTAGACAGGCTTATGCCTGTTCTTTCAAAAGCCCACTGCTTTTTCAATAATATAGGTTATTTTGCAGGGAGGGAAGTGTAATTTCCAAACATCACTTTTATTAAGATAAAGCAAAACTTAACTGCCAAATGGTTTTTAGTGGAAGCTTTTTAGTTGTAAACTGGTCAATTGGGGCTTTGTGAAATAACAGCTATTGAGAAATACCACTGAAAATATCCTAAATGTGTATTTTAAATTTCTACACCATAGAATACAAGTCAAGATTAGCTCAAAGACTAATGCAAACATCAAGAAAATACTGATTCATGTAATCTAGAACTCAATGTTACTTTTAACGTTTTCACAGTAAACTCTAACGCTACCACCACCACCCCCCACCTCGAATATTATAAAGCCTTGTAAAGGAAAGAATTATAGTTCAATGTCAAACCAAGAAGCTAAGCAACGTTTGCAGGCTTAAAAGCAACTGTTTTGCATTCAGTACTAGGAGGCTTAGAGGGCCTCTTCAACCCACTCTAGTATTTTCGCCTGGAGAATCCCATGGACCAAGGAGCCTGGTAGGCTACAGTCCATGGGGTCGCAAAGAGTCGGACACAACTGAGGACTTCACTTTCTTTCTTTCTTTCCATACAAGCCGGGAGTTAACCATTGTTTTCTAGCTAGCCCAGAATAATGTCCACACTTAACATCTTCCTATTCTCTTCTGACATCTAAAAGTTCGATCATTGTTCAGCATTTGTTTACAGCTACTCCTCAATAAACAGTTCCATAAAGTAACTACTGCAACTATGTTACAGAGCAAGGTTCCTTGGCCACAGGCAGAACAAGCCAAAACAATGAGACTGGGAGGTTTGTGGCAAAAACAGGGCTTAACTCACAAGGCAGCCAAGGAGGAGACAGGACAGCAAATCTCAAAACTGGGGACTGGGGTATTCATGGGATAGCAGCAGGGCCTTCGGAGGAGGCCCAGGGAGCCTAGTGCCTAGGGAAAGGCGATTGGGAACTGGTGTGGTAGGCGTCGTAATTAGTTCTGTGCATGCTAAGTTGCTTCGGTCGTGTCCAACACTTTGTGACCCTATGGACTATATAGCCCGCCAGGCTCCTCCTCTTGCCAGGATTCTCCAGGCAAGAGTACTGGAATGGGTTGCTATTTCCTCCTCCAGGGGATCTTCCTGACTCAGGGATGGAACCTTTGTCTCCTGTGGTTCCTGCATTGCAGCCAGTTCTTCATCACTGAGTCAGACACGACTGAGTGACTGAACTGAACTGAACTTCATCACTGAGCCACCAAAGCCCAATTAGTTCTGCGAGGTGTAACTAAGATACATGCGATGAACAGGATCTGGGGCTTCTGCAGTGGCTTAGTGATAAAGAATCTGTCTGCAATGCAGGAGCCACAGGAGACGTAGGTTCCATCCCTGAGTCGGGAAGACACCCTGGAGAAGGAAATGGCAACCCATTACAGTATTCTTGCCTGAAGAATCCCATGGACAGAGGAACCTGGTGGGCTTCAGTCCATGGGATCACAAAGAGTTGAACAGGACAACATACTAACTCAACAAGAACAAACAGGGTCTAAGGGTGGAGCTGTCAGCCCTCTGATGTCAAAAGGTCACCAAGCCAGATACTTGCACATGGCCAGTTGGAAGGTCAGCGAGCCTACCCAGTCTTAATTAGCTCAGACATAAATAGACACAGCTGATTCCAACCTCCTGGAAAACAACTCTGAGCCTGCAAGTCTTTTGTGGCAAAAATTAAAAGGGAACTTGATGAGTGAAGCCTGGTGAAATGGATTTGACTAACAATGATTAGCCAAGGTTTTGATGCTTTTGAACTGTGGAAGACTCTTGAGAGTCCCCTGGACAGCAAGAAGATGAAACCAGTCAATCCTAAAGGAAATCAATCCTGAATATTCATTGGAAGGACTGATGCTGAAACTCCAATACTTTCGCAACCTGAATCAAAGAGCCAACTCACTAGAAAAGACCCTATGCTGGGAAAGATTGAAGGCGGGAGAAGGGGATGACAGGAAACGAGGTGGTTGGATGGCATCACTGAATGGATGGACATGAGTTTGAGCAAGCTCAAGATGGTGAAGGACAGGGAAGTCTGGCGTGCTGCAGTCCGTGGGGTCGTAAACAGTAGGAGACAACTGAGCGACTGAACAACAACAAAGTTTTATATTCTAGAAAAGGGAATGGTAACCCACTCCAGTATTCTTGCCTGGAGAATCCCATGGACAGAGGAGCCTGGTGGGATACAGTCCATGGGGTGGCAAAGAGACACGATTGAGTGACTAACACAAGGTTTTATATGCATCTTTTGTTACATGCCATGGGAATCTTGTCCTAAGAAGAAATTCCATTTGACAAGGACCACACCATGGTATCTTATATTATTTGAATTTCATAATATCCTTAGAAGGAAAGAAAAGTTGTTCTGATTTTTCCCTTTTGCATAAAAGCGAGAGAAGACAGAAAGATCAAGTGATTTGCCCAAAATTGCACCGCTATGAAGGGGCTTGTATTCCAGTCCTAGAGCCCAAATCAAAGGCAATTCCCCACCCTGAGCTTTCCCTAGCCAAACACACCCACCATTAGTACAATGGGAGCACTCGGCAACTGTACTTTAAACTGCTGACGCACTGCTCCACTGATGTGTTTGGTTGTTATGACAACACCAAGTACAAACGGTTGGGAAGAGTTCATATAAAAGCTTTCACCGGAAAATCTCTGTATCCCAGAGCACAAGTGCGATAAAGAACCTGTAGCCCGCGGGGTCACAACTGGGAAGTCCGTAAGACCTAGGCTTCTATCACTTTTGAAATACTAGGGAAGCTTCGCCGCGGGGAGGAGCCTAGCCAGGAGCCAACCTCTCACCTGCTCGCGGCTCATGGCTGCAAGGACGCGCTGGCGGCACCGGGTGGCTCCTGGATCCTTCCTGCCAGCGCCCCCACGAAACCCCTCGGAAGAGAGATGCGACCCCCGGCGACACGGCCGTCTCTGCTCCCTCCGCTCGGGGGCCGTCTAGCGTCCCGGCTGCGTTCGTTGCTAAGCAACAGACCCGCGCACGTTCCTTTTCCGGTCGTCTGGTGCTCCTGGGACCGCACTGTGGAACTCGCAGTGCGTTCCCGTGGGAGGCACTTTCCAAGGCGCTGGGTGGCACCTGAGCCAAAGTGGTACTTCCGCAGAGGGTGCATTGAACAACTAAAGGCGGTGGGTGCTCCTCCTTCTGCCTGGAGAAGTAAATACCCTTTGATGACCATCACACTTCGGCAACCTCCTAACATAGCTGGGTGCTCCAGGTCCCTGCCTTAACTCCTATTTTCCTATTTAACTTTGTGCCTAGAAGGTCTCAGAGGACTACTCATGGAATGAAATGATTGCAAATTTCACTGCTGATGTGGGCCAAAGTAGGAGAACAAAGCATGCAAAGTCTAGAACAAGTAAACACCTTTCTTCTATTTTCCATGGGTTTCCAACTCCCCTTGTTGACTTTTGCCACACACTAGAAAACTATCCCTTGGAAGAAATACCAGAAAAAGAGCCATCAAGAATTCATTTCAACCAACATTCCTGGATAGTCTACCGCATGAAAGATGCTGTGCTTGGCACTAGGAGTACAAAGTTACCAAGGCGACATCCCTTCAGCACAAGGCTAGGGGAGTACTGAAATAAGCAGTTAAAATGCAGTGCTCTCAACATGGAATTGCAGTCCTCAAGGAGAACACAAAATACAAACTTCTTAGTTTCCTCCTGAAAATGTGGAAGGGATGTGAAAAGTGCAAAGCCAAACTGTGTTGAAAGACAGAAAGCAGATTTTATATATATATATATATATATATGCATACACACATGTGTATATGTATACACACATACATTCCAATCCCAAAAAAGGCAATGCCAAAGAATGCTCAAATTACTGCACAATTGCCCTCATTCACAGTAATGCTCAAAATTCTCCAAGCCAGGCTTCAACAATACATGAACCATGAACTTCCAGATGTTCAAACTGGTTTTAGAAAAGGCAGAGGAACCAGAGATTAAATTGCCAACATCCACTGGATCATTGAAAAAGCAAGAGAGTTCCAGAAAACCATCTGCTTTATTGACTATGCCAAAGCCTTTGACTGTGTGGATCACAGTAAACTGTGGAAAATTCTTCAAGAGATGAGAATACCAGACCACCTGACCTGCCTCTTGAGAAACCTATATGCAGGTCAAGAAGCAACAGTTAGAACTGGACTTGGAACAACAGACTGGTTCCAAATAGGAAAAGGACTACGTCAAGGCAGTATATTGTCACCTTGCTTATTTAACTTATATGCAGAGTACATCATGAGAAATGCTGGGCTGAAAGAAGCACAAGCTGGAATCAAGATCGCCAGGAGAAATATCAATAACCTCAGATATGCAGATGACACCACCCTTATGGCAGAAAGTGAAGAAGAACTAAAAAGCCTCTTGATGAAAGTGAAAGAGGAGAGTGGAAAAGTTGGCTTAAAGCTTAACATTCAGACAACTAAGATCATGGCATCCAGTCCCATCATTTCATGGGAAATAGATGGGGAAACAGTGGCTGACTTTATTTTTAGGCTCCAAAATCACTGCAGATGGTGATTACAGCCATGAAATTAGAAGACGCTTACTCCTTGGAAGGAAAGTTATAACCAACTTAGACAGCATATTAGAAAGGTGAGACATTACTTTGCCAACAAAGGTCCATCTAGTCAGGGTATGGTTTTTCCAGTGGTCATGTATGGATGTGAGAGTTAGACTATAAAGAAAGCTGAGTGCAGAAAAATTGATGCTTTTGAACTGTGGTGTTGGAGAAGACTCTTGAAAGTCCGTTGGACTGCAAGGAGATCCAACCAGTCCATCCTAAAGGAGATCAGTCCTGGGTGTTCATTGGAAGGCGTGCTATTGAAGCTGAAACTCCAATACTTTGTCCACCTGATGCGAATAGCTGACTCATTTGAAAAGACCCTGATGCTGGGAAAGATTGAGGGCAGGAGGAGAATGGGACGACAGAGGATGAGATGGTTGGATGGCATCACCGACTCAATGGACATGGGTTTGTGTGGACTCTGGGAGTTGGTGATGGACAGGGAGGCCTGGTGTGCTGTGGTTCATGGGGTCGCAAAGAGTCGCACACAAGTGAGCAACTGAACTGAACTGAACTGACACATACATACATACACACACACATACAGAGAGAGAGAGAGCCTTCCACGGTGGTACAAGTGGTAAAGAACCCATCTGATAAAGCAGGAGACTTCAGAGATGCAGGTTCAATCCTTGGGTCGGGAAGATCCCCTGGAGGAGAGCATGCAAACCCACTCCAGTATTCTTGCCTGGAGAATCCCATGGACAGAGGAGCCTGGCAGCTACAATCCGTAGAGTCACAAAGAGTTAGACAGGACTGAAGCAACTTAGCACACCGCATATAATAAAAGGCCCTAAACAAGGGTGGATGGCTGTTGGAATAACTGAAAGCAGTTCTGAAAGTTTGGAGAGTAGATGAGCAATTTAGAGAAAATCTGGAGATGAACCTGAGGTGACACACAGGTGCTGTATTTTAAAGGCCTCTCTAAAACAGGAGGTAATAGTGAAAAACAAATCTGACTCCATTTTGGATTTGTTTCTTTTAACTTTTGTGTTCTATTGTTTTCACTACAAGTTAAGAATGTTGTATATAGCCTGAAATGCACAGGATAGCCCATTCTCAAGGCTCTGACCTGTAAAGGTGTAACAGTTTCCATTCATACAGAGAGTGAAAAAAAACAAAAACAAAAAACAATGTTGCAGAACAGAAAATAACATTTGTGTTGTGGGAGCTTTCCAGGAACATCATGACCTGATCTACCTGGACAGCTGCAAGAACACAGAATTCTGACACCATGAAATTTGCAACAACCAGCAACACCCTCTTACCTTTGAGTATAAAGAAGACTTGAATTCTAACTTGGTTAAGATGTTTCTTTGCAACACTAGTCCACCATCTTCTCTGTCTTCTGGCTTTCCAAATAAAGTTGTTACCTTGCCCCAACAACTTGTGTCTCTATTGGCTTGTCATGTGGCAAACAGTATGAGCTTGGACTGGGTAAGAGTGCATGTATGTGCTAAGTCGCTTCAGTCATGTCCAACTGTTTGCAACCCTATAGACTGTAGCCCACCAGGCTCCTCTGTCCATGGGATTCTCTAGTCAAGAATACTGGAGTGAGTGGCCATTTTCTCCTCCAGGGGATCTTCCCAACCCAGGGATTGAACCATGTCTCTTACATCTCCTGTATTGGCAGGTGGGTTCTTCACTACTAGCACCACCTGGGAAGCCCCTGGTAACAGTGGTATGGAGTTTAGACTTCAGGGATAAATGACTGCCATGGAAAATTGTTTTGTTTGGAAATAAGACCTCATCTTAAAATTCATAAGGAATTTCAAGGGACCTGGAAGAGCTAGAATACTCTTGAAAAAGAACAAAATTGAAGGGCTCACACTTCATGATATTGAAATTTAGTAAAAACCTACAGAATCAAAAGTGTTCAACAGATAGAGCTGGGAAAACTGGATATTCACATGTTAAAGAATGAAGCTGGCCTAACACTATTTACAAAAATTAACTAAAAATGGATCAATGTCCTGAATGTAACAGCTAAAAATATGAAATTTTTAAAAGAAAACATAGAGAAAAATCTTTATGCTACTGGATTTGGCAATGGTTTCTTGGATATGAAACCAATTGCATAAGCAACAAAAGAAAAAATAGACAAACTAGGCTTCATCAAAATTTAAAACATTCGTCCATCAAAAGACACTATCAACAAAGTGAAAATATACCCAACAGAAGGAAGCAAATATTTGCAAATCACACATCTGATAGGGATTAATAACCAGAATATATAGAGAATTTCTAAAACTCAACAGTAACAATCTGATTTTTTTAAATGGCAAAGGATTCAATAAGACATTTTCCAAAACGAGATTTACAAATGGCCTATAAACATCTGAAAAGATGCTTGACATCATTAACCATCAGAGAAATGCAAATCAAAACCATGAGATATGGAAAGATGAAACACTTGGATATAGAAGATATGGAAAGATTGGAACACTTTCACACTATTGGTGGGAATGCAAAATGGTGCAATCATGGAAAACGATATGGCAGTTCCTTAAAAAATTAAAAATAGAATTACCATATGATCCATCAATTCCACTTCTGGTATTTTCCTAAAAGAATTGAAAGCACAAACATATGTGTATACCATGTTTATAGCAGCATTATGCACAATAACCCAAAAGGTGGAGGAAACCCAAGTGTCTATCAAAGGATGAATGAGTAAACAGCATGTGGTAATACAATAGGAAAGTTTTCATCATGTGCACACTAGTATTTATTTTTAAAAGTTATACAGGCACATGAAAAGCTCCCAAATAGAGCAAAATTTCCACAAAAATCTGTCTCCCTAGCATTCCTGACCCATCTTTCACCTCTTCAGAGACAACCAGTGTTACTAGTTTCTTTGGCAGACCTTGAGAAATGTCTATACACAAACATGTATATCTCTTTCATTTGTACAAATGCTTGCATACAGAATAGACACAATATATTCTGTAATTTGCTTTTCCTACTCACAATATATCTCAGAGATGGATCCATATCACGCACTCATTCTTTTTGATACTGCATGGTGTTCTGTTGCAGTTTCTCCACAATTTCTTAAACAATTCATTATTGATGGCACAATAGTAATACATTCAGACTTAGGATGAAAGGAAATTCTGATGCATGCTACAATATGGATGAACTACAAAGGCATTATGCTAACTAAAATTAGTCACAGAAGGACAAATATGCTATGCTTCTACCCACATAAGATATACAGTCAATTTATATAAACAGAATGGTAGTTGTCAGGGGTTATGAGTAGGGGGAATGAGATACTATTTAGCAAAGGATACAGAGCTTCTGCTTTGCAAGATGAAAAAAGTTCCAAAGATGAATGGCAGTGATAGGTGCACAATGTGAATGTACTTAATGCCACTGAACTGTACACTTAAACATGGTTTAAAAATATAAATTTTCCTGTGGCAGATTCATTTTGATATTTGGCAAAACTAATACAGTTATGTAAAGTTGAAAAATAAAATAAAATTGAAAAAAATATATATAAATTTTGTGTTATGTATATTTTACAATGACTAAATTCTTTTTTTTAAAAAGAAGAAAATTGAAGCCAAATGAGGAGGAGGAAGAGGAGAAATGACAGGATCATATTTGCATTTCTGAAAGAGCACACTAGCTTCATTATAGTGAAGAGGAAAAGGTGAGGTGAAGGCAAGAAGGGGTCCTGATAGGAGGCTATTAGGAGAGTTCGCAGGAGATAATGGTGGCTAGAACTGGGCTCATAATGGAAGTAAAAGAGAGAAGTAGGCAAATTCAAAAGATATTTAGGAGGCGGTTTCATTAGAATGTGAATGCTTAAAATGGAGAAATAATGTTGAGGATCATTTTACTGCTTTGTATACCCGTATGGAAAGATGAGGTAGAGAAAAGAGGAAGAGAAGTGGGCCTTAAAGAGAAAGTGATGAGTCCAGTGAAGGACATGGCAACCGTGAGACATCTGCAAGACATGAAAGTGCCCATATGGCCAGTAGATAATGTACATAGTTGGGGGGTTTCCCAGGTGACACGGTGGTAAAGAATATGCCTACCAAAGTAGGAGATGCAAGAGACACAGGTTCCATCCCTAAGTTGGGAATATCCCCTGGGGTAGGATGTGGCAACCCACTCCAGTATTCTTGCCTAGAAGATTCCATGGACAGAGGAGCCTGGTGGGCTACTGTCCATGGGGTCACAAAGAACCACACACAACTGAGCACACAACTCATTATACATAGTAGTCAAAGCTCAGAAGATAGTTTGGGAACTAAGGACATGAATTTGCGACTCTATCATATGAGTGACATTCAATCCATTCATCCATAGATGAGATGACCCAGGGAGTGTATAGAACAAGAACAGAGGAGAATCTAGTATAAAAAAGCAAACAATGTTAGACAGAAGGAAACCTGGGAAGGAGAACTGAGAAGTGGCCAAAGAGAATTGAAAACTGAGAATATAGACTCATGAAAACCAAAGAGAAAAATATTTCAAGAAGGAGAATTTGGTCAACACTGTCAAATGCTTTGGCATATAGATTCAAAAGTATCCACTGGATAAAGCAATACAGAAGTCAGTGGTGAATGTGGCAAAGGGATTTCAAGGGGATGTGGGTCCAGATATCAGAGGTGGGAGAATGAAGCCGGGGGAGACTGTCAGTTTAGACAAACATTTGAGTTATGAACAAGAGAGATAGAGTGGGGATTGTGGGAAGGTATGGCTGCTGCTGCTGCTGCTAAGTCGCTTCAGTCGTGTCCAACTCTGTGCGACCCCATGGACTGCAGCCTACCAGGCTTCTCCGTCCATGGGATTCTCCAGGCAAGAACACTGGAGTGGTTGCCATTTCCTTCTCCAAGAAGGTATGGATACAAGGACCTTATTTTTTCAAACAGGAGTGTTTTGCTTCTATTTTATGAAGATAGTAAGGGAGAGGATGAAGATGAAGGAAAAGTTAAAAGGAGATAGAATTACTTCCAGATGAAGAGACACCTTGTAGGGACACCCATAAAAGTAAGAAGGATGAATGGAGATGTGGGTGGTGTTGTGGGTGTGGGTGTTGACTACACCAGTTTGCTGGTGTGTAGTCGGGGGGGCATTTCCAAAAGTGAGTTTCATTTTCTTTGTGATATAGAAAGTAAAATCACTTGAAAAGAACTAGATGGAAAGTAGATGTCAGGGGTTAAAGGAAAATTTAAGTGAAACAGAGAAGTTTTGAAATGACTACTTGGCAGAAAAGGGAAGAGAACAGAAGCAATCGGGGAAATTTAGGAAAGGCCCAGATGAAGCTGAAGCCACTGAATTAGTGAATTACACTCCAAAGATAACAGACCAGGTGCAGGCTCAGAAAAGAAAAACACATTTCCCAGGCTGGTATGTCAGCAGGATGACTTTTGACTCACAGACAGACTAAAGAAAGAAGCAGACAGGGCGCTCAAGATTGGCAGGTGCCAGGCTTAATAAACCAGGGAACTTATACATGAGACTTGTCTTGGGTGCTCACAAGATGCATAGATCTCTGCACATACCTGCCAGTATCTTCAGTTTATATAGAGGCATTAATAGGGTTCAGTCACATAGATATGGTCCAAGTAGTCTCAACAACACATTGCTCTATGTGTCTTTGCTCTGTGTCTTTGCGACACTATGCTCTGTGTCTTTGCAAACAGCGCCCACTGTGAGAACAGAAGAACATACATTTCAAGGACAGGGGAGCAGGTGGGGAGCCTCTGATTGCCTGGGTCCACCTTATGGGTCAACTGGCAGTCGCATGCTCTCAGTGACCTCCAGCAACAACAGAGCAAGAGAATGGGGCATTTGATAAGAGAGAAGTTGAAATAATCTTGAACCTAAAATAAGTAGAGGAGAAAGGACTGTTGAATAGACTAGGTGGTGGTCTTCATGAGGGTAACACATTGGGAGGCACTAACCATCAAAGCAGAAAGGATAGGAATGAGGGTGTTGACTACTGACTGTCATTTCAGAAATCACGCAATTCCAGGTATTGACAAGGTCCCCATAACCATAGACACAGATGACGGAAGTAAAGGACTTTGGCCATGGGTGATCAAGGAAATAAGTTGCTAAGACTATGCTTGTTCCCCTGAATGTTGAAGTAGCAGAGTGGAAAGGAAAGCCATGAGCGAGTCCTCAATGAATGAAGCAGGAGACAAGAAGAGCAAGTGCTATGAACCTAAAATTAGTAAGAATTTTTTTTTTAACTAGAAAACAGAGAATAAATGCTGAAGACCCCTTCTCCTGAACTTGGGATGTGGAAGAATTGAAAATCCCACATAGGAAAAAAATCTTCAGGGAGAGACAAACTTCAGTCAAAACCTGGAGGTAGGGGTAAGGTTCAGAGACTGGGGAAAGATGTAGGATGCTTTCATAGCCCCCGGGCACAATGAAAAGATCTGAATACTCGTAGATTAATGGAAGGTTGAGTCAGCCAAAGAGAAGAAAAAAAAAAAAATGTAGAAAGTAAGAACATGAGAAACAAACCGAAAAAAGAAAAAAAAAAAAAAAAAACCTTTAAGTGCTCACACCACTGGCAGTAACCAAAAGATATACAGAGGTGTCATTGATTTAGTAACCACCCTGTATGTGCCTGCTAAGTTGCTTCAGTAGTGTCCAACTCTTTGTGACCCTATGGACTATAGCCCACCAAGCTACTCTGTCCATGGGATTCTCCAGGCAAGAATACTGCAGTGGGTTGCCATTCCCTCGTCCAGGGGATCTTCCCAACCTGGGGATTGAACTCGGTCTACCTGCATCTCCTGCATCACAGGTGGATTCTTTACCCACTGAGCCACCTGGGAAGCCCAGTGACCACCCTGCTGCTGCTGCTGCTAAGTCGTTTCAGTCGTGTCCGACTCTATGCGACCCCATAGACGGCAGCCCACCAGGCTCCCCAGTCCCTGGGACTCTCCAGGCAAGAACACTGGAGTGGGTTGCCATTTCCTTCTCCAATGCATGAAAGTGAAAAGCGAAAGTGAAGGCACTCAGTCCTGTCCGACTCTTCGTGACCTCATGGACTGCAGCCTACCAGGTTCCTCCTCTCATGGGGTTTTCCAGGCAAGAATACTGGAGTGGGTTGCCATTGTCTTCTCCAAGTGACCACCCTACATGCCGACAAAAGAACAAATCCCAGTAGCTCCCGGGTGTTTAAAAGGAATTAGGGTAATTGGTAGAATCCCTGTACCAACTGGATTGCTTCATGGAGGGCACTTGTCTACAGGCCAGCAAGAGACAGAAGGAATTACAGCAATCATCTAGACAGAGGTGAACCTGGAAAAGTCAGCAACTGAACTGAACTGAACACTTTCCCCATGTGCAAATTTTTCTTCTTCGGTCCTCTGCTGTCTCACGGTCCATTCACCCTGAACTCAAAAACCATAATTGAAAGAAGCATCAGGGAATTCTGACTTTCTACATTGCCTTCATTTCTAGCTCCCCATGGGGTCAATCTCTCATTGGCAGAATTCTGTTTCTAAATTTGTCTTCTGTTGTGCACCTTGCCAGAATCATGGACAGAAATACTTTTTTAAAACTTGGCAAAGAGAGTTCTTTTGTATTTGTCACATTGTGATCCAGTAACACTAGTAATAAAGAACCCACCTGCCTATACAGAGATGCAGGAGACACAGGTTCAATCCCTGGGTCAGGAAGATCCCCTGGAGGAGGGCATGGCAACCCACTCCAGTATTCTTGCCTGGAGAATCCCAGGGACAGAGGGGCCTGACAAGCTGCAGTCCATGGGGTCGCAAAGAGTTGGATGCGACTGAAGCGACTTAGCACACAGCACACACGTGATCCCTGTCAAGCAAGAGGAATGTGGCTCCTGGCACTGAATTCCCATGGTAGTTCTCATAGCAGTCAGTAATGTCACCAAGTAGACTGTAGCTGAGATATAATCTCTGTCCTCACCATTCAGGTTAAGGCAGGCTCAAAACCCTGACATATTTCCAAAAATATTAGGAATAAGTTTTTGATTAGATGTGTTGGATCATGGGACTCCTCAAAATTTACAGAAAGACACTTTATCACTCCTGTTATTTGTCTCCTTGAAAGACTGCATCATGCGATTACTTAGTGCTTAATTTGGGTAGCATGTATCTGGGAATAGAAGCTGGTTACTTCAGTTTAACCAAATATGAAAGACCACATGAAGAAGAGAAGTTGACTTGCTGATACTTTGGTTCCTGGAGTGTCAAAATCAGTTGCCTTTATGACCTTGTGTTTTCTTTGATGATTTGGGTATTTTTTTGCTAAAATGATTTTATTAGACATGAACAAATGCTTGCTTAAGGATTTTATGCCCAAATTTGTTCTGGTTCTAAGGGAATCTTTTATGAGAAGATATTTTATTTTCCTTTAAAATATATTATGTAGGTTTATACTGCTGAGTTCTGACTTAAGTTATTTGTTACTACTCATCTTTTCATCTTCCACTTCTGAAACTGTAACATGTGTGAAAGGAAGGAGTGTGAGTTACACATGTTCCTTTTGAGGAGGTGTGACAGCTTTTTATGATTGTGGGGCGTGGTGTGAGGCTGAGAAAATCGAGCGTACAACTTAAAGCAGAGCTCAGAATACCATATTCTCTGCCCATGCCCTTTTCTCTTTATGAACCTGTACTCATCCTCATCTTGCCCAGTGGACAAATATGTCTTGAACACCAGCTATGGGCCAGGGACTGTTCTAGGCTCGAGAGAGACAGTGGGGCAGCCAAGACCTTGGCTCCTGTTCTCATAAACAAAAAGAGACAACTAGCACGTCAAAATAGGTATATTAATCAATTACTTATTTCAGATGGTGAAAGTACAAAAAGAAAATGAAACAGGGTAATGAGAGAGACTTGCGGTCAAGGAAATTCTCTCTGAGGAGGAGACATTTAAACTGAGACTTGAATGACAAAAAGGAACTAGCCTTTCAAAGATGTCAGGAGTTTCCCAGGTAATGGATGAACCCAAATGTGAGAATGAATGTGATATATTCAAGGCCCTGAAGAAGGCCAGGAACAAAGTGAAGAAGGATCTTATTTTAAACAGGTGGAGAAAATATGAATTGAAATGGGGTGGGAGTGGAAGCAGGAAGGCCAGTTAGGAGCCTCTTGGGGTTTCGACTTCCCTGGTGACTCCGACAGTAAAGAATCTGCCTGCAAGGCAGGAGACCTGGGTTCGATCCCTGGGTTGGCAAGATCCCCTGGAGAAGGGAATGGCAACCCACTCCAGTATTTTTGCCTGGAGAATTCCATGCACAGAGGAGCCTGGAGGGGTCACAGAGAGTCAGACACAGCTAACACTTTTACTGGGGTTGGTCAGGGAAGTAACAGTGGTGCTCAAATTTGGAGAAAGTAGTGGATATTGCCGGGGTCCAGCCCCAGCTGATCCAGGGTATTCGAAGGAGAGACGGCGTAGGCGAGGGTCAGGAAACAACTGCTTAATTAAACGTTAATTAAGGATATAAAGAGTAATAGAATGAGGATAGCTCAGTAGGAAAATTCAGTGGAGAAAAGAGGCTGAGTAGCTTGGTTTACGCGGGGGACCAATAAAACTTCAAGACAAGAAGCTTGCACCACTTACGTAGGCCGCAGGCGTCCTTCCGTTCTCCCGAAGGAGAGGAGACACTGAGGCCTCCCCGGTCGGATCTTAGAAGCCCAGGCATAATTAGTAAGCTTGGTGGGTTCCGCGCTCCAGATGGAGACTCAACCAGAGTGAGAGAGAGAGAGACATGGGGAGACCAGTATTTCGAGGAACTGATCCCAATTCTTTATTTTCCATGGTCTACTTTTATACACTGAGATGTTATGCAAAAGTCACACGGGGTCAGCAGTCCTGACTTTTATCAAAGTCAGGTGCTTCATACAAATGTATACAGAGGTCTTAGGGGTGTTACATCATCTTCTGGCCAGGGGGCCTGCTGACAATTTACGACCCTCTCCTTGTGACAGCGGTCAGTCAACCAGGACACTTATTTCTCCAGGGGTGATTATTCTTAAAACAGACGCCACCCAAATAAAGTTACATTCCTATAGGGTGAGGGTGTAGTGGGTTTTAGTTAAGGAAAGAATTTACTTAGCCTAAGGTCTAACGTGATTTATATCAAAGGTTAATACTTATTTCTTCTATATATTCATTAATGTGTGTAAGGGCAGGGGATGTGGAGACTTAGCAGTAAACATTGGCTCAACAAATGAAAAAACCCTTCACCAATACAATTTCTAATCAGCCCATTATACTTATACTAATAATTTTCTAACTTTTCTAAAGAACCTGTTTTTAGAAGGTTTAAAGCATCTCGTGCCTCTCACGGTTGGGAGGCTGTGAGCAATCACATGTGGCCGGACAAGCCTGTCAGGCAGGCTAGAGAACCTTCAGAGGAGTTTGTAGGTTAAAACACTCCTATCACGCCCAGGAATTATTATTAACTGGAGCTCTAAGTTAACTCCTTCTCCGAAAGAGGTGGTGGGGGACAGCCCCCCGTAAAGCCAGAGGTGTAGGTGAGAGCACAAAGTAGTAAAGTAGGCAGGCTCTGGTTATGGGGGTAGATGCTCGAGGATTTCCAGGGGGACTCCTGAGGCTCGATCCCGCCTTTGCGTATGTCAAGCCTCCTTCCTCATGACCTTTGCCATGGGCGGAGTGCCTCACGCCGGCCCCCAACAGGATATGAAGAGAAGGGATATATTTGGGAGAAAAACCCAGTAGGACTTTCTGATAGACAAGATGCAAGTAATAAGACTAGGCTGAAATGACTGGGTTTTTTTGTTTGTCTGGCTACTTGTTTGTTTTGGTCTGAGCTGCTTGGTAGATGGTAGTGCATTTATCTGAAAGGGGGTAAGCAGGGGTGGGGAGACACATGCTGGACAGTGCAAGAAAATTTAAAAAACACTGGATTTTCAAACACAGTAAATGTAAGATGCCTATTCGCCATCCAAGTGAGACACTGAGGAGACTGAAAGCTATACAACTCTGGGCTTAGCTCTCGGCAAGGGACAGATTAGAAGTTCAGCCATAGGCAGATGGTAACTGAAGCCATGAGATTAAAAGGAATCGAGTGAGACAGAGTAAACAGAAACAAGAAAGAAAGGTGGTCCAAGGATCAAGCCCCAAGGCTCTCATATTCTCTTTCTGAAAACTAGGAATTTAAAAATTACATACTCTGTCAACCCTTTAACAGAGTTATGGGTTGAACAAAGAGTTACAATGGATATCTTAGATACAAAATAATCCTATGACATTTGGTTGAAAATTCATGCATGTGGTATTTGTTTGTGAAAATACCGAGCTATATATGGACCAATTCCCATAAAAACGAATAACGATGCTGCTTTATTACCACACATTGACCTTCGACTAATCACAACCAGATCTGGAAAAACACAAAGTGGTGGCACTTGGTTTCTTTGAACACTAGAGGGAGATATATACAGCTGCAAATCAGAGAGAGGAAAAAACTTTTTTTTTCCTGTACAATTAGTCTTTTACCATAGAATCATAGAATATTAAAAAATTTTGATATTTTTGCAATCATTGATAAATTAATCATATCTTAACAGTAAAATAAATTACACATGTTTGGAAAGTAACCCAATTTCTCTGTTAAACCAGGTTTTGCTGAAAAGTTATTTCATATATGTTTATTATATGCTATATTTTCCAGTGACATCTTAATCATTTTTATCTTGGGCAAAGTGAAGCAATAATACAGAAATCAGGCCATTTTTATTTAGACAAGCATCTGTTCTTCCTCCCAAGGAATTCTGGTAATGCTCACTGTAATCTGAAGTGTCAAAAGCTTTGACTCTGGACCTCATGTCTGTGGACGCTGGGAACGTGCTGTACTTCATCACGTTCAGTGTTTCTCAGGTGACTTAAAGGTCATCGGCACCGACTTCATTCTGGGCTTTTTATTTGCCCAATAAAATGCTCTTCAACTTTGCTAGGTAATCGCATAGATATGTAGTGTTTTCATGATTGCTTGGGGCAGCTAGAAAACTTTCCCTGTATTTACTTTGGTAATCTTTCCAAGGAACATACTCTAGAGTGTCCTCTTTTCCTGATCAAAGGTTGAATATGAGCCTGATCCAACAACTCTCAGCCTACCAAATACTTTCTTTGACCTTGTAACTAATTTAATAAGTCCTCCTTTCTATAACTTCAACACTGAAATGCTTCTGGTAATTGAAGCAGGTAAAAATATCTTTTCTATTCATAGAGAAGGAATCTAGTATAGGAAAAGAGGTGATTTTCTGAAATCAAACTGGTGTGAATCCTGACTTTGGATGGATGTTAATTAAATGTATTGAAGTGATCATTTCAGACATATATCAAACCATTATGCTGAACAACTTAAACCAATGTTATGTGACAATTATATCTCCAAAAAAAAAATCGTAACTTCATCTCTACTGGTGGTGAAGGCAAACATTACTTTGCATTTCTGAACTGTTATTTTCTTTTCTCTAAATTGAAATCACAACCTTTTAGAATTGTGAAGCTGATTCAGATATTGTAGGGAAAGCATCTAGCTTAGCTCCTAGGGAAAAAATCAAGCATTCCAAGTTCCCTGGGTCTCCCTCTCCTTCCATGTGAAATGCTCTATAAAAAACACTGTAAATCATATATTCACATATTGCATGCTATGAGGCATGGGTCAAGTGCTGGGGTTGTGTACAGAATGTGACCTGAGCTGCATCACAGCCATATTGTCCTGTGCTCTACAGGACAAGGATATATATAGGACCTTTCCAAGTGATCAACCACTCATAAATATGGGCCCGTGAGTCAGGAGAGCAGAGAGGTGGCATTGGAAGTCTGCTGAGGACTGCTGTCCCTGGAGGAATGCCTTCCCCTTTCCCTCCACAAATGTAGATTCCACGTCCCCACTCCCATGAAAGTCCAGTTCAGATCATCCTTTTTCCAAGAGATATTCCCAGCCTAAATAAACTCACCTCTCCAAACACCTCTAACATTTACCCAATTCAATCATCTGGCAATTCATGCCTGGCATTCATACTTAAAAATTTCATTTACATGTCTCTCCCCAGCCAGGTAGGTTCTTAAAAGGCACAGTTGATATTATGTCGTATTTTGTAGTGCTTAACTTTATGTCATAGTGCTCTACATGAGGTAGGCTGTGTTTAGATGTATTTCCATGTCAGTTTGCATTCCAGTTTACTTTGTGGTATGCAGCCTGACAATGAAACTCATTCACATTAACTGTGTAGGTAGTTTAGATCATTCTGAAGACAACATCTGAAATTTATCTCTTCTATTTAAACCATAGATTCATAAAAAGAAAGAATCCAAAAGCATAACATATTAGGCTTACATTTGTACCATATACTCTGGTATCTTTGCCATGATTTTTGATGAGTATTCATTTTCATTTGGAACAGATTAGTTACCATGATGTAATGATTATCACTCACAGATAAAGCAGAGTATATACACCTGTAAAACTCTGAGAGTTGGCATTCATGACTCCATTTTTACATACATAGAATGGAAACAGACAATGAAATTTTATCATTATTTTTCTTTTTAATTTTTTTATTGAAGGATAATTGCTTTACAGAATTTTGTTGTTTTCTGTCAAACCTCAACATGAATCAGCCATAGGTACACATATATCCCCTCCCTTTTGAACCTCCCTCCCAACTCCCTCCTCATTCTACCCCTCTAGGTTGATACAGAGCCCCTGTTTGAGTTTCCTGAGCCACACAGCAAATTCCTGTTGGCTATCTATTTCACATATGGTAATGTAAGTTTCCAGGTTACTCTTTCCATACATCTCATCCTCTCCTCTCCTCTCCCCATGTCCATAAGTCTATTCTCTATGTCTGTTTCTCCACTGCTGCCCTGTAAATAAATTCTTCAGTACCATTTTTCTAGATTTCATATACGTACGTTAGATTACAATATTCTTTTTCTGACTCATTTCACTCTATATAATAAATTCTAGGTTCATCAGAACTGACTCAAATGCATTCTTTTTTATGGCTGTGTATATATACCACAACTTCTTTATTCATTCATCTGTAGATGGACATCTAGGTTGCTTCCATGTTCTAGCTATTGTAAATAGTGCTGCAATGAGCAATGGGATACATGTGTCTTTTTCAACCCTGGTTTCCGCAGGGTATGTGCGTAGGAGTGAGATTGCTGGGTCATAGGGTGATTTTATTCCTAGTATTCTAAGGAATATCCATACTGTCTTCCATAGTGGCTGTATCAGTTTACATTCCCATTAACAGTGCAGGAGCATTCCCTTTTCTCCACATCTTCTCCAGCATCTACTGTTTGTAGAACTTTTTGATGATGGCCATTCTGACCAGTGTGAGGTGACATATCTTGTGGTTTTGATTTGCATTTCTCCAATAATGAGCAATGTTGAGCATCTTTTCATGTGTTTGTTAGCCATCTGTATGTCTTCCTTGGAGAAATGTCTGTTTAGGTCTTTTCCCCACTTTTTGATTGGGTTGTTCATTTCCTGGCATTGAGTTGTATGAGCTGCTTGTATATTTTGGAAATTACTCCTTTGTCAGTTGTTTCATTTGCTATTATGTTCTCCCATTCTGAGGGTTGTCTTTTCACCTTGCTTTGAGTTTCCTTTGCTGTGCAAAAGCTTTTAAGTTTAATCAGGTCCCACTTGTTTACTTTTGTTTTTATTTCTATTACTCTAGGAGGTGGGTCATAGAGGATCTTGCTTTGATTTATGTCATCAAGTGTTCTGCCTATGTTTTCCTCTAAAAATTGTATAATTTTTGGTCTTATGTTTAGGTTTTTAATCCATTTTGAGTTAATCTTTGTGTATGGTGTTAGGAAATGTTCTAATTTCATTCTTTTACATGTAGCTGTCCAGTTTTACCAGCACCATTTATTGAAGAGGCTGTCTTTGCCCCATTGTATATTCTTGCCTCCTTTGTCAAAAATAAGGTACCCATAAGTGCATGGGTTTATTTCTGGGCTTTTTATCTTGTTCCACAGGTCTATATTTCTGCTTTTGTGCTAGTACCATACTGTCTTGATGACTGTAGCTTCGTAGTATAATCTGAAGTCAGGAAGGTTGATTCCTCCAGCTCCACTCTTCTTTCTCAAGACTGCTTTGGCTATTCAGGGTCCTTTGTGTTTCCATATGAATTGTGAAATTTTTTGTTCTAGTTCTGTGAAAAAGGCCATTGGTAATTTGATAGGGATCGCACTGAATCTGTAGATTGCATTTGCTTGTATAGTCATTTTCAAAATATTGATTCTTCCTACCCAGGAACATGGAATATCTCTCCATCTGTATATGTCGTCTTTGATTTCTTTCATTAGTGTCTTATAATTTTTTTTGTACAGTTCTTTTGATTTCTAAGGTAAGTTTATTCCTAGATATTTAATTCTTTTTGTTGCAATGGTGAATGGGATTGATTCCCTAATTTCTCTGATTTTTTATTGTTAGTATATAGAAATGCAAGTGATTTCTGTGTATTGATTTTGTAATCTGAAACTTTGCTAAATTCACTGATTAGCTCTAGTAATTTTCCAATACTATCTTTAGGGTTTTCTATGTACAGTATCATGTCATCTGCAAACAGTGAGAGCTTTACTTCTTTTCTGATCTAGATTCCTTTTGTTTCTTTTTCTTCTCTGATTGCTGTAGCTAGGACTTCCAGAACTATGTTGAATAATAGTGGTGAAAGTGGACACCCTTGTCTTGTTCCTGATCTTAGGCAGAATGCTTTCAGTTTTTCACCACTGAGAATAATGTTTGCTGTAGGCTTATCATTCATGGTCTTTACTATATTGAGGCAGTTTCCTTCTATGCCCATTTTCTGAAGAGTTTTAATCATAAAGGGGTGCTGAATTTTGTCAAAGGCTTTTTCTGCATCTATTGAGATTATTATATGGTTTTTATCTTTCAATTGTTAATATGGTGTATCACATTGATTTATTTGCATATTTTGAAGAATCCTTGCATTCCTGGAATAAGCCCAACTTGATCATGGTGTATGAACTTTTTGATGTGTTGCTGAATCTGTTTGCTAAAATTTTGTTGAGGATTTTTGCATCTATGTTCATCAGTGATGCTGGCCTGTAGTTTTCTCTTTTTGTGTCGTCTTTGTCTGGTTTTGTTATCAGGGTGATTGGCCTCATAGAATGAGTTTGGAAGTGTTCCTTCCTCTGCAATTCTTTGAAAGAGTTTTAGAAGGATAGGCATTATCTCTTCTCTAAATGTTTAATACAATTCTTGTGTGAAACCATTTGGGTCCTGGGCTTTTGTTTTTGGGAGATTTTCAATCACAGCTTCAATTTCAGTGCTTATAATTGTGTTGTTCATAATTTCTATTTCTTCCTGGTTCAGTCTTGGGAGATTGAAATTATCTAAGAATCTGTCCATTTCTTCCATTCTTCCAGGTTTTCCATTCTATTGCCATATAGTTGTTCATAATAGTCTCTTACAATTTTTTATGTTTCTGCATTGTCTGGTGTAACCTCTCTTTTTTCATTTCTAATTTTGTTGATTTGATTGTTCTCTCTTTTTTCCATGAGTCTGGCTAAAGGTTTGTCAATTTTGTTTATCTTCTCAATGAAAAAGCTTTTAGTTTTATTAATCTTTACTCTTGTTTCTTTGATTTCTTTTTCATTTATTTCTGCTTGGATCTTTATTATTTCTTTCCTTCTACTGATTTTGTGGGGTTTTTTTCCTTCTTTTTCCAGTTGTTTTAGGTAAAGTTGGGTTGTCTATTTGATGTTTTTCCTGTTTCCTGAGGTAGGATTGTATTGCTATAAACTTCCCTCTTAGAACTGCTTTTGGGGCATCACATAGGTTTTGAGTTGTCGTGTTTTCATTGTTATTTGTTTCTACAAATTTTTTATTTCCCTTTTGATTTCTTCAGTAACATGTTGGTTATTTAGAAACGTGCTGTTAATCTCCATGTGTTTGTGTTTCTAACAGTTTTTTTCTTGTAATTGATGTTTAGTCTCATAGCAAGGTCATCAGAGAAGATGCTTGATATGATTTCAATTTTCTTAAATTTACTGAGGTTTGATTTGTGACACAAGATGTGGTCTATCCTGGAGACTGTTCCATGTGCACTTGAGAAGAAGGTGTATTCTTCTGCATTTTGATGGAATGTCTTGAAGCTATCAATGAGATCCATTTCATCTAATGTATCATTTAAGACTTTTGTTTCCTTATTAATTTTCTGTTTTGATGATTTGTCCATTGCTGTGAGTGGGGTTTTAAAGTCTCCTACTATTATTGTGCTACTGTCAGTTTCCCCTTTTATGTCTGTTAGTGTTTGTCTTCGGAGAAGGCAATGGCACCCCACTCCAGTACTCTTGCCTGGAAAATCCCATGGATGGAGGAGCTTGGTAGGCTGCAGTCCATGGGTTTGCTAAGAGTCGGACATGACTGAGCAACTTCACTTTCACTTTTCACTTTCATGCATCAGAGAAGGAAATGGCAACCCGCTCCAGTGTTCTTGCCTGGAGAATCCCAGGGACAGTGGAGCCTGATGGGCCGCCATCTATGGGGTGGCATGGAGTCGGACACGACTGAAGCGACTTAGCAGCAGCAGCAGCAGCAGCAGTGTTTGTCTTATGTATTGAGGTGCTCCTATGTTGGGTGCATTGATATTTTGTTTGGCAAAACTAATACAGTGTTTCAGGTTTAAAAATAAAATTTAAAAAAAAAAGATATTTACAATTGTTATGTCTTCCTCTTGGATTGATTCCTTGATCATTATGTAGTGTCCCTGCTTATCTCTTGTAATCTTTATTTTAAGGTCTATTTTGTCTGATATGAGGATTACTACTCTAGCTTTCTTTTGCTTCCCGTTTGCATGGAATATATTTTTCCATCCTCTCACTTTCAGTCTATATGCATCTTGATGTCTGTAGTGGGTTTCTTGTAAACAGCATATATATGGGTCTTGTTTTTGTATCTATTCAGCCAGTCTGTGTCTTTTGTTTGGCACATTTAATCCATTTACATTCAAAGTAATTATTATAACAAAGCTTCATCTAGTCAAGGCTATGGTTTTTCCACTAGTCATGGATGAATGTGAGAGTTGGACTATAAAGAAAGCTGAGCACTGAAGATTTGATGCTTTTGAACTGTAGTGTTGGAGAAGACTCTTGAGAGTCCCTTGGACTGCAAGGAGATCCAACCAGTCCATCCTAAAGGAAATCAGTCCTGGGTGTTCACTGGAAGGACTGATGTTGAAGCTGAAACTCCAATACTTTGGAAGGGGATGACAGAGGATGAGATGGTTGGATGGAATCACCAACTCAATGGACATGAGTTTGGGTGAACCCTGGGAGCTGGTGAAGGACAGGGAGGCCTGAAGTGTTGTGGTTTGTGGGGTTGCAAAGAGTTGGACAGGACTGAGTGACTAAACTGAACTGATGTTCCTATTGCCATTTTCTTAATTGTTTGGGGTTGATTCTGTAGATCTTTTTTCTTCTCTTGTATTTCTTGACTATATAACTCCCTTTAACATTTGTTGTAAAGCTGGTTTGGTGGTACTGAATTCTCTTAACTTGTGCTTGTCTGAAAAGCTTTTTATTTCTCCATCAGTTTTGAATGAGATCGTTGTTGTGTACAATAATCTTGGTTATAGATTTTTTCCCTTTCAGTTCTTTAATTATATCCTGCCATTCCCTTCTGGTCTGCAGAGTTTCTGCTGAAAGATCAGCTGTTAAGTGTATGGGGTTTCCCTCATATGTTACTTGTTGCTTCTCCCTTGCAGCTTTTAATATTCTTTCTTGGTGTTTAGTCTTTGTTAGTTTGATTAGTATGTGTCTTAGCATGTTTCTCCTTCGGTTTATCCTGTGTGGGACTCTGTGCCTCTTGGACTTGGTTGACTATTTCCTTTTCTATGGTGGGGAAATTTTCAACTATAATCTCCAAAAATTTTCTCATTCCCTTTCTTTTTCTCTTCTTCTTCTGGGACCCTTACAATTCAAATGTTTGTGTGTTTAATATTGTCCCAGAGGTCTCTGAGACTATCCTCAGTTCTTTTCATTCTTTTTACTTTATTCTGCTCTTTAGAAGTTATTTCCACCATTTTATCTTCCAGCTCACTGATTCGTTTTTCTGCCTCAGATATTGTGCTATAGATTCCTTCTATAGTATTTTAATTTCAGTAATCGTGTTGTCTGTCTCTGAATGCTTATTCTTTAATTCTTCTAGGTCTTTGTTAATTGATTCTTGCATTTTCTCCATTTTGTTTTTAAGGTTTTTTATTATCTTTACTATCATTATTCTGAATTCTTTTTCTGGTAGTTTGCCTATTTCCTCTTCATTTATTTGGACTTCTGTCTTTCTAGTTTGTTCCTTCATTTGTGTAGTATTTCTCTGTCTTTTCATTATTTTATTTTAATGTATTGTGTTTGAGGTCTCCTTTTCCCAGCCTTCAAGGTTGGATTCTTTCTTCCTGTTGGTCTACGCTCTTAAGGTTGGTCCAGTGGTTTGTGTAAGCTTTGTATAGAGTGAGATTTGTGCTGAGTTTTTGTTTGTTTGTTTGCTTGTTTATCCTCGGTTGGTCAAGGCTGAGTGAGCTGGTAATCCTGTCTGCTGATGATTGGGTTTGTATTTTTGTTTTGTTCATTGTTTAGACAAGGCATCCTGCGCAGGGTGCCACTGGTGATTGGGTGATGCCGGGTCCTGTATTCAAGTGGTTTCCTTTGTGTGAGTTCTCACTATTTGATACTCCCTAGGGTTAGTTCTCCAGTAGTCTAGGGTCTTGGAGTCAGTGCTCCCACTCCAAAGGCTCAGGGCTTGAACTCTCCCCCCTCAGTGTACACAGAGGCAGCAATGAGACTGTTCCTATCATTATTATTCAAACTGCAGAATAAAAGGGTGCTGAAGCTGGAATAAGGATGCTCTTCAAGGTCATGGTGGATAAAGACTCACCCATGAAATGAATCACCTCTTCCCCAAGTGTCAGACCATAATACAGGAAAGTCATTGTCCTAAATCTTTACTGAGCAGCTCTGTGATGTGATCCACATGCAATATGGCTCTGTTTAGGCTGGCCGCATTCCCTTTAAGGAGCACCTAGACAAGGTTCCATGTTCCTCAAACAAACACTACAGGAATGTGCCTTCAAATACTAAATATTATAATGGAAGCAACATTATTTTCAAATGAGTGATATGGTAATTATTTCTTAAAGAATACTCAGGTAAATGTTACAGTTTTTAAAAAATAAATGCAGAAAAAAATATGGAAGCAGACACCTTCCCCCTCTTTTTAATCATTCACAAATCTCTTCGATGCTGACTCAAACATTTAATTGATATTATCGTCTAAATTCTACACCATTTTCCCCTCCTTTCATATACAATTCCTTAAATGGGTGGTCTTTACCCATTTAATCCATTTTCCAGTTCTTGCCACTTGATCTCTTTGAAAATCTTCTATACTCTGGCTTCTATTTTCTCAGTCCATTCAACTAGACTAATATCATCAATTGACCTTGACCCACATTTCATTTTTCTTAACTACTATTCAGAATTGGAGAAAGAAATGGTGACCCATCCTGTATTCTTGCCTGGAGAGCCCCATGGACAGAGGAATCTGGAGGGCTACAGTCCATGGGGTCTCAAGAGTCAGGTATGACTTAGTGACTAAACTACAACGGCCACTATTCAGAATGCGATGTTGCTAATTACTTCCTGCTCAAAGTGCTCTCCTTTGTGATCTTGTGTGACTGCCCAGCCTCCTTTCAGTTCTCTCATGCTTTTCTGGCTATTCTTTGCTTGTCCATCCATTTGTAGATACTCCTTAAAGTTCAGAGAGTCCCCTCACCCTTCAGATCTCAGACCAATGGTTCATCTCCTCTTAAAGCTTCTTCATCACCTTAAGGCTTATGGCTCCCAAGTCTGTGACGCCTGCTATGTTCTCTGTCACTTGAATATCTATCTATGCTCAATGACCCACATGAATTTTCCCTTTTAATGTAATTCTGTCCAGAGCTACAGAAACAAAACTGATCTTCTCTTCCCATTTTTTTCATTTTTTCTGCAGTCTGTACTCAGTATCTTGAGTTCATCTTGGTTTTCTCCTTGTCCTCCAAATCCTGTCCATTTCTGTCATTACTTTTCCACAGAAAGTCTTACAGATCATTTATTTTTTCTAATCCTACTGCAACTTTTAAAATCTACACTCCAAACACTCAGGTAACTTTATCAGTCTTTAAATTGGGTCTCTTTGGTTGGTTGGTTTTCTTTTGTTTGTTTGGTGTTTGGCTTTGGTCCCTAGTCTATCCTATCAGTTCAGTTCAGTCGCTCAGTTGTGTCCAACTCTTTGTGACCCATGAATTGCAGCATGCCAGGCCTCCCTGTCCATCACCAACTCCCAGAGTTTACCCAAATTCATGTCCATTGAGTCGGTGATGCCATCCAGACTTCTTATCCTCTATCGTCCCCTTTTCCTCCTGCCCCTAATCCCTCCCAGCATCAGGGTCTTTTCCAATGAGTCAACTCTTGGCATGAGGTGGCCAAAATATTGGAGTTTCAGTTCTAGCATCAGTCCTTCCAATAAACACCCAGGACTGATCTCCCTTAGGATGGACTGGTTAGACCTCCTTGCAGTCCAAGGGACTCTCAAGAGTCTTCTCCAACACCACAGTTCAAAAGCATCAATTCTTCAGCACTCAGCTTTCTTTACAGTCCAACTCTCACATCCATACATGACCACTGGAAAAACCATAGCTTTGATTAGATGTGCCTTTGTTGGCAAAGTAATGTCTCTGCTTTTGAATATGCTATCTAGGTTGGTCATAACTTTCCTTCCAAGGAGTAAGCATCTTTTAATTTCATGGCTGCAATCACCATCTGCAGTGATTTTGGAGCCCAAAAAAATAAAGTCTAACACCGTTTCCCCATCTATTTCCCATGAAGTGATGGGACCGGATGCCATGATCTTCGTTTTCTGAATGTTGAGCTTTAAGCCAACTTTTGCACTCTTCTCTTTCACTTTCATCAAGAGGCTTTTTAGTTCCTCTTCACGTTCTGCCATAAGGGTAGTATCATCTGCATATCTGAGGTTATTGATATTTTTCCCAGCAATCTTGATTCCAGCTTGTGCTTCTTCCAGCCCAGCGTTTCTCATGATGTACTCTGCATATAAGTTAAATAAGCAGGGTGACAATATACAGCCTTGATGTACTCCTTTTCCTATTTGGAACCAGTCTGCTGTCCATGTCCAGTTCTAACTGTTGCTTCCTGACCTGCATACAGATTTCTCAAGAGGCAGGTCAGGTGGTCTGATATTTCCATCTCTTTAAGAATTTTATACAGTTTGTCATGATCCACATAGTCAAAGGCTTTGGCATAGTCAATAAAGCAGAAATAGATGTTTTTTTCTGGAACTCTCTTGCTTTTTCGATAATCCAGAAGCACAGCGGCTGCAATGGACTGCAAGGAGGAGAGGAACTACCCCACGCCCAAGGTCAGGGGAGGCGACCAAGAGTGCCAGGCTGCGACGGTGCAGGAGCGGCCGAGAGGAGCTACTCCACGTCCAAGGAGCAGCGGCTGCATGGGTGCAGGAGGGCCGAAAGGAGCTACTCCACGTTCAAGGTCAGGAGGGGCGACCTCGTCCAAGATAAGGAGCAGCGGCTGCACTTTGCTGAAGCAGCTGTGAAGAGATACCCCACGTCCAAAGTAAGAGAAACCCAAGTAAGATGGTAGGTGTTGCGAAAGGGCATCAAAGGGCAGACACACTGAAACCATAATCACAGCAAACTAGCCAATCTGATCACATGGACCACAGCCTTGTCTAACTCAATGAAACTAAGCCATGCCGTGTGGGGCCACCCAAGATGGACGGGTCATGGTGGACGGATGGGTCATGGTGGAGAGGTCTGATGGAATGTGGTCCACTGGAGAAGGGAATGACAAACCACTTCAGTATTCTTCCCCATGAACAGTATGAAAAGGCAAAATGATAGGATACTGAAAGGGGAACTCCCCGGGTCAGTAGGTGCCCAATATGCTACTGAAGATCAGTGGAGAAATAACTCCAGAAAGAATGAAGGGATGGAGCCAAAGCAAAAACAATACCCAGTTGTGGATGTGACTAGCGATAAAAGCAAGGTCCAATGCTGTAAAGAGCAATACTACATAGGAACCTGGAATGTTAGGTCCATGAATCAAGGCAAATTGGAAGTGGTCAAACAGGAGATGGCAAGAGTGAACGTCGACATTCTAGGAATCAGCGAACTAAAATGGACTGGAATGGGTGAATTTAACTCAGATGACCCATTATATCTACTACTGTGGGCAGGAATCCCTTAGAAGTCTATCCTATACACACACTTAAAAGCAAAAAAAAAAAACAAAAAAACACTAAAATGATGCAGAACAGCTCCATCTTGGGGTTTGATGTCATCAAATTCTATTTCAGAAGACTATCTTCCAATTCCTTCCTCTTTACCAATCCAGTCTTATCTTCCACCACTCTCTTCCCTATACAGTCTATATTGTGCAACATACAACTTCTACTCTGTGGAGGTCCTTTAATGGACCGGAACTTGGTGGTCCAGAGTCAACGATAAGAAAGTAAAGGAGAGAAAGAGGCTGATATTCCTTGGTTTACACAGAAAGCCAATAAAGCCCCTGCACGGGGCTTGCTCTGTTCACGAAGGCCTCAGGATATTCAGGAATTAATAAGGAGCAGAGAATTCCTGACAGATCCAAAACAGCACACAGGAAGCCTCCTGTTAAATACTTCCTGACACTGCTCAGGTTGTGATCCCCCGTATTTCAATTGGGACTTCCCAGGTGGCCCAGTGGTAAAGAATCTACCTGCCAAGCAGGAGACCTGAGTTTGATCCCTGGGTTGGAAAGATCCCCCAGAGAAGGAAATGGCAATCCACTCTAGTATTCTTGGCTGTGAAATCCCATGGACTGAGGAGCCTGGTAGGTTATAGTTCACAGGGACACAAAAGAGTTGGATGTGACTTAGTGACTAAAAAACAACAATGTTTTGACTGAGCTTACTTCTCCTCTATATCCTTTTTTTTTTTATTTTATTTTATTTTTAAACTTTACATATTTGTATTAGTTTTGCCAAATATCAAAATGAATCCGCCACAGGTATACATGTGTTCCCCATCCTGAACCCTCCTCCTCCCTCCTTCCCCATTCCATCCCTCTGGGTCGTCCCAGTGCACCAGCCCCAAGCATCCAGTATCGTGCATCGAACCTGGACTGGCAACTCGTTTCATACATGATATTTTACATGTTTCAATGCCATTCGCCCAAATCTTCCCACCCTCTCCCTCTCTCACAGAGTCCATAAGACTGTTCTATACATCAGTGTCTCTTTTGCTGTCTCGTACACAGGGTTATTGTTACCATCTTTCTAAATTCCATATATATGCGTTAGTATACTGTATTGGTGTTTTTCTTTCTGGCTTACTTCACTCTGTATAATAGGCTCCAGTTTCATCCACCTCATTATATCCTTTTTTATTTAATTTTATCCCAAGAAAATTCAAAGGTACTCTATCAATTAAGTGTTTGCTCAAGCATCCAAATGGTCTATTTTTTTTAAACAATTCATATAATGAATTGGTATAAGAATTCATATAATGTCAATTTCCAATGTATTAACATTATTGTTTGCTTGAATACTATTCTCTCTTCATTACCATGTTCAAAGACCACTTCCTCTACAGTCTTCCCTGACCCTCCCAGGCCTGATATCCCCCAAATATACCTGGCATAGTTTTAGACATGTAATTGAACAGATGCAAAAATATTCCATTTGTTCTATATTTTGGAAAAGAATGACCTCAATGAAATTAATTGCCTTCTCAGACCCAAAGGATACACATACAAATTAACAGGGAAAGAGGATATATTTCTAGGTTAAAATTGATATTATTAGTAGAAGAAATAAATAGAAATGAACACTCAGAGTTAGTCTACTTTCAGTGAAATTAAGCCATAGCTTTTATAGTAAATTAAGCCTACTAGAGTCAATGAAATACCTATCACTACAGTGTCTGTAATAATCATTATTTTTGTTTTTATAAGCTTTTCTTTAATTACAAAAATAAAAAATTGATACCATAATGGTGAATATATGTAATTATATATTTGTCACAGAATGTACAACACAAAGAGTAAACCTTATGTGTTTGTATGTATGCACACACACACACAAATCGCTGGATCTATTCCAAAGGCCTCTGAGGCTGCACCCACTCCCCCACCCCAGTTTTTACTCTATGTGCTTCAGTTTCAATAGTTCCTATGACCTGTCTTCAAGTCTTCTTTTCTTTTCTCCTGCTCTTATTCTTTCTAATTTATCACTGAAAAATCTTGAAAATGCTTTCATTGACGAGCTCCTCTCTAAGCACCTGCCCTCCTATATTTCTGCCTAATAACACACTGAGGCCAGTGTCCAGTGGGCTTCTCAGAGCAAAGTCTTTTGCTCCTCCCTCTCTCCCTCCAATTCCGTCTTGTCCTGTCAGTGGGAATCCTCCTTTCATAAAGGATTTCAATGATAATTCTTGTCCTAGGAACTGAGATTATGCTTGGTGAGTTTCTAGTCTAATTTTTTTTCTATTTTTCAATCCTTATTGACCAGGAGCCTCTCCTAGAAATCAACGCATCATGACTCATTTCTGTATCATGTACCTTTCAGGTGACCTTCATGTGGAATAAATTTGGAAAATTGCAGGCTCATTTCAGTAAAGTGGCATTGAGCAAGGTATCTGTTTCTATCCCTGTTGGAGGGTTTTTTCTCCTCTGTCAAGGGAATCTTCCATCTGAAATTTGAAGGAGAGAGTTTCCACTGGTCGCGTTTCTGCTGAGGCTTTGTCTCATCATGCCTTTCCACTGCTCCAACACACACACACACACAGACCATATACCAGTTCTAGCATCCAGTATAGTTACTGTTTCCACACTCACATACAAAACTCTTCTGTTACAAGATGGTGAACACTGTCACAAAATCATTATCTCTATAGGATGGTCTTTTGGATTTTTAGTAATAATCTTACATAGTGCTGATGTGCTCAGTCATGGCCGACTCTTTACGACCCCATGGACTGTAGCCAGCCAGGTTCCTCTGTCCATGGAATGTTATATAGAGATGTACTTAAATAGGACATGGTACCTAGCCAAAGATATCCAAAAGGTTTGCTCAGAAACATTTCTTGTTGGGTCAGCCTTTATTAAATCCTCCCCAGGAGATGATATTTTGGGAACAAAATATTACTGGTAGAGAGACGCATGTGAAGTTTCCAAAAGCCAAAGACTATGTAACCAATGAAAGGATAAAATTTCAAGGCCTGTACAGTAAAGCAGCTGTTAGATGATTTACTGGAAAATTCCTTCAAAACATAACAGAGGCTTCCTACTACAAAGGAAATCTTTTCCTTCAAGTCCATAATATTAAAGTTCAATAAGTTATGCTCCCCAAAGACCGCTCTAATAAAATCTGGGGTTTTCATGATCACCTTCACCTTAGGGATCTGACTCTCTTTTCATTGCCCTGCATAGCCAGGGCACCACTGGTGTGAGGCTTACGATGTGTGCCCTCAACTGCAGGGATTCACTCCTTTTGTGCAGTTTCCAGTGTCAATAACAGAGGCTAGGACTTCATTTTTCAGGCATACCAGTGACTCATGCTAAACTAAGCAAAGCAGATAACCTCTCACTTTCAATTAGAGGAATTATCTTAGACCTGCCAGCAGGGCACTATGTGGATTTATCAATACAAAGCAGCAAAGAAAAGTGCAAAGCAATACTTGTAGGGTGAGGGGAGGGGTGACAGAGACAAGAACACCGTTTCCAGTGCTTCCCTCAGTTTTCTTCATGGGTGACTGGCACAAGGAATGACTTTCTCGGATGCTCCAGCACCTGAGTGATTCAGCCAAGTCCTGGCGGAGGCCTGTGAAAGTGACCAGAGACTGAAGGTAACTCCATAGAGCAGAGACTGTGGGGGCACCTCTGTGACCAAATGGGCCTAAAAGCTCTTAATACTTCCCCAAACCTAAACTTCCCCATCTAACCTCATCCTTGACTCTGCTGACCTACAGGACCATTTATTAGGAGTTATCAGAAACGTGTTGGACTCTTCATAAGGTTGTATTTACAGAGAAAACACCTTCTGGCTCAAACTTCAAGGAGGACCCCACCTGTACACAGGGCACCATTGAACTTGTTGAGAGGTAATCGCTCCTGGGACTTTGATCCACAGGGGAAAAGCAGAAACGGCAGTGGAGACAAGAGACACAGTGATGTGAGCCGAAGTCAGAACCAGAGGTGGTCCCTGCCGCTTGCCTCCTTTTGTATTTTTTAACATGCCCATCAGTTCTAGCCTGCGTATCCCTGGTGCCAGAAGCATGGCCAGGCCATCGCTGCAGACAGGAGAAGTCCCCCCAGCAGACAGCCCGTTGTTGGGTCACTGATTAACAATGAGGAGTCTGCTCTTCCTTGTCTGGATGTTCAGACAGAAAGAACATGGCTTCAATATGTGTGACTAGCTGATTGAACCTCCAGGCTAAACATTCCTACTTTTCTTAAGAAATGAACATGGAAATGGTCCAATGGCAATGGGAATGCTGATGCAGGAATGACTTGTTTAGTAATTATGACACTCATCTATGACACACGAGTCAAGCATCCAGAGTCAGATGCTGACATGGGCTGATGCTGTGGGAGCGGGAGCAGAGAGCTATCAGCATAGGCTCCTGCTTGGCCTCCTGTAGCCACAAGCAGTGAAGGTTTGAGTTCTTGTGTGGGTGACTCAGCTTTGCCTCTGTTCTCGGAAGATAAATCAGATGTCACGTGCTCGACTCTTGGTAAAATAGGTTATTCTGGGGAAAATGCAAACAGACTTCAAAAAAAATTCCAGTCAATATGAAAGTTGCCTTATCAGAAAAGGTGCATATTTGGGCCATGACAAGAACTTCTTCCTTCCTTGTGAAACAAATATTATCTTCAGAGTTGTTGAGAACTGTTTACCACATGGATCCTTTGAGTTGTGCTGATAAGGAGGAAAGCAAACACCACTCCCAACGACGCTTCACTGGGCTGTGGGGACAGCATGCCCCTGCGCTGCCCCCTGGATGCGGCCGAGGAGCAGCTGTGGAGTCTGTTTTCATGGCAGCAATGAATGGTCCCAGGGCCTATTGTTTTCCTGTGGCAGGAGATAACCCTGGGATATGAGTTGTCTGTTCTAAGTGTGTTGGACAGCTTCCCTTCTGCACTCTGTGGAGGTGTGTGCCCCAGGAGGCAGGTCCCCTTGCCCTCCTCTTGTCCCCCTGTGCTGACAGACCAGTGCCCTTATTCAGAGCTCAGGCAGCAATGTGCTCACAGCAGATCGGCTCAGGCCCAGGGATGACTCATGCCCTACCATTCCCCTTGGCCAGTGATTGGTGCAGGGATCAAGTAAAAAAAAAAAGAAAGAAAGAAAACACTGCTTAGAGGCTTTGGGAAACGTTTTCCTTCCTAATAAAAGGAACCTTGACATGACTGAGCAGCTGGATTAACCCTTCCTTCAACCTTACCTCTGTACTTCTTGTTTAGGGAGAGGATATACTTCCTATTGTTTAAACCCCATTGGATATGGTGAACATTGCCAAGGAAAAGCATTCTTACTGGCCTTACTGGTTGCTGGTGGTAGGAACCTAAATTTACTTTCCACCTCTGGAAGAGAGCTACAAGTCACAGGCTATCAGCTCCTACCTAAAAATAAGTACACATGCACAGTGAGCTGTGTGAATCAAGGCAATTGCAGTTGAATTTGCTCATCTGTAAAATGGGATTAGCAGCAGTAACAACTGTCGAGGTTTATGATGATTTAGTACAGATAAAGCTCTTAAAATAGAGCACAGAGACTCAATTTAAATGTCAAATGTTATTATTATGAAGATGAGACAAGAAGGATTGATCATCTTGGGTTAAATTAGGGCTACCAACTAGAAAAGATTACAGCAGAGCCTGGTAATATAACGGAGACAATAATTGCAATTTAACAATGTCTTCATCATGCTCATTCTCTCCAGCGTATACGGGTGATCTGGCTGTGACAGCAGCTCTCATCCCTTTCATCTCCAAGCTTGCTTCAGTTTACCTGCAGGGCAGGGCTGAAAGCTGTCCCAGAGATGGCCCTGGCCTGCCCCTGCAACTTGCGACTATGTTACCTTACATGACAAGAGTTTGACAATGTTTGTGTATCTGACTCAATGCTTCCACTTCCAAAAATCATTTCCAGGAAATAACACAAAATTCGCCGACAAATTTATATCCAATATTTGTTTATATGGTAATTTTGTTAGCCAAGATAAGATACAATCTAAAATGCCTGGGAATCAAAATACAGTTAAATAAATTATGATATGGGCTTTCCAGGTGGTGCTAGTGGTAAGAACCTGCCTGCCAATCAGGAGACATAAAGAGACCAGGGTTTGATCCCTGGGTCAGGAAGGTCCCCTGGAAGTGGGCTTGGTAACCCATTTTAGTATTCTTGCCTGGAGAATCCTATAAACAGAGGAGCCTGGTGGGCTACAGTTCAGTCCTCAGTCGTGTCCAACTCTTGGTGATCCCACGTCCTCCCTGTTCATCACCAACTCCCAAAGCTTACTTAGTATTCATGTCCATCGAGTCAGTGATGCCACCCAACCATCTCATCCTCTGTCATCCCCTTCTCCTCCTGCCTTCAGTCTTTCACAGCATCAGGGTCTTTTCCAATGAATCAGCTCTTAGCATCCGGTGGCCAAAGTATTGGAGTTTCAGCTTTAGCATCACTCCTTCCAATGAATGTTCAGGACTGATCTCCTTTAGGATGGACTGGTTGGATCTCCTTGCAGTCCAAGGGACTCTCAAGAGCCTTTTCCAACACCACAGTTCAAAAGCATCAATTCTTCGGTGCTCAGCTTTCTTCACAGTCCAACTCTCACATCCATACATGACTACTGGAAAAACCATAGCTTTGACTAGATGGACCTTTGTTGGCAAAGTAATGCCTCTGGTTTTTAATATGCTGTCTAGGTTGGTCATAGCTTTTCTTTCAAGGAGCAAGCATCTTTTGATTTCACGGTGGCTACAGTAAACAGAGTTGCAAAAAGTTGGATAGAAATGAATCAACTTAGCAGGCAGGCACACATGCAAATTGTGATACATCCACTGCAAAAAATGTTATTCTCTCTAAAATTTAAAACAAAATGACAAAGTTCTTAAATATACTGACTAGTACAAGGTGGGCAGAAGGCAGAAGCAACACTGTGTTTGGCATTTTATCTTAACAACATTAAAAAGCATTTTTTAAAGACTGGAAGAAATATATCTCCTAATTCCATTAACAAAAGAAAGGTTAAATAAGTTACGGTATAGGGACATGATGGGCTTCCCTGGTGGCTCAGTGGTAAAGAATCTGCCTGTAGTGCAGGAGTCACAAGAGACGTAGGTTTGATCCCTGGGTCATGAAAATCCTCTAGAGTAGGCCCTGGGGACCCACTCCAGTATTCTTGCCTAGAGAATCCCATGGAAAGAGGAGCCTGTTGGGCTACAATCCATAGGGTCACAAAGAGACGGACACGACTAAAGCGACTTAGCATGCACATAGGCACATGATAAAATATTTTTAAATTTTTAAATGAGTAGACGAGTCATATTAAGGCAACATGCTGCTGCTGCTGCTGCTAATTTGCTTCAGTTGTGTCTGACTCTGTGCGACCCCATAGACAGCAGCCCACCAGGCTCCCCCGTCCCTGGGATTCTCCAGGCAAGAACACTGGAGTGGGCTGCCATTTCCTTCTCCAATGCATGAAAGTGAAAAAATAAAGTGAAATCGCTCAGTCATGTCCAACTCCTAGCGACCCCATGGACTGCAGCCTACCAGGCTCCGCCATCCATGGGATTTTCCAGGCAAGAGTACTGGAGTGGGGTGCCATTGCCTTTTCCGTAAGGCAACATAGATGGATCTTAATAAATATATCAAAACAAGCTAAACAAAATATTACATTATTTAGGCACACGTAGGTATACATGTGCATGCTTGTGTGTATGACAAAACTAAGAAACAAAGTGGTGATAAACACAAAAATGTGGGACAGTAGTTCCCTCTGGCAGCGAGGCATGGGGTTAGGAGGAATAGGGAAAATACAAATAGATAGAGGTCAGTTCCTGCCCCGTAGCTCCTGACAGGGCACAGGGTCTTTTGCTATTCATTACACTATACAGTGATAAATAAACAAAATAAAAGATGTCTATGCTGAGCCACTGACAACAATGTGACACAACTGATAATTATGATTTATTCAATTTTCATATTTGTTAGAAGATGAGGTTATTGATGACTTTTCCCCTTTATACATTTCTACAATTTCTAATTTCTATAATTAGCATTATACTTTAAAAATTTACATTTAAAACAATAAACAAATCTAGAAAGCCTATAGCTATAAAAATTCAAAAGACAAATTATACTTGAGTCTGGATGAGCTAGTATTTCCAAATTTAAGTCAGCCAATTGAATCAAAAGCTCAGGTTTAACTGACACTAAACTACAAATAGTCAGTGGTTATATTACCTAGACCTGATTTTACGTTCTTAGTCCTGATGATCCAGATTCTTCTCTGAGAAAGTGACCACACTGGGGCCTAGCTGTAGAGATTTAAAAGTGCTATATTTTCTTATAATTAATTATAAGAGCTAATATCAATTATTACTGTATGCCAAATACTGTGTCAAGTGCTTTTCATCCACAGTCAGATTTAATGCTCACACTAAACATATGATACTTAGTAATATTGTCAAAATGCGACAGATGAGAAAATTGAGGCACAAAGAATATAGGTGCCTTGCCCAAGATCACACAAGTGTTAGTCGCTCAGTCGTGTCCGACTCTTTGCTCCCCCATGGACTGCAGCCCGCCAGGCTCCTGTGCCCATATAATTCTCTAGGCAAAAACACTGGAGTGGGTGGCCATTCCCTTCCCTAGGGAATCTTCCCAACCCAGGGATTGAACTCAGGTCTCCTGCATTCAGTTCAGTTCAGTTGCTCAGTCATGTCTGACTCTTTGCAACCCCATGAATCGCAGCACGCCGGGCCTCCCTGTCCATCATCAACTCCCAGAGTTCACTCAAACTCACGTCCATCGAGTCGGTGATGCCATCCAGCCATCTCATCCTCTGTCGTCCCCTTCTCCTGCTGCCCCCAATCCCTCCCAGCCTCAAAGTCTTTTCCAATGAGTCAACTCTTCGCATGAGGTGGCCAAAGCACTGGAGTTTCAGCTTCAACATCATTCCTTCCAAAGAACACCCAGGACTAGTCTCCTTTAGAATGGACTGGTTGGATCTCCTTGCAGTCCAAGGGACTCTCAAGAGTCTTCTCCAACACCACAGTTAAAAAGCATCAATCCTTCGGCGCTCAGCTTTCTTCACAGTCCAACTCTCACATCCATACATGACTACAGGAAAAACCATAGCCTTGACTAGACGGACCTTTGTTGGCAAAGTAATGTCTCTGCTTTGAATATGCTATCTAGGTTGGTCATAACTCCTCCTGCTTTAGGCAGATTCTTTACTCTCTGAGCCACCAGGGAAGCCCCAACCAGTAAATAAGGGAGCTCAAAATTTGGACCCAGAGTTGCTATGAATCAAGCTTCCTCCTGAGCACAACTAAAAAATCTCACCACATGCTGATCTCAATAAATATGTGTCTATCAAAGTGGAAGTGTAATAAGTCTGAGAGAGGAGCCTATAGTCTGGTTCTCAGAACCACGTGTGAAAGCAGATGTACAGGCATGGCTCTCCAGAGCAGGGAGCTGAAGATAGACGTTGGTAAATTACAGACCCCAAGGATATCTAAAAGGAGCGCTAGCTTGGCTCTGAGGCCATGACTACTTAGATTTATAGCCAGGTTTCATCACATATTAGCTTTGTGACCTGAGAAAATTACTGGAATTCTCTGTGCTTCATTTCCTATGATTGTACAATTATAAAACAGTAGTAACTACCTCACAGAGTCATTGTATGTGTTAAATGAGTTAATTTACGTAAAGCACTTAGAACAATGTTTGGCACGTAGTACTTCACGAAACATTAGCTATTATAATCCTGGTGTATATTTTCCCAGTGCATAATCTTTTCTTTCTCCCTCACTGTACATTCATCTGCTGCTGCTGCTGCTAAGTCGTTTCAGTCGTGTCTGACTCTGTGCGACCCCAAAGACGGCAGCCCACCAGGCTTCCCCGTCCCTGGGATTCTCCAGGCAAGAACACTGGAGTGGGTTGCCATTTCCTTCTCCAATGCACAAAAGTGAAAAGTGAAAGTGAAGTCGCTCAGTTATGTCCAACTCTTAGCGACCCCATGGACTGAAGCCTGCAAGGCTCCTCTGTCCAGGGGATTTTCCAGGCAAGAGTACTGGAGTGGGGTGTACATTCATCAGTTGCTTTGAATTATCTGGGAAATGAGAGAAGGTATAAATAAATACAGAATGGAAATCTACTTTTATGATAGTGACTGGAGGCTTAAAAATGCAGAAGCTGGTTTTCTTCAATAGTTGAAAGAACATAATTCTAGGACCAGGAGATGTGAGCTCAGGTCTTGGCTCTGTCAGTAATTATACAACCTTGGATAAGTCTCAACTCTATCAGCCTTGGTCTTCTCATCCGACAGTGGAGGGGATGATGCCAGGATGGTCTGCCAGAATGCTTTATTCTGGGGCATTTTGGCAAGTTTGTGCTTTCGTTCCATGACCCACACTTGGTGAGCAACTGTCCTGTACCAGACTAGGTGTTGGAGTTGGGACATGCAAAGTCTGTTACCTTGAGGAATTTATGGCTAAGGAACTGCAAACCTGACTGAAGAGTGTGCATGTGTGTGAGCCTGCAGCACTGGGTAAGGGCTGAAAGCAGATATACCAATCAAATGATGATTTCCAAATCCTAGAAAGCACACCAACAACACAAGAGGGAATAATACTGGCATTACCTTGCCTATTCAGAAACAGGTGTTTGTTTTTAGTGGGTTTTTTTTTTTTTTTGACCCAAAACATATGCACGATTCCATGGAACTTTTTACCTATAATTGCCACATCTGAAGTATTTTTGTTTTGCATTTGTTTTGGATCCCTTAAGATGCCACAAAACTATAACTTACTTTCTCAGGACAGAACATTTGTATTTGTTTGGCAGGAATTTTCCCACTATCTCTGTTCAATTATTAAGTTGTTAGATAGAAAATAATGATATTACCACTCTTCATGCTTATCACCCTTGACACAAATAGAAACTTTGTTCATTGGCTGAAGTACTGTTTAATACTATTCAACATCAAAGACATTTGGTATACCAATCTCCTTGGAGAAAAGGATGTGGGTCTTTAATTTAGTTACAGATGGAACTGAATTTGATAGCCCCAGATTATTTGCCAATGATTTTTGTAGCCACAAATAACTGTCAACTCAGCGTTTTAGTTTTGAGTCAGGTCAGGAAAAGGTCTACTTTGGGTCTGATTAATCATTTGTTTGTACAATTTTTTTTCAGATGTTCACGCAGTGCCCGTGTGCATGGCCATCAGAGCAGAAAAGCACACCAAGCTGACCAAAGCCATAGCTTGGTGTTGAATTTTAAGGTTTGACCCCCCCCAACCCAAAATTCTATGCCTGTGGCATCTGCATAAAGGAAGCAGACCCCCCTAAAATAAAAATCTAAAGATTTTTTGTTAACCTATCATCACAATATTTGATGTTCCTTAGACTGGGCCAAATTTTCTTAAATATTGTTTCTCAAAATGTAATAAAAATAGAAATACAAGTGGCTGATAAACCATGAAAAGATGCCTGGCCTCATAATGATAAAAAAAGAAAATTAAAATATAATATTTCTAAAATATTGGTAATCTGTTGAAAACTGAAAGTACTCAATGTTGGCAAGGATAGAGTAAGAGGCACTCTCACTTAGCTGTTGGACCTTAAAATATTAGTTCAGTTTTCCCATAAGGGAAAAATTCCCAATATTCTATGTACTCTTTACTTTAAAATTCTACATTTAAGAAGTTATATTCAAAGGAAATAACAATGAATGTACACAAAGATTTGCCTACAAGAATAATTGCTGTATTGTTTTCAATAATGAAGTTAAAAAAAATTAAATGTCCAAAAATAGGAGATTGGTTAAATAAAAGATGCTATATCCATACAATAATATAGAATATAATCATTAAATATATTTTGTGGCAATAATACATTTGTGATTTATTAAGTAAAAAAATCATCATCATTATAGTGGTTATACCTAAACAAGGGATCTAATTGTTTTTCATTATTTTTCAATTTTTGTTTTTCTGTATTTTCTAAGGTGAATGCATTACCACTTTAATAAAAATTATAAATTATAATGTATTTTTTATTAAAAAGTATATAAACTATAATGCAAGACTTCTTAAATATGGATAAAGTTCTAAATGCTATTAAAGAAAATAGATACCTAGTATTCACCCTGAAATCTGTGTGATAGTAACTTTATTAAAATTTATATTTTACTAGTTTATATCAATTCAATCTCAAGTAATTTAGAATGCAATATTTGTTGAAGACACTGTAAACATAGACATTTTGTATAATATAGTAGTTTTGCACTATTTCAGTGGACAAAGAGCTGAGATTTGCAAACTTGCACTCCTATCCGTGGGAAGCACGTGGAAATAATAGGAAGAGCTGACAGATGTAGGTACTTTTGTAACTGAGTCCAAAATAATAGGGGTAGACAGCCAACGCTCATTGGTATAAAGGGTGGATGCACTAAATTCCTGTCACTGCCCCTCAATGGCTGCATAACCTTGGCCGACTAACTCCAGGAAAACAGGAATAACGATAATATCTACTCCTTCCAGCGAGTGTGAGATTTAAATGAGAGAAGGAGTGACAAAAATAGAATTTGAAATACACATGGCAAAACAAGTAAACTTTAGCTATAATTCCCATCCATTGGTTCATTATCTGATTGGTATATCTGAAGCCTCCTACTCAGGTCTTTGTGCCCAGCCAGAGGAGGATGTCAAACAGCAAAATCCGTCAACAACCACCCACGTTGCTCTACTTGCTCATGTTCCCCAGGGAATAAAGAGTGCAGTCCTTGGAAAGGAACTGAACTTGGAAATACCCTTGCATTCCTACTTTGTGTGTGTGTGTGTGTCTTAATGGAATCCTTTTGTTAAAAAAAAAGAAAAAAACAGTGGAAGAAGAGGCTTCGTTCACCATATTTAATATTGCCAAGCCTTGGGGAACAATATACTCACTGCTTTGTGACCCAGATCCCAGCAGGGGTTAGGCTTCAAGGGATCCTTTTTGAATTCCATAATTCTTCTCTTTTCTTTAAGGTTGTTTAAATGCTACCAAACTCTTAAGACCCTAGACAGATGAAGGTCACTGAGTAAATTGGTAAATGTTGCTAAAGCCAGGAGATGAGTGTCTCAATACAAGGAAGGGCCTGATTTATTTATTCAGAGCCTGAGCATGAGGAACAGTGACCACATTATGTGGTAAAATAATTAACCTGGTAAAAACGATCACTTACAGTAAAAATGTAAGAAAAGTTGACTTAATCCAGGAAAATGTTGGTAAATTTACTGATGCTTTTTGTCCAATCAGTAATTGAAAACTCTAGCTCCATGTTCCCTAAAGTAATAAAACCCCTCAGTCCTGAGCAGGTCATGGGGGGAAGAAATGTTTGCCTCCTGGAAAAGACAAAAGCTAATTTTTTTCAGATTTTAAAGAGAGATATAATTTAGAAAAGGGATAATCACAAGCAACATTTTCTGCTGAGAACAAAAACCAAAGCAAAAAAATATTTATGGACATTCCCAAGAAACCACTATGGCAAATCTCATTGGAACTTTAATTCATGTGGAGGCTTTGAAACATCAGCACACAGCAGGAAATGAAAGGGCATTTGAAAAATAAAGGACAACACCAGCTTCTCTATCCATACCTCTATACATTGCAAAGAAGGTCCTTATTTTTAGCAAAATTGCTATCACATTTACAAACAACAGTTTTGGAGATGTGTCCACAGTTCGGTGCCAACAGTACTCTGTCGTTACAAATCTAAACCCACCAGAATATTCTGTTTTTCAAAAGTTGTTTTGCCTTAAAATACATTCACATGGAGAGCAGGGAATGAGAACTGTCATGTATAATGAAAAGTGGGGGCCTGAGAACAAGAGAAATATGCTGGAGAGCTCAAGAAGTATACAGGGAAGCAAAGTTCTTTTTTAGCTCCCAGAGAATTCCTCAGCAATTAGTGGTTTGTCTTGAAATGATAGCAGTTGCAAGAATTGTGGCCAGAGACCCATGGCCTGCCTACATCATGGGAATATCCCTGGCCTCTGAGACGAAAGAAACTGCATAGAGTTATGGAAGCACAAAATATGTTTTTCAAAGCTTGATAGGCAGCTCTTTCAATAATATATGAAGCAAACAAAAAAAAAAAGACAAACAAAAATTGTCCTTGATCAGGATTTAACAGACCTTTCAAGGTGGTGGAATGTGTTAATACTGTCAAGTATTGTTTATGAACAAGGAAATGTTTCAGTGTGCCAAGCTACCCTCCAAGAAGTATCTTAAAGTCTTGGAAGAATAAAGTCCAAGATAAATGGCTGTGGGATTTTGTCGCTAAAATGACTAACTTCCTGGCATTACTCAAAAAGATATATAATAAAGTGTCATGAAGAACTTCCAAAATCATCAGAATTTAAGGACAATATATTATTTTAGCTTTACATTTTTTGCTGAAGCAGCTTTGCCCCTTCCCCTATCAAATACCTGATTATAAAAGAAATGCATGCTTATTGTAGATAACCAGGAAGCATGAAGAAATATCACCTATCACTCCACCACTCATGTGCCAATATGATTAGTATACTGGCAACTTTTTCTTGACTTTTTCCTATATGTCTATTTTTAACGTAGTTGAGATTACACTGTGTGTGTATGCATGGGCATGTCTTTTCACACAATGTATCATAGAATTATCCAAGGTCATGGAGAACACATCACAATTGTCATTTTGCTTAACTTTGTTTCCTGTTATTGTATCTTTTGCACATTCTTTAGTACATTTGTACACTCTAGGTGCTCTGTTATTTCAAGTAATGAGCTCTTATTGCTTAAAACATGAAAGTATTATACATTATATTTATTTGCACACATATGTATCTGTCTCAGTTTTGGTGCTGACACAAAATATTTATCTTATATTTATTTTCTTTAATGCAGTTCTTCAAAAATTAAGGAGACTCATTTGAATCTCGATTATGTAGAAAACTAAAAGTCAACAGTGAAAGATAAATATAGCCCAATTTTTAAATTGGCACAAGATTTAAATAGACATTTCTTCAAAGAAGATATACCAATGGCTAGTAAGCACATGCGGAGAAGGCAATGGCACCCCACTCCCGTACCCTTGCCTGGAAAATCCCATGGATGGAGAAGCCTGGAAGGCTGCAGTCCATGGGGTCTCTACAAGTCGGACACGACTGAGCGACTTCACTTTCACTTTTCAGTTTCACGCATTGGAGAAGGAAATGGCAACCCACTCCAGTGTTCTTGCCTGGAGAATCCTAGGGACTTGGGAGCCTGTTGGGCTGCCGTCTATGGGGTCGCACAGAGTCGGACACGACTGAAGTGACTTAGCAGCAGCAGCAGCAGTAAGCACATGACAAGATGCTCAACATCGTTAGTCATTAAGGAAATGCAAATCTAAACCATAAGAAATTTAACTTTATTCTCACTAGGATGTCAATTATCAAAAGGACAGTAACAAGTATAGGGAAGGATATGGAGCAACTGGAACCCACTTACTGTTGGTGGGAATGTAAATTGATATAGTCACTTTGGAAAACACGGTGGTTCCTCAAAGTTTAAGCATAGAGTTACCATATGACCCAGCATTTCTACTCCTAGTTATATACTCAAGAGAAATGAAAATATATATCCACACAAAGCTTTGAAAATATGTATCCACACAAAAACTTGTATTAGCAACATTATTCTTAACAGCCAAAAAGTAAAAAGGTAAATGTTCAATAACTGATGAATATATGTGATATATCCATACAGAAGAATATTATTCAGCAATAAAAAGGAATGCAGTGCTGATATATATGACCATATGGATGAACCTTGAAAACGCGAGGCTAAGTGAAAGAAGCTAGTCACAAAAGATCATTTTTTGATTCCATTCATATGAAATGTGTAGACTAGGCAAACATACAGAGACATAAAGTAGTTTAGCAGTTGCCTAGAGCTGAGAAGTGTGGGTTTTCTTTGTGGGGAGATGAAAATGTTCTGGAATTAGACAGTGGTGATGGTTGATATATTTTAATAAATATATTAAAAATCATTGAATTGCACACTTTAAATAGGTGAACCATTTGGTATGAAAGTTATGTTTCAATAAAGCTGTTATTTAAAAAGAGTACTCAGCACATTGTGGAAAATGTTCAGACATTGGCTCATTTTTCATAATTTAAGTGTACCAGTAAGGACCCACCATATTTTTGGCAAGAGAGTTTGCCTGACTGCAAAGCACTCTTTGGTATCAAATTTCTTTAAACGTGTTTGAAATGTTCTTACAGTCACAGGAGATAATTACTACAGTCTCTAGTCAAGTTTCAGATGGTTCACTCATAAATCCCTGCCTTCTTAAGAATAGAGTTTAGACTATGCTTCCTGAGTAAAAGAGTTATTTTTGAGAGAAATTAATTTAACTCACAGGCTTTTACTATAATTCAAAGTAAATGTGAGCTTCCTTATCCAGGAACTGGAAAAAGATTTATTTACATTTGCAATCATTTTGACAAAAACTCTACATAAATCTCACATATAGAGGTTATTTCCATTTCTAACCATTCTAAGAATAAATGTAGTCTAGCCAGTTTAATTTAGATGGCCTTTGTTTGTTGTTTAATTTTCACAGGCGTTTTAGACAACCCACAAATGACATCTATTCCTACAATCACACAGTGGGGCTGGGGTAGGGGAGCGACCATAAATATTTCTGTGGTTATTTTTCAGAAAATATAATTTGCCACTAGGGATGACTTTTAAAGCTTATATTAGTCATTTTCACTTTTGCATGAATATATTCCTTTCTGAGATGCAATTTTCATAAGAGGGAGAAAACCAGAGTACAAAGCCTTAAAGGAATTGGGAGGGGGAGCATAAAGAAGGAAATGAGGTGCTTACAGAAGTAGAGACAGGTTTACCTACCACCAATCTGGCAGGGCAACCCATAACACCTAAGTGTCTTATGCTCCTATCTCTGTTGATAGAAATGGTGGGTATGCTACTAAAAAAAAAAACCTCTCTGAATTCATTCCATTCTTCATCCAATCCGTTCTTTTCATCCTATATTACCTCTCTCCTTCTCCCAAACCATGCCTTACTGAAGATGTGACTTCACTGCAGGTTAATATGACTCTAATATGGAGAGCTGCATTGCAGAAGGCACTGAAGGGCGTTGTTCAGTTTCACTGGCCCACCTGCAGTTAGTTTCCTCATTCAGTCAGCTATGCAGGGACAACACCTTGGCTTCATGGCCAGCCACAACGTTGACCCAAATTGAGCAATGCATTCCAAAGCCAAACTCATTTTCCTCTCAAACTTGCTCCTCCTCCACCGTTACCTATATTACTAGATTGATTACCATTGAAATGGTTACTGTATTGCTGATCCTGCTCACAGTGCCAGTTGTCGTTGTCTCACGTATCTCACTGTGCACACTGCTGAACCCATGAAAGGCAAGGTGCATGCCAAGAGGCTGGAAGAAGACTCCAGGAGTAGGAGCTGCAGACTTGTTTATTTCCTCCTGGCTAGCACAGGAGCCGTGGAGAAGGCAATGGCACCCCGCTCCAGTACTCTTGCCTGGAAAATCCTATGGACAGAGGAGCCTGGTAGGGTGCAGTCCATGAGGTCACTAAGAGTAGGACACGACTGAGCGACTTCACTTTCACTTTTCACTTTCATGCATTGGAGAAGGAAATGGCAACCTACTCCAGTATTCTCGCCTGGAGAATCCCAGGGACGGGGGAGCCTGGTGGGCTGCTGTCTATGGGGTCCCACAGAGTCAGACACGACTAAAGCGACTCAGCAGCAGCAGCACAGGAGCCGTAGCAACAGCCACAATCTAACCTCACATAACATAACATAACCTCTCTGCAGTCTCAAGGCCTTCTCAGATGGTGCTTACATAGGCGCACCACACAAAGTAGCCTGTGACCAAGCGAGTACCTTGTGGTTTCAAATGTGCAATGCTATAAGTGATCTCAACTGCTACATATTCATTATTCACAAAATGTGGGACGAGAGAGCCTGACCACGCCTTCTTAGCTAATTTGTTCTTTCCCTACAGCTAACTGCTGCTGCTAAGTTGCTTCAGTCGTGTCCAACTCTGTGAGACCCCATAGACAGCAGCCCACCAGGCTCCCCCATCCCTGGGATTCTCCAGGCAAGAACACTGGAGTGGGTTGGCATTTCCTTCTCCAATGCATGAAAGTGAAAAGTCAAAGTGAAGTCACTCAGTCGTGTCCGACTCTTGGCGACCTCATGGCCTTGGCTATGACTCATGGCAAGAGTACTGGAGTGGGGTGCCATTGTTCTTTCCCTACAGTTACTCAGAAGAAAAACTTGAAAATCATCCTTTATATGCTTTATCATCTTATACAGCCAAGTAATTAGGAACTCTACCAGTTCTAAATCTCAAATCTCACTCGAATCTGTCCGTTTCTCTCAGCTCCCTCAGCCACTACCATTTCTTACCAGGGTGACTGAAATAATTCTCCCAAGTAGGTCTCTGCTTTCAAATTTACCTCCTTTCAATAGTCTCCACACAGTGTCCAAACAACAAAAAACATGAATTAAGATTATGTGAAACTGAAACTTCCCTAGTGTTCCAGTGGCTAAGACTCTGTGTTCCCCATACAGGGGCCCAGGGTCTGATCCTGGTTCAGGGAACTAGAATCCCACATGCCTAAACTAAAAGATCCTGCATCAGCAACTAAGACTCAGTGCAGCCAAATACATATTTTTAAAAAGATTATGTGAAACTCTCATTTAAAACTGACATCTCATGACCTTCAAGTAAAAGGCCTGCCCCAGCAGCTGCCCTCCTCTCCAGCCCTTGTCTCACCTGTCTCTGGAGATTTTTTTGGTCCCTTCAATGAATCTGGCATTTTGTGCCTCAGGGCCCATTCTGCCTGAAGAAGGTCTTCTTATGAAGTCTATCTAAGAAGCAGCTTTTAGGACTTCTCTGGTGGTCCAGTAGCTAAGATACTGTGCTCCCACTGTAGCAGCTTGGGTTCAATCCCTCATCAGAGAACTAGGTTCCGCATGCTGCAACTAAAAATCCCATTTGCTGCAGCACAGTCAAATAAATATTTAGTCTTTCCTACTTAGCAAGCACTAAATAAATACTATGACTTAGATGATTCAGTCCTAACTTTAATTGATTTATGATACATTTTCAGTTTTTAATCAAGCATGTATAAATTAAAATTTAATCTATTTTCCTAAATGATGCAGATTCTAATCACTTTCTCCTGTTTTTTAAAAATTTAATACTGGAAAATTTAATTCCAATCTGGTGTGATAGAAAGGGCAGAGAGGACATTTGAACCCAGGTGGACTTGAGCTCAAATCCTCACATGTGATAATTAGGTAACTGAAAAATTGCTTAACCTGAGACTCAGTTTGAGGAAATCTACAAAATGAAAGAAATACAATCATCCCTCAGTATCTGTGAAAGATTGATTCCAGGAGAATTGAGAATAGTAAAATCTGCAGATGGCTTAGTTCCCTATAAAAATATATTTTCATATAACAAACCTATGCACAGCCTTCAATGTACTTTAAATCATAAGTATAAGATCTCTTATAAGACCTAATACAATCGTCACAACACAAATTCTGCTTTTGGAAAATTTCTGGAATTTTTTTCAAATATTTTCCATCTGCTGTTGGTTGTATCCATGGATGCAGAACCAGTGGATAACAGAGGGCCAACTGTATTCAATTTGCAGAGTTGTAAAGATTAAATGAAACAGCATGAATTAAAGGGTCAAATATAATTCTCATGTGTGCCCTTCAGTCAGTCATTTCAGTCACTCAGTCATGTCCGACTTTTTACAACCCCATGGACTGCAGCACACCAGGCCTCCCTGTCCATCACCAACTCCCGGAGTCCACCCAAACCCATGTCCATTGAGTTGGTGATGCCATACAACCATCTCATCCTCTGTCATCCCCTTCTCCTACCTTCAATCTTTCCCAGAATCAGAGTCTTCAAATGAGTTGGTTCTTCACATCAGGTGGCCAAAGTATTGGAGTTTCAGCTTCAGCATCAGTCCTTCCAATGAATATTCAGGACTGATTTCCTTTAGGATGGACTGGTTGGATCTCTTTGCTGTTGAAGGGACTCTCAAGAGTCTCCTCCAACACCACAGTTCAAAAGCATCAATTCTTTGGTGCTCAGCTTTCTTTATTGTCCAACTCTCACATCCATACATGACTACTAGAAAAATCATAGCTTTGACTAGATGGACCTTTGTTGGCAAAGTAATGTCTCTGCTTTTTAATATGCTCTCTAGGTTGGTTATAACTTTTCTTCCAAGGAGTAAGCGTCTTTTAATTTCATGGCTGCAGTCACCATCTGCAGTGATTTTGGAGCCCTCCAAAATAAAGTCTGTCACCGTTTCCACTGTTTCCCCATCTATTTGCCATGAAGTGATGGGACCAAATGCCATGATCTTAGCTTTCTGAATGTTGAGTTGTAAGCCAATTTTTTCACTCTCCTCTTTCATCAAGAGGCACTTTAGTTCTTATTCACTTTCTGCTATAAGGGTGGTGTCATCTGTATATCTGAGGTTATTGATATTCTCCCAGCAATCTTTAACTTGTGCTTCATCCAGCCCAGCATTTCTCATGATGTACTCTGCATATAAGTTAAATAAGCAGGATGACAATAAATAGCCTTGACATACTCTTCTCCCTATTTGGAACAAGTCTGTTGTTCCATGTCCAGTTCTAACTGTTGCCTCCTGACCTGTATACAAATTTCTCAAGAGGCAGGTCAGGTGGTCTAGTATTCCCATTTCTTTAAGAATTTTCCATAGTTTGTTGTGATCCACACAGTCAAAGGCTTTGGCATAGTCAATAAAGCAGATGTTTTTCTGGAACTCTCTTGCTTTTTCAATGATCCACTGGATGTTGACAATTTGATCTCTGGTTCTTCTGCCTTTTCTAAATCCAGCTTGAACATCTGGAAGTTGTTCATGTACTGTTGAAGCCTGGCTTGGAGAATTTTGAGCATCACTTTGCTAGCATGTGAGATGAATGCAATGAGTGTGGTAGTTTGAACATTCTTTGGCATTGTCTTTCTTTGGGATTGAGATGAAAACTGACCTTTTCCAGTCCTGTGGCCACTGCTGAGTTTTCCAAATTTGCTGGCATATTGAGTGCAGCACTTTCACAGCATCATCTTTTAGGATTTGAAATAGCTCAACTGGAATTCCATCACCTCCACTAGCTTTGTTTGTAGTGATGCTTCCTTAGGTCCACTTGACTTTCCATTCCAGGATGTCTGGCTCTAGGTGAGTGATCACACCATGGTGATTATCTTGGTCGTGAAGATCTTTTTTGTACAGTTCTTCTGTGTATTCTTGCCACCTCTTCTTAATATCTTTTGCTTCTGTTAGGTCCATACATTTCTGTCCTTTACTGTGTCCACCTTTGCATGAAATGTTCTCTTGGTATCCCTAATTTGGGCCCTTAGTAAACTATATTCTTCCTCTTTTAATTAACGTCTTATATATCTCTGAATAGACATCTTCACAGGCAATATTTTTATATAAACACACAAACACCTATTCACATACCATAAAGATCTTCAAAATTCAACAGATACTTAGATACAATGTTGCATGCTGTTTGGGACACTGGAGCAAAGCCTAAGTAATTAAATCTCTTACAAATTTAATGATATAAATGGCCTCAGCCACTGGCCATTGAAGTTATTCTATTTCTGGGAATAAAGGAGACAGGTTTATTTGCAGTATCCCATGCTTAATCATTAGTATTAAATGAATTAGGACCAGAACTAATCAAAGAAGCAAACAGCTGATTACTGCTGTTTTGTTGAAGAAGTAATTGATGTTCACACAGGTTAAAGCAGCCCAAAAGGCCCCAAAATAAATGGCACAGCTCTTTTTCTCCCTTTATAGCTTGTTTTCAATGGTCTTTAGTCTGTGATTACTTAAATATTCATTTATTTCAGAAGCCTTTTTGTGCAAATCCCAATTAAAAAACCGATCACGTTCTTAATAAATTGGGCTAACAACTTCTTTCAAAAGAAGAAACAAGTAAATTGCAATGTTTCATTTCTAAAATTTGATTTCCTATGACTGTATAGGCAGTGAATTCAGTTAAAATCAGGAAAGCCTCATAAATTTACTCATAGTGATTGATTAATAGAGGAAGATATATCTGTGATATGAAGAATCTTTCTTTGTTCAATAATACTGTCTTCTAAGTTTTTCCACATACATTTTGCACTCATTTGTTTACTCAGTATAACTAGAGTGACCCTACAACTTACAATTGTATCTGTAATTGGTGACCCACTTGCATTTTACCATCTGGCTAGAAATATTGATATAATTAGCACATATCTTTCTTTTGGCCTTTCAAAGGGGCATTACAATCACTAAATTTAAATTCTAGTGGTGAACCACAGAGGGCGGAATCCTTCCGACTAATTATAAAACAATCCCTTTTTTTGCTTATTCTGAAAGTCGACCACAGCATGGAGTTGGCATGGAATCTAAATGTGAGATATTATTCATTTGATGCTGATCACATTTGCACCCACCCTTGCACATTAGAGATATTCTTAAACAGTTCATACTCCTAAAGCAGAATTCAGTAGTTGTGACAAGGCATTGTCTGACCTGCAAAGCTTAAAAGATTTAATAACTGGCCCTTTATAGAAAAATTTTGTTGACATTTTTCTGGATGATCTAGACAGTCTAGATATAAGTGAAAGAATGTGTACCAGTACAAGCTGAAAGGACATGAATATAAAATATATAAAGAAATATCATTGATAGAAATTAATAATTAATAGAAAGCAGTACAGTAAGAGAACAAAATTTTTAGAATGACACCTAGAGATTTAATGCTGTGTTAACTAAGGGAGATAACATGAATCCAGGAAGTTCAGGTGAGGAGGTTAATACAGAAAGGGAGAATATGATCATCAATTTACTTAGAGGTAGTTTACATTTGAGGATACTTATATCCAAATAAGGAGAAGGAAATGGCAATCCACTCCGGTGTTCTTGCCTGGAGAATCCCAGGGACGGGGGAGCCTGGTGGGCTCCCGTTTATGGGGTCGCACAGAGTCAGACACGACTAAAGCGACTTAGCAGCAGCAGCAGCATATCCAAATAAAGATAACGCATGTAACTTCAGTGACTAGGAGGAAAAGGGGCTAAAGAGAAAAACTAGGGAGTGCCTGTGTGTCAGAAAAAGAAGATATGGAACCTGAAGGTGCTCACACAACCGAAAAAAAAGTTCCAAATTTTTATCAATACCTCCTTCCTACGAATTGTCAAGTCTGCACATCATTTCTCTCATCACACTTCATACTTCTTACATGGTGATTTTGCTCATCTCTATGCAACACAGTGCACTGCCATACATTGACATTTTCTAAAAGTATTATTACTTAGAAGAAGTGAATAGCCCTTCTTGTTTTCAAATTTATGTGCTTTATCCAACAGACTGGGCCTAATAAACATGGCTGTATTAGAAAAGGGGTTCAAAGATGATGTGAGTCAAAGACTAGAGGGGCTCCAGGCAAGGAGGTTAGCATTTAGGAATAAAGAATTTAGAAGTACTTTAAAGCAAAAGACAACCACAAATGTTAAAAAAATGCTTTTTAATTTGTAACCAAAAGGATCATTAAGTTGATGTAATTTTTCTTTTACTGGAGTATTCAAAACAATTGTAGGCAATATGCCTTCAGCAACATGATTACTGAATAAAAGTTGAGATGGACGGCAATTGTAATTTGTGTGAAATTTATACTTGAGTTTAAAGTTCTTTAAACTTTCATAAAATTATAAACTAATAATAATTCCCCAAATTGGAAATCAGATAACTTATTTTAATACAATTCAAAATTAAAGTACAATTGCTTATACAACAATGAATAAGGACAAGTTTCCAAGTCAGATGTCAAACTGAAAATTCAAATATAAACAGAGGAAATGTAAACAGTTATAAAATATCAACAGTTATAAATGTTACTTACTTACAGAAAGGCTATTCAAATTTTGGTCTATGAATGATTTGTGACTCATTCAAAATGAAAGAAAGAACTTGTGCCAGAATGGAAATCTATTATGTCACTAATTGGCTATTTCTTTTATAACAAGACTTTCTTGATAAAGGAAGCAGTGTGCTGATTTATATTCTGGCACAGGTGCCTTATCTCATTACAACCTGGAGAACAGGTCCTGCTTACTTTCTTTAAAGTGCCGTGATAATTTTACTGCTCAGAGTTAGGTTACTTTTAGTGTGGGGGGAAAAAGTTGAAATGACACATGATTGTCAGCTATACCCCTTCTATTTTTAATCCCATTGATCCAAAGATCCTAACCAAAAAGCAAATTATACTTTATAAACTCATCACAATATAACATTAATCTTCAGATGATTACTGACATCTATTCACCTCTGAGGGGATCTCCATATTCCCACTTCAGTGAAATATATCAACCGTTTTGATTAACACTTGCTTTCAATCTTGCGGGAGGAAAGTACGAATTATTTTATAATTATCAAGAAAAAATTTAATAAGTAATAGTTATTTGTGAATAAGTTCCTCTAAAAATTAGTTTATTTTCATATATCAATCAGAGAAAATTTTAAGTTCATCTTTATGAAAAAATTGAATTTTTATACTGTTTGGGCAACAACTAGTTGCTTTTATAATGAAAATTGGTAGGGAAAAAGGTATGGAAATTTATAACCCTGTGTATTCTATTAACTAAGGGGAAACAGATAAACTATTTTAAGATTCCTCAGAATAAAAGTAATTAGCATAAAATATTTTTTAAGAAACAGTTTATAATTCAAAACCCAAACATTGCTTGATTTTTAGTATGGCATAATTCCTCTGGAAATTAAAAAATATAATATGGTCTTTTGTAAAAGTAATAATTTCCTCTTTCTCCAATGACTTACTAAACTTTACCTGCATTAGCTTAATACTGAAGGCAAATAAATGGACAACCAACGATTCAGAAAAAACTCATCAGTTTTAGATATACAGAAGCCCAATTAGCTTCTGCAGTGACTAGTTTACTGAACCAATAACTACTTCTTAAGGAAGTTAAATGTATATTTACATGTCTTAAGATGATAGCTTCTTCAGCACCTAAGCTGAGTGCAATATACTGGAGGGAAGAATCTCTAACAGAAAGTTGTCTAAGGACTTATTTCATCTATCTATACATATATACATACATCTATACAAACACATTTACACATATACACACACACAAGCAGAAATAACTTTTCCTTCAATAAATGTTGAAGATGTAAAAGGAATTCTCCATTTACCTAAATAAAGCAATCTGATGGTTATTTAAAAGTTTTTAAGTTATTTGGAATCTCACAAAATTTCAAGAAGTCTTTCTAGAATAACATATAATTCAAAGGGAAAAAAAACGCAAGGATTTCTTTTGACAAAACCGAATTTCTTTTGACACAGTATTATGGTTGCAAAGTTATAGTTATCTTAACTTGATAACATGAGTTTAAATAGTCTCCAGGTGGAAAGTCATCAAAAATTACCCAATAGGAGTCAATCCCCACCCCCTTAGGACTGAACATAGTCACTGGCCTCCCATAATTCTGCTGTCCTTGGACTGTTACTTGCAGTGGCCCCAGCGAAACACCATTAAAGGCCACTCTGCTGAGCCTTGTCACACACTAGGAAGAGTTTTTCACAACTTTAGAAGAGCTTGAGGTCATCCTGTTTTATGATCACATTCACCTTGCTACTGCTGACTGGCACTGTGCTAGCAGTCCTAGTGTGCTATGATATGTTTTATGCATACTTTTACAACTCTGAAAGATTAGCTTGTACTCCAAGACTCAGAAGATACTTAAAATTCTGCAAGTTGTGTAAGTCTGTCAGTACTTTCTTCTACATTCAATTAATAAATATGTTTCGTTGACTGAAAATAGAGCACATTCAGTTTCATCTAAGTATCATCTACTCTAGAGAATCTGGAGGACGAAAACCCTCTACACTTGTATAGCTTCTATTCTCCATCCTTCAGACCTTGTTAAATCTGAAGTATGGTGAGAGTGGGCAAAAGACATTTGAGTTAAAAATGATGCCATGCTGTTCTTTTCCCTGTTTTAACTTGTATAGAATATCCCTAATCCAGTTTCTAACCCCTCCTCTGCTCTGGTTAAAGGACCTGTCTCATATAGCAGATCATATGTAATGCAGTTTCAAAATATCCATGACTGAAAAACATTTTCAAGTGTTAAATATCTCGAGCATCTATAGAATAGCTATATATTTATTTAAACTTGAAACTGTTATCCTAAACAAAATTATGTCAATAGAGGCATGGTGTAGGGCTTACCTTGGAGAATCTATTAAATTTAAATGTCTTCATTTTGTTTAGTTTACATCAACCATAATATAACCCAAATCACTTTTTTCCTGATATGGAAGACATTCTGATAAATTCATTTGAACCCAAACTCTTTCATTAACATGTAAACTCATAAGTACAATTTTATTTTTGTTATATATTTAAATATTTTTTGAAGAGTTGATATCTCAGTATAGGGAATGAAATTGTGCTAGTCACTACTAATTGAGCATTCAAACATTTCCCTAAATTCTTCAATGCAAAAGTGCATTTACAATATAAACATGCCATATATGAAGCTACAAACCACAGTCTCATACTGGAGTGGATTTCAGATTCCAGACTCAGTTCAAATGGGGTGAGGAGGAAAGTGCTAACAGAGCAAATCGGACACAAGCTCGTGGGGGCTGGGCAGCGAGTCGTCAAAGCGGAATCTCTTGGACACCGTGCTGCTGTCCTCCGGGATGTTCTCTTTGTCTTCCCGGTCACTGCAGGTGCCATTACAAGAGGGCCTGTGAGTCCTGTCCTCAGAGGACCTTACTGGATGATCCTGACTTTGAGAGGAACTGGAGGTTTCTTCAGGGTGAAACAAGTTTCCAAAGTCCCACTGCTGTAGCCAAGAATGAGAAAGGCAGATTTCGGCTGTTGGTCTTTTCCTTTGAACGAAAGCACCAAGAAAAGATTGAGATCTAAAAATCGGGTTGGAAATGTCTGTAGTTCCATACATTATAGACTTTTAAAAATTTATTCTGAAAATAATACATACCCATAGTACAGGATGGAATAATAATAAGAAAAGTGGAAACCTACAGTTTTAAGTCTGACATGTACTAAAAATTCAATTTATCATGAAGCTAATCTATCTAATCAAAACACTTGGGAACATATTTTAGCCTTGCAAATAAAAATCAGTAAAATTATAAGGACTCTTGGGTTTATAAACCCTTTGAAGGAAAATACATGCAAGTAAATTATAATCTCTAAAATTTTATTCTTAAAACTTTATTCTTAAAAAGTAGTAACACTTAAATCTTGAAAACAGAGACTACTCTTCATAGATGTTTATCTAATATTTTTAGTTTTTAAATTTTGTTTTCTCTTGTGAAAGCACCATGGTCAAATATCACAATATTTCAGAAAGAAAGAAAACTTCAACCTTAACATAACCACCATTATCATTAGAACGTAGGTTTCCTTAGTCTTTGTTTTTATGTTCCGTTTTTATGATTATAAAAAAATTAAGGTGCTCATTACAGAGTGAAAAATATTTAAGAAAACTAAACAGTTTAAAACCATAAACACATAGAATAATCACTATTTCTATTAAATAACCATCTATGAATGGTAGCCTGCCAGGCTCCTCTGTCCATAGGATTTTCCAGGCAAAAATACTGGAGTGGGTTGCCATGTCCTCCTCCAGGGGATCTTCCTGACCCAGGGATCGAACCGCGACTCTTACGTCTCCTGCATTGGCAGGCAGGTTCTTTACCAAGAGCACTACCTGGGAAGCCCAAAATAGAGCTAGTCAGTGTTTGTTAAGACTTGCATTAAGCGTAGGTTTTCTTCTTAAGCAAATAAGGAAAGTGAATCCTCCAGGAGATTAAGTAACTGTCAGAGAGAGAAGATTTGACAAGTAACAAAACCAGGATGCCAGCCCAAGACAGTATATCACAGCTTCTGAGTTACATGCAGTCAAGGCATTTTAAGGTAAAAAGGGCTGACCCGGAGGCTTCCCAGGTGGCTCAGCAGTAAAGAATTCACCAGCAATGCAGGAGACGTGGGTTCCATCCCTGAGTTGGGAAGATCCCCTGGAGGAGGAAATGCAATTCGCTCCAGTATTCCTGCCTGGAAAATTCCATAGACAGAGGAGCCTGGTGGTCTACAGTCCATAGGGTTGCAAAGAGTCAGACACAACTGAGCAACTGAGTACACACATACAGGACTTATCCAGGTAAAGAAAAGGAGGTCAGGTTTTTCTTTTCCTGCTTTGAAGTTGCTAGTGAGTGAGGTAAGAGTTTTAAGACATACTTTCAAGTACCTTCTTTAGTAGGCAAAAAGTATCTGCTGCTTAAAAATTTGACAATCAGTATGTGAACTTGTTATACAACTATGGTTATTTCACTATAAATAATTCATAACAAAGTCTCATCATAACCAGCCATGTATATTATAAATCTTTGGTGTGTGTGTTCAGTTGCTCAGTTGTGCCTGACTCTTTGTGACTCCATAGACTACAGCCCACCAGGCTCCTCTGTCCATGGAATTTTCCAGAATACTGGAGTGCGTTGCCATTTCTTCCTCCACAGGATCTTCCTGACCCAGGGACTGGACCCACGTCTCCTGTGTCTCATGCGTTGCAGTGGATTCTTTACTGCTGAGCCATGAGTTCTTATACTAATCATTTTAAGGAATTTCAGAGGATAGTAGCAGGTTGACAGAAGAGATAACCCAAATCTTCTCTTCAAGATTTCCTGTTATATATTTTATATTTCCTATGTTTGAAGTTATGGACTTGCCATTTAATGATCTCTCATACCATCTCTCTTCCCATTTTACCTGAAACTTGAGAGAGCATGCATCTAATAATTTTATACTGTTTTATATCTTCCTTAATAATCATATGTAATTTATTTTGTAATAGTATTTAAGTAAATTAATATTACTTACTCTGGATTTTTTACTAAAAGGCTCTGGATGAAGTCTGTGGCCAGCTGTGAAACTGATGAAAAAGTTTCTTCCGAATAATCTACATTAACTTGAGAAATATTGAGGTATGTTTCCTGATTATCTTCTCCCACAAATGGGGATGTGTGAGTTAATAACATATATGCTATTACACCAACATTCCTGAAAAAACAAATAACTGAGAAGATGGGAACTTAAAATGTGTGTTAATCTTAAAACATTTATATAAAGTAAAATTGATTCTCAACATATTCCTGTCCTCAAATCTTGTGCAGTTAAACTACAGATTTTAAACTGATTTTCAAAGTTCCCATAGTATACTATTAAAGCTGAAATAATTATGCTGTCTCAAAGTTTGCCTCACAGAAAAAGACTGAGGGAATGCACATGTATGTTATATAAAAATAATGTATTAAATATGTATCATTATATCTACAGTCTGCCCTTCACACAGATACCTGTTTATCAAGTACACCAAGCTGTCCTGAGTGGCATTTCCAAAATGGTGTTCAATGACACAGTAATGATCTGTGAGACATAAATAGGATTCCATACAAACAGAGGCTGCAGGTTTGGTAAAGCACAGTATTGGGCAGACAGATTTCCTTTTACTTGCAAAACTTTTAGAACCATAAATATGTTAATGACAACTCCTGTGTTCAGGAACCAGAAAAAGACCCTACATATATAGCACCTATTTCACCCACTCATTTAGCTACAGGACCCTTTTTTCTTAGCAAATCCATTTCATCCCCCTACATGGCAAACTAAACTCTTCCTCTTGGTCTGATGGAGTCGGTCTGCCACTGTGGTCTCAAGTAAAGTTCTGGTGTCAATGCCATCTCTACCCTGTAATATTCTCTCTGTGACAACCATATAAACTCACAATACCCAAGAAATATACTCTTACAAAACTAAACTTTTAAATGGATCTAATCTCATTTTTATATTGGGTAAATATCTTCCTAGTTCTCCTAGACCTAGATCATATGTCTCCCATCTGGTGCTTGTCTGCTGCTTCCTTCACGGTTATTAAATAGTATTCTATCTTTATTATAGAACATACAGCACAATACTGTGACTATTTTGTTCTTTTACCAGAAGGAGTCTTCCTCCAGGAAAGGGATTTTCCTATTTACTCCTGTACTTTGGCTCAGTGCCAAAGTGTTATTAAAAAGAATGAACAGGTAAATGTTTTCCTGTGGCATAATAATGATACTCAAATAAAATCTTTTAAAGATAGCCTTACTATTTACATTTTGAACCAAAGAACCATAGAATATGTACTAACCAGCTTTTAATAAAGGAATACAAGTAACTAACAAAATCTTACCACATATCTGTTGCTGTGGTAATGGGATCGTAGTTCAGGATTTCTGGAGCTGAAAGAGAAAATAAAATTCAAATTCAATACTGACAAATCTAAAAACATGAAAACTACTTTGCAGTAAACTGGATTTAATTTTAAAGAATTACCAATATATCAGTAGAAATTTAGCACAGTATTTATCATCCTGTGATTGGATGTTTAGATATACCTAATGTTGAGAAAATTATATAACCAGATGGTTCAAAAGCACCAATTATATTCTGGGAGTAACCAGTAGCTATGCAGTATTTTTTTTTAAACGATTAAGATTAACCTCAGAAAAAGCAATTATGAAGAAGTAAAAGCTAAAATCTTTTTACAATTTTAGTTTTATGACTCTGTTAGGAATTAGTTTGAGTTATTTTAATAGAATGATTTCAGTTTTTCTTCTCAGGGTAAATAGACTCATATGCATTCAAAAATGACACTATGAACAAACCAGCTTCCTGGAAGTGCTTTAGATTTTCAAACAGATTAAATATCCCTTTTAAACTATCTAAAACCTCATTTCCTAAGCAATTAATTTTCCACTGTCTCCTCCTTTGCCCACCCCCCACCAAAAAAATTTAATGGTACAACATAAATTGTCTATACTTTATGAACAATTACTATAAATTTCAAATTAGTAGAGTCCAAACTAGTATCTATACTTGAATAACTTTTTAGTTTCACAGTATGATTTCATAACTTCTCCAAGCATAACAGTCTGGTTAATAAAGCCTGTGAGTCACATATATTGTCAGCCTGCATGCACCACCTGCTACCTTTCACATACTTCTGTGAGCTATATTATCTATAATTACAATCATTATTCTAGGACACTGTAGCCTCTATCAGCATTCAGAAGTTAGTAATTTGCTTTGTTTTTCATTTTGGGAAAGTCAGCTCCCTTGCTGAGTAGCACCTGTTCTGTTTACTCGTATCTTTTCAATGCCTGCATAGGGATATCAATATGAGCAACAAGAAAAAAGTGTAAAAAGATTGTTACTACAAATTAAAATACTTTACCATTTATGTGCTGCTTTACAGGACTTAAAAGCATCTTTCATCTCCATGATCTAATTTGTTGATTTAGTACAATATTCCTAGATTATCTAATAATAGATTCTACTTAACACCCTTCTTTTTCAAAATCCTCCTTTTACAACTCTCAGCAAAAACCTCACTAGGACAGAAGTGACATCTATCAAACAAAAAGGCTTCAAATGCAGTAACACTGATTCAGTTTTCCTCTTTTTTCATTTTCTTCTGCTTCCTAACTTTCTTTTTATCTATTTTTCTTTATGTACAAAGCTTTTACACACAAACATTAAACTTATATGTTCAATGTCCTGTAAACTGTGATTGTCTCAATTCATTACAATTCATTTAAATGTGTCAAAACCGAATTTCAATGCACTAAATCCTTGAACCAAATATATCCTGGAGTTACATGCCTTAAAATAGTTCTATATACGTATCACTTATTAATAAATTTCAAAGTAGTATATAAAATAAAGGAAATTCTTACCCAAGTATTCTGGTGTTCCCATGATTTCCCGAAGTTCACATGCATTTCCTATTTTTCGAGACATTCCAAAATCCACAATTTTTATGTCCCCAAGAGGATATATGCTGCTCAATAATATATTCTGTGGCTAATAAAGCACAACAAGAAATGATAAATAATATAAAACAAGAAAAGAATACTAAACTTAAATCAGAGGTAACTTAAGAAGAATTTGTTTAGCTATTAAAGATTTATTGAGTCATCCACTAAACATTTACTGAACTACTACTTAGGAGGAGCCATATAGTCAATGACAAATAAAGAAAAAAAATACACTTCAAGAGTATTCTTGGTTTTAATAAAAAAAGATGGATACACTGATTGATTAACTGATTATGATATACAGAATACTCAGTAGTAAAGACTGCTTAATTCTGCTCATAAGAAAGTTCAAGAAGGCTTTGCAGTAGAGATGATGCTTAAGATGAATCCTGAAGGCTAAACAGAAGCATGCCAATGAGAAAAGTGGTCTAGGGAATAGCACAAAAGAAGGTATGAACAAATAAAAATGCATTTACACCTAGAAAGAGCTAATGGTTCCATACAGTGGTATGGTTCTGTGTCTGACTATTCACAGGATTGTACCTGAGATAGAAAGAGGCATGGGAGGGTATATGAAAAGGAGATCATCCAGGAAGGGAAGAGTCCAGTGTTCAAACAATGAGAGACAATTTGATTCAGATTTCAAGGTTCTTATATGGCTACAGAGGAAGGATAAGGAGAAAGGATAGTAAAACGAGAGGCTGAAGTGGTACCTCAGGGTTTGGGAAGAGGCCTGAATGGTCTGGGGTGGCGTGTGGAGAAAGGAAAAGCCAAAAGACTAAAAGCCTCAAGAGAAAGATGAATGAGTATAATGGGAGCAAAGGAGTAAGGACTAGCAGGTTATCTTCAAGAGGTAGCTAAAAATTAAGTATTTCAGAGATAGTTTTATAAGACAAAAAGTCCAAGATATGGCAATAAAAAGTCCAAGATATGGCGGTAAGAACAGGATGGAGTGACATGACAGTAGCATTAGAACATATGTAATGATGGTTTTTAAAAGCCCAGTGATTAATCTGAGCTGCTCACACATGCAGTCTTCTATCAATCAATACAGAAGTAAGTCCATGTAGCACATGCACAGTCTAGACAAGCATGACCTATTGTTTCCTCTCAATACCAGTCTGCAGTTAGTTGTGCAAAGCAAGAGCAGAGAAGGAACAGAGATGTAGTGGTACTTAAAACTACATTACGTTACCTTTAAATCAAGGTGTACAATGTTATTCTGATGTAGGTAATGAACTCCTTCAAGTATTTGTTTAATGAGTCTGATAATGTCATTTTCAGAAACCATTTCAGCCAACTCAGGTAAACACAAATTGAAAATTTCTCCACCTGCAGCACTGAAATAGAATTCAGAGAATAGAAACTTGAAAAATCATTGATCTAAAAATGGCAACTTTTAAATACTATATACTTTAAAGTAAAAGATATGGCCACCTAAACTTTAATCTCTCTATATACACACATTTAATGGGGGTGGTGGATGGTGCTGGGAGGGATTTTTAAGAAATAAAATAAATTACAAGAATGGTTTAAAGTCTGGGTGCTAGTATTTACCTATGAGTTCAGCTCTGCTCTATTTTACTCATTTATTCATTATATATAAACATACCTGTCATCTGTATATAGATAGATATTTTGATTCTCAAGGCAATCATGTGAATCATGGCTATCATTCCCATTTTACAGATAAAGAAATAAGTACGAAGAGGTGAAATTAAGTGAGAGGGCAGAATCTGAATCTGTATAATATGGATGAGAATCTACATTCTTAACCAATATCCTGCATTGCAGCTTTACAAAGAATAGTTGGGCCCAGAACCCCAATTTTTTTTTCTTTGTTTATAAGAACTGAAAATCTAAAGAATGCCAACAAATGCATAATGAAAAATTCCTAGATTTGGAATCAAATGATTTAAATTTAAATCGTAAATCTGCTATTTGCCAGCAATATAATTTAGGGTCTATCACTTATTTGAGCTTCCTCATCTGTAAAACAGAGATATAACTGAACTCAACAGATTTCTTCCTAAGGACTAAATCTAAATGAATGAAATAAAAACTGTCAGAAATCATGCAAAAAAATCTAGATGGTTATTAATAAAAACTTATAAGGTATATTTGGGAATATCTCAAGTAAAGTCTACTCTACATGATAAATCAGAAACTCATTTATTTCACAGAACACTATTTCCCCACTTTGGTTCACTCCTGTATGCACAGCAACAAAAAGAGTATCTGACACATAGAAGGTACACAGTAAGTGTCTATTGAATGAATAAATAATGGAATAGACAGTCATTCTTCAGAGCAGCTGAAAGTACAATCCATTAGTCTTGGTGACTGTCAAGAGGAAGAAGTATGTCATATATATCTGGAGTCACAAGAAGGAAAAAGAATCAGTGGTCACAAATCTGAATCTCATTGAAAATCATAGGACTGACCCTTCACACTTGCAGGCCATCGGGTCATCTGTACAGAGCATGCCAATTAGAAGCTGCAGGGCTTTGTTGCTTCACACTTTACAGTATTTCAGAGAAATCTGTGGGACAGCTGCTAAGGCACATGTGGTAATGCTTCAATAATGTTTACTTCATATCTCAATGACTTCCAGCCCCCAAAACTCCCAGAAAGTTCATGAGAAACTAACTTCAAGATCTGACTTCAAGATTTCACAGTAAAGACAATCTGAGTATGAAAAATTTACTTTGCTATAAAACATGTAGTAGTGACCTCCAAAGTTAGGTACCGGACGACAACGTTAGAAATTCATTCATCTAAAAAAGAAACTTTAGCTAATATTCAGACTAACATGCGGCCCCTCAGTCTACACATCAATTGTTTGTCATAACCTTGCTCAAGGTCTCCTGAGGGAAGAGGGACTCCACAGGCCAAGCTACTTAGGATACTTCACTTCTTCCCTTTCTGGTTATGTTATTCAGCTTTAATGAAATGAATCTTCTCAAAACAAGTGGTCAAAATATATTCCTGCAAGGACACTACAGATAAAGTTAATAATGCAATCATAAGCAGACAAGAAAATGAAGAGATACTTCAGATTCTCTTAGAATAAGTTATTTGCTAGGCCCTTTATAAGACACATCTGATAAGAAATCAGACCAAATAATTAAAAATTAAAAGAAAATTGTATGGAATATGGATTCCTAGCCACTACTAAAATATGGAAAATACCCAAAACTATGGGAAATATCAGAGAGATCTAAATTCTTCAGTATACAGCAGTATATGGCAGCATAAAATGCTTAGGTGAAAAATTCATTCTTGAACACTTCATAATTATTTATATACCAACACTGACATTACACTCTCTAAAGTTAATTCAATAGACAGAATCCTCATTAATTCTAAAATTCAAAATAAAATATAAGAAAACCACTTGAGAAAGCATACGTAAAGCACTTCCCAGTGCCTAGACATAAGAGAATAGCAGGCTGCCTGTGGAAGTACCTACTGAAACAAGGCAGCCTGACTTCCATTCAGACTCTGCCTAACTAGTTGCCTGAGCTGGGACAAAACATGCTTCTGTTTCTTCTACTGTAACATAGTGATACATAACAAAAAATGACAGCTCTAACTTCACTGGCTTGCTGTAAGAATTAAATCAGGTAAGTCACATAAAGTACTGAGTACAACAGATGTTATAAGGATCAAAGCAGATCACCTGTAGTATTTAATACAGTGTTTGATACACAGTAAATATTCAATAAATATTAGCTATTATTATAATGAGTCAACAAATATTAATTCCAAATCTAGCCAACATCCAGCCTTTCTGAATTTGGGGGCTGCTTGTTAAACTCTGATTATGAAGTCAACTTTAAAAGTCTTTGCTAAATTAAAATTCATTTTTAGAAACACTATTTTATATATATATATATATATATATATATATATATATATATAAACGCACACAACATATTCTTAAGTGGAAAAAAGATTATAATACCATACACTTAATAGATCATGATTTTGTTTCTGAAAGTATACATACATAAAAAATAAAATAATTTCAAAATAGAGGAATATGTCATAAAAGTAACCACTGTTTACAAATGATTTCTATTTTCTATACGTTCTAAATCTAACACAATAAATAGATGTTACGTTTATACCAGGAAAAGTATCCTAAGGGTTTGTTTATTTCAGTAACAAGATCAAACAAACACTGTGACTGTCAGCCAATCACACTGTCTCTACCTCTTAGTTTGACCAGCTGACCAGTGTCTTTTGTAGAACTGCCATTTTTCCCACAAAAAAGGGAAAACTCTTTACCATAATTTACCATAGCTTTCCCAAGATGAAGCTATGGTAAACGGAAAATGAAGAGGAGTTAAAAGGAGGAGAAGAAGCGATAACACAAGAAGCAGAAGTTAGCAGAAACTGGAAGCGTAACTGGAAAGCAGTGAGGAGCAGCAGACTAACAGACCCTTTGTTAAACCAAGGCACCCAGAGCAGTGACTACAGAGAAGAAAAAATATCTCTGTAATCAGAGAAGCCACTTATATCATTATTGTCTTGAAAGGTAAACTCAGATATATTTCTACCCTTCCTCTCTATTGAAAAGTTTGCCCCTTGAAGGAACTCAACTAAGAAATTCAGAAATTTGGAGTATTCATGTTTTTTGCTTATGTGCTTGTATATATGTTGTGCATCTGTGAGTGGATATGATAATAGTACTTTAGTACAGTTACACTGTCATATAAATCTATGTACTATATACTACTTATATCTACATTTGTCTTTTACAGCTTTCTAAAGCACAGTTTAGAAATTAGTAAGGAAGTCGAGAATATCATTTAAAAAACTCCCATAACACAATAAAGTTAACGTGTAGATTAAAATCAAACTACATGGTTTACCTTTCATTCACGCAAGTTTACCTTTTTATTCTCCTTGGGTAACTTCACTGCATGTGCTTTTCAAATAAATGAATATATAAATTATTTCAATCCTATCTGCCCATCAGACTGTTTTGCAGAAAACTTCTATTTTCTGTGCCACTGGCAACGAAAGTACATTCAATTTCACTATACTCTATAAACATTGTATTGTCATTTGTTTACTGAATGCTGTTTAATTCATTTTGGGGTATCTGTGTGAGGCTACACATTATAAGTTTTCTGAAAATATATAAATATATACTATGTTCCTCTAATATTTTATTAACAGGAATCTTTACAAGTTCTTGTTATACTTTAATCATTTTTGTTCTTGACATTTCAAGCGACCTTACCCCCCAATTCAAATAGGTACTATAAACTTACTTCAATTTTTTAAAGAGTATACTTACTATTCCAATATCAAAATGATTTCACTTGTATTTTCATAGACTTCATGAAGATTAATCACGTGGGGACAAGATTTTGTCAATTCAAGTACTGCAATTTCATGTAGAATCTCTGCTCGACAGTCCTGTCCTCTTCTTCTCTTTTTTAGAAACTTTGCAGCATATTCTTGTCCAGTAGATTTTGATATACATTGTCTAACCACAGCAAATTTTCCTCTGGGGGAAAAGTAAGAACAAAAGTTAGTATAACACAGATACTGTTATAACTTTATCAATCCTTCAAACATCCATGCCATTAGGAATTTACCTTTGCTCTCTTAATCTAATCAAATACTACATGTACTTTTATAAAATTTATAGTATCATCAGACTAAAATACAAATGGCAAATGTAATATAAGACATAATTATATTTATTCTTCACCATCATATCATTAACATGATACATTACTATTGTAGGGAGAGATCTCATTTGCCCACCAATTCCATGCCATACTCTTGATATGAATTATTTTGTTTAAGTATGATAACAATCCTATAGAGTAAATATTATTCTGTCTGGCAGACTCCAGAGAAGATATGTATCTTGGTCTATTTCCCTCTGCTAAAAATTTTAGCTTTCCTTCAAACAAAAAAAAATTAAATGCAAAAATGGGTATTCATCTTATTTACTTCTCTTAGTGTAAACATTTTGCCTTTCAACATCACTTCTGACAACCTTTGAAGCTTTCTATCACAATTTGTCAGTTGTTTTACCAGAGTATCTATTAGTATTGCTCAGTAGTCCACAAAGCTTGTAACAGATATCAAAAGTGTACATGTTTTATGGGAAGTATCCAAAGACACTTCATGATTAGCTAAGAAAATTCATGGTTATCAAAAGCTATGTACAAACACATTATTAAAGTCATGTTTATCATTTTAGGAATAAACATGTTTTAGCTCTATCCAATAACAGTGCTCAACATTTCAGCCAATTTTTGAAAGACTCTGGCAAACTTATGTAAAGTAAAGACTGTGAAAGTCGCTCAGTAGTGTACAACTCTTTGAGACCCCGTGGACTATACACAGGCCATGGAACTCTAGGCCAGAATACTGGAGTGGGTAGCCTTCCCTTCTCCAGGGGATCTTCCCAACCCAGGGATCGAACTCAGGTCTCCCACATTGCAGGCAGATTCTTTACCAGCTGAGCCACAAGAGAAGCCTGTGTATTCTAAGCCTCTAGTTTTCCCATCTAGTTTCCCAAAGACTCAAGCTATTCTGAGTCAGATTGTTTTAAGAAACTAATAAAAATTATTGACTGCCTACCCAGAAAATGTACACATGCCTTTAAAAAGAAACTTTTACATAAAGTTCCAGAGGGTTTTTAGATTTCAAAGACTATCCATAAAGTTCCTAAGCCTGGTTCATGGGTTCTAAAATTAAGAACTTCTATCCTAGGGCTCAAATGACTTACTGAATACCAACAAATCAGGTATAAATAAAAACCTATTTTTAATATACTTTGGATTTGGGGTAGAAGTCAGGGACAGAATAAATTGCTTATGCATTTTTAACTTCCTATTGTCAAGGGCAGGATGACAAAGATCCCTACTCTTTATATTCTCAATTTCCCCAAAATTGGTGCCAATGAAAAGCACTGACTGGAAATCAAGATGAAAAGGTAAAGCTACTAATGCAAAAAAAAATTTTAAGAAAGTGGTCATGCTATAATTTGATTCTTTTACATATATCAAAATAAATATCAACTCAGAAAATTTGCATGCATAAACTCATTTTTTTGATAGAACTTTTAAGATTTGAGAATGTTTAATTTGTATTTTCTCACCATATGCAAAAGGAATACAAATCAAAGCATTTCAATGAGCTCACAAAAAAACTCAATCAGTCCCTTTGTTTTATATTCAGAGTGTCCATGTTTATAGATTTTATACTGGATAAATTGAGTCAGACTAAGATTAAATGACTCATGAAAGGTCATATATGGAAATGGACTCCCATGACTTAAATTGCAGGATGTGAAATCCTAGCTTTCTATTCTGACCACTACAAAACAATTCCTTCCTTTAAGATAGTTTTTTTTTTTTTTTTTAAAGAAGTAGATTCACTTCTGCCAATTCTTATTTAGATTCAGAAGTGAAAATTTGTCTAAAACAAAAAGGAAATTTTAAGTTTTATGAAGAAATTCACCTTGTAAAACTTAGGAAACAGAAGCTAGTTAGCCAAGAACTCTGTCCATCTGAAATAGTTTACAGTACCAGCTGTAACAATTAAGTTCTGCTGTAATTTTATAATTATATTTACAAGCCAGAATTCTCTCAGAAACAAAGAGCAAAATTAAATAATAACACTTTAACTGTTTCAGGTTTTCTCATGAGGCTTACAAGAATAGCACTTGTTAATGCAGAGCAAAGATGACCAAACAATATTGGAAATTACTTATCTGTCAATGTTTATCACTAAGTAAAAGCCCTATGTGGGCAGAAACCCTATCTGTCCTAATTATTAATCATAAAATCTACACTTCACTAACTAACACATAATAGAAACTGAAATATCTGTTGAATGAATGCGAGAGCTAAGGACCTAGTGCAGTACCATACATTGTGCTCTTCTGTATACTGTACTTAAAGCATTCACATTTTTAAACCTTCTTTGAGACTCAAAATTTTACACACATATTCATGTATGTGTGTCAATCGCTCAGTCGTGTCTGACACTTTGTGATCCCATGGACTGTAACCCACCAGGCTTCTTTGTCCATGGAATTCTCCAGACAAGAATACTAGAGTGGGTAGCCATTCTCTTCTCCAGAGGATCTTTAAATATTTTTACCATAATTATCAGATGACTTAGGGGAAAAAACCAAGTATTTGTTTTCCATTCTAAAATGCTAATTGTCATTTAGAAGTATCCAAAATAATAGTTAGGGCTTCCTGGGTGGCACTAGTGGTAAAATATCTGCCTGCCAATGCAGGAGATGTAAGACGCGGGTTCCATCCCTGGGTCAGGAAGATCCCCTGGAGAAGGAAATGGAAACCCGCTCCAGTGTTCTTGCCTGGAGAATCCCATGGACAGGGAAGCCCGGTGGGCTACACAGTCCATGGTGTTGCACAGAGTCGGACACAACTGAGAGCCTAAGCACACTCATAAAATAATACTTAACACATAATGTCCCTATATGAAATTTAACAGAAACATTTAGGAAATTTTAAAACCTTAACAGTAGTACTTAATGTATAACCTAAAAGGGCAAGGCTAACTAGATTTCCCAGCAGCTAAAAGGTCTGGTTAGTTACTCTTCTACATTCTAGAACAGACAATAAAATGTGAAAGGAGGGGGGAGGGTAAGCCACAAAAGAAGCTGACGTTTATTTCTGCATCTGCCTCACCCTTCTAACCACAAGAAGTCCTATGAAACCTTGATTCAGTTGGGGGAGGGGTGGAAAAAACTTACCCAACATGTTAAAAAACAGGAACAATGCAAAGTTTTTTGAGAACAGTCAAAAATTAACTGCTTTTACATATCTTATTCTAATTTAAAGAAAAATTCTAAAACATTAAACATCTTAAAACTAATTTAAAAACTGATTTATAAAGATAATTTTGTAATCATCACATGCTAGAATTATTGTTTGTATGTTTCAAAATGTATAAGCCTCAGAAGAACCAAGGTTATGATCCTAATTTTCACTTTGCAAAAGTGTGGGATAATATCAAAATTGGTAAAATACTGAACGAATTGAAAGCAAGTTCATGGCAGATGAAAGGTCATGACTTCAATTTATCAAGGTTTATTAACGAGACATATCAATATTTACCAGGTGACTCATTAGGCCGTATCAACTAAAAGAAAAAAGGTCTCTTTCATGAAGTTATTAAAAGATGAAATATCAGGAATCTGAATTTGTTTTCATCAGAGTTTATCATGAGTTTTTGCTCTAAAATGTTATAAACTGAGTCAAGTTTATGATTGTGATTTATGATGGCACCCCATTTACAAAACAATTTCAAATTATTAATATTGTTCCCAAAGTTTATGTTCTCCAAAACCATCAAAGAAAAAAAAATCAGTCTTTCTAGCTCCCACACAGGCTATCTCAATAAAGTTTTGTTGTATTCCGGATGGTAAGATATTAACAATATTGCATCCATTCTAGACTGTTTCATTTTAAGACTGAGGATAAAAAGCTACAAAGTGATCCAGAAGAGGATACATGGATCAAGGAACACTGTCTGGAAATCAGGTCATAAGATGAGCATCTAAGGAAACTGGCAACATTTAGCTACATTCAAATCTCTAAAGAATTTTTACATGGATATTATATGCAGCTACAAAAGGGGAACTATGTATATTAGGTAGAGATTAGCAGAAAACAGAATTCTGTGTCTAAGTGCCCACAAAATGGAACAGACATATTCTGAGGAAGTGAGTTCCCTATTCCTGAGACATTCAAATTGAGGCTGGATAAAAAAACTTGTCAGGAAAATTACAGGAAAAATTGCTGCACTGCATAAAAAATTATATTAGAAGGCCACTGACCATTGAAGTTCTTCCAAAGCAAAGACTCTATGACTATTTAATGAGTAACGAGATACAGTCAACTAAAGAACACTTACTCTTTCCTGTATAATGCAAAGAGAAATAATTACAGACTTAGAACTAAACTATTTCTTGAAAATACCATGAAAGGTTTTAAAAACTATCTTTTCATAAACCATTAAAAGGCCCAAATATTTTGCACACAAAATTAAATAAATAAATATGCCTGGAATTATGAAATAAATATGCTTTCATATTTAGTTCTTAGTCTAATGACATAGATATTATCACCCTTATTTTATAAAAGAAAGACTGCTCCCAGTATCTGACAAGTGAAAAAGCCAGGACTTGCCTTCATCTTTGACATAAAAGACCACCAAGAACAGAATTACTTGCCATGTTTCAGTCAATTTTTGTTTTCACATTGAGATTATCAAAGACAAAAAATCATCCATACTATTTTTCTGTGCATCCATCAACACAAACATGGGCTTTTACTATTTTAACATAAAAATCAAACTAAAGACAGAAAATGATCCCCATCCTCCCTTTGTCAAGCGTTTAAATTTAAAGCTCAAAATGCTGAATACATAACAAATTATTTGGTATATCTTTTGTAATTTTCATGTATATTCAAATGGTAGTGTTAAATTTAGGTCTCATAATCTCAGGTCACTCCTTGGCCTGAAGGAATTTATACCTTCGTTAAACCAAAACGGATCAGTATCAGTGTAAATAAATATACAGGTTTTACTTACAGAACATGCATTGTTTGTCATATGGAATTATACTATCAAATATGAATTAATTCATTTTGTTTAGAAAAGAGGAGGAGAATCTCCACATTTTTTTAGGCTAGCACAATATTCTAAGAATTAGAAAAGCTATTCAAAAAGACTTTATAGCATTCTACTGTTTTATAAATATTAACTTGTTTAAGACTCACAACAACCATATAAAATATATACAATTACCTTCATCCCCACTTTTCAGGTGAGGAAACTACAGTACTGAGAAGAACAGTAATTTGAGATCAAATAGCAAATGGCTAACCCCAAATTTGGATGTGACAGTCCACTATGCTAAGCTGCTTCTTCCTTGGACAGACTCCAGTAAGAGCCCTGACTTTCCACCATGGGCTATGAAGCAAGGTACGATATATCATACATGCTCACTAACCCTCCATGGATTTGATTTCCAGGTCACTTAAGACTAGATCCCTGTATAGTATCAGCAGAGATGAGGACTTTTCTTTCTAATCATTGCTAAATAATAATCAAGTGAGTTTTATAAAAGGATAGACAAATCCTGTGATTTTAAACACACACACATCAAGTTTCCTTACCTTCCCAGTTCTTTAGATGTAAGTGTATAAAAATTATTAAAGTTTTCCACTTTAATTGGAGTTTGAGGAGTGGTAGTTAGCATGCCTGAAATACTTCGGCAATCAAATCTTCTCCTCAACATGATGACTCCCAGACAGACTTCTTCAGTCACTTATTTTTATCTGTTTAAAAAAAGAGAAGATGCAGGGTATAACTTATATGCAATTAAGGGAAAAAAAAGATGTTATCTCAGAGAGGATATGTGTTATATTGTACAGCTCCAAATATAGCTATAAGGTACAACCAAAAAAAAAAAAAAAAATGACGGAAGAAGATTTAAAAGCATATTCTACCCTAAAAGAAGAAAAACAAAGACCAGACACATAAATTGGTATCACCTATGGTACCTGAACTAAGTTACTGAATTTCATTTCAGAATAAAACTACTGAAAATGCCTGTAAGACCTACCAAATTCTTTTAAAAAGTTAAAATTGTAATATAATCATTCGATTTCATTTTAAAACTTTGATTCTTTAAAGTTGTATCTTCATATAACAAGATAATTTAACACAGAAAAACAATTATTCATTGTAAATTTAATTTTACATGAGCAAACAAATATAGTGGTAAATTCACATGTTGTGAGTTATATTACTGACATCTGAGTCACTAAAAGAAACAGACTTGTTTCATGGGTCTTAGATTCAGAACCCAGCACAAAGCCTGCTATGTATGAAGAGCTGTATAATTTTGTCGGATGAGTGAGCACCTACACATAAAGCCCTATTCTGGAGTTCTAATCTGTATCTGAAGCTCATATTTATCTGGAACTTTTATGATATTTACAAGCATTCAGTTTTAATATTAAAACTACTATTTCACATTAATTGAATTCATATCATAATGACAGACTACATATTTTTAGATACTTCCTTCTGCTATGCCTATGTAATAGAAGATCCAGTATTATTCTTCTAGCACACTCCTACAAGAATCCCTAAGCTTTTTTCCTTCTTGTCACATTTTTCCTCCATTTATTTCCTACTTGACATGTTCTATACCTTCCTATATTCAAATGCCACCTATATTCAACTTAGCAAGTGAACAGTTTGATTAGAGGGGAGTGTTTTCAGTTTCCGTATTTCCTTGGTTTTAAGTCGGCATTTTTTTTCTCTCGGCCTTTGGAAAAACAAAGACCTAACTAGTTTTGAGGTACATCTCTAGTGTTCCAAAATTAGCAGAGTACCATTCTGAAAATAACTTTGGACTGAACCACATCTGAGTCTGAATCCCATTTATCCATCATACCAGTTATGAGGCATTTACCTTTGCTGCTGTTCTGAGGTGAATTATGTCCCTCCCTTCAAAATTCCTACCTTAAAGTCCTAATCCCCTAGTACCTCAGAAAGTGACTGTATTAGGAGAAAGGGCCTTTAAATGGGCAATTAAATTAAAATGAAGCCATTAGGGTGGGCCTTAAAGCAATACACCAAGTCAAGTATCTTCATTAAAAAAATGTGATTAGGATACAGAAACAGAGGGGAAGACCAGATGAAGACACAGGGAGAAGGCCATTCACAAGCCAGAGAAAGGCTGCAGAGAAGCCAAGCCTGCTGACACCTTGATCTCAAAATTCTATTCTCCAGAATTGTAAGAAAATTAATTTCAGTTGCTTAAGTCACCCTATCTACAGTATTTTGTTACAGCAGCCTAGCAAAGTAATACAGCTACTTTTAAAAAGAAAGTAGTATTTCAAATGTGTCAGAAGGGATACAAATATAACAAACACTTGGGGGTTTCAATCTTATTATTTTGTTTAAATTAAAAATAAATGATTAATCACAGACAGAGTTGGTCCCTTCTTTTCACCCCGCTAGCCCTGGGTAGGAGAGCTTATCATTTCCTTGCCAACATATGCCCCATTCAGACAGTTTTGTGATTTACTTTGCATTTCTCCTGATTACTAGCGAGGAAAGCTGCAATTCTGCTGCCCCTAAAGTATGGATGAATCATAGAATCTATCTTGCAGTGCTCTAAATAATAAAAATTAAAATACAAACTCATGAAGAATGATACTGGTACAGCGCTAGTCGTGAAAGCACATCATGGAGTTCAATAAACAAATACTGTTAGTACTCTCTGAAAGATCTTCTCCAGTGACAGTCCCTGCCACTGTTGAATAGCTGTACCCTATTTCCATGTACAAAACTCTCACCCCAAGTTAGCTTAAACTAGTTCTTAAAATCTGTCTTTTTTATTCTGTTTTGATGAACTATTTATATACTTTAGTTCTGATGGCACTCAGTTTCACTGTTCACATATTCCTCTCTGAAAAATCAATATGGTTACCAATTTCTATGCTTAGTGTTTTTTTTCTTCAGGTCATTCTTGGGCTTTAAGATTTTTTCCCTAAATTTAAAAGTCTATAGATTTGTATGCTTATGATCATATTTATGTTATTAGCATATATACAGAAAGAGGGGATATACCTGTATCAAAGATACAAATTGGCCTACATTCCCAACACTGCTCCATATCAGGCCTTAGGAATCACAAGCACAAGAACACAGCAAATTCTAAGACGTTCACCTCATCTAGATTCTAGAATCTAAGATGTTTATCTTATGCTGTAATGCATCAGCTAAAAAGCAATCTATTCATAAGAATCTAGTAAAACAGAGATATATTTTATAATTATTTTCTGTTCTCAAGTTTCAAAAGAATCAATATGAATCTTAGATGTTGTCAAAGACATGCTTAATGAAGCATGATTTATAATAGTGGAAAAAAACCAAAAAGCTTTCAGAGTGAATGCATCCAAAAGTTTAACAATAAGGAAATGGTTAAATATACCTAAATAACAGGATATTACATACCTAATAAAAATTGTGCTTTCAAATATTTTAACTCATACAATGAAAAAAGGAAGACAAAACTTTATATATAGTATGTTAATTTTGTTATAAGTATATATGTTTGCTATATATAATTTTCAAATATGTTTTAAATAATATGAAAGCAAATAGATGAAAATACAGGAAACTATGACAATATATTAACAGTGGTTATCTTTGGATTGTGAAATTATGGCAGTATTTATACTCTCCTTTGTTTAAGTTATCTATATCAAGCTAGTATAGACAAAAAACTAACAAATGCCTTTGGCTAAAAAAGATGGCTGTGACTACATGCAGAAATTAACCCATGTGCAACAGTAAAACATATCTCTTTACACATTAAGGGTTTACTTGGCTGAAAGTACATGAGCCATTATTGCTCAGATTTTTTAAGGCCTCAATGTTTTCTCTGCATTGATTTAGAGCAGATGGTGTTCATTATGCAAGTAACAGGTCCATTCTTATGCAAAGACCATACAGGCATTTAGGGTAAATACTAAGCAAGAATCAATACCCTGTTTAATACCACCCAGGAAAAACAATTTTATAAATTCTGAATTAATGTCAGAGTTCTATGTAATAAATAATAATTTGTAACCTTAAGATATATGCCTTTACCATTATATTACTTGTGAAAATTCAAATTCACTTCAGGATCCCTCTAAAAAAAAAAATCCAAAGTGTGATATTTAAATATTATACTAACAGGTATTAAGTTTTATAGTACATACTTAGTTATTAGAAGGAAAATAAAAGCTAGTTTTTTTTAGGACTGGAATAAATTGTGATAATATAAACATGGCCTAATAATCAAGCTACTTAACAGCATTACCTAATACTAGACATTGGAGTATGCTTAGTCTTTTACCCTAACAAATTTTTTCCCCTCACATGTACTGTTGGTCATCACAATGGATGAATGGCCTATAGATATTTGTTTATTTGTATGGCTATAAATGCAGCTGAAAGCAGCCCTGGACAATCAGCAGTTTTTAAAACACATGCTGGTATAAAAATCATTTTTTGAATTGTGTTACATTTCACTCTGGCTCTGAACATGCTGGAAACACCAGCTATGTCCCAGAAAAAAGGAAAAACACATTTCTGAAGGTTTGACTTTAAACTTACCTACAGACTGCTAATACACCTATATTACAAACTGCTTTAGGGATCCATACAGCATGCCATAAGTCATCTCTTCCTTCTATTTGCAGCACTTGCACCAGCTGCCACAGCCTAGATATTTTTCTATTTCCTATCCTTTGGCCAATTTTGGATATAACAGAGCAAGAATGTCACATTTGTCCACCAATCCCTCCACAAACACCATGCTATCCTTTACGTAAGATTTAATTCTTGGGTACATGAAGGTTATCAGTTAATTTTCTGTCTTGCATCTTCCTAAATTTCTCACCAAATTTTCTTTAACTCCAACAAGCAATCATCGACCTTTTCTTGCATTCTACCATAATTCACAGACCTATAACCGATTCTAAATTACCAATAATCTGTGCTAGTTACTCTGCTGCTGCTACTAAGTCACTTCAGTCGTGTCTGACTCTGTGCAACCCCATAGACGGCAGCCCACCAGGCTCCCCTGTCCCTGGGATTCTCCAGGCAAGAACACTGGAGTGGGTTGCCATTTCCTTCTCCAATGCATGAAAGTGAAAAGTCAAAGTGAAGTCGCTCAGTCGTGTCCGACTCTTAGCGACCCCATGGACTGCAGCCTACCAGGCTCCTCTGTGCATGGGATTTTCCAGGCAAGAGTACTGGAGTGGGTTGCCACTGCCTTCTCCAGGGGATCTTTCCAACCCATGGATCGAACTGGTGTCTCCGGCATTGCAGGCAGATTCTTCATCGTCTGAGCCACCAGGGAAGCCCAAATTACCAATGTATCACTTTAAAGAACTTTACTCCATGCTGCTGCTGCTAAGTCGCTTCAGTCGTGTCCAACTCTGTGCGACCCCATAGACGGCAGCCCACCAGGCTCCCCTGTCCCTGGGATTCTCCAGGCAAGAGTACTGGAGTGGGTTGCCATTTCCTTCCCCAATGCATCAAAGTGGAAAGTGAAAGTGAAGTCGCTCAGTCGTGTCTGGCTCTTAGCGATCCCATGGACTGCAGCCTTCCAGGCTCCTCCGTCCATGGGATTTTCCAGGCAAGAGTACTGGAGTGGGGTGCCATTGCCTTGTGCTAAGTTGTTTCAGTCATGTACGACTCTTTGCAACCAGGCTACAGAAGTAGCCCACCAGGCTCTTCTGTCCATAGGATTCTCCAGGCAAGAATACTGGAGAGGGCTGCCATGCCCTCCTCCAGGGGATCTTCCTGACTCAGGAATCGAACTCCTGTTTCTTACATCTCCTGCATTAGCAAGTGGGTTCTTTACCACTAGAGCCACATGGGAAGCCCATAACACTTTATTAGGCTACATTAAAAAAAAAAAAATCTCAAGGGACTTAGTAGGCAAAATGTGTATGTGTGTATGTGTGAGTAGGTACACAATTATAATCAAGCACTAAAAACAGTAAGAGGATAATAGAACAAGGCAAGGTACAATAAAGCTTCCAGTTACACAGTACTGCCAGGAATAATGGAATCTCAAGTTTATTTGCAGAGATTTTTTTCTTCATTAACTCTCATTACAATAATTACAACAAGAATTCAGATGGGATCAGTGAAGGGAGGAAGAGGGAAAATGTTAGGCTTGATCTGGACCTGAGTTTACTAGAAGGGAGAAAGCAAATATGATGTGATCAATAGTAAAACTAAAAAAAAAGAACACCTTATAAACCTCTAAATAGCTCTATTTAAACATGCTCATCGTGATATTCACCTCAAAGTTATCTTATAAAAATATTTCATAAAATCTAACACATCATATGACAATAAATAAAAACATCTAAAAACTAAAATTGTCTGCTTTGATCCCTGCATTAGCTCCCTGGTACCTAGTTCAAGCCCTTACACCAAGACACACAAAACCCTTCATGGCCAGCTTGTATCATTTCCTGCCACACTTGTATCTCATATTTTGCCTCCACATTTCTGTTACACTTTTCTGTCTGAACATCCTTTCTACCTTTCCTTAAATGGTTAACTTTTTATTTAATCTTAACTCAACAAAGATCGTCATCTCCCCCAGGAAGCTTTGCCTAAAACCCACAGGTTGTCTTTAATGCCTGTCCTTTATGCTTCAAATAGGAGGACCCTTGACATACCTCTTTACCTCAACATGTAACATGTTAGACTGCAATTATATTTAGTGTCTAAAGGATAGCAACCATTTGCTTTCATGCCTAAACTCCCAGCATGGTGTCTGGCACCTGGTAGGAATTTTTTAAAATGTCCAATGAACTGAACTTAATATTGAATATTAAGTTAATATTAACTTAATATTTCTTAAGAATTAAGAGATACAGCAAGAAGAATTTTTAGGTACATCTCATGTCTTTGAGGGATTAGCAGAATTTGAGATCCATCTTGAAATTATAATATTGGGGCTTCAAATGCAGCTAATCTCTGCTTAATTCAATATTTGGCTAAATAAAATAAGAAATATTTTGAATTGCTATCAGAGAACTTCAGTTTTAAACAGGACAGCCATGAAGTCTGGAAACATGGATAAAATTATTATATCACGTATTGCAATATAATACCAACAGATCATTTATTTTGCATTTACCTATCTTTCCAGACTAGGTAGCCGCATGTTGTCATAGCCCTACTTCAGCTAAGAACATCAATATTTTAAGAGCTATTTCAATCAGGAAATCCAGATACTTGTCCTGCAAAAGGACTGATAAATTAAGATCCTCATGAAGAAATCTGAAAGGCAATGGAAAGCAAAGCAGGGCACAAGATTACAGGGAAAAAAACTTTTTCTTTCTGCATGAGTATTTACAGCTACCAAGTTTTCCCTATGAAACAGAGGAACTGGAGATTTATTTGTCTAGAATCCATCAAAATAAAGAACTTTCTGCTAGTGTGGCAGAAGGATCCATTTCTAATTAGTCATTGATTAGAAGCAAAGGTATTGGTGTAGGGAAAGGGATGATGATGATTTTCAATTTCACGGAAGAGACCATTCCTTCTACGTATTCTACTAACAGGTTCATCGGTTTGTTTGTTTTTTTTTTAAAGACTGAATAGAAAGTATAATCCAAGAATTTAATCCTTTGAAAAATCACAACAAGAAGCCAGCTAACTGACTCTAGTCTAACCAGTCTAGTAAACACTATCCAAGGGCTAAAGTCCCAGGTAATGACCTTAGACCTGATTCTGTGTCACTTCAGTAAGGCCAGGTGCTGTCTCTTCCACCTTCAGAAGGAGAGTTAAACCCTCTAATTGTGAACCAGGATGAAAAGATGTTGATAACGGAAATATAGTGGGCCAACAAACATACAGTGCTTTTCATTCATCAGATGGAAAATTAAGTTTCTGTTGCAAAATACTGTTTACTTATAGCATCTCTGAAGTACTGTTTATTCAGTAAGTATTACAATGCAAAATGAAATATGATCCTAGGATTAAAGATGAAACTATCATTTCACTGTTAATATTAAAATTTTTAAATGCTAAAAATATTAACTCTTCCCTCTTTTAAAGAAGTTGCAAAGGGTCTAGGACGCCACAACACATGCTGCATATAAATGAAAAGAAACTCACTAGTTTAGATGTTTAGAGTGGTCCTGAAGTTCATGGTTACATGTATTTTGGGGGAAAATGATAAATAAATAAATCAAAAAAATCAAAAGTTCATAAAGCGTGCCCTGACAATTACATTTGTCACAACATATTTATGTAAAAACATGTAACTTAATTCTTACACACATTTGTTAACTGAAATAGTCAAAGAAATCCTTTGATAAAAGTCCGTAGAATACAAAATACTTAAAACCACTGAATTTTGTCATCAAAATTGTAAAAAACTAAAATAACTAAAACATTTAGTTTTCACAAGTGGAAAGTAAGTACATAAATGACTGTTAATGTTTTTGACACAACCAATACCCACAGAACACAAAGAATTCCTAAAAAAACAAACCAACCCAAAATCCTTTAAAAGCAATACATCTAGTAGCACTGTCCTACTTAGCTGCCAATATGCACTGCAATATAGTATACATGCAATTGTAAGACAATTTTAGGATTAAGTGAAAGTGTCAGCAATGGATTTCCTTGATTCCTGCATTTAAAATTGGGTCTCTAAGTAAAAACAGGGAAATTTTGATAAGGAAATTCTCTCTTATAATTATCAAACAGCTTCAAAAACCAAGCATTTAAAACATATTTAAATGTTTACTTAACACTAGTAAAAAAACTCTCAGTGCAAGTTTAAAGATAGAATTGTTTGACTGGAAACATGCCATCAAATGCCTGTATCTTCTTCAGCTTTGCTATTAATATTCTGACACAGTGATCAATTAGTCAAGTCTCAACTGTCCTGAAAACTGATTTTATCTTAAGTGAAAGTTGCTCAGTCGCATTTGACTCTTTGTCACCCCATGGACTACACAGTCCATGGAATTCTCCAGGCCAGGATCCTGGAGCCGTCGCCTTTCCTTTCTCCAGGGGATCTTCCCAACTGAGGGATTGAACCCAGGTCTCCCGCACTGTGGGCAGATTCTTTACCAGCTGAGCTACGAGGGAAGCCCAAGAATACTGGAGTGAGTAGACTATCCCTTTTCCAGGGGATCTTCCCTACCCAGGAATCGAACCAGGGTCTTCTGCATTGCAGGTGGATTCTTTACCAACTGAGCTATGAGGGAAACCAGATTCTATCTTAGAATCCCTTTTCCAGGGGATCTTCCCTACCCAGGGATCGAACCAGGGTCTCCTGCATTGCAGGTGGATTCTTTACCAACTGAGCTATGAGGGAAACCAGATTCTATCTTAGAATCCCTTTTCCAGGGGATCTTCCCTACCCAGGGATCAAACCAGGGTCTCCTGCATTGCAGGTGGATTCTTTACCAACTGAGCTATGAGGGAAGCCAGATTCTATCTTAGCCAACCGGTAATTCAGTTTTCAATGAGCTCAAGAGAATCCACAACTATTCTGTCCACACACAAAAATGAAAGGACTTCGATAACACAATTTTTACTTTTAAAACTTGAATATATTGCCACGTAAATATAGCTCACCTTAATTTCAAGTCCATATTTTAGAAAAGTGATGTAAAATGTATGATAGGTACCTCAAGAATAAAGCAGTTATTAGTAACTTCAGCCATTAAAACAGAAAAAAAAATTAAAAACTGAACATCTGCTCAGAGGAGGATGAAGGGGAAAGAAGAGGAGTTTTAAACTAGGACACTGCTTCTGTGGACCAACTTTTTCAAACACACAGCATTTTATGGGCATGTGGTTTAATATTTGTAAAACAAACACTTTGGAAGTTGCTGAAAACTACTTCTGGACAATTTACTATAAAACCAGTGGTGAATCAATGACAAAGTAGGTTTATCATCTTTTAATAAGATTGTGTGCCCAGGCTCAAAATGCCAGGTTATATATGCTGCCACTCGCCCAGCCATCTCAGTAGACCTCGCGCGTCCTGTGTGTGTGTGTGTCTCAGGGCACACATTCTCAAACTCTTGAGAACCTAAAGGGGCAATCAATGTATCACACATCACTGCATATCATCAGTCCAGAGATGTAAACATTAAACGCTGGCAAAACAATCAGCGAATGTGACACACAGACCTAATATAATTGAAATCTTATCAGTATGTGGCTTTAAAATGTTTTCTTTTCCTTAATTTCCATTTGCAGATTGATGTTGGAAGGCCTCTGTCCCATCACAGCCAGAGGAAGAACTAACATCAGCTACTAGCCGCCCACAGTCTCTTTCAGCTTCGTCTCTAAGGGAATTCAAATGAAGAGCTTTCCCTACATAAAATAGAGAGTTGAGTAAATGTCAAAACCGTAGCCGTCACGCAGTTGTATTACATGGCGTCAAAATAAAACCAGATCGCAGGAAATCACGGAAACAACTGCAACTCGACTTCTCTATTCACTGACTTTAAAAAAATCTGTTCATAAGTAGTAACTGAAAATGTCCCACAAGATGAGCACAAACTTTCTCCCGACGAAAGGCAGCTGTGAGCAGGACGGGTCCATGAGTCCAGATGTGAACACGTTCTGAGCCCCACACCCCAGCTGTGAACGCGGGTGGGACCTGAAGGGACCACGACGACGCGACGTGGAAAGGACGCGAACGAGCCGGTGGCGAAGGGTGTCCCGCGGAATGCGACCCGGGGAGAGACCGGGCCACACACACACACAAACATACACGCACACACACACGGACCCGGCTGAGAAAGGTACTGGGAGGTCCAGCCGCCACCCCGAGCGCCGCACCCAAAGGAACCAGAGAAGCAGGACTCCAGCCGGAATGCGGCAAGGGGTCCGGAGCAGTCGGGCCATCCGGGGACGAAGGTGTCTGAGCCCATCTTCCCCAGGCCGGGGGTCTGAGCCGACCCCGGATCCGCCCACACTGCCGGCATCTCTCCTCGGGACCCCTCCCACCTTCTGGGTCTCCGTTCCACCAGTAAAGGGGGCTGCTTTAGGGGTTTGGAGTCGCAGCCCCGAGCCTACCCGCCAAACCCAGCAGGACTGAGGACGCGCGAGGCGGAAGACACTGACCGCTCGGGCCGCAGCAGGTTCTCCCGGGGCTGCCCCCTCCAAGGGGGCTCCAATCCCGCCCCACACAGGTGGCCACGACAGGACACGTTCTCCAGCTCTAGCCCCTTGAGGTGCCGCGCAGCTCCGAGCGTGGCAGGACCCACTTTTACCCTTCCGGACAACGGCCAACAGTTGTGACCTGACCTCCCCAGCGAGGTGGCTCCCGACTACGGCGGCGAAGACGGTGACGGGAGCGTACAGTTGAGGTTTGAAAACTGCAGCCCCGTTGCGGGGCAGGGCTGTAGGCTAGAACCCACCCCCTGGGTCCCGAGAACCAATCCGAGCGCGCGCGGAGGGCTGGGCTGTCACGTGACGGGAGGGGCGGAGCGCCGGCCTACAGCGCGTGCTGCGGGGCAGGGCTCAGCGGTGAGGGGGTGCGGCAGGCGCCGGCCGTAGGAGGCTAGGCGGAGCTGCACAGCAGGTGGGGCGCTCCAGCAATGACGGCGAGCGAAGAGTGAGGTGGGCAGTAGCCTGACCGCGCAACCGGCTGTAAATCCAACCGAGTGCATCCCGGCCTTCAGGGTGGTCAATCCACGAGGACTGAGTATCTGCAGACTAGGGACCGGGAAGAAGCAAAATCAGTCGCTGCTTCGGACTCATTCCCAAACTTCTGTGCCTGTTTTCAGACTGTTCCCAGTCATCTTCCTTATCACCTGAACACACTTGGCCAGTGGAGACTCCAGTTTGCTGTAACTTGGCAAGCATCAACATCGCTTGGGGATTTATGGAACTTGGGCTCCACCTCTCAAGTCCGCTCCAGCGAATTGAGGTCTTCTGAGGCGTGGCTGAAGTCAGTGTAGCTGCTGCTGCTGCTAAGTCACTTCAGTCGTGTCCGACTCTGTGCGACCCCGTAGACGGCAGCCCACCAGGCTCCCCCGGCCCTGGGATTCTCCAGGCAAGAACACTGGAGTGGGTTGCCATTTCCTTCTCCAGTGCATGAACATGAAAAGTGAAAGTGAAGTCGCTCAGTCGTGTCCGACTCTTAGCGACCCCTTGGACCGCAGCCTACCAGGCTCCTCTGTCCATGGGATTTTCCAGGCAAGAGTACTGGAGTGTGCCATTGCCTTCTCCGGAAGTCAGTGTAAGGAGAGTCCAAATAAGATGAATGACTGTTAATGCATTTAGGGTGCTAAGTGAGAAGATGAAAGCCCCTCAGCAAGCTACTCAGGGTATGTTATATATTCAAGAGAAAGAAAAATTTGCAAGTCTCGTGGAAGACACAGTTGAAGGCTATTTTAATAATTGTATAAGACTATTGGAAAAATAGGGCTAACCTGGTGGCTCAGTGGTAAAGAGTCTCCTTGTCAATGCTGAAGAGACAGGTTCGATCCCTGGTCTGGAAAGATCCTCTGGAAAAGCAAATGGCAACCCAATCCAGTTTCTTACCTGGGAAATCCCATGGATAGAGGAGCCCCGAAGGCTACAGTCCATTAGCTTGTAAAGAGTCCACAACTTAGTGACTGAGCAACAACAACATTGGGAACATATACCGGGAGGGGAATCGTGTTTTAACAGGCTTTTCCAAGCAAATTCCCATCAAGCCATACATTTCTTCTTCCATATTGTATTTTTCCCAAGATAAGTACATAAAATGACTCACAAAAGTCTTCTTGTTACTTAACTGACTCATCCCAGTTTAATGTGTCTATTCCCTAAACCTTGTCACTTGGAGAGTATTGCCTTCATCTATCTACTTTCTTGTTGCTAACAATTGGACCGACAAGCCTAAAGTTAAGATGGAGAAAAAAATAAAGCTGCATGCTGAAATGGATTTTTCAGCTATCGTTATCTAAGAATAAAAAAGCAATGAGACTGTTGTTTCCATCTTTTCTTTTAGGAACACGGGGTGGTTCCTAGAAGGCTTAGCACTGGGCCAGTAACCTACAGAAATCTCATGCCTGCAGTATGGTGGTGATTTCTGTTTTGTCTATGCTTGTGTGTGTGTGTGTTTAATTCTGGACCTTCTCAGTGTCAACATTTGATCAATAGCCAGCTCTTAGCAGTCTCCTCACAGTCTATCTTCCCTTCTGTCACTAAATCCCATCTAACCACATCCCTTTACACTGCAGACCTTTCCCTCTCCCATCACTGCTTTAAACCAAACTTGCTTGTGATCACAAGCCCTCTGCTCTAACCAATCCCTGCTAGGCTGGTAAGTCTTTTCATGTCTTGTTTTTTCCTACCTCTGCCTAGGCTCCAGCTTTTCACCATCCTCCTCATCAGCACTTATTCATAAATTTCCAATTTGAAGAAGTTACATCCCCCAGAAATCACAAATCTTTACTGATTTCTGCTTTCTACTCCCAGCCTGATCATCTCTTTGCCCTCTGTTCCTAGGTGCAGGACTTATACTTGTTCCTTGTGTTTCTCTTATGCCCCTCAATAGATTGTTAACCCTTGCTCCTGGGGTCAGATTTGCTGGCTAGCACTTGTGTGCTTAGTTGCTCAGTCATGTCTGACTCTTTGCAACCCTGTGGCTGTAGCCCACCAGGTTTCTCTGTCTATGGGATTCTCCAAGCAAGAATACTGAAGAGGGTTGCCATTTCCTTCTCCAGGGGATCTTTCCAACTCAGGGATTGAACCCATGTCTCCTGTGTGTCCTGCATTGCAGTCAGATTCTTTACCTGCTGAATCATCTTATATCAAGAGCATTCAGCTATGCTTACTTGGTCTCAGGCTCTGTGGTACAAGTAACAAGAAATTCCTGGTATTGAGGAACAGGCTGTACCATCTGTGATTTTGCAGTAAAACTCAGGAGTCAAAACACCCTTTCATCCTACCTTATTTACTAAAGTCATTCATAGTCATGTCAAAGGTGCATGTCCTTGCCTTCATTCCTCGAGTGGAAATCCCCATGTGACCTCCTAGTCATTCTGTGGTCACTGCCGCTGACCACACAGTTCCATAAACTGATCCTTGAACACCACACACTGACCAGAGATGGTGATTGTTATGGGCTGAATGTGTTTCCACCAAATTGATGCGTTGAGGTCCTAACCCCCAGTACCTCAGAATGTGACACTGTTTGGAGATAGGGCCTTTATAGTCCATTGGGTGACAGAGTTGAACACAACTAAGTGACTGAGCATGTAGGCTAGAGCATACAGGTGGGCCAGAATCCAAGATGAGAAGATTACACCGCAGCAAAAATGAAAAGGCAGCCTACTGAATGGGAAAAATGTTTTCAAATCATATATCTGATAAGGGGTTAATATCCAAAACACATAAAGAACTCATAGAACTCAATAGCAAAAAAAAACCCAACCTGATTTAAAAATGGGCAATCTGAATATACACTTTTCCAAAGAAGACATACAGATGGCCAACATGTACTTGAAAAACATACTCAACATCACTATCATTAGGTAAATACAAATAAAAACCATAATGCAATATCACCTCACACTTCTCAGAATACTTATTATCAAAAAAAAAAATGTTGGTAAGAATGGGGAGAAAAAGGAATACTTGTACCCTGTATGTGGGAATGTAAATTGGTGACGGAACTATGGGGGTTCCCCTGAAAATTAAAAACAGAACTGCCTTGTGATCCAGAAATGTCACTTCCTGGTATTTATCTGAAGAAAATGAAAACATTAAGTGGAAAAGGTATATGCAGTCCATGTTCATTGCAGTATTATTTACAATAGTCAAAATAGAGAAAATAGAGAAACAACCTAAATGTCCATCAATAGATGACTGGATAAAGAAAAAAATATTATACACTCACACACAATGGAATATGATTCAGCCATAAAAATTATGAAATCTTGCCATTTATCCAATATAAACGGACATCGAGGGCATTATTCTAATAGAAATAAATCAGACAGACAAAGACAAATACTGTATTATCTCACTGACACATGGAATTAAATACAAAACAACACACACACATACTCACACAAAGTTTGTAGATACAGAAAACAGACTGATCATTGCCAGAGGCAGGGACTGGAGAGTAGGAGAAAAAGGTGAAGGGGGTCAAAAGGTACAAGCTTATAGTTATAAAATAAATAAGTGATGGGGATGTAATATACACCATGGTGACTATAGTCACCGTATTACACTATATTGCATATTTAAGAGTTGCCAATAGAGTATATCTTAAAAGTTCCCATAACTGGAAAAATTTTTTTTTTGTAACTATGTAAAGTGACAGATGTTAACTACATTTATTGTGGTGATCATTTGGCAATATATGCAAATATCAAATCTTATGTTGTACAGCTGAAACTAATGTTATAAGTCAATTATACCTCAATTTACAAAAAAAAAAACTTTTGAAAAATGGATTATGACACAGATTACACAGGCTAAAGGACGACCACTGGAGGACACAGTCAGAAAGTGGTCATCTGTAAAACAAGGGGAGAGGCCTCAGAAGAAACTTAAACCATTGACTTCTGGCCTCAAGAACTGTGAGAAAATTTATTTCTCTTGCTTAAGCCAACAAGCCTATGGTATTTGTTATGGCAGCCCTAGAAAACTAACACAGTGGTGCTCCTCAGTCACTCCAAGGGAACCCCAAGAAGTGACCAGGGATGGAGGTCTTTTCTGATCATGCCAGCACATTCACCACATTCTCTCCAGGGAAAGTGACTCTCCCCAGTCACACAGGTCAGTCACCACATGCTGACCACATGTCACTATGATATACTCTGCATGTAAGTTAAATAAACAGGTTGACAACAGATAGCCTTTCCCAATTTTGAACCGCCCATTGTTCCATGTTTGGTTCTAACTGTTACTTCTTGACCCGCATACAGATTTCTCAGGAGATAGGTAAAGTGGTCTGGTATTCCCATCACCTTAAGAATTTTCTACAGTTTGTTGTGATCCACACAGTCAAAGGCTTTGGCATAATCAATGAAGCAGAAGCAGATGTTTACCTGGAATTCCCTTGCTTTCTCTATGATCCAACAAATGTTGACTATTTGATCTCTAGTTCCTCTGCCTTTTCTAAACCTGGATTATGCATTTGGAAGTTCTCGGTTCACATACTACTGAAGCCTAGCTTGAAGGATTTTGAGCATAACCTTACTAGCATGTGAAATGAGTGCAACTGTATGGTACTTTGAACATTCTTTGGCATTGCCCTTCTTTGGGATTGGAATGAAAACACCTTTCCTGTGGCCACTGCTGAGTTTTCAGAATTTGCTGCCATATTTTGTGCAGCTCTTTAACAGCATCATCTTTTAGGATTTGAAATAGCTCAGGGGGAATTCCATCACCTCCACTAGCTTGGTTCCCAGTAATGTTTCCTACTCGACTTCACCTTCCAGGATATCCGGCTCTTGGTGAGTGACCACACCATCATTGTTATCAGGGTCATGAAGACCTTTTCTGTACAGTTCTTCTGTGTATTCTTGTCACCTCTTCTTACTCTCCTCTGCTTCTGTTAGGTCCTTACTGTTTCTGTCGTGTTTCGTGCCTATCCTTGCATGAAATATTCCCTTGATATCTCCAATTTTCTTGAAGAGATCTCTAGTGTTTCCCATTCTATTATTTTTCTCTATGTCTTTGCATTGTTCATTTAAGAAGGCCCTCTTATCTCACCCTGATATTCTCTAGAATTCTGCTTTCAGTTGGGTATATCTTTTCCTTTCTCCCTTGACTTTCACTTCTCATCTTTTCTCAGCTATTTATAAAGCCTCCTCAGGCAACCACTTTGCCTTTTTGCATTTCTTTTTTTTAGAGATGGTCACTGACTCCTGTACAATTTACAAACCTCCATCCATAGTTCTTCAGAAACACTGCCTACCAGAACTAATCCCTTGAATCTATTCATCTTCTCCACTGTATAATCATAAGGGATTTGATTTAGGTGATACCTGAATGACCTAGTGGTTTTCCATACTTTCTTCAATTTAAGCCTGAATTTTTCAATAAGGGGCTGATGATCTGAGCCAGAGTGAACTCCAGGTCTTGTTTTTGCTGAGTGTATAGAGCTTCTACATCTTTGGCTACAAAGAATATAATTAATCTGATTTTGGTATTGATCATCTGGTGATGTCCATGTGTAGAGTCATCTCTTGTGTTGTTAGAAGAGAGTGTTTTCTATGAGCAGTATGTTCTTGTGACAAAACTCTGTTAGCCTTTGCCCTTCTTCATTTTGTATTCCAAGGCCAAACTTGCCTGTTAGTCTGGATATCTCTTGACTTCCTACTTCTGCATTCCAGTCCTCTATGATGAAAAGGACATCTTTTTTTGGTGTTAGTTCTAGAAGTTGTTGTAGCTCTTCATAGAACTGTTCAACTTCAGCTTCTTTAGAATTACTGGTTGGAGCATAGACTTGGATTTCTGTGATATTAAATGATTTGCCTCAGAAACAAACTGAGATCATTGTGTCATTTTTGAGATTGTATCCAAGTACTGCAGTTTGAACTCTTCTGTTGACTCTGAGGGCTACTCCATTTCTTCTAAGAGAATCTTGCACAGCATCAAGCTTTACTTTCACCACCAGACACATCTACAAATGAGCATCGTTTCCACTTTGGCCCAGTCACTTCTTTCTTTCTGGAGCTATTAGTAATTGCCCTCCACTCTTCCCAGTAGCATATTGGACACCTTCAGACCTGGGGGGCTCATCTTCTGGTATCATATCTTTTCGCCTTCATACTGTTTATGGGATTCTTGTGTTAAGAACACTGGAGTGGTTTGCCATTTTCCCCTCCAATGGACTACATTTTGTCAGAACTCTTCACTATGACCTGTCCATCTTGGGTGGCCTTGCAAGCCATAGCTCATAGCTGCCCTGAGTTATGCAAGCCCCTTCACCATAACAAGCCTGTGATTCATGAAGGGGCATGATCACATTAAAGGTAAAAATAGATGAAATGAATTTTAGTAATACATTTACCTAATCCCATATATCTAAAATATCGTCTGTCATTTCAACATGAGAAATGATTAATGAGATATTTTGGTTTGGCTTCCTAGTGGCTCAGACTGTAAAGTATCTGCCTGCAACATGGGAGATCCAAGTTTGATCCCTGGGTTGGGAAGATCTCCTGGAGATACTTTGCATCCTTTTTTTATATTGTCTTAAATCTGGTGTATTTTACATGTACATCTCAATTTAGATCCTAAATTTTCATCAGAAACACTTGATCTGTATTTACATTGTACAAAATTTGAAAGAAAGTGAAAGTGGCTCAGTCATGTCCAACTGTTTGTAACCCCATGGACCGTAGCCTGCCTTGCTCCTCTGTCCATGGAAGTCTCCAGGCAAGAATAATGGAGTGGGTAGCTGTTCCCTTCTCCAGGGGATCTACCCAACCCAGGAATCGAACCCAGGTCTCCCACATTGCAGGCAGATTCTTAACCAACTGAGCCACCAGGGAAGCCCAAGAATACTGGAGTGGGTAGCCTGTCCCTTCTCCAGGGGATCTTCCTGACCCAGGAATCAAACTGGGGTTTCCTGCATTGCAGATGGATTCTTTACCAACTGAGTTTAGGGAACCACTGAAAAAAGACTCATATCCTTACTTTGTTTCAAATGTAAAAGTTTTTAGTAACTGAATACAGCACCACTTTCTGATTTCAAATTTAATTAAAGTGACATAGAATTATAGGTCCATCACATTACAAATGTTCCATAGCCACATGTGGCTGGCAGCTCCAGTACTGGACAGCACAAGTCCAAAGGGCTAGACATGTTTGCTAATTGCCTCTGAACCTTAAACTGTTTAATGCAGTAGATACAGTGTAGGTTCTTGGTACATCATGACATCAGAGCAGTTAGGAACGTCAAAAACCCTTAAGGTTCAGTAGTCCTATTTCCTTATATTAGAAGAAAGAGTAGCTAGAATGGGAGAAGTTAAGTAACTTGCAGAAGATCATACAATTAGACTATTGGCATTCATCTGGACAAGAATTTAGGTCTCCTTATTTTTAATCCTGAGGTCTTTCTACCTCATTATGTCAGACATTCTTCAGGAAGAAAGAGGATTTTTAAATTTACTTGACTAATCACTTGAATAATATAGGCAAAGAAAAACATACTTATAATCTAGTTGCATTTGTATAACCTGATAAAGACAGGGCATGCTAGAGTATTTAAGGCCTTCTTCCACTGTGGTCTGGGGGCCAGGTGGTCTAATCTGTCAATCCAGCTTACCTCTGCTTATCACTGCTTCCTCTGCTTGCAGCCGCCTCACTGCACATCTCTTCCTCCCGCCCCTGGAGCATCCGGCCACATTTTTCTGTCTGCAGCTGTCCTCTCCCAGCTGTCTACCACAATTTGTTTAAGGCTGTGCTTCAGAGAGTCCTTTATATTTGCAAATCAAAGTATTCAGTAGAAACTGCAGCAAAGTTGGAAACGAGCTTTTATCCAGCCACAAACACACCAAACTCTGAGGTCCTGCTTCCTGAGGGTGGGTGTGTGATTGTGTGTGTGTGTGAGAGAGAGACAGAGAGAGGGGCAGGCGAGAAGATGGACGTGTGGTTAAGCATGTGACACCAGACAGACCTGCACTCAAGTCCCAGCTCCACCATTCCTAGGTGTGTGGCCTTGGGCAATCCTCAGTCTCCTCCCCTGCAGAATGAGGACAGTAGGAATAGCTGCCTCCAGGAGATTTCAGTGTGAAAGAGTGCACAGAGAGCCCAGTGCCTGACATGAGGAAGCCCGCACTTCATACAAGCTGATGTTACTTTCCAGTGGTCTTCAGGCTCCCTGAGGATGAGGACTATGTGTATCAGGCTCAATACTGCATCTTGTGACTAGCAAAATCCCTGAGACATAATAGGTCCTAAATGAATATTTGTCAAATGATGTTATAAGATACTTATGATTTCCCTCAAATCTTCTAACTGATGCTAAGAGAGAGAAATGGGTAGGGGGGGGAAGCGGGGGCGACATGGTGATAAGGAAAGGGGAGAGCGAGGTAGCTGCTTCCCTCTTGAGAAACTACCCGGCAGTGACACCAGGCTCAAAATGAAACTGTAAGTTCAACAAATAGTGACGTCCACAGGGTTATGCAAGACAAAAGAATTAGAGTCATAGTGTTCAAAGGGGAAGAGATATGGAGTGGAGCAAGTAAATATAGAGTGTAAAATTGTCATTGATTTGATCTGAGTAGATAAATGTCTACAGGTTCTGTCCAACAAAGCACCTCCTTTTGTACTTCTAAGACACTTATTTTACCAACTGCATATTCCGTGAATCTTGACCTGGTATCACATTCCCCAGAACACATGACAGGTAAGAAATAGTAAAGCTTCCAGGAATCTTTCACTAAGCAAGTCTTCTTATAACAAGAAGGCACATGTATAGATAAGGCAGAGCTAACTTTTAACCTCCTTATTGGAGGTGACCTTGGCGTCAACTGGCTAAAGGTGACAACATGAGCATGGAGAAGGCTCATCTACTCCACTAGCTGAGTCCTTTCCTGGCATGAAAATGTTGGTAATGTGGGAAATTATAATGATGATCACTAGATGTACAAGTATAATAAATGCAAGAGGAGGGGTTAGAATGATCCATGTGACAATGAATTCATATAAGAGACATTGAGAATATTCAAAGCATCCTTGAGTGTTTTCAGTAGTTAGCCTTCCCTTTAGATTTAGAGTGTCACTTTATATCTTAATGTAACAAAAAGAGACATAAGTATAGAGCTGTTCAGAAACCCTTTAAAGGGCATAGTTTATGAGAAAGTGGGTCTGTAGTTTACTAACTATGAGATTTTGAGCAGGTTATAATATCCCTATGCCTCTCTTTTTTTCATCTGTAAAGTATAAATTATAATATGCTTACCCAATAGTGTATATAGTAACAATTGGTCATAAATTCTGATCCTGGCCGTGTTCTAAATTTGCTGTTTTTGTTAATATTTACTCCTCACACTCCTGTGAGTAAAGTGCTATATTTGCCTGCTTTAAAGATAAGAAACTTCAAGAGACAAGGAAGTTATATACTATATAACTGTAACCTGAGTTACTCGTGGAATAGTAACAAGATTTAAGTTTACTCTGTATAAGGCCTTTTACTGTGGACACTATATAACTGTGGCTATGAACAATAGAGTACAGGTTCTTGGATGTTTAATTCACTTTAGTCACTGGAGTTCTGGCTCTTTTCATTCTTTTGTTTCCACTCATACCTCCATTCCAAAATTCCTTCACTGTTAAAATAATTTTACAAGTATATAACAAATACAAGAGGAGAAGGGTGTAGAATGATCCATGTGCAATGGATTAGAGTTAGAGATATTGGTATGAACTGAGTTTAGTTTAATATGGATGCAGATGTTTACATATAGATTTATTTATAGATATCTGTGTGTATGTGGGTTAAGACACATATCTCCTTGCTCTGTCAGCTGAGAGCACATAAAAGCAATGACACCCCAAGAGCAATAAGTACACCTCTCACTCGTGTCTTGGTTTCCAATACTGTTCTTCAACAAAAGGAAACAAAGTTCTTTGGAGAAATTGATGTTTCTAGGACTGGGGCAGGAAACACACAGCTGCGCCTGGAACACTGTGTGGCATGAGAAAGAAGGAAGTGCAAACCAGCCAACAAACAAACAAACAAAACGACCACACAATGATGGTGGTGTGTCAAGGGGATTCAGGAGCCAATTGGACAAGCCCCAGTGATCAAAGCTAGAACAATTTGAGCTATATAATAAATGAAGTACCAGTGGATGATATACCAAAGTATAAAGTAAATATCTGTGAGTACATATAAATATAAATGATTGAATAAATACATGGGAAAGAACAGACAAACCTCTCATGCAGAATTATGAACAGTTTATGTAGCCACTCCACCCTCAAGTTGGCAGTCTAACTCTCCACTTCTTAAGTATGGGCTGTGCATAGTGACTTTCTTCCAAAGAGCACCTGTGGCGGATTCATGTTGATGTATGGCAAAACCAATACAATATTGTAAAGTAATTAACCTCCAATTAAAATAAATAAATTTATATTAAAAAAAACAAAGAGCACAGTATGGAAATGGAGAAGAAAAGAGTAACTTTATGGTGAAGACCATGAAAAATACTACATCAAGCCTGGGGATCAAAGTTAACACCAATAGTTGTAAATCATTTTGATAATATGTACCCATTATTTGATGTAATGCAAATGACATGTTGCCTCTGTGGTCTTCTTCCACAAAACCCATAACCCAGTTTAACCATGAGAAAAACATCAAGACAAATCAGTTGAGAGACATCCTATAAAATACTTGACCTACAAAATACTTCTCAAAACTGTCAAGGTCATCAAAACGGAGGTAAGTCTGAGAAACTGTCACAATCAAATGGAACCTAAGATGAATGATGACTAAACATAATGTGGTGCCCGAGATGGAATCTTGGAGCAGACAAATGACACTAAACAAGAGATAAGGAAATCAGAATAGACTATGAACTTTAGTTAACAGTGATGCATTAATCACTAATATGACAAAATGTGCCTTACAGGTGTAAGACACTATCATAGGAGGCTGGTTGTGCAGTACACTCTGGACTATTATTGCAATGATTATGTAAATCTAAGTGTTAGTCGTTCAGTCATGTCCCACCCTTCGCAACCCCATGGACTATAGCCTGCCAGTTCCTCTGTCCAAGGAATTCTCCAGGCATGAATACTGGAGTGGGTAGCCATTCCCTTCTCCAGGGGATCTTCCGGATCCAGGGATCAAACTCGGGTCTCCTGCATTGCAGGCGGATTCTTTACTGTCTGTAAATCTAAACCTGTTCTAAAATAACAAGGCTGTTTAAAAAAAGTAAATGAATCTGTCATTGCTTATAATGTGCAAATTTAGGGAACTATAGAGTCAGAAATTAGAGTTGGAAATAACCTGTGAGATCAAAGGAGAGGACAAAACCCCACTGAACAACCAAAATAAAGTCCTGCTATTCTTTTGCAGTCTATTAAAAATATCATTATAATAATAATTTGATACAGGTTCTATCCTGTCAACCTCAAGCAAAATTTCCAAGTCTTGGATAAAAATATATATGTAGATGTAGAACAGGATCCAGAGAATTGTGTGCTTCAATATAATATATATCACCTAATTACAATCACAAAGTAAATCTTTCATCTAACAATTCTCAAACTGTGTTAGGGAGACCCCAGTACCTTTTAAGGAATCTCCAACATCAAAACTATTTGCATAATAATATTAAGATGATATCTACCCTTTTCACTCTTATTCTTTCCCAAGTGTATGGTTTAGTTTTCCAGAGATTACAGAATGTGTGATATTACAAAAGGTTAATGTAGAAGCAGTTATGAGAATCCAACTGCTTCCTATTAAGCTACAAATCAGACAAATTGCAAACATGTAAAATAATACCATCCTTATTCACTTTGTTTTGGGTAGTAAAGCTATTTTTCATAAAATATAGGAAAAGGAGTACATCAAGACGGTATATTGTCACCCTGCTTATTTAACTTATATGCAGAGTACATCATGAGAAACACTGGGCTGGAAGAAGCACAAGCTGGAATCAAGATTGCCGGGAGAAATATCAATAACCTCAGATATGCAGATGACACCACCCTTATGGCAGAAAGTGAAGAGGAACTAAAAAGCCTCTTGATGAAAGTGAAAGAGGAGAGTGAAAAAGTTGGCTTAAAGCTCAACATTCAGAAAACAAAGATCATGGCATCTGGTCCCATCACTTCATGGCAAATAGATGGGGAAACAGTGGAAACAGTGTCAGACTTTATTTTTGGGGGCTCCAAAATCACTGCAGATGGTGACTGCAGCCATGCAATTAAAAGACGCTTACTCCTTGGAAGGAAAGTTATGACCAACATAGATAGTATATTGAAAAGCAGAGATATTACCTTGCCAACAAAGATCCGTCTAATCAAGGCTATGGTTTTTCCAGTGGTCGTGTATGGATGTGAGAGTTGGACTGTGAAGAAAGCTGAGTGCCGAAGAATTGATGCTTTTGAACTGTGGTGTTGGAGAAGACTCTTGAGAGTCCCTTGGACTGCAAGGAGATCCAACCAGTCCATCTTAAAGGAGATCAGTCCTAGGTGTTCATTGGAAGGACTGATGTTGAAGCTGAAACTCCAGTACTTTGGCCACCTCATGCGAAGAGTTAACTCATTGGAAGAGACCCTGATGCTGGGAGGGATTGGGGGCAGGAGGAGAAGAGGATGACAGAGGATGAGATGGCTGGATGGCATCACCGACTCGATGGACATGAGTTTGAGTGAACTCATGTCATGATGATGAGTTGGTGATGGACAGGGAGGCCTGGCGTGCTGCGATTCATCAGGTCGCAAAGAGTAGGACACGACTGAGCGACTGAACTGAACTGACTAAACTGATGTTGACATAATTGTTATTATTGATATGTAATTGTTACTTTAAGGTAATACATTTTTTAAAAATTCCTCCTAATTCATACATATGATAAATATTGATAGAAATTACCTATATCAGCAAAAACTCTTTGAGATCTTTAGTAATGTTTGAATGTAGAAAGTTTGAGAACTGGAAAGATGGAGAACTGTACTAACCATAGTGACCAGTTTGCTCTTTCAGCTTTGGGACACCTGTCATTGTATTGTCACCTGTATCGCAACCCCTCCAGCGTTTTAAGAATTCTTCACCTTCTGAGTTTATAGAAGTGAAAGTGCCCCATACTCATGTTTCCAGCCTCCCTTGCGGTTAGATCAGAAACAATTACCTTAGGTCCTATCAAACTACCTGAACACATTGAGCCTTAGAATCTGGAGTAAGTGAGGCTGGGGCCAGACACAGCTTATAATGGAAGCAGAAGGGGCAAGGAGATAAAGCCCTAGAGGCAGTAGCTCTAATGCACCTCGATAGTCCACTGTTAGTTGTGTCAACAGCACATATGGCTGTAGACTCCTATATTTGGGCAGCAGCAGTGTCCTTACCTGAACAATCTACTTATGTGAATCTGGCTATTATTCCTGGTTATCTTGTCCTGACACTGACTCTCCAGCTGGGATCTCTGTACTATGAGCTGCACAGTATGCTTTAAATAATATTCCTTTTCAACTTCAAACATCCAAAGATGCTTAATGCTTGCAATTCATAACTCTGACTATTCTACCAAAAACTGGTTTCTTAGTTAACTTCCATCCTGACCTCTTTCAACATCAGCCTTTCTGAAATTCCATAAGTGAACCAAGATTAATTAAAGGAAAGAAAAAGCAAAATAAACTTACCCTTTACTTTATCTACTATAGAAAACAAGTAACTACACAAATACATTTAAATGTTTACCATTTTGAAAGAAGAAAATAACTTCTGGCCTTCTAAACTTTTACTTACGTTTTGGAATCATGATCCAACTTTCAACCAGCACAGTATAAGATTTTCATGTGTTACTTCCCAGTTATGTAATTTCTATAAAACAAGCAAGAGGCTCTGAAGAGAATGACTTATGACACAATGCCATGTGCTTAGTTCATTATAAGTCATTTCAAGGACCTCCAGTCATTCCGAGCCAATCAAAACAGAAATGTTCTAACACATTTGAGAGTATCTTGTTTTATAGAGTGCTTAAGAAAGGCAAGAAAAGCACACTAGATTTCAAATGTACCAAATTACCCAGAAAGGATTTTGAAACTGGTTCCTGTTAGGTTACTTTTCTTTATTATTTAATGTGGTATATAAAATATAATTCTTTTCTGTTTGAGCTCCTAGGACCTGGAATGGTTCTGCCTTTTAAAATTTGGCAAGCAAATTACAAAATATTTTTATTCTGCTCATTTTCTTGCTAGATTTCAAAAGTGAGAAGTACGAAGACAAGTTAGGCTCTACAGATCTCCCAATTTCATGCTAACTCAGATTAAGAGGGGCTTAAATTAATTTTGACTAGAAAAAGCATCTTCTACAATTGAAATACTAGCTTAGATTAAGGATCCTTTGAAGTAGTGTCTCGAAATAATTTAGCAAAAACATATGGGGGCAGTAATCCATTGCTTTTTCTGTCTCATGCTCTTTGTCCAGGTTTGAGTTTAGGGGTCTTGGATCTGGATATTTCCACATTTAACTTCTCAGAGGAAAGTTCTGTTTACAGGTGAAGTCAACAGAAAAGCATTCATCAGCACACCTTACCTTGAGAAAAACAGGTTGAGGAATTGAAAAACAGGCAGATGTAACGACCAATGATAACCTACTTCTTGCAAACCTAATTTGGGGGTGCATCTTTTAAAATATGAGGTTTTTGAGGGTGTATTTGAGAGAAGCTGCAGAGACAAACTCATTTGTCTTTATATCTTCCTGTCTCTTACCTAGGGTGTATTTTTTTCTCTACTTGCTAAGAACAGGAAATTGCAGAACAAAGATTTGATCAGTTCTCATCACTTCAATGAGACTTGCTCAGTTTAACTTTGGCCAACAGCACCTATATATTTGCCCAAATAAATTACACAATGCATCACAATAGACTAGTTTTATGTAGTTTTAAATTATCTTTTAATCTTCCAAGCCTGGAGTTCGTCTCACTTTTAAAAGCCTATCTCTGAGAAGGTTGCCCTTTCAAAGTAAAAATAAACAATACCTTTGAGACATTTTCCATTACTGGTTGACCTAGAAAAATCCCCTTCTCGCAGCTCAGTCCTGAGCAGGTATAAGAAACTTCCCAGCCAGTCATGCATGTGAACGTGGCACAGGATAGACTAGTATTAATAGCACCTGAAGTCTGGACAGTATTTTAGAGTGAATAGAGAGTTTTCACACACAATATTTTGTCTGAGCTTCAACAACCCTGCATTTACTATAAGCAAGGCTAGAACTGTTCCCTATTAAAAATGAGAATGGACTCTGAGAGTGACTTTCCCAAGTGAGGTGAGGCCTCAGCCTAGAACTGCAGACTGTAGACCTGTCTGGGCCACCCCTGAGAGAGAGGACTATCCAGAGAGCAAAATCATCTGACCATTGTTCTCTCCTCTCCCACCCCGGTCGTTTACTGAAACATTACAGGAAGCCCAACAACAGAGCAACCGTGAACAATGGAGAGGAAAGGAGAGCCCAAAGGCCAGATGGCAAGGCAGGCTGAGCCCCCAGAGGCTGCAGCACCAGGAGCCCTGGTGTCACCCCAAGCTTAGTGTTTACTTCTCCCCAACCAGCCGGGTCATGTTTATTCCCTGGATTGCCTGAGGTCATTTTGGGTGAGAATTAAGAAAATCAGGAATGATTTATCACCTAAAGAAATAAGATTTAGCACAGAACTAAGAATTCCAAACCAACAGCCAAGGTTTGAGAAAGAAATTTAAGAGAAAGGAATGTACCTGCTTTTAAAAGCTGAAATTTCTGTGGCGAGACTAAGTACACAGGATTTAAGTTTTGTAGTAAAATGACAGGAATGTTCTAAATAAAGCATGGCAATACTTTTTCATGCAAAATGCTAAGTATATATCATTTCATTTAATTCTTACCACCTGCCTTGAGGTCACCATTACTATTCTTGGTTCTCATGTGAGGAAGCTCAGGCTCAGAGAGGTTGAATGACTGGCTTAAGGTCATATAGCTAGAAATGCAGACACAATTCGAACTCAGATGACAAATCCAACGTCCTGCTCAGTATACTGCACTGCATCCTAAGTAGTAGGTTACTTGTTCTCATTTTTTATTTCCCTTTGTGTCCCATCTTCATGACTCATTATATTATACAGATGAGTTTTTAAAAAATATTTTATTTTCCTTATTAGCTGGAAAAATTTTTATTAAGAGACATTTACAATCATCCATTCTTTAGTTCCCTGCAAGTACAACAAAGTTTATTAGGAAAAGTCAGAATAAATTAAATCTGTAACAGCTTACAAAATAATGAGTTTGTATTACTATAGCAAAAAGCTACTTACCTGGTATCTAACTTCTAAGAAACAGGAAGTATGCAAACAACTCTTCTGAGGAGCAGAATAGATGTTATAACAAGCATTCATATGTGAGAAGATTCACTTTGGTGGTGATTATGTCTTTTATGTGTACTCTGTAATTATTTGGGATGTTATAAGACTTCAATGATAGGATACTGCAGAAGCTTTCCCTCTGATCTTCCAGTGACTGACTGCTCTTCCACCTCCAGTTCTCACCTGTCCATTGCTGCGCCCTGTTCTTTATAGCACTTTTTATCATAATTAATAATTATGGATTTATTTGCTTACTGCCTCTCTTCCTCATGAGACTGTAAACTCCCAACAGACAGGAATCATGACTGCTTTATTCATTAGTGTTTCCCCAGCACCTATCATGCCTGGAACATAGTAGCAATTCAATAAATGTTGATTTGATGGATGGATAGACGGATAGATGGATGATGGGTGGATGAATGGAGGGAAAGACATGTGAATATTCCCAGTTGCCAAAGATTTGAGGAATAGGCAAGTTGGTAATCTGGCCCAGGGAAGGCTAGATAACTTTTGGGACCAAGGTAAGTCAGTCATCCTTTCCCTAAAAATAGGCCTAAGAGCTGGTGGTAAGGAACTCTGAGGCCAGTATACTGGGGTGGAGAGGAAAGGGAAGTCAACATACTAAGCATTTGCCAGGTGCACAGCAATGGGCTCAATACACATTATTTCATTTCACATAAAAGTACTGCATGAGAAAGCAAGTTTTTCTATTTTACAAATGAAAAAAGTGAGACTCAGATTGGTGAGATTACCCAAGGTCATTAAACAGAATACAGAGAGCCAGAATATGGACCTTGATTTATCATATGTCAAAGACCATACGTTTTTCCTTTTAAAACAAATTTGCTTTCTTTAAAACATTTTTTAATTGGGCTGTAACTTACATATAAGAATTGATCCTATTTTAAGTACATAGCTTGATAAAATCTAAATATATATATATACATCCTGCAACCACTATCCAGATAAATAACATAATCCAACTTGATTATTAATAAACATTAATTTATTTAAATAATAGTTCCTTTCTGAGATTGCCTTTCTCTTCATGTGGGTGTTAAAATTTATTACATTTTATGATAATAAGTGTAAGAGTGTATGATACTTGCAAATTGTTGTTAGCAAATGTTCAACTACATGTACAGTTCATAATGCTAAATCATTTCCCTGCCCCCACTAACCACATTTTTTCTTTTGGGTTGTATATGGGGCTGAATTTTATTGCTACATGAGACCCAAGTGGGAAAGCCACTGTTTCACACCATTCTCTAAAACCTGGTAATTTTCACTCTTTTATTCAAGAATAAGCCTAATGTTCTCATCAACATCCTATTTATTAATGTAGCAAGAATGTTTGGTGAGTTCATGATAGTGATACATTATTATTAACTAAAGTCCATGCTTTATTCATTTCTCTTTGGTATTTAGATGATGTCCTTTTTTAATTCCAGTATCCTATCCAGGGGAGAAGGCAATGGCACCCCACTCCAGTACTCTTGCCTGGAAAATCCCATGGACGGAGGAGCCTGGTAGGCTGCAGTCTATGGGGTCGCTGAGGGTTGGACACGACTGAGAGACTTCACTTTCACTTTTCACTTTCATGCATTGGAGAAGGAAATGGCAACCCACTCCAGTGTTCTTGCCTGGAGAATCCCAGGGACAGGGGAGCCTGGTGGGCTGTCGTCTGGGTCGCACAGAGTCGGACATGACTGAAGTGACTTAGCAGCAGCAGCAGCATCCTATCCAGGATACATACCATTATGTCTCATTAAGCTCCTCTTTGTGTGACTATTTCTCTGTTTCTCAGGGTTTTCTTGGTTTTGATAACCTTGATAGTTTTAAGAGATACAGGCCAGGTATTTTTTATAATGTCCCTATATTGGTTGAACCACAGAGGAAAAGTGTTATTTTTATCATATCATATCAAGGAAATATACAATCCACATGATTTACGACCACTGATATATTGGCTTGATCACCTGGCTGAGGTAGTGTTGGTCAGGTGGTTTCACTTTAAAGTTTCTCTTCTCTCCCTTCCCTATTCTGCACTGTGCTCTGTGGAAGGGAGTTATTATGAGCAACCAACCTTTAAAGGTGGAGTATCTACATAAATTACTTGGAATTCTCCTACATGGATGAGTTCTCTCTTCTTCATTTATTAATTATTCAAGTATTTATTATCAATATGGACTTATGGATATTTATATGTTGTATTTTAATTCAATCTACTTTTTTTGCTCAAATTGTTCCAGCTGTTTTGGTTGGCTCCTACATCCCTTTGACACACTCCCATTGCAGGTCTTTTTTTTTTTTTTTTTTTTTTTAGTATTTCCTTACTTTCCAGCACTACAAGATGCACCAGGCTCATCTTGTATGTTTCCCAGAGTCAGTAAGTGCTAACTTTAAAAATATGATTTTAAATATATATGATTTATACCTTAACTAAGGACCTTAACTCAGGACAGGTCAAAGTCAGCTAGGAATCATTAGTTTACTAGTGTGTACGTGTACAACCATCACCACACCCAAACTGTGTGGCTGGTTAGAAAAGATCTGTGCATATACTCCCACCACAAAACTACTGGCATTCTTGCTTGGTTCCAAGATTCAGACAGCCTATTATCTTCATTCCTCCTTAAACATCATTTTGAGTGTTATAACAGACAGTTTAATTGCAGATGAGAGAAAACAAACCCAAACATTTTAGCTCCAAATCATCAGTAGTATTGTATGAGGAAGAGATTCTGATGATATAGACATTGCTTTTCAAACCAACGAGTGCATACCCCAAGTTACCCAATGTCTGGCCAAGGAACAGACAAAATTAAAGTGGTAATGTACTGGGTCATCACATTTCTTTTATATCTGGGGCAGTGGGCAAGCAGTTGTTATTAAAGCTAATGGGAAAAATTCATATTTTCAAATTAAAACCAAGTCTGATGATATATAAAAGTTTTACTTGAAAGTAAATGAAACATACATATGATTTTGTGTTGGTAGAGCTGACTTCAAGATACATTTCCATACGTGGATCATCCTCTATCACTACTGGTGATTTGATGCAACATTTAAGAAATGTTGATATGGTTTCCTGATTGAAACTGGAATAATAGTAAATCTTCCCTAATTGGTGAATAGTTCCATAGCAAACTTAAAATGGTTTGTTCTGTTGTTTTGTTCTGTGAGAGGTAGGGAGACAATGTGTTGGTAGTGTCATGACGAGGTTCAAGAGTTTGGATTTGAGTTCCATTTTCCAATGCCAACTAAATACCAGATAGACATGAATTATTATTATGTCCAAGAATGTAGTGTTGCAAGAGGTAGTATTTTATAACAATATTATAAATTATCAAAGAAATATATATTTGACAGAGATTTATGGTTTGGAAATTGCTGGCTTTTCCATTTTGTTCATTACTAGACATCAGCTAAACATCTTTTGACATGACTTTTAATAACTGGGCAAATAAAATATGTGAAATTCATTTCTATCAATATATACAATGTATCTTTATTAGATATTCTCATTTCAACTTCATTTCAGTTCAGTCGCTCAGTCGTGTCTGACTCCTTGTGATCCCATGAATCACAGCACACCAGGCCTCCCTGTCCATCACCAACTCCCAGAGTTCACTCAAACTCATGTCCATCAAGTCAGTGATGCCATCCAGCCATCTCATCCTCTGTTGTCCCCTTCTCCTCCTGCCCCCAATCTCTCCCAGCATCAGGGTCTTTTCCAATGAGTCGACTCTTTGCATGAGGTGGCCCAAGTACTGGAGTTTCAGCTTCAACATCAGTCCTTCCAATGAACACCCAGAACTGATCTCCTCCAGGATTGACTGGTTGGGTCTCTCTGCAGTCCAAGGGACTCTCAAGAGTCTTATCCAACACCACAGTTCAAAAGCATCAATTCTTCGGCACTCAGCTTTCTTCACAGTCCAACTCTCACATCCATACATGACTACTGGAAAAACCACAGGCTTGACTAGACGGACCTTTGTTGGCAAAGTAATATCTCTGCTTTTCAATATGCTATTTAGGTTGGTCATAACTTTCCTTCCAAGGAGTAAGTGTCTTTTAATTTCATGGCTGCAGTCACCATCTGCAGTGATTTTGGAGCCCAAAAAAATAAAGTCTGACACTGTTTCCACTGTTTCCCCATCTATTTGCCATGAAGTTATGGGACCAGATGCCATGATCTTCGTTTTCTGAATGTTGAGCTTTAAGCCAACTTTTTCACCCTCCTCTTTCACTTTCATCAAGAGTCTTTTTAGTTTCTCTTCACTCTCTGCCATAAGGGTGGTATCATCTGCATATCTGAGGTTATTGATATTTCTCCCGGCAATCTTGATTCCAGCTTGTGCTTCATCCAGCCCAGTGTTTCTCATGATGTAATCTGCATATAAGTTAAATAAGCAGGGTGACGATATACAGCCTTGTTGTACTCCTTTTCCTATTTGGAACCAGTCTGTTGTTCCATGTCCAGTTCTAACTGTTGCTTCCTGACCTGCATATAGGTTTCTCAAGAGGTAGGTCAGGTGGTCCGGTATTCCCATCTCTTTCAGAATTTTCCACAGTTTATTGTGACCCACACAGTCAAAGGCTTTGACATCATCAATAAAGCAGAAATAGATGTTTTTCTGGAACTCTCTTGCTTTTTCGATGATCCAATGGATGTTGGCAATTTGATCTCTGGTTCCTCTGCCTTTTCTAAAACCAACTTGAACATCTGGAAGTTCACGGTTCATGTACTGCTGAAGTCTGGCTTGGAGAATTTTGAGCATTACTTTACTAATGTGTGAGATGAGTGCAATTGTGCGGTAGTTTGAGCATTCTTTGGCATTGCCTTTCTTTGGAATTGGAATGAAAACTGACCTTTTCCAGTCCTGTGGCCACTGCTGCATTTTCCAAATTTGCTGGCATACTGAGTGCACCACTTTCACAGCATCATCTTTCAGGTTTTGAAATAGCTCAACTGGAATTCCATCACCTCCACCAGCTTTGTTCATAGTGATGCTTCCTAAGGCCCACTTGACTTCACATTCCAGGATGTCTGGCTTTAGGTCAATGATCACACCATCGTGATTATCTTGGTCGTGAAGATCTTTTTTGTACAGTTCTTTTGTGTTTTCTTGCCACCTCTTCTTAATATATTCTGCTTCTGTTAGGTCCATACCATTTTTTGTCCTTTATCGAGCCCATCTTTGCATGAAATATTCCCTTGGTATCTCTTAATTTCCTTGAAGAGATCTCTAGTCTTTCCCATTCTGTTGTTTTCCTCTCTTTCTTTGCATTGATCGCTGAGGAAGGCTTTCTTATCTCTTCTTGCTATTCTTTGGAACTCTGCATTCAGATGCTTAAATCTTTCCTTTCCTCCTTTGCTTTTTGCTTCTCTTCTTTTCACAGCTATTTGTAAGGCCTCCGCAGACAGCCAGTTTGCTTTTTTGCATTTCTTTTCCATTTCAACTTACTGTTACTCCAAAGTTTATTTTGGTTGACAAATGCTATATGAGTCGACCTAATATCTGTTTAGAAGAAAGTATCTATTTAAAGGGAAAAAATGTCATTAACAGGTAAATTTTTTGATCAATAAATAGAGGAAAGCATGAAAAAAACTTTTTTCCATTCCTTGATAAAGGGGTTAAATGCTTTTTTGGTAAAGGATGAAACTTTTTAAAAAAATCAAGAAAGACTTCCTGTAGGTGATTACAACGATAGTGGGAATTGTGCATTGTTAAAAGAAAGGTCCGTCTAGTCAAGGCTATGGTTTTTCCAGTGGTCATGTGTGGATGTGAGAGTTGGACTGTGAAGAAAGCTGAGCACCAAAGAATTGATGCTTTTGAACTGTGGTGTTGGAGAAGATTCTTGAGAGTCCCTTGGACTGCAAGGAGATCCAACCAGTCCATCTTAAAGGAGATCAGTCCTGGGTATTCGTTGGAAGGACTGATACTGAAGCTGAAACTCCAATACTTTGGCTACCTCATGCAAAGAGTTGACTCATTGGAAAAGACCCTGATGCTGGGAGAGATTGGGGGCAGGAGGAGAAGGGGATAACAGAGGATGAGATGGCTGGATGGCATCATTGACTCGATGGACATGAGTTTGAGTGAACTCTGGGAGTTGGTGATGGACAGGGAGGCCTGGCGTGCTGTGATTCATGGGGTTGCAAAGAGTCGTACATGACTGAGTGAAGTGAACTGAAAACATTCACCAAGTGAGTTTCAAGTTTTCTTAAAAGAATATAATGAAGGTAGATAAATTTATCATAATGAAAGCACAGTGAGGTCAAAGGTTATAGAGAGAACATTATGACACAATAACCATTTAAGTCAGTGTCATAGGTCAATCTCTTGCTCTTCTCTTTCAATGACAATATCAAACCTCAGTTGGTTATAGAAGATGAGCCTTTGCTTTAATTGCTCTTATGTGATATAGGAAATTCATTTCTAGCTTAAAATACGAGTTTAATGGCACATTTATTTCACGAAAAATTGACATAGATTCTCAACTTACATGAATGAACACAAATTGGTTTTCAAAAAGATACTGGTAAGCACGCATCATTTTCAAGTATATCACTTAGTGACTATCTACCCTTCCAGCATATATTCGCCTTTCCCCATATCTCCTATTAATTGCCATGTCTCAGTAGTATTTATTTGGTCATTTCACTTATATTACCAGCCAGTCATAAAATAACATTACAGAGTAAATCAAGTGTTCCAAACTGGAAGCCCTGCAAGGTAAATTCAACCTACAGACTTATTTGCTTTGAGCCACCCAGTATTAAGGGGCTGCCCTGATGGCTCAGTTGGTGTAGAATCTGCCTGTAATGCAAGAGACCCAGGTTCGATCCCTGGGTTGGGAAGATCCCCTGGAGAAGGGAATGGCTACCCACTCCAGTGTTCTTGCCTGGAGAATTCCATGAACAAAAAAGCCTGGTGGGCTACAGTCCCTGGGGTCACAAAGAGTCGGAAAGCACTGAGCGACTAACGCTTTCACTTTCAGCCAGTATTAAAGAGACCTAGAAATACTACAATTTTAGAAATCTAAAGTTTTAGATTTCTGTGTTTCTCCTGATAAATAAACACTGACCTAAATCTTTCAACACTGGCCTTAATTTCATGTGAGTAGAATCTGCTGGAGCAAAATATTACAATGCCTCCTTTAGGCAAACCCACCATTTTCTATTGCTTACACCCAGCCAGTTGCACTCAATAAACAGACCCAGCCAGATGCTTATTTTACTATTGTTTCACTTGTCTGGCCCCAGTAGGCTTGTGAATATGTGACCCCTCAATTAGACTGATGTGGGTGGTAGTGGTGGTGGTAGTGTGCATATGTGGTTATGAAATAAGCATTCAACCAAGATGGTTTAGCAAATAGTCTCAACTCATGTGAGTTAAGAGATTACGATTTGTGTTAATTCATTCCTTTAACATTAATTTATGCACTACCAAATAGTAAAATAATCTTTTAGGGATAAACGAAGATTCCTAATTATAAATATCATGAAAAGAGAACTTCCTGTATCCACAAAGCTGCATACTAATCCCATGAGACCTTTATCCCTACTTTGCTCTCTTTCCTCTTGAGTTTTTTTCCTCCCCAAATGTATCACAGAAAAATCATAATCTATTTTTTTAAAGAAGATTTATTTTGGATTAAGTGATTTCATGATGCAACATGGTTTTAAACAAAAATAGAGATCAGTATGAAAATAAAACAAATTGTACACATAAAATATCTTTCCCTCAAAGCATTTCAGAATCATAAAAAAATACAACACAAAAGTCAGGGGTTCAGGTAAGGATAAGAATACAGATTTTCCAGAAAACAAACAAGTCTACATTTCAGAGTCCCAGGCTCCATTTAAGATCACCCATGATTCACTTCTAGGATGTCAACAGTCTGCATTATTTGCTTGGAGAAAAAAGATGAAATTTAAATATAAGGTAAAATGAGAGCTGTATAATCTCAATGTCAATAGTGAATACTTCCCATTATTGTTCTCTATTAAAAGTAACATTGAATAAATATGAGGCTTAAGTAAACTCAACAAAAATAGAAAACATAGCTATTAATTGTGACATGGTGTAACAGACACAATGGGTGGAATTTGTGAAAAGAAATTTGAAGGCTTAAAAAAATACACCACCTGTGCTCCACTGAAATCTTGGACATAAATGTGGCTTTTTCTCTTTTTACAGAGCCTAAATATTAAAAAGTAATCATTATTATAAAATTAGATTAATACTTTCAGTAAGAGGCAAGAGAGATGCATGTATCTTTATTCATTTACTTTGGAATGCCTGCATCCCTATTATAAAAACGTGATATTATGCACTTTCCAACATATTAACAGGCTCAAATTTTACTTATGATACCATATAAAGAAAAATAGGTTGTAATACCATCTTTTAGAGCATTAAGGTCCTAAAAGAACATTCAGTTTTGTGTGTTTCCTGGTTAGTCCTTCCAAGGTATTTCTTGAACATTATCCATCCTTTCTTATAGAAGGTGATAGTAACCAGAAATTTACTGATTCCTTAGCTGCATCAGTAATATTTGATTCAGCTTGAATCATACACCATACCTTTCAACACTACTCAGGGTTGTAATATCTTAAAAGAAAATTGGATAGAAAAATATCACCTGCCCAAGGCCACTCCACATAAAAATTTCATGTATAAGTTTAATTTTCCTATGTTTCCCAGAAACCATACAACTAGGGCCTTCCAATTCTGCTGAACGGTTTGATAGTGAAAGCCAAATAAACTACCTTATAGATTAAATCTAAGCAATGTATTTCAGACTTGATTAATTTCTTGAAAAATTGGAAATACAGATTAGGTCTCTATTTGCAATTCAGGAACCCAATTCTTAGGTTTTTTGCTTATACATGACCAGGGAACACATAAGTTACCATTAGAAACCATGAAAAATGTTTTGGAAGTGACTGTAATGTCAAAGAATGTCTGCTAAAAAACAAATTAAGCAAAAGAAATGTGTCAAGCAACATGTGCTCTCTTTTTTCCTAAAGTTCAATTATAGGAACAACAATTAAGTTAAAAGTAATCCACAACACAATTTAATGCTAAATCATTGGATCTCCTAGTTAAGCTATGGTTAGCTTTAATACTTTTGGACTAAATTCTGTTTTGCAATACAGAAAAATGTTATCACCTTACTGAAGATAAGGGAATCCACCAGGTTGATTACCTAGCAGTGCTTTCATTGGGCAACACATAATTCTTTTTCTCAAAGTCAGAAACCAAAGTATACGTTTCTACCCACAGCCAGCAAGCCATAAGGTGATCCTTTCACCCTTAACTTTCTCCCTGCAACAGTGCTGTTGACTGTTCAGATATGGGTAGGGCACACATGTTCAGCATATCCTTTGTGCCAGCTCCTTGGAATGCAGTTACCACTCCTGAATTCTGACAGTTGGTCCATAATTAGCATTACATTCTTGGCAGTGGTGGGGGAGAAAGCAGGGGTGGGCGGGGGTTGGGGTCACCACTACTGGTTCCATCTTTTCTGATTTTTTTGTTTCTATCATCCTTCTAGTGGGCAGCAAGTGGTTGGCCATAAGCCACAATTTAGAAAGCTTGATGTCTCTGACATCCCTTTGCTTCCACGTGAGACAGGCAAATCTAGCCAGAAAACACAATCGAATTAGAAAGGCAATATCGGCTTCGCAAAATTAGAACCTAAGTGAAAGTGACATTCTCATTAATTTAAACTCAATTTTATAGAAGTAAGGTGTCTGTGTCTAAGATTTAGAGTATTTTCACTCATCAATTAAATGAGAAAGCAGGTAAGAACACAAAAGGGCCTGAAAGTCGGATTCAGTTTGAGGGTGAGGCCATGGTCTTTATTTGTATTTGTACTATGCAGTGTGATAAGTAGTTTGTAATGATGGTGTAGCATCATTTCATCTTCAATGGGAGTTTCCTAAACTGGGTTGGATTGGACAGAATCTTCATTATCAGATGTTTGCCTTAGTTAGAAGTGATCAAGTCATAATTTGTGCAGAAAGAGGAAAAAAAGTTGTATCAATGTGAGGAAGACAAAGAGGAAAAGAACCTGCAGTGGTCCCTTCACCCATATCACTGGAACTCAGCTATCAGGGTTTTCTAGATCCATCCTTGTTTAAAATTAAAAAGTAAAAGCAGGCTTCTGATTAAAGCGCTGTTTCATTATCTTGCTTCCAAATAATATTTGAGAAAACTAAACTTACTATAATATAGAAATCCACCAAAAGCAATCAAATTTTGCATTTTGTTTTTAATTTCTCATAATATGTAGTAAAATGGAAACATTTAGGATATTGGGAGTTTTTTCTATGAATATGCTAATTTCTTCAAGGATTTTTCAGAAGGTGTCATGTTTTTAAGAGTGTTTGAAAAAATGAGAGTTTGGGTAGACGAGCAGCTTGCAAATTTCAGTGAAACTGGAATAGGCTGGTATACATATTAGTGTCCACATTTCTCAAGATGAAACCTGGAACTGTAGCTGTGAAGTACTGAAACTGATCTCACAAGCCACCTGTGAAAATCAGCCTCGATGCAGACAGGACTTGATACCTTCTACTCCACGGAGTAGGTGAAGATCAAGACAAACTAAGCACCGAAAGTACTGAGAAACTCTAAAGCACTGTTTAAACATATTCCACCATTACTATAATCATTTGAATGCAGTTTTTTAAACTTGATTGTTATACAAGAGAAAAAAATTTTCCTTCATTTATTACAGAACTTTTTCTTAATTACAAAGTAACAGATGCTAGAAAATTGCAACCATACTTCTTTGGCCAAGATCCATTCATTTTTTATTTGCACAAGGAAAACATTTTGACCCCAGAGGTGGATGGGCTCAGGAATTGGGGTTTTTAACACTGCAAAACAAAGGTATTAGGTTGGTGCAAATGTAACTTTGGTTTTGCATTTCTGAACTTTGCCATTTGATGCTGGAATACACTCTTAAATGTAGTTATGTTATACATCATTTTAATGTTCATTTCTTGCTTTGTTTTTTTGCTAATGAATTATTACTTGCTGTTTATTTCATATGTATTTTAGGCTATGGAAATTATGTTAGACAAAAGGTAAATTCAAGCAATTTTCTTATTTGAGTTCAAAATGAGTGGTAAAGCAGTGGAGACAACTCGCAACATCAACAATGCATTTAGCCCAGAAACTGTTCATGAACATATAGTGCAGTGGTCGTTCAAAAAGTTCTGCAAAGGAGACAAGAGCCTTGAAGATAAGGAATGCAGTGGCTGGCCATTGGAAGTTGACAACGACCAATGGAGAGAATCATCGAAGCTGATTCTCTTACAACTACATGAGAAGTTGCCCAAGTCAAAAATTCTATGATCGTCTGGCATTTGAAGCAAACTGGAAAGATGAAAAAGCTCAGTAAGTGGGTGCCTCATGAACTGACCACCAATCAAAAAAACCCCATCATTTTCAAGTGTTATCTTCTCTTATTCCATGCAACAATGAACCATTTTTTGACCAGACTGTGACATGCTACAAAAAGCAGATTTTACACAACCAGCAATGACCAGCTTAGTGGGTGGACCAAGAAGGAGTTCCAAAGCACTTACTAAAGCCAAACTTGCACCAAATAAAGGGCCATGGTCACTGTTTGGTGGTTTGATGCTGATCTGATTCACTACAACTTTCTGAATCCTGGTGAAACCATTACATTCGAGAAGTATGATCAGCAAATGGATCAGATGCACCAAAAACTGCAATGCCTGCAGCCAGCATTGGTCAACAGAAAAGGCCCAATTCTTCTCCATAACACCCAACAGCAGGTCATACAACCAACGCTTCAAAAGTTGAACAAATTGGGCTACGAGGTTTTGTCTCATCTGCTGCATTCATCTGATATCTCACCAACTGACCACCACTTCTTCAAGCATCACAACAATTTTTTTTGCAGGGAAAATGCTTTCCAAGAGTTCGTCAAATCTTGAAGCATGGATTTTTATGCTACAAGAATAAACAAACTTATTTCTCATTGGCAAAAGTGTGTTGACTGTGATGGTTCCTATTTTGATTAATAAAGATGTGTCTGAGCTTAGTTATAATGACTTAAAATTCAGGGTCCAAAACCATAGTTACTTTTGCACCAACCTAATACACCATAGTGCAGATGAAAAGAAACAGGGAAACTATTGAACTTAATTGTGTCATTTTGGGGATAACTTGAAGATCCTTGGGTTGGTCCATCATGGTTCAGTTCCCCACCTTCACACTTTAAACCCTGTGTGTAAATGCACTCCAGGCTTCCATGTGCATGCATGTGAGCACGCTTAGCTGTATCTCTTTTGTGACCTCATGGACCGTAGCATGCCAGGCTCCTCTGTCCATGGGATAACCCAGGAAAGAATACTGGAGTGGGTTACATTTCCTTCTCCACTCCATTTCCTTCTTCCACACTTGACCAGTATCATCATATTATTATATGCCATTAGGTATCAACAGAAAAAGCATTTATATGATTTTTTTTAGCCACAGTATCTCGCACATATGAAGTCATCACTGGAACTCCCAGATGGAGCAAGCTGTTCTCTTGATTGTAGAACATATCAAATTTTACTTAAAATATTTTCTGAACCTTGGTATGTATTCCACTAGACTGTAAGCTTCTTGAGGACAGATTTTGAATCTTGTAGCTCAACCATCAACCATAGCAGCTGGCACAGAGTGAATGCCAATGCCTCTTCTCTCACCTAAGAGATGTCTGCATATATTTGATGTATCATGACTGTCTTTTATAAAAGGGTATACTATATGTATCATTTATGAGCATTTTAAAGAAAACAAGACCAGACAGCCAAATTATCTAGGTTCATAGTCCAGAAGAAAATATTTATGGATATTTCTATTTGTAGAGTATATTAAAGTTGAATTTATTCTGTGGAAATGTTATTTAATGTTTTAAATAGTTATCAGATTCTTTTGTTTATACAAATGAAAAATAAGATGATCCGTTATCATGGTATTCTGATGTGATAGGTACATCTTGGATAATTTCCAATTCTGAGAATGGTAGCAATTAATGATTATACTGGTATTTGGAAAGAAATAATTAAAGAGATATATTTTATTTCAAATCTCTTACCTAATAATGCAGAATATGACAACAAAGTGTCGCAAACCAAAATGCAAGCTAACATGGTCTATGAAAATAGTTTTGAAAGAAATGCTGTATTATTGAAACCTTCTATCAGCTGCTTAGGGAATGCCATCTCTGAAACATCTTATATACCATCAAAAATGTGTTTTTAAAAAAGTATGTTATACTATTTTCCCTTATAATGAAAAAAATACAAACAAGTAAAAATAGTTTGTAAAATTAAATATGCACTTATATTCATGATAAGTAAGTACAAACTAACATTTCCAGTTAAGGTTTTTTTCTTCCCTTTCTTTCCGATACAATTATAGTACACAGATAAATCTTTCCTTCTTACTTCCAGATTGTTGTAACCTTTGTTCCCAGAATGTTTCTCTGCACTGCAGTACCTGCCTTTAGTGTAGGAATATAACGAGTAGTATTCCTCTTGAGGGTCCCCATAGTAAATGTAGTTTAACCAACAGAGTAATCAGTTCTTACCATCATCAACCATCTATGAAAAGCATGCATTTGACCTCTATAAAACGTAAGATTGCTAACACCCTATAACAGGAATTCCATGGCTACTATAAATGTTGTTTCAAAGAAGTGTTTGGGCAATGCCTGTAATACCATAGGCTGGCAAACCAAATGTTTAATCCAATGCTTTTATTACCCTCAATTTAACTTCATCATATCGAACATCTGGTTAGTTGTGGCCATAAGTCAAGAAATAAACCATGATGGTGAGTAACCCCAAAGTAATAAAAATGAAAAACACCCTCTGATAAACTAAGCAGAGACAATGCTAGTGATGTCATGCAGTTTCTGAGATATTATAGAAAAACTGTTTCTTAATATTGATAAGAAAATTATGCATCAGTGAAAATGCAGACTTAGAAATATAGTACTGAGACTTTCAATTCGTGATGTCTTCACTGATGAGGGAAAATGGAATTCTTATTACTAAAGAGAGCTGATCTCTTGGGTGTTGCTGATGGCTCCCTAACTGAGCTTAGTGTTTAATGATGCTGTACAAATAAAAAGCAGTGGGGGAAATACGAAATATCTGTATTAAATGCCATCCTGTAAAGTATTTGATGGATGGAAGAGTCTAATGCATTTTAAATAAATGCATATCATACTATCACATATAGTGAGTCTTAAAAAATTATTACTTAGATGCACAGTCCTTGTAGTGGTAAACATGGCACTGTGAAGAAAGTTTGATTTAGAAGCTATTTTCTATTATACTTGTCAAGTGATGGAGTTGTTGTTAGTCATATTATAATGTCCCTTCAACTTTGGTACATTCAGTGCAAAATATTTTGGGGAATTTTTTGTACCTTTATAAAAATAAAAGGCCCTTTTGTTCCCTTGAGAGTGCTTAAAAGGATACATACAAGCATGATGCCCAAATAAGCATGGTACATGAAAATGGAACAGATGGTACATATAGTATGATAGGTAGAGTCTTATCTACATCTTAGAGAACATAAATATAATGAAACTATAAAAAATAAACAGAACTCACTGTGTACTTTTTTCCTGATACGCTGTGATTAATTGCTAATTATTTTAAAATTTTTTTCATGCATTATAAAGCATAAAATCTGTCATTAGTAATTCATTGTATAACAGTTTGTCTTCAGCCATAATTACACACATATCACTTTGCATATACATTGTCACAGACCACCTTATTGCAAATCTTAAAGGTTACCTCATATTGACTTGGTTTCATTTTCCACTTGTGTCCCATGAAAGCTGAAACCTATGGTACACACCATGCAGGTACTCATAAGCAAGAAAATGAATATTCTGTTATAACTTAGGGCTTAAATGAATGTATTTTCAGGAAATATATTTGTTTTTATTATACTATTTAACTTGCACTAATTTGGAGATTGGGCCAAGTGCTGTCAGTTTGGCTTGAATCATGTTCAAAGGTAAGTTTCATGATTCTCCTGAGTCTCTAAAAGTTACCATGGAGCTGATCGTGTACAGGTTCATCTTTGTCTTGGAACATAACAAATGGAAAAAAGTTTGGCAGTCAAGAACTGTTGATTGAAAGACTGTTGGGTGGTTCCCTGGGCATCAAGCTCACCCAAATCCTTCCAAGAGGATCATCATCACTAGGCAGTACCCAAATGTGACAGAGCATCCGTTCCTGGAAAATAACAGCATTCAGCTTTACTCTAATGGAAGCGACTCCTGAAACTTCCAACGTTCAGCCATTCTTCAGGAAGGCAGCTTCTGGAATTGCCTGTTTACACAGAGCTGGGCATTTTGCCTCCAGGTCACTCAAGTCCAAAGGTACTGGTCTCTTCAACTGCTGTCAAGAGTTTTTCATAAAGCATGGAGAAGGATGGGTATGGAGGGAGATCCAGACGGTTAAAACAAGTGTGAGCTCTGCAAACAGAAGAAGCAGTACAGAGTTCAGAATGCTTTGAGTGAAATGAGATCCTTTCTTCTGGTGTCTGTGCATGCATGTCTTTCATATTCAAATTGGTTTGTTGCCAATTTTCACACTCCTTTTGGAAACACTTTGAAAATGTTTTGACTTGAACAATTCAGAACTGAATTCTTTTAAGGGAAATAATATCTTTAAAAAAATTTTCTTTACATTTTCACAATCATTTAAAATCCATATGACATATATATTACTATTTGTTTAGTTGTCTAAGAATTACAAAGACAAGTTTGTATTTTTATTTCTCTTTTGATGTTAGGTTGGTTTTTTTTTTCCCCCTAAAAGTCATGAAGTTAAGCTCTTGCAAAGTAATTTGTTTTCAGAGTTGGCATTTGCCTGAATGTTTCTTAAAAAGTCAATGGTTTTGCATTTTTTCATTTTGTTGCTCAGGGAAGAGCACTGAGTGTCTCTGAAGACCTCATGGCTTAGAGTTTTGGGAAATTCCCTGGCTGGACTTTCCTGTCGTAGTCAGTAGACCATTGTTACTTCTTTGACTCCTGTGCTATAATCTGATTTCTCCTAATTCATGATGCAAAATAATGGCCATTTAAATCATTATGTTACATTCTTTTTTAGAAATACCTCCCCTTTGGCCAAGATAGGAAAAAATATGCTTTCCTGTTATTTGCACCTGAATCACAATAAAAAAATAGACAACCTCCAAATAGTACATCTTATCGGGAAGCAAATCTGCACTTTTGACATGAAATAGGAAGCATTTTATTTGGAATGCACAACAGGTTGTTTGCAGGAGCTAAACAACTTTGCTTTTAAAAACTGCTCCTGAATTAATATGGAATTTTAGGAGCTGTGATCATTAACAGGCTGTTTTTACAAAATCACATGGTTCTAACCTTTTATTCTTATAAATAACTTTAATATTTATGAGATAAATATAGTTATACTCCTAGCTACAGTGTAGTGTTGTGGGAAGATTAGAGGTTTGCAGTTGGAGAAACTTGTTTGAATTTCAGCATTACCAAACAGCTGTGTGATTTGCAGTGAATTATTAAAAACCTTCCACTCAGTTTCTCATCTATAAAATGAGAATCATATTATTTGTTTCAGAAGGATATGAGGATTAAATGAAATCATAGAAACACTATTATTTGTCTCAGAGGATATGAGAATTAAATGAAATCACAGAAACACACTTAATACAATGCCTGGCTTACAGTGTTTGACCAATTAATAAGATGTGCATTTTTAGCTACATTTCATTACCATCAAGAACATTTACTCTAATTGCTTCATTAAATTGCCAAAGGATAATCTTGACTCGTGGAAACTGAGATAACAAAGAGATAATAAATAAAGCAGGTGTGTGGCCACATAGCTTATTAAAAACATTAACACGAAGGGCTCTGTCATATTAGAAAAATCAGGTCTTCCTCAGCTTACAATGAGGTTACATACTGATAAACCCCTCGTAAACTGAAAATATCATAAGTCAAAAAAGCATGTGATACACCTAACTAACTGAACATCACAGCTTAGCCTAGACTACCTTGTACATCTCAGAACACCTACATTGGCCTAGAGTTGGGCAACATCATCTAACACAAAGCCTCTTCTATAATAAAGAGTTGAATATCTCATGTAATTTATTGAGTTTCAGAATGTTTGTATGGGTATGGAATGGTTGTATGTGTACCATTTTTTTTTTTTTTTTTTTTACCCTGGTGATCAAATGGCTGACTAGGAGCTGAGGCTCACTGATGCTGTCCAGCATCATGAAAAAGTAAAACACTGAATACTGTTAGCCTAGGAAAAGATCATGACTCAAAACTAAAAATACGATTTCTACTGAAAGTGTATCACTTTTGTGTGTGCGTGCTCAGTCATGTCCAACTATTTGTGACCCTATCGACTGTAGCTCTCCAGGAAATCTTTCTGACCCAGGGATTGAACCCACGTCTCCTGCATTGGCAGGCAGGTTCTTCACCACTGAACCACCAGGAAAGTCTCATATCATTTTCAAACCACTGTAAAGTCAAAAAATTCTAAGTCAAACCTTCCTGAGTCTGGGACTGTCTGTACCAATTTTAGGACACAGAAATAGAACTGGCTCAGAGTTTACAAGTTCTTAATATTACAAACTCTAGAATATATTGGGGAAAAATAATTTAATCAATCTTTGAAATCAAATACGTTTTCATAAACTATTTCAAAATTGCATTTGACATACTACATATTATACTTCCTTACATCAGAGCCTTAACTTGGGTCTCAAGAATATTTTACTTTTTTAAAGAAACTGAGCTAGCATACTGAAAGTCTTAGAAATGGTTTAAATATCTATCTTGTGTAAAACACTGGTATAAAAATACTAACTGAAAACTTTAAATCTGTTACAGGGAAAGGGGAGGAAGAAGCAGAGAAGTGAAGTATATTTTGAATATAATTATCATCCAGGCTTTGTGCGTGAGACCCATACATTCATTATCCCATTAGACTAAAGACGGTACTTCTTTTAGATGAAATTTAAACATTTTCACTTCACTGGCTACCAACAAGGCTGAGACTCTTTCCCCAAGTCAGCTTATTTGTAACATTTCCCGTTTTGTGATCTACATGTTCATCTACTTGGCCCATTTATTTTTTCTTCAAAAATTTTTATTTTGATAAATATAAATCACATCACATTGATAACCATTATCAAGTACACAATTCTGTAGCATTAAGTACATTCACATTGTTCTGCAACCATCACCATTATCCATCTCTAGAAATTTTTTCTCTTTCCAAACTGAAAATCTGTACCCACTGAACACTAACTCCTATTTTCTTCCACCGCTGCAACCATCAATTTCCTGTCTCTATAAATTTGACTACTCTAAGTACCTCATATAAGTGGAATCATACCATATTCATCCCTTGTGATTAGCTTATTTCACTTAGCATTTTCCAGGTCCATGTTATAGCATAGGTTGCAATTCCCTTTTTTCCCAGCTGAATAATATTCCATTGTTTGTATATATTATGTTTTGTTAATCCATTCATCCATTGATTGACACTTGGGTTGTTTTTACATTTTGACTATTGTAAAAAAGTATTTCTATGAATATGGGTTCCAATTTTTCTATATCCTCTCCAATACTTGTTATTTTTTTTAATAACAGTCATTCTTATGAGTGTGAAATAAATTTATCATCCAAAGTTTTAGGATTTCTTATTGACTTGTAAGAAATACTTCAAAATAAAGAGATTTACTCTTGTATTATCTCTCACTAAATTGCCAACATCCGCTGGATCATGGAAAAAGCAAGAGAGTTCCAGAAAAACATCTATTTCTGCTTTATTGACTATGCCAAAGCCTCTGACTGTATGGATCACAACAAACTGTGGAAAATTCTGAAAGAGATGGGAATACCAGACCACCTGACCTGCCTCTTGAGAAACCTATATGCAGGTCAGGAAGAAACAGTTAGAACTGGACATGGAACAACAGACTGGTTACAAATAGGAAAAGGAGTACGTCAAGGCTGTATATTGTCACCCTGCTTATTTAACTTATATGCAGAGTACATCATGAGAAATGCTGGGCTGGATGAAGCACAAGCTGGAATCAAGATTGCCGGGAGAAATATCAATAACCTCAGATATGCAGATGACACCACCCTTAAGGCAGAAAGTGAAGAGTAACTAAAAAGCCTCTTGATGAAAGTGAAAGAGGAGAGTAAAAAAGTTGGCTTAAAGCTCAACATTCAGAAAACTAAGATCATGGCATCTGGTCCCATCACTTCATGGCAAATAGATGGGGAAACAGTGGAAACAGTGTCAGACTTTATTTTGGGGGGGGGCTCCAAAATCACTGCAGATGGTGACTGCAGCCATGAAATTAAAAGACGCTTACTCCTTGGAAGGAAAGTTATGACCAATCTAGATAGCACATTGAAAAGCAGAGGTATTACTTTGCCAACAAAGGTCCGTCTAGTCAAGGCTATGGTTTTTCCAGTAGTCATGTATGGATGTGAGAGTTGGACTGTGAAGAAAGCTGAGCGCCAAAGAATTGATGCTTTTGAACTGTGGTGTTGGAGAAGACTCTTGAGAGTCCCTTGGACTGCAAGGAGATCCAACCAGTCCATCCTGAAGGAGATCAGCCCTGGGATTTCTTTGGAAGGAATGATGCTAAAGCTGAAACTCCAGTACTTTGGCCACCTCATGTGAAGAGTTGACTCATTGGAAAAGACTCTGATGCTGGGAGGGATTGGGGGCAGGAGGAGAAGGGGACAACAGAGGATGAGATGGCTGGATGGCATCACCGACTCGATGGACATGAGTTTGAGTGAACTCCGGGAGTTGGTGATGGACAGGGAGGCCTGGCATGCTGCAATTCATGGGGTCGCAGAGTCGGACACTACTGAGCGACTGAACTGAACTGAATGTCTGAATCCTCCAATTAACTTCTTTTGCATACTTGGATTTAATGATGAATTTTAATTCACTGGGGTCTTGTGGTATGAAGAATTCTAAGATGATCTGCCGTGACCCATGCCTTTGTATAATCCCTATCTTTTAAGTATGACAGGGGACCTGTATTTTGTAACCAATAGAATATGGCAAGGGTGAGGATATATTGAAGATGTAATTAAGTCTCACATCAGTTGATTTTAAGTTAATTAAAAGGGTGATGATCCTGAACTTGGGCCTGACCTAATTAGGTGAGAGTTTTAAAAGGAGCATCTAGAAATCAGAGAGTCTCACTGTTGCTAGATTTGAAGAGGTAGACTGCCATGAATTGTGTAGATTTAAGGAATAAATTCTATCAACAACCTAAAAGGGAGTTTGGAAGCAGATCCTTCCCTAGTTGAGCTTCCAGATGAGAATGCAATCCAGCCGACATTTTGATTTCAGCTTTCAGATGCTGAGCAGAAGACCTGGCTCAATTGTGCTCGGACTCCTGATTACAGAAACGGTGACATAGTAACCATGTTGTTTTCAGCTGCTAAATTGGTGGTAATTGGTTATGCAGCTTTGGAAAACTGCTACAGGTCTCAGAGCAGGAGCATAGCCTATGAAGAGGTAGTTAAGTGTAATAAGTGTAATAGAGTAGCATCACCCCTATCAAGGGCAGTGGTGCGAAGCTGGGAGTCAGCAGCAGTCCTTTCATCCTCCCAGGTTTCTGAGCCAAAAAACAGGAACTCTGAATGTTTCTGCTGTTCAGTAACTTTTCCAGTAAATCCATAAGCCTGGATACTCATATTTTTAATTCAGTTCTCAACACAAAAGGAAGGACTGGACAACTTTTTTGATCCTCTTCAGTCACAAGACATAATCACCATCATTGATCCTCAACCTAAAGCTATCATGGATTCCTGAACTGCACCTGGTTGCACAATATATAGTTACCATAACAGAACTTTCCTTCTGAATAACCTGAACAGCTCCTATGGAAAATGTTTCATGAGGATGGAGAAAGTATGTATTGTTGAGGGGGAAACTGTAGAAAGATTAAATGGTTCCCCCAAAGTCAAATCAAGAATAGACCACAGCCTTGGGTTCCTAGGGGAAGTCCAACATTAAACTGAAAGCAGGGAAACTAATGCTTTGGTTTCTTCAGTTTTGGAAGCCTGAGTGTTCATTTCATCCTATTTCATGATTTTAAACTGCTAGTCCTCAGCACCTTACCAGATTACACACATTTTGAGGACAGAAATTAGAAAAATAAAGCTTCAAATATTTTTTAAATGAATGACTCAATCAAAACATACAGGAGCTTCAGGGAAAATGGTCCAGATTTGGTCAGTTCAGAAAAGTCTGGGAGATACCAGGGGATTTTTCAGGTCCTCTAACCAACAAGTTCTATCTCAGGCTCACCACAAAGCGGAGACATTCAGAGAGATATAGGGGGAATTCATCAGAATCATCCAAGAAACTTGTTTACAATGGAGATTTTAGGTGCACCCCCTGAAATTCTACTTTAGAAGGTCTGGGGTGGGCCTAGGGATCTGCTTTTTAACTATCACTCTAAATGAGTCTGACGCAGGTAGGCTCCACTATTGGAGAGACATCAATTACATTAGAAATAAGATATCTATATTGGCTATTCTCAGCAGAGTTTTGTGTGCTTGCAAAAATTTCAAAACTCCTTATAAACAAGACAGCATTGCTAATAAGGAAATTGAGGAATCGTGTGGTTAAATAAATTGCCCAATATTTACCATCAACTTGCTGTGTAAGCCAAGAACAGAGGGAAAAAAAAAGCAAAACAAAACACAATCCTCTGAGGCTTCTCACACCCCCCTCTCCCACCCCATTCCATGTCCTAAGAAAACTCGAGCAGAAAATAACAGAAGGGCCCTTGGACTATGTTGATATTGGCAGCAAAAGCACATCCAGTTATTCAGTCTCAATAAAAGAACATTTTTCAAATCTTTCAAAGCCAGCCACACTAAGGCTATAATGAGTTTACCTCATTTTACTCTATGCAGCCAGAACCACTCAAGGAAGGCAGGTCTGAACTAGTCTTTGGGAAATCATGCTGGCATTAATATAAAGAAGATTTAAAAGCCCTCCAGACATCTGGTCTGACTTAATAGATCTCTTGGTGCTTTCTGGATTCTTTAAATGTTAACCAGGAGGTCATATGCTTAACCCTCTTTTCTTTCCTATAGATATAGACAAGTCGATTATCCAAATCCAGTGAGCCCAAAGAATCACAATTATATCTGGTTTCATAGATCGATTGATTAATGTGTTTCTGTATGTGTATGCATTTATAAATTGATTCTCCCAGAAGTGACTTTTGGAAGCTTATAAGGACTCAAAATATGAGGCAAAGAAGAAATTAGAATCAAGATTCTAAAGAGAGAATGAGAAAACCATGGGCTTCATTTTATCTAGTAGATATAGCCCTAGAAATAAAATGTATATAAATCTAATAAATCCTTTTTATTTGCATTATCATTTAGAGTGTGTTTTATCAGTACCCTCTTTTCAATCGGCAGTGGTGCCTAATCCTTCTAATTTGTTTCCCTACTCCTATTTCAACCTTTTCATCAAGTAATAAATAAATCAAAAAAATACTTAAAAGCATCCTGGAAAATCCCTAAAGGATATTAGAATATCACACTTTAATGTCATGATTTCTTTGGAAATAGGAGCATTCCTGACCAAGTTTACTTGTCAAGCTCAAATTCTCCCCATCTGAGCCCGGCTTCCCCACAAGGGAATCAGGTGTTCAGGCAGTCTTGCTGGCAGGGCAGCCCGGATGAAGGGGCAGAGTCGGCCAGGAGCTGGGTTGTGAGGTGGGCAAAGAGGGGCTCTCTTCTTAGGCTCTCCAGGGCCCCCGCACCTACAGACTCTCTTTGATTATGTAACCCCTTGAAGGCCCCATATTTAAAAGCTTGGCATTCCTATACAAAGTGCCCTGATGAATAAAAATTAATTTTTCAACTTACATTTCATTTATTCCTTAATTCATTGAACAAACAAGTTCTGAGGTCATACTGCATGCCAGACATTGAGCTGTCCCTTTGTATATGAGGATGAATAGTCTGGTCTCTGCCTACGAGACGTTTATACTCTGACAACAAACTGTGCAGGCAAATGGGACCTGCCAAAGGTTACGCAGTCTGCACTCTATACTAGGGGTCTGAAATGCAGCCTACCTTTGACTCTGCTCACCAACTCATAATCCCTAGCTCAGGGCTGCTTTTCTCCAGAAAACTATAAGAAACCTTTGTCTACTCCAAAAAGATTCCTATGGGCTATTAGTGACCCTGCATACAACTAGTTACGAGTCTGCTCTGTGGAGTCAAGAAAGGCTTTAGAGAGGACACTATTTGTGCCAAGCCTTGAAGGATTTGTAGGTGTGTAGGGTTTTTCTGGTTCAACAACAAAGAGAAGGACGTTCCCAGCAGACTGCCTGGAAGCGAGAGGAAGCACTGCAGGAAACTTGAGAACTAAAGTGCTTGAGTGACAGGAGCTCAGACTGGATGTGAATGCAGAGACCTTTTCCATCCATTCCATGCATTAAAGGCAGCTAGTGAGTGGGTGTGGAGCATGAGGTGGCACAGGCGCTGTTAAACACAACAGGCAATAGAGGAAATAGAGAAGGATGAAGGTGATGAATTTAGAGCTTGTAACTGGCATGAGAAATACACAGTTACCAGTCACACAGAGTGACCAATTCAACTGAAGTAATTCAGTGATTGCTTTGTTAGCCTAAATTTATTAACACAAATAAAGCTATAACTTTTGTCATGACTTTTATAAATATTCGCAATTTCTCTTTTATCCCCACTAATATTTTCTTAGACCATGGGATTTAGGACAGGAATTCTCACTAAGACTAGTTCACAAGTATTTGTGCAATCTTGGTGTCACAGTACAACCCTGACTCTTACCAGGTGTTCAGTAAATGTGAAACAACGGAAAGGAATTCTATGGCACTTACTACACCCACTACCCGTGTGTGATACACCATTTGGCAATGATGTTGGTTATCTGTTCATTGAAATATCTGTTAGTCCCTTCTCTAGGTTTTAAAGTCCATGTTGACAAGAGATCAACTTATATCTCCCACAAGGTAACTAGTATCTAAAGGCTTATTAAAGGAATTAGATTACTAACTAATATCTTATTCTAAAGTCTTATTAGGTTGCCTGGGTTAAAATGAACTGGATCTATAAATACAGTGTAGAATGTTCCTCCTGAATAGGGGATAATCAGCAGAAGAAACTCTTCAAACTGTGCCTGGTAAGCAGGTCATGTCTCACCTGTGGGTAGCCCTGGGAAAAGATGAAGAGTACATACTTTTCAAATGTAAGAATTTAAACCCAACAGAAGAAAACCCAGTTAGGAGTAGTTCCAGATTGAGAACTCAAACAAAATACAAATATCCTGGCTGGATACAGCACATTTCTTAAATATCTAAAAATTGTAAAATGCCAGGTGAGCTCTGAAGGCTAGGGATTAGTGACAACAGTCAAAACAGCTGAATTAATTGAATGATGTGTTAGGCATCATTTTAAGCACTTTGCCCACTGTAAGTGATGGCAAACCTAGGTAGCACATTAAAAAGCAAAGACGTCTATTATACAGAGCAAAGTAAGTCAGAAAGCAAAACACCAATACAGTATATTAATGCATATATATGGAATTTAGAAAGACGGTAATGATGACCCTATATGCGAGATAGCAAAAGAGACACAGATGTAAAGAACAGACTGTTGGACTCTGTCGGAGAAGACGAGGGTGGGATGATTTGAGAGAGTAGCATTGAAACATGTATATTAGCATATGTGAAATAGATCGCCAGTTCAGGTTCGATGCATGAGGCAGGGTGCTCAGGGCTAGTGCACTGGGATGACCCTGAGGGATGGGATGGGAAGGGAGGTGGGAGGGAGGGTCAAGATGGGGAACACATGTACACCCATGGCTGATTCATGTGAATGTATGGCAAAAACCACCATAATATTGTAAAGTAATTAGCCTCCAATTAAAATTAAAAAAAATACACACACACAAAAAAAGCAGACATCACTTCGCCAACAAAGGTTCATATAGTCAAAGCTAGGGTTTTTCCAGTAGTCATGTATGGATGTGAGAGCTGGACCATAAAGAAGGCTGAGTGCCAAAGAATTGATGCTTTTGAACTGTGGTACTGGAGAAGACTCTTGAGAGTTCCTTGGACTGCAAGGAGATCAAATCAGTCAATTCTAAAGAAAATCAACCCTGAATACTTACTGGAGGGATTGATGCTGAAGCTGAAGCTCCAACACTTTGGCCACCTGATGTAAAAAGCTGAGTCATCAGAAAAGACCCTGATGTTGGGAAAAGATTGAAGGCAGAAGGAGAAGAGAGCAGCAGAGGATGAGATGGTTAAGGGCATCACCGACTCAATGGACATGAATCTGAGCAAACTCTGGGAGACAGTGAAGGACAGGGAAGCCTGGCATGCTGCAGTCCATGGGGTGGCAGAGAGTCGGACATGACTTAGCAACTGAAAAACACCAAAACATCTCACTTCATCTCCAAAACAACTTTGTAATGTAATTACTAGCGCCTATCCCAATTGTTTAGATGAAGGTATAAAGACACAAAAGTGATTTTGGCATATCTTGTCTGGAATGGTTCAGAGTCATATGTTAAACTTAAGAGCTTACCAAAAATATTATGTGCTATGGCTTAGCATGACCGGCAAAGCCACATTCAATTCAAATAAGCTCCTTGTTCTCACAGGATTAGATCCTAGAGAGGGGAGATAGTCAGTAGGTATACAATGACAGAACAGAAGTAAGTCCTAGACAGAAATAAGGTATAACAGAATGATAGGTACACTGGGAGCAGAGCCTGGAGGGCCTTTCTGAGCACTGAGCTGAGTCCTTAGGGATGACAAAGCCAGTCACATGCAGAACCAGCAGAAAAGAGATGGGGCAGCAAGTACTAGAGCCTTGAGGCAGAGTTAAGTTTGGTCAATTTGAGGAACAAGGAGGAGGCTGGTGGCTGCAGCAGGTGAGGGGAGAGCATATGAGTGGAGGCTGGGGTAGTAGGCCAGACCAGGCCACCCACCTGGTAGTCAGTCCTCGGCAAGAAGTCTGGATTTTACTATAAGTCATTGATGAGTATAAGTAGGGGAGGGAGGTGATATGGAGATTTCAGAAGCTCACTTTGGTTGCTGAGCGCAGAATGAACTACAGTATCTATATACAGAAATAACCATGTAGACAGCAGTCTATGGCAATAGCCTCGTGGAGAGGGGCTTGTGCGGTGGACTACGGTGGTGGAAAGAGATGAGCCCAAATTAGTTTTTGGTCTTGAAGCCACAGAGAAGGGGATGACCAAGTCCTTATCAGTAGTAATGTTTGTCATTCACAAATACATACTTTATGATTTACAGCTGTTGTGACTTGAAAGACTCGATTCTGTTGAAAGCAACAGTGAAAACTATCAATACTTTTACTTCATTTAGGAACTACAAATTATTTCAATAGTATTTTACATTATTTACTGCAGTTCTTTTTTTAGACAAAGTATGCTTTATGAACATTTTATCCATTTCCCAAGGTAAAGACCAATCCAAAAGGTATAGCATATTTAAGCATCTTTAATAAAGTAATACTCCTAGTCATCATGGGTATATCTTTGTTAGCACATGCTGATTCAATGGCAGGATACAATAAAACCTTAAAATATTATTATTAGAGAGCATGAATTGAGTAAAAAGGAAGAAAGGGAAAGAGTGGGAGATGGCCTTATATAAGAGATTAAACCATGGAGCAGACAACTTTATTATAGAGAATCTTCTGCCAATTTCCTCTCAACCAAGGCCCCTCAGCTGACCAGCACATGGTGGGGAGTTGGGAGACCAGGGAGGGATGCCCCAAGACAAGTACAAAAACGAGGTGGCACCAAGGGATCCTTACAGTGTCTGTCTCTTGTTCTGAACTTTTTTTTAATTAAAGAGAGTGACATGAGCTCCTCACTTACTTTCCTATTTCCTAGTTTACAGTTCAATTTGCCAGTAGACAATGCTATCTGTACTAGAGGAGGAAGCGCTGAATTACTGATGACACTGTAAAGCAATATTTCATGGCACTGAAAGATGTTCATGATTAGTGATATTTGGTAAACAAAAAGCAGGTCATAAACAGTATATATGCTCTGATTGTATCTTGTTTTTAAATGTGTGTCATGTATGTGTATGCTGTATACAAATGAGTAGAAGTATGTTTAGAGGTTATCTCAGTAGTGGACTTTATATATTTTTATTATATATTACTATAATATTTATTAATTATATTATAGTATATTAATGATATACTATAATGCATACTAATTTTATTATATATTTTATTATATATTACTATATATGTATTTATATTATATACCCATCTTTTTATTTTTAACTTCTTGGCATTTTTGTGAAAATTTTACATGGGTCTTCCCTGGGGGCTCAGATGGTAAAGAATCTTCCTGCAATGTGGGAGACCCAGGTTCAGTCCCTGGGTTGGGAAGATCTCCTGGAGAAAGGAATGGCTACCCACTTCAGTATTCTTGCCTGGAGAATCCCATGGACAGAGGAGCCTGGCGGGCTACGGTCCATGGGATCACAAAGAGTCAGACATTACTGAATAACTAACACTTTTCACTTTTCTTTACATAAGATTAAAAAGTGAAAAAATGTCTGGCAATACAGGGGTTAGGGAGGAAGAGGTACAAACTTATGTAAAAACTAAGCTCTAAGGATATATTGTACAACATTGGGAATATAGCCAATAATTTATAATAACAATAAATGGAAAATAATCTTTAAAATTGTGAACCACTATATTGTATACTTGTAACTTACATAATATTGTATTATCAACTATACATCAATTAAAAATTTTTTAAATGGAAAAAAATTTATCTTTAAAAATTATTTTATCTTTTAAAGTTCTATTCCACTGGAAAAGCTGTCTCACTGAGACACTCATTTCATAATTAACTCTTACATTTTATTTTTTAATTTGGGTCAGCATTGCATTTATAATCATCTCCAGACACAGCCATTTTCTAAAATGAGTGTTTCCCTCTTTGGGCAAAACCAAACACTCCCCAATTACGAAAGCAGCTCTCCCACTGCCTACTGGGCAAGAGCCTCTGGGAAGAACACATAAAGTCTACACCACCCTGGGAGAGAGGATCTGACCTGCATTTTCCTGTGGGCAAGGAGCAGCCTGTTTTTCAGAATGTTTAAGACAGCATTTGCCATAAAGTGAATTTATAGTTTCCTAAGCCCATCAGAGCACAGGGGACAGGAAATCTACAGAAATGCAAAATACAGAGCTAACTACCAACTAGGAAGCAGAGGAAGTGCAGTAATGTGTTCAAGTTAGACACCTCCACAGAGACACCAGCCTATCTCCATCATTATTTATCATCTGGTCTCTGGTTACTTTATTACCAAAAGATAGAAAAAGAGAGCCACGGATTCAACTTGTTCTGGCTTCACAGACACCCCTATATACTTTAATACACTTTTTGGCCCACACTGTGAGTACCATTATTTACTGCTACCGCAATGAGGACTAGAAAGTCTGAGAGAAGAACGAGCCTCATTTGCTTCCTTGAAAGGCTGAAAGGCCCTCAGTCATCCATGTCTAGAATAAGATGCCCTCCCTTCTACTGGGGCTGCCTGTCCTCATCCTTTACAGCTACTTCCACTTCTACCTCTCCAGGGTACAGCCTCCCCTGCCTGACACAAGATGATGCCAGACTTCTTAGGGAATACACATTTTAAGGAAGAAGCATATCCATTCATTTTGTATCCAGTGTGTACAATGTCACATTTTTAATGTTAGACATCATCTCACAAATAAGAAAAAGAAATACATTGGGGTTGAATAGCTTGGTACAGACCAGTTCTTTAGTTCTACGACTTAAACCTAGTAGGAAACAGCAGGAATGATGGCTTTAGTGTATCTGTGCTGATAGTAGGAAAAAATGGGCTCAGTCATAAATACCATCTCTTTAGACCAGAGCCAATCTTAAAGATCTTTTTGGCACTTAACACGCCATGATGTGTTTCATGATGACAGTTATCAGTGAAGAAATCACTTCTGATAAAACTGTATGGTCATGAGTTGAAGTTCTCCTTTTATGTTTTTCTTCCAATGTACTACTTTTGTGAAGCAGATTTTAATAGTTTCAGCAGTATGGTGGCTCCCAGAAGAATCATAATAAAAGGTTTAAAAGAACAAAGAAAACATACTATCCTTAAGGACTTTCATGCACATTATTCTCAAAAATACTCCTTGAGCATGGCATTGTTATTTCTATTTTTCAGAGATGGATCCAGGCTTTTAGGATCACATAACTAGTGTATCAAAAGGCTTAAATCTGCACTCTTATCTCCTAACAAGGCTATGTAAGTTGATGAACTGGTGAAGTAGAATAGTCAAGTAGCTCTTTCCTCCCACTGGACCTAAAACATTAGAGCCTGTTACAGGCAAGGTATGAAAATGGTCTGCTTGCCTGATGTGCCTCATATCATCTTTATGTATGACTTTTATAATCTGGGTAGAACTGGAATCTAGAACCTAGAGCCTCAGGTCACAATGAAGAAAGGAAGAAACAACAATGCCTGTTACCCAACTCCATGTATGCAATGCTATGAAGAACCCCACCATTTATGATGAGTCAAGTATATGAACTTCCTGGAACTCCGGGGGAAGTAGACAAGTAAATACGGCCTGACCCCCAAGATTCTTCAGCAACCTGTCAGTGCTACTTATTGATGAACTGAACCTAACAGACCACCCTTTCCCTGGCCATTTAAAGGTGGAGAAACAGGCTGAGAGATTAAGTGGTCTTTTCTGGTCCCAGAGTCAGCTGGTGGCAGAGGTGGGCAAGAAATCCCAACCTCCCAAGAACTCCAGGTCTTCTAACTTCCAACCCTGCGCTCTTTCCAATAAGCTGCAGCCTGACATATATTACAGATGATGAGGGCAGAAGTCATAATGGCAGCCATCATCATCTGGGCCAGGGTCAGCAGTAAATGTTTTATATGCATGATTTCATTTAATCTTCAGAATTACTGACCTATAATGTAGATGAGGACACAGAGGTTCAGAAAGATTAAGCAACTTCTTGAAGACTACACTGCAGGCAAGTAACAGAACTGGGGTAGAGCTTAGTCTCTCTGAAGCTAAAGTTTGTTGTTTACACCAAATTGCCTTTCTCTGTTCACCAGGTTTGGTGAAAATTTCAGTGATTAAATATATCTTCCTACTATCACAGTTTATTCCATCTACTTTACAAAAGTAAATCTTTACCAAAACAGATTTCAAGAGAAAGAACACAATTCATCTGTCCTTTCTTGCCTCTTTAATGCATCTTTGAGTTTCTCAGAAAGGTGAAAGGCCCTGCTCAGAGAGTGTAAGTCTTCTTTTGTGTTGCAAATGTGGTTTAAGCAAGAAAAGCCATGTTTCAGACATAAGGAAAATAAAATAAAATTCTTCTTTAAATAATGAAATTAAATCTTTTACATTTGGAACACCAAGTCAGCAGCTAGCTAATACTTAGATGTTTGCATGCAAGCACCTCTGTTCACAAATTGAGATGTACCCAAAGAGGTGGCTCAGGTCAGCCCTGAGTGAGCTCTATTCATTGCTCTCTCTGTATCTGTATTTTCAGCACCACTTTTTTACATGTTTATGCTTAGAACGCTATTCTTAAAAACCAGTGCCTTACAACTGCTAAGAAGTCAGTCTTCTTAATAAGTTTCTCAAAGTCATCTGTACAGTTGTCTTGGAATCCCCAGGGGATGGTTCCAGAACTCCCTCAGAGATACCAAAATCCATGGATGCTCAAATATAAAATGGCATATTATTTGCATCTAACCTATACACGTCTTCCTGTATACTTTGAATCATCTTGTGTTCAGTTCTGTATGACTCTTTGTGACTCCATGGACTGCAGCATGCCAGGCTCCTCTGTCCATGGGATTTTCCAGGCAAGAATACTAGGTTGCCATTTCCTACTCCAAGGGATCTTCCCGACCCAGGGACTGAACCCATGTCTCTTGTATCTCCTGCACTGGCAGGTGGATTTCTTACCACTGAGCCATCTGGGAAGCAAGTCATCTCTAGATTGCTTGAAATACCTAGTACAATTTAAATGCTAAGTAATAGTTTCCAGCATGCAGCAAATCCAAGTTTTGTTTTCTGTCACTTTCTGGAAACTTTTCAAAAAAATATTTTTGACCTGTAGTTCTTGGGAATCTGTGGTTGGCTGAATCCGTAGATGCAGAACTCATGGATACAGATGGCTGACTGTACTTAAACTCAGGATAACATCATCAGGAACTTAATATCACTTGGGAAGATTAAACCTCCCCAGAAAGCAGTTTTATTAGTAGTAAAATGAGAGGCAATCTGAAATCCTTTTTACTCAAATATTCAATATGTTACTGCTGATTGACAAAGGAGTTCTGAAACGAACTCTTCTCTGTTCCTCTTTATTTGCTCCCTGCTTTTCTTCTGCTTCAGTTCCAGTTTGCTCCATTCAATCCAGTTTTTAAATTCACAGATGCTGCCTTACTAGTCTTTTATATTTATTAGTAGCAGCAGAAAAGCAATTTTTTCCACTCAAGGAAATATATCATTTTATTATGAATGAGAGTACAATGCAGAGAGCATTTACAAGGTGGTAAGGTGTGTATGATAGATTGAAGAGACATATTTACATGATTTAATTTTCCTTAGAAACCACAATGGTCATTTTTAGTGAAGGGATTTGAAATAGTTACCAATGATAAACTTAAAACTAGAGCATCTGAAACATAAATTAGAGCTACAAGTACGACAACATTGCTTCTCCTATTGCTAACAAATGCTTTGGTTCTGTTGTGTTTTGTATTTTAAGATATGTACATATGTACTTCAAGTATGATCAGGAATATCTTTCTTTCCATCATTTAGAAAGGTAATCCAAGATCAATTCATGCTAAAAGCTTTTTCCATTCTTCCAAACTTTCAACATAAAAACGGCAATAGGTCAACATACACTTAAGCTCAAGTTCCCCCCTACAGCACTGTAGTGACAGTAAAGAGATGTCCTCACTTTACCTGGGAAGAGCAGTGATTTTCCCCCATTTCTCCACACAGAATCTTCTTGGGCCATTACTGCCTCGGAGAGAAGCAAATCCTTCATAGGGAATGCTGGATGTGCCTGTAACAAACTATCAACCGAAGAAAACAGAAGAAGGTGAAGCCAAGACACCAGTCTCTAGGAAAGGCTGGCATCATTCATATACAGAGGTGCTGGGGAAGAGCAGCATGGTGCTCACTGGTGGTAAAGCTCAAAAGATTAAAACCATAGGGACAGAATAACTATCATGTGAGAATTCTGACAAAGAGCTGGAGAATCCCAAGGAAGGACAGTGCATTATAAAGGGAAAGGGGATGTAGACGGTTTGTAGAAAATACAGCATCCTATATAGCCTTTAACTTAGAAGCTTAAACCACTGATACTTTCCATTAGAGATTAATAAAATGGACGTGTCAATTAACCTAAGTCTACTTAGCATCAGTCCTGATCAATTTGAGGTGAATGAAAAACAAAAAGAACTTCTAGGTCTGCAAATTTGAGACTCAGATCTGTAATCCAAAGGAGCTAAGATCCAGCCTACTTGTAAGATTTTGTCTGAGCAAACAGAAGGCTTCCTCATGTCTGATATTTCTTTTAGCTGCAATCAACAAACAAGTTCCCTGTATAACTATAACACCATAAGAAAATAATGAGTTAGTTTTCCCAGTATTCTTAAACTTCAATGTTATCTCAAATTTGTGGAAAGTTAGATGGAAGAAAAGAAGGGACTCTCTTTCAAGGAACTGGATCATTTCTTGATAAATGAGACTGAAGATTATCTCTTTCTGTTGCCAGAGATGCTGGCCTGCAGAATACTTGGAGGGCCTCTGGATGAAGGGATCAAACTGCCCTGAAGGTGGATGTTGTTCTGAGGACTCTTGGATGGCAATCGGTACTTCCTCACAACTCTGAGATGCTTGGACTAGTTAGAGATGTTCTGCACAGTGATGGAACCAAAGAACCATGCAATCAGAAGAGTCTGAGAACAGTGTACTCAGAATATGCAGATAAACATGGGATATATTTACTGAGTATACTTAGCCATTATTAAAAATATGAAATTCCAACAATAATTAATGCATTAAAAAGATTAACTAAAGGCATCTTACCTGTAACAACCTCAGTCGTTGTTCATTGTTGAATCTTTCCACTGCAGCCCAGAACCACCGAATTACAATGTGATTGTCATGATATCCTATCAAACCAATCATGAAAGGTAGTATTACTTTGAGTTTTCTATCTTAAGTCACTATGACCATGGCATGTCAACAAAAGACTCTCGGACATAAATCATCATCTTGGATTCATTAAAGATTATTTACAATTTTAGACCAAGGAATAACACTGTTAATGTGATCACGAGTGTCAAAAGTAAAACAAAACACTAAATGGAACCAAGAAATCTGTTTCCATTTAGAGGTCACTAAATGAACCTAGCGGAGAGAACAAGTGAGTTATAGTCAACCATATCATTTTTGAAAAATATAGTTGCTGGTATTGGAAATGCTTGAACCTTTCATTCCTTCATTTAAGAAATAATTTTCTATAGGAGTCTGAGCAAACTCCAGTAGATAGTGAAAGACAGGGAAGCCTTGCGTGCTGCAGTCCACAAGGTCACAAAGAGTTGGATACAACTGTGTGCTGAACAACAAACCACCATGCCAAGCACTGTATTACGTCTGAGGGTTGAGGGAACAATAGCAAAGAAAATAGATCTGCACAGGGCTTCTGGTAAAGAGAGAGACATAAATCAAATAATTATACAAATAAACATATATTGCAAACTATTTTAAAACTATATATAATGTTCATATTTTAAAATCAAATTACTTTTTGTTAACAAAAAGGGAAAATAATTATACTACTTTCATTTCTTCAATGAGTAAATTTCAAATAATCATCAACCTAAATGTTATTTTTATTCCACACTGTAGTAGAGTTTAATAAAATGTCAATAGTATCATCCCACAGGAGGATTAAGGGAGTAGCTGCTGCTGCTGCTAAGTCGTGTCAGTCGTGTCCGACTCTGTGCGACCCCATAGACGGCAGCCCACCAGGCTCCCCTGTCCCTGGGATTCTCCAGGCAAGAATACTGGAGTGGGTTGCCATTTCCTCCTCCAGTGCATGAAAGTGAAAGTGAAGTCGCTCAGTCGTGTCCAACTCTTAGCGACCCCATGGACTGTAGCCTACCAGGCTCTTCCGTCCATGGGATTCTCCAGGCAAGAGTACTGGAGCGAAGGGAGTAGCAGTGGATTCCAAAAACTCAGTGGAGAAAAATTAAGTTCAGAGAGAAGTTTGACAAAGATTACAGCACAGTTAGTGATTCAGACCAGCTGAGTGACATATTCAGGGTGCAGAGAGCTACTCTAATTCTGAATCAGTAGCAGTTAGTCCTGAAGAGAAGGTGGGTAGAAATCATTTTCCTGCAAATTTTTCCTCACATGGGTTTTGAGGGGACTCTTGCCTTACTGTTTACCATTTGGTCAGTGATGCCCTTTGGAGAAGAAAGGGATCCAAATGGAGGGTAAATACAACTAGATTGGACACGGAAATCCAGAGGCTCATTGTCCTACCTTTGGCAAAGATTAGCTATTTGGTGCTGAGAAAAGAGTTTTGTCATCTATAAAATAAATGCATTGGCTCTTTAAAGCTTTAAAGTTTTCTGACCCTTTGAACTGGCCCTTTTATGCCTCTCCTTTGCTGTCTGTGCCAAAACCATTTATAGAAGGAGCAGGAGTGAAAGTATCTCGTCATATTCTCTACAAACAGCTGCCCTGTGAACATATGGCAAATGGCAGCAAAGCCGCCCCTTCATTCAGTGCCAACTAGCTGGGTTAGCAAACATGGCAACTGGGTATCTTGCCCTTTTCCTGACCCTCCCTCCCCCCAGCACTCTGTTCCCAAGGATTTTATTTGATAAGATTGACAATAAGCAAAGAAATAGGTACTTGATTCGTCATACACAGAGAATAAAAGTCTATCCTATGTAAACACAAAACCAGCTGATGTGATTGAATGTTATTAGAATCTCCTGGGGCTGTGCGTGGTGGGTAAAAGAATGAGCTAATAGTATTTATGGTAACACATAAGTTACGCAACATGTTGGAGAAATTGTATTTTAGTGAATGAAACTGGTTTAGTTAACAGTTATAACAGCCAAGGCCTATGTGGATTGACAGAGGGTCAACTGGCAAAGACTTATTACAGCAACTGGACTTCAGAAATAGCAGCAATGGACACTGCAGTTTAATCCTGCCTTTCAGAGAAAATGGGCAGGCAAAGCCAGCCCAGGGCAATAGTGATGGACTGGAAGAGCTGAGCATAAGCCAAAATAAAAGCATCTGAGCCAATGTTAAGGTATATCTTTACTCCATAGTTTTAAGTTTTTTTTCCTTTAAATCTCTGTTTCAGTTTACTGATAACTGGAGAACTGCTCAGCTCTAATTTTAGTCTGCTAAGTGATTAATTCAGTGACTTAAAGCTTGTATTCTTCACTCTCTAAGTTCACAATTACTGTTCACCTCTTACATTCTAAGTTAAAAGACAAAAGCAAAACCCAACTGTCATTTATCATGACTTTCTGAAGACTTAATAACACTACAATAAATTTCAGAAAATGTATTTGTTCTTTGTTTGAAACTATTGAATAAAACTAACTCTGGGTTAGCATCAGATCCCTTTCCAAGTGTATTGATTCAGCAATCAAATCACAGTGGCTTTAATGCCAACTGCTAATTGAAAACTTGTACTGATCTATAGAAATGCCAGCCCTAAAGCTTCCTATCTGGTGACATGTCCAGTTTTAAGCTGCTTCCCTAGTGGCTCAGCAGTAAAGAATCCACCTGCAATTCAGGAGATGGAGGAGATGTGGGTTTGATCCCTGGGTGGGAAAGATCCCCTGGAAGAGGGTATGGCAACCCACTCCAGTATTCTGGCCTGGGAAATCCCATGGACACAGGAGCCTTATGGGCTACAGTCCATAGGGTCACAAAGAGTCAAACATAATTGAAGACACTGGGCACGCATACAGTTTTAAGCTAATCTTACAGCAGTTTCCTTTTTGGTTGAACCTAATGCTTGAATTCTAAAAGGGCTTGTTCAACAAATTTGAAATCTGAGAACTGTATCTTATATTCATGAGTTTCAACTGTGAATTACAACTGGTAAGTAGTTCAAGTGAAATGCAGAAAAACTATGTTTGCTCATTAAGAAGTTAAGAGGTGTGCCTCTTCAGGTTTGAGAATGAAGACAGAATAGGTGGAGTCTAACCAGTCCAATATGAGCTCCTTGATGCTTCACTAACAACACCATAAAACAATTAATTACTGTTCCTATGGTCATATTTCCTCACCAACAATTAAGACTTAAGACATCCTTAGATGGTGCGTAAACAGTCCTCCTTCCACTTGACAGATGAGACAGCTAGGGGAAGAAGGGCATGTACTTGCCCATGGTCTCAAAGGAGAGTGTGTCAGACCTATGATTAGACTGCAAGTGCCTCTGCCTGTCCTGGATCCAGATCCACGTGCTGAACCACTTGCCTCCCTTTAGTCTGAAACTTAAAATCCAGCCATCTTTAAGTCAAATTTCACCTCCTCTGTATTCTGTGTTGTTTCTCCAATCACTTAGGTCTATTTCAGCTGTGCCTGCGATGACCAGTTCTAGTTCTCTTGCATCAAAAACAGATACCAGCCTGGCATCCACCACCTGTGGAATAAAAAGAATATAGGACATGGCTTAAGAACCTGGAGAAGCCTCAGCTACAATTACACTTCATCAAAAAAGGAGGGCACAAGGAGTGTTGGGAATACATGGATGTATTCTGTGGAGGCACTTTTAAAACTGTAAAGTTCTCTACAAATATATTTTTAGTACAAGGTTGATGAAATTTTCAACAGAATTTTTGTTTTATAATTGGTCATTAATGAATTCTTTTCTTTTTCTTTTTTTTTTTTTTTCTCTTGGAGAAGATCTAGTGCTCCAGTCATTTTCATAGTTTATTTTTATTTTAGCTATGGGGGCTTTTTCACAAAAGAAGTCACATGAAATACTTGTAACAACTCATTCTGACCCTCAGATACTATCATTTGCATGCTATCTCACTAGCATGAGATTTGATTACCCATATCTAAGCATGAGTAAGATGCATGACTTAAATGTTATTACTGGTCATTCAACTCTCAAATGCTATTTGAATTCAGGTCATTTTATTTCAATGATTTCTTGTAACAGGGCAATAAATTTTTTGTATTCTTGAAACATACAGGAAAAATTGTTGAAGTGTTTAAATTGAATTAGCAACAGTAAATACAACAAAAGAGAAATGAGACTATGACACATATGAAGTAGAATGAGAGGGACCAAGGTATAACTGGGGTCAGCCGAGAACCCCACTCTAGCTGGTTGTCTTTACCTCATAGAAGCCACGCACTAAGCTCTCTGTCTGCTGCACGACACCCCTCTCAATCCTCCATTTCACCATCCTCTCAATGTACTCCTTCTTGTTCTTCTCTGTGACTGGGATGTTGGCACCCCCTGGTTTTAATTCTCGTTCAGTAATCTGCGATTAAAAAACAGAAAGGCTGACCATAAAGCAATATGTTTGATGATGTAAGACTACTGCTACCAATGAGCTGGAATCAGCCTCTACCTGTCCCAGCCCTGGGAACATCTTACAAGCAGGAGGTCAGCACCAGCACAGAGTTGGGCGTACAGCGGTGCTCAGGGAAAATGGGCAAAGAGTTGATGTCTGAGCGCCTCCGTGGCTAAATATATACGTGTCACAAGTGCTCCAGGTTAAGCTTTAAATCCACAAATAAATCTTCTAAATGAAAATGAAGAGGTTTCAAATTCTGTGCCACTGCTATTTGAATGTCTGACAAGACATTATCACAAATTTCTTTAGGATTCAGAATCAACTACATATAGAAAGCAAATATTTAGGTAAAGGTCTACCTTAAGGAAGCAGAAATATATTCAAGCAAATGTTAACTTGAGACCTACTTTCCAAAATATGAAATTCAGGAGACCAGCCAGGTATTAATGTCTAACTAAGAATATTACTTATGAACCAGTATACAATTTCTGAAAGAAATCTTTTAACCAACTCTTTTACCAATTAAAAAAAAAAAGTATTTTCAAGCCTTCACCAAAATAGAGTTTACTTTCCCCTAGCTTCAAAACAATCCATTTTAGTTCTTAACTATGAATGAGAATTAAGTACAAGTGCCAATGGAATATTTTAATATTCAACTCTGAGGTAGTATGCATTTTTAAAAACTATATTTTATATCAGATACATTCTAATATCTTATGAGGATATTATAGTTGGAAATAAAAAGAAGATTGCTTACAACACACAAATAGTTATCACTATCTATAAATTAAAACATCTTATAATAACCTTTGTAACCAAGATTATTGTTCAGTTCAGTTCAGTCGCTCAGTTGTGTCTGACTCTTTGCGACCCCATGAATCGCAGCACGCCAGGCCTCCCTGTCCATCACAAACTCCCGGAGTTCACTCAGACTCACGTCCATCGAGTCAGTGATGCTATCCAGCCATCTCATCCTCTGTCGTCCCCTTCTCCTCCTGCCCCCAATCCATCCCAGCATCAGAGTCTTTTCCAAATGAGTCAACTCTTCACATCAGGTGGCCAAAGTAATGGAGTTTCAGCTTTAGCATTATTCCTTCCAAAGAAATCCCAGGGCTCATCTCCTTCAAAATGGACTGGCTGGATCTCTTTGCAGTCCAAGGGACTCTCAAGAGTCTTCTTCAACACCACAGTACAAAAGCATCAATTCTTTGGTGCTCAGCCTTCTTCACAGTCCAACTCTCACATCCATACATGACCACAGGACAAACCATAGCCCTGACTAGACGGAATTGTAACTGTACATAAATCTGGGTTTAAACCACCCAACCAGCCACAAATATATAGACATTTGATCTTAGCCACTGAATTAATCCTTCACCAAGCAATAGTCTTCCCACACACAATCACCATTATTCACAACAGACCTGCCCAAAAACTTCTTCGTTCACAGTGAATGTGAGGTCCAGGATGTCATGGATGTCGTTGTCTTTCATCCACTGCAGGCTCTGATGGAACTCTTCATCAAGGTATTCTAGATCACTCAGGTCACAGAGACTAAGATGACAAAGAGAAACAAATATGTAGGCATGGATATTAGCTAAACCCAGAATCGTGAAGAAACACACTAAGAATTAGTGACAAGTACAATATCAACTAAATAGGCAGTGATTTCTGGAATGTATTTTGTCAAAGTCAGTAACCAAAGCAGTGAAATAATTCAGAAATGTATAAAATTTTAAAATCCTGATATGTAAAATGCCTTAGGAATCACTCAATTTGTTTTATCTTTTACAGACACAGAACTGGAGGTACAAAGAGTGGCTGCCGTTTGCACAGCCACCCACAAATAATGCCCGAGGTAAAACTGGGACTTGGGTTGACAACTTGGGTTCAGTATTCTTTGGCTGGGTTAAACTATTTTAAATTATCATTTTCCTAATTAGAAATTCTTTGTACATTTCTATACTGTACTTTAACTTTTTTTTCCCCAAAGCTTCCCCCCGGCAAAGACTAGAATCTATGATCCACATTCACATATATCCATTTTTTCTTCAGGGTAATTACTCTTTCTATGATTCTGAAAACTGAAAGCCACAGAATTGCTCTACAGTTTTAATAGTTTTCTGTATTTCTCTCTTCTTTCTTCATTGCTGAGAGAAGTTCTACATGAGGTGGAGCTACTATTACATGTCCCTGTTGTAAACGTGGTAGCAACTGATTTGCTTTATTGTTCTGGAATTTCCTTCGCTCAGCCCAGTTTCAAAGATGATTTTGAACTAGTTCAGTCTACACATGTAACAGATACCAAGCATGTGCCAAACATCTTAATAGCTACTTGATAAACAGTTACTGCCCTCAAGGAGCTAATGTAGACCATTAGAGAAACAAAGACACAAATAGATAAGTTGATTTAAGGTGATAAGTAATAGCCTAGGGTGGATAACACATTATTTGTGTCCTTTTTTATATGTATGTTACACTTCAGTTAAAATTTAAAAAGGTACGTAAGGTAGATACTGGGACCTCCCACAGCAAACATGCAAGCCATTTATTTTGACCTGGAGACTGACTGATTTTTCTGATTATATTTTTCATTTAGTAAGACAAACAAATTTCTATATAATATTTTATTGGTTCCATAATGCTTTCACATATAGGGTCTCCACCAAAATGTTACAGAGTAGGAATACTTATCTCAATTTTACTGATGAGAAACTCAGCTCAGGAATGTTATATAAGTTGCCTGATGTCACACAGCCAGTAGGTAGCGGGGACAGAGCTTGAAATCTGATCAATGTTTTAAAAAACATTTTCTCATTTTTAAGTTGAGAAAACTGCAAAGCAGTAACTAAGTCAAGATCAAAAGTGGCTGGGGAAAAGCTGTTTTGATCTCCTGATTTCTTGTCCAGTGCAAATTCTACTCCCTCCCCATCTCCCACAATGGTATTACATTTTCTCCAGCAACAAATGACATCGTCAGTTTACTCTGTAGAGTTGATTTAAGACACAGCTCAACCTAATCCATGAAAACATTTGAAGATCAAAACTAATCTTTGGACTTTTTAAATCTTTTTTGGACTTTAAAATCTTTTTAAATAGATTATTAATCAAGCACTGTAAGTGCCAAGTGTTGAAGCTATAATATCTGATATAAACAACCAAGCTACATAATCATGACCTGGAGATTTAGAAGAAGCTTTTTGGAGTAGATGATACCTATATTAAAGTCTTCAGGATGTTTCAAGCTAAAGAGGTAAAGGGGAATAAATAAAAAGGAGAAAGGGAGAAAAGAGAGGCAGGAGAAGACAACCTGAGCAAAGCACAAAGGGATGGAGTATACAGATATTCCAAGCATATGTGTAGCACCAGAGGGTTAACCATAAGACAGAATATCCAGAGAATGAGGCTGGAAATGTATCTAAAAGCTGGTCTTGAAAGTCATTCTAAGGAGCTTGGTGATTCAGAACTACTGAAAGGTTTTAAAACAGGCAATGACATGATCAGATATGAGGTGTGACTTTAAATTGTTTATCCGGAAGTGGCAGTATAGAGGATTTACTTATAATGGGGGGTGGGGGTGGGTATCATTGGGAGGAAACCAATTAATAGACCACTACAGTAACCTGTCCAAAGTAAGATACGGATTTCAGTTAGAGCACAGCTATCAGGGTAGACTGGGCATGTGTTCGATCGTGCCTGACTCTGCAACCTCCTGGAATGTAGCCCACCAGGCTCCTCTGTCCATGGCATTTTCCAGGCAGAAATATTAGGATAGAGAAGATGAACTTTAGAATTATTGAGGAGGCAAATGTGGAAATGAGTAAACCATTTTAGTGAGTGGGTAAAAAGAAGCATATCTAAAATGAGACAGCAAATGAACTCAAGTTGCAAGATAACTCTGATTCACTGCCAGTCTTGAGGGCCACTAGACGAAAAATTCCTAAGGCCACAAGTTTAGCAGGAAAAACAACCTGAATGATTTGTGACCTGTACCATGGGAATGGGGCAGGAGGTGGGGAAGAGAAGAAACTGTGCTGTGCATTTACTAACCCTGTTTAAGGGTGACTCCCAACTTCTGACCAGGGTGATTTGAGAATGTTGGCACTAAGAACTATGACTAGGCACATGGGGGAAGGTATATTTTTAGGTCAGGAGAAAATGATGAATCTAGTTTTAATCATGTTGGTTTTGAGGTACCTGTGAAACATACAAGAGACATTAAGTAAAATATTGACTGCTTGAGCTTACAACTCAAGAGAGATCATATCCAAGGGTGTGGACTGGAGAGTCAGTAGATGAGACAGCTGAAGAGGTTTCCCATGAGAACATATATATAGACAGAAAAGAGGGGAAACCAGAATGGAAGCTTCAGGAACACCAAGGTTAAAGGGCAAGTCAGGACACCCACAAAGGAGACATAAAAGTAAAAGGTGAACCCAGAGAGCATAGTGTCATGGACACCAGAGAAGGAAGAACTCAAGAAAAATGGATGGGTCTGGGAGGGATCAATACTATCAAAAACAGCAGAGTGGTCTATTAAAATAGAGACTAAAAAACATTCTATAAAAGCTTCCATAGGTTATTGGTGGGAAACAAGCTAGATTGAAGTGTGTTGAGGGCATGTCAACACTCAGTATAGACTACTCTTTCAGGAAGTTTAAATGGGAAGATGAACGATAAGGCAATGAAATAGAAAGATGCAAATGGGCCAGAAGAACCAGAGAGGCAGAAGGCCAGTGTCCAGGTGCTCAGGGCTTTATTGGCCTATATATCAAAAGAGACGATGGCAAAAGTCTTCCTACTGGCCCTCTTTAAGAATCCATTAGAAATACTTTCAGTTGAGGTCTAGGCTTACAGAAAGCAGATACATGGGTACATGGCCTTGGTTAGGGAATGAGCTGGTCAGAACCATGCAATCCTGCTGCACTTTCTTGTTGCAAGTTTGAGCTACTACTCTCACTGACAGTTGCCTTCTATTCAGCCTTGTAAATGACTACTAATTACAGGACAGAAAATGTTGGCTCTACATTTTACAATAATTGCAATCTTTCACTGTGGTAACAATGAAGAAAAAGTACTGTGAATGCTAAATTTTCATCTGCCATCATAAATTACTGCCTTGCATACAGAGAGATTTCAAGAAAAATATGGGACTTGAAAAATACGGCCCACCTCTAACAAACAAATGTTGAAAAAGGAGAGTGAAAATTTGAACCAAGAATAAGCAGTTGAACGTTTGCTTAAGGCAAAATGTAAAAGGCATCTTGTGAAAGACGGGGGGCTATGAGTCATCAAGACTAATCTACAACTATTCTATTAATAATTGGCATTAATACCACAGGAATTTCAGCACTGTATTTGAAGTACAATTGTTTTGAAGAAACATGTGTAGCAACAAATGAGAATCAATTACTCAGAGTAGAGCAAAACGAAGCCTTTGGGAACAAGACAGGAATAAAGGATCAGAAGCTGGAAAAATCCAGTAACCATATTTGAAATTAGATTAGTTGATTAGTTTCAGAAATCTAAACCACTATTAAGTAAATAATAATAGATTTGAGATAGTGAGTCAAAACATGACCTTGACAAAAGATTCTTTTGGATAAAGGAAATACTTCATTCTTTACATGCAAATTACACAAGCAATAAAAATACTCTTACATTCTGAGAAGAGCCTTATAAAAGGGCCGTGTGAAGAAGGCATCCAACAAATACTGGTGAATTAGTGCAAGACCAAGGATCCTACCACTGAACCGGAACCTGTGAAGGAAAAGCAGGAGATGGTTTACATGGAGCAGTTGGAGCAGTTTCTAAATGTTTCTGTTTCCTCTCAAGAATGCCTTCCAGTTCTAACCACCTAAGATTTTCTAAGATGAACTGCCTTCCAGGTTCATGAGAATTTGTATGCACTGTAGGCTGTGTCTTCATTAGTTGATTTTCATATCTACTTATAGAAGAAATCTGTTTCAATCTGATATTCAGAGAGATATTGCAGCACCTTCTCCCCATGTCAATGATGTCCAGCATGTAGCACTCTACATGGCCAACATGAACTCCCTGTTAGCATGACAGTGAAATTTCCTTAAATCACTTGTAAGAAATGTTGACAGAATGAGACCAGTAACGGTGGGGAAAATGTCCCCTTGTAGTTTGCGTGCATGAATATCAGCGGGATTTCTCTAGTGCAAACCTAGCAGCAATTCCCTTTTGAGGAAAAGCCCAGTCTTGGAGTGAGAAAGTTCCTAGTTCTATTCTCTCTCAAACCCCTCTCTTAACAGTAACCGTCACCATCCACGAATTCTGCATGTGTACATTTGAGGGAGTTTCCACATGGGACATTCTGTTCTCTAAAATTTCAGTGCTCAATTCTATTCTGAATCACTTCGGAAACTTTATTAGATATATGTCATGACTGGATTTGCTGAGATGAACATATATTTTCTTTTTCAAAAATATTCAAGTTTCTAGCCTTTTGAAAGCCTGACGCCTTCTGAAAGTGTAAATGCACACTGAGGTTCATAGTGTCCAACTATAATTCTAGTGGTAGGCAACCATCTTAAGATGAATGTCCAGCAGCTCTGTTTTTCTTTATTTCCACTTAGCTTAGCATAACTGCAATAGCTACTCTTAGGAGGACTTCTAACTGTAGTTAACCGGAAGTTAATTTGAAGAATAAGTCCTAAACCTTAATGCCCTCCACCCACCAATATTAACCTCATGACTCAAAGAAATTTTTTCCATGATTCCTATTCACGTTCTTTTTTTTGTTACTATAGTGAAAATGAACAGAAACAAGCAAACAGGTTATATAGATACTTCAAGTCTGTAAATGCAGACACGTAAAAAATGTCACAGAGTGCAATTTGAGGTTTTAAGAATAAATAATTCCCAGATGGGAATCCTATACCAGCTTTACTTGATTTTGTGTGAAAAATTAGGAGCGGGCAATTCCTGGCTACAAACTTGAAATAGTGACTGGGATAAGTGGCCACTGCTGTGACCCCACACTCCTGCTTGCCTGCCAGGATTCTCTTCCACCATCAGTTCCTCTAAGCCACTCTGTCTTCCTGTCTTCCCTCCCATTAGAAAACCAACAGGCCCAGCTGCTCTGCCCCTCCCTACATGTTAGCCACTTCCCCAAGGACTGTTCTAGAAACTGCCTGTCCTTTGGGTCAGGATTTTGCCCTACTCACCCCCACCAGTCCCCTGTCACAGCTCAGAGTCACCCAAAGCTTCAGACAAGGATTTAGGGTCTTGCTAAGAGCCTAACATCATCTGCAACGTTCTCTCAGGAAAAAACCTTTTGGATTCTCCCCAACTCACTTAAAATTGGTCTTACAGAACATAATCTATTCCTAGACTGGAAAGTGCCTGTATGTTAAATTTGATAATGCAAACAAGAGTCAAATGAGATATTTAACTGAAAATATGATTTTCTCAAAAAAACAAAAAAAAACAAAAAAAAAACCTTTTTTTTTTTTTAAGTTTAGGTGCTTATAAAAACTAATATCACAGAAAATCAGCTAAAGAAAAATGGGGAGAAAAATACTTACCATTCATGGTGATTGTCTACAAAGGCAGACATGGGACTTATTTGTACTGTGTATGTGTCATTGGCTGAATATTCAAATAAGCCATAATATGGGTTAAAGAGTTCTCTGGATACCAGGAAGAAAAACTCTCTGGAAGGTCCACTGTAATCCAGCCTTTAAAAAATTCACAAAAAGAGCAGTCATTATTTTTTTTCTGTTTATTACTCACATTTAACACAGTGCTCAACTTTCTGTAAAACAGGAAGTATAATTATCAAGTTTGGTGGTGGTGGTTTAGTCATTAAATCATGTTGCAAAAGGTAAAATAACTTAAGTGCCCAGAGCCAGGCCATGCGGAGAGAGATTGCAGTGGGAATGCCTTATTTAAGCAGGTTAAACCTAAGGGCATCAGTTACATACATCCATGGGAACATGGAGTCCTCATGTTTTTCCAAAACACTTTTAAATGGGGGCAAAAAGAGACTTTAGTGAATTGGTGAGAGGATATTACAGATATAAGGCCTCCTAGGGAGATCAGAGGCAAAAGATGGAATGATAGGGTTCAGATGAAAATTCTAAATTATAAAACACCAAGGAAAATTATAGACAAGAAAAGTGAGGGTGTCTAAAGCTTCCTTGGGAAGGTAGTTGAGAAGAGGTTGAAATTCTAGCACCTGAACAACAGTGTAAATTCCATCTTACTTACAAAAAGACATGAGGGTCAAAGCAAAATCTGAAAATGATTGTACGAGGTTTGAGGACTGACAAGTGGCAAACAATGCTGAGAACAAAAAATGCACCAAAGAGGAGCATGTAATAAAGCAATTTGATATGCTCAATTTAAAATGAAAAATGTAAAGTACATCTATCTACCCTATGGTAAAAAGTTGACATAAGGGTTCAAAGACAGGAAGGAATTCTGAGGGGGGAATGAAAGCAATGGATAAGTTGGGGTGGTGGGATTTAATAAGACTTCCTTTGTTCACTCTATTTTTTTCCCTCTATGGAATTTCCTTCAATGGCCACTTCTGTATTTTTTTATGACAAAGAAAAAATTCCATATGTGTGGTATGGAATTGAGTGATAGAGAAAAGGATTTTATTATAGGTAGAAGAGGGAGCTGGAATAATAGTAAGGAAAATTAAAAGGCCTTTATATATCTTAGTTGAAAGTTTAATAGAATTTTCTTAAAACAGACATCAGCTATCCACATACTAAGTTCTTAATTTTTGCCATATCTGAATATATATGCACTACTATTTACTTACTATTTCCAGCTTTACTTGCTTTTCCAATGTAGCCTTGTCTTAACACAGTATTTTGAAATTGTGATGTGTTAGCTTTATTTCTTTTCTAATACACATGAAAACAAACACATAAATATTAACAAAAAATATGAGTCTATGTAATAGGCCAAGGCAGCTTCTTGTGGTTTCTTTCCACTGTCCTAGTTCTGGTCTCTGACACCACCAAGAACAAGTAGATTACTTGTTCCACTTGAACATTCTTCACACATTTAGAGGCTTTCCTTCAACAAATATATGAGTGCCTATTAGGTTTTGGGCATTAATTTAGATGCTAAAGATGCAAAGTTTTATTTTTACGTCATTTTCGACAAGATTCTAAGTTCAGCAGTGTCTATATTCCTGGTCCCTGTCCCCTCCTCACTCATGAACAACCTCCTCTCATGGCAGGGCAGGGAATTCCCCTGTCATGTTGGTCCTCTGCTCTGAACACTCTCCAGGTGTCAAAGTCTGACCTAAGGGGTGTGTCTCTACTGATCACAATACTCAAGGTGTGGTCTTGTCAGCAAAAACTTAGGGCTCTTGACCTCTCTTCTTGGACACTTTTCTCCACTACTGCAGCTTAATGTCACCCTGCCTTGTGGGCAGTCCCTTTACTTTGTTGACTCATCACAAGCTCGTCATCAGCTCAAACCTTTCACCTATGTTACTTTAAACTAGGACTCTCCCACCCTGTCTGCACGTCACTCTATCTTTGTAAAACCTAAGCACTAGACACTAATATCAATACTTGCCATACTAAATTTCACTTTGTGAGAGTGAGTCCATGATTCTAGTCTACCTAGATCCCTGTGGATGCAAAACTTCTCTCCAAATTTCCTACTGATGATGAATTACATCAGCAGACCCCTGTGTCTTTGCAGAAACAGAGAATACCAATCAAAAGTATCTTAGTGGTCATTTTGTCCATCCCCTCACCTCACTGAGGAGATGACTGGCGCTGAAGGAAATCACTGACTTGTATCAAACGAAAGCTGCAGTGGAGGATCCAGGCCTTGACACAGGTTTCCTGACCCCGTGTGTGATGTTCATTACTCTTTACAGTCCACTCTTCAATATATTTAAAACGTTCATAAGGACTAAATACAACATTGCTTATAGAGGAGAGGTCGGAAAACTGTGACTTGCAGGCCAAGTCTGGTCCAGGCCCTCACGTTGTAAAAAAAGTTTTATTGGAACATAGCCATGCTCATTGGTTTATGTGTTGTCTGGGGCTGTTATGATGGCAAAGTGAGTAGGTACAAAAGGGAATGGCCTGAAAAGCTGAAGATACTTACTATATGGCTCTTTACGGAAAAAGTTTGCCAACCTCTGTTACAGAAGAAAGTAGGAGGAAAATGTTACTTTATTAAAAAGCCTAGCTTACTCTAAATCCTCTTCTTTAGTGAAGATCATTTCAAGAAAAGGTAAAATCACAACAATGTCCTAGAGTATATGAAATCTTCAGGAGTGGTCACAGCTACTAAGCAGGAAGCCAGGAGCCCTGGCCTGGAGGCAATGTATCTAGGTCTAGGAGGAATGTATCTTCCTCAACTGGTCAGGCTTTTCTCTGCTCTTTTTTTTTTTTAACTCCAGCAGCACTGATAGAGTTACTCTAAAGTGAAGACATTTTTAAAGTTTGATTTGATTATAATCTGAACTTTAGAACCACATATCTGAGAGCAGGTTGTTGATTACAAATTACATACGCCTACCTAATTCAATAAGACGTGTCCCAGCAGGATACCTTATGCATGTGCTTCCTGTAATGTCTTAGCAACCTCTTCCATATAAATAGTTAATATGACTCATATCACAGGGATCATTTGTTACATTCCTGTTTTGCCAGTTAGGTTGGTTCCACAGCTAAAGACTTGGCACGGAAATACAGAAACTCTGGACAACGGGTGTGTAGCCACACAACAGCTGCATCTGAGGGCATTTTGGAATAAGCACAGATGTCTTTAGGGTGGCAATGTCTTTTTGAGCCCCATGAAATGCTGATAAGGCATTTTAAACACCATCACGTTGCTGGGCTGACACCGCCCGAGTTGTTAGTGGCATCCAATATTTCTTAAATAATTTTATTCTCTGGTTCTTTATGTTCAACTAAAGATTGCCAAAAACAAAGTATCCCAAAGGAAGCAGACTATAAAATGAAAGAAGACAGTGGCATTGGGCAGTCTGACTGCCATTTCCTACACGTTTTCTGGAAGACAGAAAGGTTTTCTTTCTTACAAGCTGGTTCAGGCACACATGGTCTACATACCTTCTGATTCCTCTTATGTTTGTACCAGCAAGGCATTAGTTCTTGAGCCACTAAAGAAGTGATAGGTGAGTAGGGAATTTTGTGAGCAATTAATATGACAAAGTTTTACCTGGAGATACCAAGCCAAAGCCTGGAAATAGAAGCACCTTTCTTCAGCATGGTTTGGGTCAGTTAGGTTATCCTGCAAATATCTCTCTTTAGACAAAAACAAGCAACACCTTAGTTTCACTTGAAGCTTTACAAATATTTGAGGAAACATTGGTCAAGGCCAGTACCCGAAACAACTTCTAGACCAGTCAGATGTAAGAGCTGCTGGTTATTTTATAAGTAGGGACTCAAAAAAACCTTTCAGATCTCATCCCCCGCTAGTTTCTTGCATTTGCCTAAGTAGAAATATCATAGGAAGAGCTCACCTGTACTTAAATCCCCAAACTAAAACTGTTTGCACACATCCCCTCCCTAGTCCAAGTATGGCTTTGCAAGACGGATGACTGATGTCATATAGAAGGCACCTTACATATAATGAACTCATTCTTTCTTAAAGAAAGGTGCCTTTTATAGAGTTGGCCATGGAGGACAAAAAACAGGCAATCACAGTGTAAACATCCTCTCTTGATCCAGGCCATTATTTCCTTACTTGTTGTGGGTACTAAGAAGTGAATGTGAACCTGAAACTAACGCACTATTATAAATCAACTCTACTTCAATAAAAAGAAAAAGACATGAATGGCCCAGGATGTCCTATGTGAACACAATAGTCTACATAGCTAACTTCTGACACCAACAAGCTTTAGTTGCTAAAACTTTTAATTCAGAAGAAAATAATACACTGAAGAATATGCAGTACTTGTAGTTCCCCTCTTAAAGAAGCAATGTCTAGGCAGACAGCAGCCCAAGAGGCAAGCGGACCATGCAATTTCCCACCACACTCAGTCCAGACGACCCAGTTTCCAAATCATTCCTCCACTGCTGTTTTCTCCTACTCCCCACTTTGCAAGAGCAGATAACCAAATTAAGCTGGGTGGAAATTTAAATGACTAGAACAAAATCTCCAGCTCTGACCAAATTAAATCACAGTGTTTGCTTAGAAATTGTCCGTATTTCATAAAAAGCCAAGCATAACATGACATTAATTTAGTGAGATATACTAATCACTCGTCAACTAGCATAACTACATAAAAAGGCTCTAGAATTATTTTTGCATTTTTAATTGAATACAGGTATCTCTAATATTCTGGGGTTAATTCTACCTCACATGGAATTTGTAGCTGACCTATACATTTATGACTATGACACTTCTCATCAATTTCTCTTGACTCAGCTCTTCCATTTCAGGAAAAGTCTATATATCATGTGTCAAGACCTACACAAAGAAACATCTTAGAGCAGAACTGAAGTCTCTGAGTGACTCTGCTAATTCACACTTTTTTGGAGAGTAGGCAGACACATTATTCTGAAAAGATAAATCCTTTCTCTTTATGCCCTCACTAATCTATTGTAAATAAAGACCCTGATCATGACAGGTAGAAAATACTATCAGTGAGATGGTATCAATAGAAATTGCAAGATATTATTCCCTCATAGATAACAAGGTTGACTTTAGCAACATAAAATAATACTCTATACATACCAATACCTCTACTAATTTGGACTTTCCACAGAATTAATTCTCTCTATAGACTTACTACTCTACTGACCTCAAATGCAAAAGGAAGCATACACATACCAAAATTACCCTGGCGGCCCCCACCACGCAGCAACAAAATAAGAAAAGTTGTTCAGGGAAAGAGTTTCTAAATCTCCCTAAATCTTGTCTCTATGCTTTCTTTTAATAAGTGATCTTTTTAGAATAGTTTTTGATTTATAGAAAGGTTACAAAGACGGTAGGGAGAATTCTCATACACCTCACACCAGGACTTAGCTGCTTCTGGTTTTTGATGACCTTGACAGCTTTAAGGGGCACTGGTAAGGTAATCTGGTAGAATATCCCTCAGTTTGGATTTATCTGATATTTTTCTCCTGATTAGACTGGTGTTACATGTTTTGGGGAGGAAGACAATAAAGGTAGTGTCATTCTCATCACATCATACCAAGGATATATACTATCAACAGGATATATCATTTTTTTATTTTAGCCTTGATCACCTGCCTGTGTGTTTGTAAGGCTTCTCCACTGTAGGCTTACTTCTTTCCCACCCCTTTTCAGAGGGTACTGTATGGAAGCAAGTCACTATGTGCAACTCATAAGGAGCACTGAATTATGCAGAAAATTATTTGGAAATCTTCTGCAGAGGAGATTTGTCTATTCTCCTTCATTTAATTATTCAATTGTATATTTATATCAATATATATTTATCTTATACTTCAGGGTTCTAATCCAATACTACTTTATTTTGTTGCTCAAATTATTCCAGCTTTGACCTCTGGGAGTTCTTTCAGATGGTTCTCGTGTCCCTTTGACATCACTGTGAATTGTTTTGAGTTTCCCTATACTTTCTGGTACAAGATACTTCAGACACTGTCTTGTATAATTCCTGCCCCAGTCCGAGAATCATCCATGTCTACAAAGAGCCCTAGTCCCCTTTACTAAAGAACAATATTAAAAGCCAACATCTACACACTAGTTGTATATTCTTGTTTAATACCTATTACTAGAGCTAAACATGAAAAACCTCCAAAATAACACATTTTGAGGACATTAAAATTAATGAAGGAAAAGGGACAGAAAATTTTCAGCTCCATTCTAGAATTCCACAGAAAAACCTAGGTAGCTTTTCTCTTTGGGTACTTATTAGAAACCAGAAAGAAATATTATGATCTTTAATTTTAATGTAATAAGATGGCAAAGGCTAAAATAACTTCTTAATTTTATGTTGTTTTGAGGTTAATCTTGCAAAACATATGATGTGTTCCTAATGACTTCATAGCAAAATAAATTTGATATCTAATAATACATATGTATGATACTGACATGATAAAGCATGAGATCAGAAATAACCTGGCCCTATTCCAGCCTCAATAAGCCTTATGCAGAGATTGTCCCTGAGGGCCAAGGTCACACCTCAAAATATCTTCCATCTTATTTTCCTCCTGGGGTTACAAGAAGAAGACAGGTAACGGAGGCAGAAAACATTTGGACATTAGTAGCAATTAAATAAAGAGGTTTCAACCCCCACTCTGTCTGGGCCTCCTCCTAGGAACGGATGTCAGTCCAGATCATGGGGAGACAGCTTTAAGATGATAAAGCATGATAAGCATCTGTTCTATTCAAACCTAAGTAACAGCGCTTCCAAAGACTCATGACTACATCTCTGAGATCTCAACAAACTGTGGTCTAACAATTATGGAAGACAGCTGGAGCTCTGAGGGAGGAAAAGTATTCTCATCCAAACTAGGCTGGTTATGTAAGGAAATATTTGGAATCCCATGCATACCTGTGATTAGACTAAAAACATTTGCCTTCATTTTCAACTGTGCACCTGCATCTTTAAGGCAACTAACAAAAGCCAGAAGTCCACTAAGGCTCATCGGCAACAAAAGGCTCAAGACTCAGGCAAGCTTCTCAGACTTTCTCACATTATATTGTTTTTCCCATCTATTATTTTAATCTAGGCACAACTGGGAGACACTACATTTAGCAAGATAAATTATCAGTCACTAGCTGAAATAGTGAAAAGGCCCATGGGTAGGAAAAAATTCAGATAGATTACAGTTTAAGAAGTGAAGTGAAAATGTTAGTAGCGTAGTCGTGTCCTGCTCTGCAATCCCATGGACTGTAGCAATTCAGACCCCTCTGTCCATGGAATTCTCCAGGCAAGAATACTGGAGTGGGTTGTCATTCTCTTCTCCAGGGGATTTTCCCAACCCAGGGATTGAACCGGGGTCTCCCACCTTACAGGCAGATTCTTTACCGTCTGAGCCACCAAGGAAGCCCAGAGTTCGGGAGTTTTGCCTAAATCCCAATATTGGTCTAAGAATCCTATATGGAAGACAAGAGGCCTAATTTTGAATTTTAATTTTGCTATTATCTAGTTCGACTAGCACATGAAAATTATTTTATACTTTGACAGCTCCATTTCATCAACCAAACACCACATGGCTGAATTTGTTGAATATTATTAAGATTCCATAATCTACTTTATTCCTGGGCAAGACTGAGCGTGTAGCCTTAGAATGATCCAAATCAATAGGAGTTAAGCAGTTAAAGAGAAGACAACTGGAATTCCAGCAATCATGTGATATTTTTAAAATTCACTCTAGTGATGTCTACAAAGAAGATGCTAAGACTCCAAACTTAAACCTGAAATGAGGAAAGAGGAATGACTCTAGGAGAGATGAGAGCTGCCATCCTCTGAAGAGTCAGAAAACCACCAGCATGCCTATTTGAATGGAATAAACACTGTGTAGGAGTCTTCATTGCATTCATTTCCTAACTTCATCTCCACGAGCACACTCATGGAAGAGTCATAGAAGGCTGGACTCTCTTTATGGTAGGTAGTTATTTTGGTAGGTGTGCCAAAGAAAGAGAAAAAGTGGGGACAGAAAAATAAGAACTAAGGCCTAAAAGTTACTGCTGGGGAAGTGTCCAGGTAGAATAGGAGGATTTTTTTCCCTTCTTTTTCTTTTTGTGTCTCTCTCTTTTTAATCGAAGTACAGTTGACATACAATATCAGTGTCAGATGTACAACATAGTGATTCCACATTTTTATACACTGATAACCACCAGACCACCATGAGTCTAGTTGCCATCTCATCAGCATGGAAAGCTATTACACTATTACTGACAATATTCCTTGCTATATATTACATCCTGTGACTTATTTATTTTAAAACTGCAAGTCTGCACTTCTTAATACCCTTTGTCTATTTCATCCATTCCCCCATCCTCACATCCCCTCCCCTCTAGCAAACACTGGTTTCTAACTCGTGATTCTAAAACTGAACTTTTTTGACAGGTGAAGTATGATTTACTTTGCATTCCAGTGCACATAACAAGATTATAGATGTTAAAATGCAATTTCTTGCTTTTTCTCTCAAAGTCCATGTCTTGAACCTTCTTATATTGTTGGTGGGAATGTAAAATGGTGAAGCCACCATGGAAAATAGTATGTGGGTTCCTCAAAAGAACCAAAACTAGAGTTACCATATGATCCAGCAATCCCACTTCTGGGCATATAACCAGACAAAACTCTAATTTGAAAAGATACATGCTCCCTATGTTCACAGCAGCACTATTCACAATAGTCAAGACATGGAAACAACCAAATGTCCATCAACAGATGAACGGATAAAGATGTGGCACATATATACAATGGAATAATACTTAGCCATGAAAAGAATTATGCCATTTGTAGCAACATGGACAGACTTAGAGATTATCATGCTAAGTGAAGTGAGTCAGAAAGAGAAAAACAAATACCATACGATATCACTTATATGTGGAATCTAAAAGATGACACAAATGAACTTATCTACAAAACAGAAACGACTCACAGACACAGAAAACAGATTCATGGTTTCCAAAGGGGAGGGGTTGGGGGGGGATGGAGTGGACTTTGGGATTAGCAGATGCAAACCATTATATAGAAGGGATAAACAACAAGATCCTACTGTATAGCACAGGGCACTATATTCAATATCCTGGAATAAACCATAACAGAAAACAATTTTAAAAAGAATGTACATATACATAACTGAATCACTTTGCTCTACAGCACAGACTAATACAACACTATAAATCAACTATACTTCAATTTTTTAAAAAGCAAATTTTCCTTTTCAGAGAAAGAGTTAAAGAGAGAAGAAATGAAACTAAGATTCTGCTCTCAAAAATGATCTATAGTTATGAGCTTTTACCAAAGAATCTTTATGTCAAATGATTTAAAAACCAGGGGAAGCTTTAAAAAAATAGCTGAGAGGTTTGTGTATGAGAACAGCATTTTCTGCCAGAAGGATTTCCTGTTTTAGGCAACCACAGGGGACGTTGTGGGGAAACATCCGCCTGCGGCCGCAGCCCACGCTTCAAAGGCCACTTCTCTGTGCTACTCACCCTTCCTCTCCAACGAATGTGACGTACAGCTTATTTCTCTGCAGGTCTTTTCTGGAGTAGCCCATAATTTGATTAAAAGCATCTTCAAGCAAGTGATCTCTTCTGATAATTAACCTGTCCATAAAGAGACAATTTGAAAATATACAGATGATTTTCTAATCCTTATCTTTCCAGAACTGAGCACGTGCTACTTAATTTCCATTTACCACAACTAGGTGAAAATCGGGATGACTTACTATCATCGCTGTCTGCAATAAAGCACATGTCTGTCTTTAACTCTTAATAGCATTAACAAAAGTTACATCAGAGAATCATTGGTAAATAGAGCACCCTACCTAAGACCTGTAAAAACAATGCAAAAGTTCTTCTGGTGGTCAAATTCATTTATCCCGGGAGGAAAATGATTAAAAAACAACACACACACCTACAAAACTTTTGTTTATGAAAGGAAGATTAAACCTAGGAGGTCATGTTTTAAGCATTCTATGTAATGAATGTACCTAGACCAGAAATTCAACTCTTAAGTAGCTAGAAAGGTAACAGTGAGACCAAGAAAGATGAATTCTTAGTGTCCTTTATTTTTTTTTTGATGCTTTTTTTTTTAAATTTTATTTTATTTTTAAACTTTACATAATTGTATTAGTTTTGCCAAATATCAAAATGAATCCGCCACAGGTATACATGTGTTCCCCATCCTGAACCCTCCTCCCTCCTCCCTCCCCATTCCATCCCTCTGGGTCGTCCCAGTGCACCAGCCCCAAGCTTAGTGTCCTTTAAAGAAGAGGAGTTTACGTAAACTTTTCTAACTTTAAAATTAGGTGAACCTTGAAACTCTCTAGATGACAGATAAAAACGAATGATACTTGCAGTTGATTAATCTACTTATGACAATGGCAATTTAAGTCATCTTTAAACAGGCGTCAATTTGCCCTTAATGCAAATAGTAATGGAAAGGGAGATGATAGGGAAGCCAGAGGCATGAAAGTTTGATCGGCAAGATTTTCATAAGTGAAGCTCAGAGACGTACAGTGTTTGGAGCAGGTTGATGTTTTTTGAAGGTGATGAAAGGGGAACCTGCAAGTTCAGTGGAGCAAGCCCAGCAGGAGGGCAGTGAGCTGTGCAGCCGTTGGGCTGGGCATTTTTTCCGGCACACCCAGGTCATGGTGGTGCCACAGTCAGACCCCCTCTTCTGTCCTCTCTCAAGTGGCACAGTGATCTTTAGTGGAGACATGAGATTGGGTGGGGGTGGGGCTGAAGGGAGTATGGGTAAGTGGGATATTCATATTATTCTGGGCCAAACAACCTGACGATCTTTCAATTTCCCCATTTAAAAGGAGGTAGCTAAAGACAGGCAGAAACAACGTTCATGCCATATTCTGTTGGACAAGTGAAGTTTATTTCACGGAAGGAAACAGATCTAAGCAGTGGTGGTACTATACTCCAAACAGCCAGGCAGTGATGAGCAACACAGGACTCTGTGACAGCCTTATATCTAGTGAATATGTGAAGTCAACAAAGAGGTACTTTTCAAGAGAACAAAATAAATCAGCTTTTAATTTTGCTTGTATTTTTATATGAAACATGATTGTCACTTTCCTGTCTGCTTTAAAACCTTAAGTTTAATTGTGCTTAATTCAACAACTATGTGTTAGGTGATACTGTGATTTACACACATCAAAATAATTATGTCAACTAAACAAATTCTGGTCATCCCAAACCACACTCTATTTCCTATAATCCCCAAAGCATCGCATCCTATTACCATCTACCAATCCTGGGGTTTGTATCATTTTGACTTACTTTAATTTCCCTGGGCCTTGTCCATATCCTTTAGTCTCTAACTTCCTGTAAAAGTTCCTTAGTTTGGCTTCAAAGTCTCGCTTGTAAGGGGCTGGAGCGCGGGCATTGGCACGCTGAGTACCTACAGCAAACCACAAACAGACAAGGGAGTGGATTTGATTTCATCACATCACCATGAAAAAAATATTACCATGGGGTTGAGACCACAGTTAACAAGTAAAAGGAGGCTACACTTTCGGGTTCCTGCACTTTCACCTCTCCAAGTCGAAGGACATCACAGGGCTTAACCAGGATCTTAAGATGTCTTAGATGCCTTCCCTGGGGCCTTTTGGTTGAGAATAGCAATTCTGTAATAGAATTAATGGTGCCTATGTGTTACTCAAGTACGTTCCTCTTTTCAGCCCAAACTAATATGAGTCAAACAGAGTTACTCATGTCTAATGGTGAGATGGTATCGTGGCAGTTAGACAGGAAGTTACGATGTGAAAGTACGTGGTACACCAAGCAAGAACAGTGAGTTTCCATACTTGACGAAAAACCTTCAAAAACTTATTTTTGATATGTACTATAATGTAACTAAGAAATACTGTAGACACACAATTACATACATTTCATACTACAGGGTAGAATAATACTGATCTGAAACAAAATTCAGCCATAACCGCAGAAAGCCCACTTCTCCTGGTTGTGTAAATAATACTACGATTTGTTGTATTCTTAATATGTGCCAAGTACTGTGATTACCTACAGATTATCTAAAGATGTTTTACATGTCATTCCACAGCAAGCATAATTAATAAATATAAAAGCAACATAGTTTGTTCCCCTTTCCATAAAAAAATCTGATTCTCTGTTACACTGTGACTAACTGACAAGCTGGGATACAAAATTGATGATGAATATGGGAATCAGCCACCGTGACAAAAATATGGGATATTTCCGCTAAATTTCACAACACAATAAAAGACACAAGAAAACAAAACTTGTGATGTGTCTTACATTACACACCATGTAAGCTCCTTACATATATCCTTATGCATGAATCAACTAAGTGATGATTATTTTTTGCTAATACTGTTCAGCAACAGATGCTCAAAATGAACAAGGTCAGGTTGCTGGAGTGGATATCTTGGTTGGGAAGACAGAAATAGTACATATCAAACAACTAGAGAATGGTTAAGTCCTAAACTAGATGGTATACAAACTCCTATAAAGCAGAAGGAATAAAACTATAGCCCAGCCCTATAAAACTAAAAATAAAAAATAAAACTATAAAACTAAAAAAATAAAAAAATAAAACTATTTTTTAAAATATTAATAAAAAGTAAAAACAAAAAATAAAACTATAGCTTGGGTATGGCCGCGTTGTACCTGGCCCTATTGATCTATTCTGTTTGCCATGTAATGTTTTTAAATTAACTGTCAACATTTAAAATTTAGATTTTAAGTTAAAAAAAAAAATCTGATTTCTCCTGAAAATTATCTAGGGAGTTTTGTAACAACTGGCTTGCATTTCCCTAGGAGGACAGTCGCCCCGTGAGGTAAAGCCTGTGCTCCCCACTGTGCCATAGCCTTTCAGTGACAATGCATTTGAGACCAGTGTTACAGAAAAGTAATAGTAAATGAGGATAAACAGAGATCAAAATGTTATTGGAACCAGGCTTTATAAACATGGGAGAACACATAGTCTATACTGAGGCAGGGCAACAAGAGCTGGAATAAGCATTGCCTGCATGTTCAGAAGACAGTGTGGAGACCCCACTAACCTAGAGCAGATGGGGAATGCTGGAAAGTAGAATATTACATCGGTCAGAAGTTTGATACCAAATTATGAGACGACTTTTTAAAAACCTAGCCAAGAAGTCTGAGCATGATGCAGCAAGCAGGGGGAACCCTTTATAGGTTCTTGAGCAAGGAAATAACAAACGAGTGATGCTTTCTTTCAGAAATGATTTTCAAAGTGTGTTGAGTAGAGTAAGGACGGGAAGGAGGAAAGAGGAGGGAGGAGATTCAGTTAGGAGTAGTTGCCGAAACAGAAGCCTGAGGGGATGAGGACTAGCCTGGACTGTGGTGACTCAGTGGGGCTTTTATAATGTGAATTAAGAACTGGTAACCATAGATAAGTAAGGAAGAGAAATAGGAAGCTCACGTGGTAATATAAAACCTTTTAAACAGTAACAGGAGTTGCCATTTGTTGTGTCTGCTATGCAATAGGGACCATTCACTTCACAAAGCGGATCTTGGGGAATCCTCACAAGTCTAAGAAGCAGGCATTGTTAATACTACCGTCACCACCACTTTGTAACTAAGGAAGCTGAAGGCATATGCCAGTGAATGGCAGATTTAGGATCTGAGCCCCTTCTGACTGACGCTGGAGGACGGGGGGCATGTGAGGCTTTATACATACTAAGCTGGAGATGACGGCTGTTCAGGTGGATATACCCTATCAGCACTTGAAAACAGAGCACTGGAGTTTCAGTGTGAGATCCAGGCCACACTTGGGGAGTAAATGAGTCAGTGTCTGTGTGGTACCTCACTTCATGCAGTGCCTGCTGCATCAGCAGCCCCATGTAAATGTTGTTACTGCGATTATCCGCATAGAGGTGAATACCAAACACATGGGGAAATGCAGTGGGATTTGGGGAATGGAATTTAGTAAAATCATCTATTGATTAGTAATATGTGCAGAGTTCTGTTGGCATAATTATGAATCTTACCCAAAAAGCTATGCCATAAAGGAAACAAATAAACTTGACCTTAAAGGCCTGGGATACAGAAGGCTCCTAGGCAGTAGTTCTCAATCTTGAAGGTATATCAGAATCACTGAGGATGCTTTTTAAAAAACCCAATGTTCAGGCCACAACCAGGACATACTACATGAGAATCGGTGGGGTAAGACATAGACATACGTGTGTCATGCAGGTCTCCAGATGATTCCAACATGCAGCCAAGGCTGAGAACCATTATTTCCCACAAGAAGGTCAAAACTAACCAATGACATCCCTGGGCACCATCCAGGGACAAAGTGGGGGTGCTTCCTCTGTGCTTGTAAGACATCGTCTGCAACATGAAGGAACACGATCTGCATGAACTCTAGTCTCCTCTCTTGGATAGCTGAGGGACAGAGCCCTGCAGCACAAGTCCAGTCAGAGTGGCAGAATAAAGCTATGGTGGCTGCAGTCTGAGTAACTGCAGACTAGTAAACCCAGACAGCTCAGAAAGCAGCCATGATGAATCAGCTTTCAAGAGCACAGACATTGATAGGGAAGAGGAAAAAGAGGAATACAAGACTGAAAATCTTTCCAGACACAAAAGAAACACAATTCTTTAAGAGCTGATTATTTTTTAAAAACAGCACATATTCTACTGCCATATAATTTGAGATGCTTAAAAGGATGTGGGAAATGCCATAATGCATTCCATCAATATCAACACAGACACTTAATAAAAATTAGCTCTAACTCCACTTAAGCTCTAGGTAAAGGAATTCAATTACGGAAACTCTGGAGACAGAAACTGTTAAACGCAAATATTCTTTTGCTAATAGTTCTATTACGAAAAAAATCATTTACACATTACATCATGGTTTAAAAATTACAGTAAATTATGCTGCTGGCCCTTGTCAAATTCTTAATGCAAGTCAGGTGCAACTGCCAAGAAAATCCATGGCAGAAACAATATTACTTCCTCTTTGGAAATAAAGAAAAAAAATATCTTGGAGAGTGAGCTCACAGAACTGAATAAGAATCATAACTGCAAGTGAAGTTCTAGGATATGATTCACTTAGAGAGAGTCATGTCATAGTCTTCATGGTCTTAAAAAAGGAAGTCAGATACAAAAAGTCAACACTGCATACAAGAAGTGATCAAATAAAAGGCTGATTTTATGAAGAGTCAGTATTATGTTAATTATTTGCAGGAAAAAATTCAGTAACAGATGTAAGACTTGAAAAAAAAAACATTGCTAAGCAGTTCTAAAGTACTCCCATATAATGCTGTTAACATTACTTCCACAGACTCTTACAAAACTGCACAATCCTATACAAACTTAAAGAATTCTACCAGACAGAGGATTTCTTTTCTAGGTAATACTAAGAAAAATCTTGGCATCAAACTGCTAAGAAGTCTGGGTCTTCTTTGATGCTGGGTGTGACACCCAGAACCCAGAATGCTCCGATGACTGGCTCTTGGTCTGTGGTGGAAGGGTGAAGCTCAGCCCAGTTCAGCAAGGTTTCAGGCTCTGAACTGGGATGCCTCAGAAGAGCGTTTCTTTTCTGTTCACTTTCTATAAACAATAAACGCTATGATTTTCTTTTATATAATTCCCTGTTAATGAATGAGAATAAACTATCAAGCATTAAAATAATTTCTGGAAAACTCTATCTTCTGGAACATAGATCAACAATGGAATCAACAAAAAACTCAAAAGTAGCTGGTACAGAGCACAAGCAAGGAAGTCCTAGCATTTTTACTTTATTCTCTAAGAGTAATGAAAGGCCCTCACGTCACTGTTTTGACCTTGTTGATGATTCTACTTACATACCATTTAAAAAAAAAAAACAATCTGATATCTGATTTTTCAAATGTTGGCAAATTAAAAGCAGTTTATTAAAAAAGCAAGGCTGGAGGGCATGCCAGGGACCGGCATCCTCTGAGAACACCAAGAGTGGGGAACAAGGAAGAGTAACAACAGAAACACAGAAATAAAAACACCTGCATATTGTGACAGAGACAGTAGTATTTGGTTCTCCTTCAGTCTTTGGAATCTTAGCCCCCCCATCCCCACCCACTAATGAAGAGCTTCCTTCATTTGTATTGTTTGGTTCCTAGATCATCTTTGTGGGGCTGAGCAAAGAGCCCCACAAATATACAGCTAAAACAAGTAGGAAGCTGCTGCGCTGCTGCTACGTCGCTTCAGTCGTGTCCGACTCTATGCGACCCATAGACGGCAGCCCACCAGGCTCCCCCGTCCCTGGGATTCTCCAGGCAAGAACACTGGAGTGGGTTGCCATTTCCTTCTCCAAGTAGAAAGCTAGGATACTAAAACAAAAGCAAGGATAAAACTACTTTTCTAAAAACAAGTATAAAGCTACTTCATAGACTGTGAGGGAAAGGAGGGAAGGGAGAGGGCGAAGGAAAGGTGGGAGGAAGGCAAGAGGGAAGGAGGGAGAAGGGGGAGAGAGAGACACAGAGAGAAACAGGAAAAGAGGAAGTCAGGGAGACAGGGAGGGAGGAGGGGGAGAGAAGGGAAGAGAAGGATGGATATTCGTGAAAAGAGCTGACAAGACAAGCAAAAGCTGGGATGATGAGACTTTGGAGGGAAAGGGGAAAAGAGGGTCCTTAAGGAGTTACTGTGTGTTGGGAGAAATAACTGCCCTTAAGACAGTCTTCAGGGGAGACCCACATGGCTCTTCAGTGCTCTTTGGTCTGGTTACTTCCCTTGAGCATGACCTGGTTCTCTACTGGCTTCTAGAGGTTCCAGTTCCAGTCAAGTAATAACGGCTCTGTCTAAAGATGCCCTCAAATATGAAACAGCCTCAAGGCACTGAGGATAGGGAAGCAGGGAGAGATATAATGTATTGATTAAAAAGTCTCAGCAAACGATAGGTTAAACAAATTCTCTGATGTTCAACATTATAGCTTTGGTCACGTGGAAAACTCACATAAGTGAGCTCATCTCCAGCAATATCAGATAAATGAGGTGTTCTTGCATTTAAATTCCTAGAAATGTGCAGCTACAAAAAGTCCTGAAATAAACTTCTGGGTCCTATATTTGGAATAATAAACCATACGGTAAGTGGAAAGGTCTTTTCCTTCTGGCATAACTAAGGTCAGGACTGGCACTATAATGGACCTAGAAAAACAAACCTTCACATTCCAAAATTTTGACAACTTTAGGTGAGGACTATAACAGCTGCAAAAAGCAGTGAGTCAAAATTTCCAAAGCCCTTCTCTCCCCTGCACTTGAAAAGACATGTAAATGTGCTTGGAATGAGGAAAAGTGTGGAAAGTTTAGCAGGTTCCTAGGCATTCCGAAAGATCATTAAAATTTATGACTGTCATAATTTTCACAATATTATTTCTCACACCATTAAAAGGGATGAAATTCTAGTCATAAGAAAGAGTATAAGACAACTTTCAAAAATCCATTTGAAATGTTTTCATAAGAACTTCAGGAGTATTGGTAGAAGAAGAGGCTATTTTACTCAAAGAAACAGAGATTCTTCCACAGGGTAAATGAGGCTAGTCCTGCCTTTGTATCATGTGGAATTAGTTATAGTTACTTCCGTTGATATCAGGCAGTACATCCCAACTTCAAGATCAAATAAAGCCCACTGAAAGAGAGTAGGCCAAAAATATGGAGATGATTCTTCCTGTAAATTAAAACCACCACAAACACTGCAAGCAATTTAGATATCTTTGGAAATCATATAACTCTCAATCTGCTTCCAGAATGCATTTATTGCCACCATGAATTACTCATGTACATTTGTGATGCTACATAAAAAGAAGAAACTTAGTCACCATTTAGAATGTTCATAGAGTCTCAAGAATGTCAAACTCGTCATTGAGAGAATATGCCTTTGTAGGGCCCAGAAAGGACAGAATCTGGAGATCTACCTTTTTCTCTGGGAGGATGGGGCCACAGTAAAGGTCTGGAAAGGAGAGCTTTGACTGGAATGAGCAGTACTCCAAAGAGCTTTATTAATTTAACCATAAAGCATGAAGTGAAGGGACAACCCATTTAAACCCCTGTAGGTTCCAGCTAAGATTAAGACCAGTCAGAATGATTAAAACTCTAGGCAGCTAGTTCAGTAAATCAGGACTAAGTAGATTCATAGAGACCAGTTATTAGTGGTTCAAATATTGACAAATTATACTTCTCAATTTCCAGAAAGAAAGAAAAATGGATAAACTAACATTTATTGGATGCTTGTCATGTTCTAGGTACCAGGCAAGGTGTTCTTCTCCAGATAACTATGGGAGGTGATTGTTATTATTTCCATATTAAAGAAAAAGAAATTCAAATTCAGGAAAGACAGTAAATTGCCCAAAGTCACACACAGTTGGTAAATGACCAAGGCCAGTAATGAATTCCATTAATCTTTCTCTTACTCCTTTAACTGACCCCAAGAGTCATATACTTTTTTCCCATCCTGTATCATCAAAACAGGGTCCCTACTTTGTTCTAAAGTTGGCCTGTGCTTTTGTCTCCAGTGTCCTGCCTTCCCACAGGCCTGTGCTTGCTGAATGCTGCTTCTTCACCCCATTCAACAAACCACTTTCCTCCCACCCACACTATCTGCCCTTAACACATACACAAACACTTCCACATCCTAAAATCCTTTCCTTAATTCTTCTCCTTCTAAGCATTGCCTTATTTTGCTTTATTTTCACTTCCATGTTTCATGAAAAGAGTATTTTTTACATCCTTTTTCTACTTCACATCTCTTATCATCCTGTAACTGGTAACATTCCAGTTTATGACCTATTAGTTCATGGCAACTGCTCTGGGAAATGTCATATAAAACTTCATGATCTTCAAATCTAATAGACTCTTCTCAGGCCTCATCTTTCTTGACTCCTCTGAGCACCTGGCTCTGGAAGCCAGTCCTTCCACCTTGAAACCTGGCTTCCCTGAAAAGATGTTCCTAATTCTCTTCCAAAATCCACTGACTCTCTCACTTGTATCCTCAACCCCTTCTTGAATACTGGAGCTGCTCATGTCATCATCCTTTATTTTCTCTTGTTTTCCACTGACCTGTCCTCCTTAGTTCCTCTAATCTACCTTGTGGGCTTCACCTGCCACCAGCAAACCTGTGTTCCTAACTGCTAACCTCTCCTGAGCTTCAAGACACAGCTGTCTCTGGGCATCTCCAGCTGGATGGTCCAAAGATTCCTCAATAAAACATGTCCCAAATCAGTTTCCTTTAATCTCCTCCCCTCTTCAGTTTAACCTTTTCCCTTTCTTGCTAAATGGCATTACCATCTGCCAGGCAGTCCATGTGGTAAGGACCTCAGAATCTGCCTTCACTCATTCCCGCCTAGACTCAAAGTTCTAGAATCTACGTAGATCCAACATAGTCTTTGAATTAACTTCCTTTTCTCCATCACCATTGCATGCTAAGTCACTTCAGTCATGTCCAACTCTTTGTGATCCTATGGACTGTAGCCCATCAGGCTCCTCTGTCCATGGGATTCTCCAGGGGAAAGGATACTGGAGTGGGTTGCCATGCCCTCCTCCAGGGGATCTTCCTGACCTAGGGATCAAACCCACTTCTCTTACATCTCCTGCATTCACAGGCAGGTTTTGGTAAAGAACCTAGTGCCACCTGGGAAGCCCTATAGTCCATCCCTTTATCGTGTCTCCTGAATTAATGCAACAGCTTCCCAGATGGTTTCTCTAACTCTAGTCTCTCATATTCTAATACATTCTGCACATGGCCACCAAACTGAACTTTGTAAAGCAAGTTCTACTCTTCTGTTTGTAAATTTTCAGTGGCTCTACATGGAGTACAAAGTGAGGCTTTAGTAACCAACCAACTCTAGCCTCTTTTCTCAACCTGAGCTCTGAGAACTTGCCTTCACTTGTATGTATTAATTTGTCCTAAACTGCTTTATGCTTCTGTGGTTTAGCTCATGCTACTTCTTTACTTACAGTGTCCTCGTTCTTTTGGACCACCTGGTAAAATCCTATTCATCATTCTTCAAGGCTTCCCTTCACACCTGTTGTAGTCACCTTTCCCTAAACTCCCCACCCCCACACCTTGAAGGAAGAGTCATTCCCACATCTGTGTTCCCAAGACATCTTTTCATTACAGGACTAACCACAGAGCTTTCCGTCACTTGTTCACTCACTGCCCCACCATGAATTTTCAAAGGCAGAGACGATACTATTCATCTTTGTAGCACCAGGGTCTAATTCAGTGCTTGGATCATAACTGGATGCTCATTAAATCTCTGTTACATGAACAAATTAATAGACCTTTTCCTGTTTGTGGTATTCAGTTAGTCTGTAGCTTCATTATGATACCAATATATGAAAACAAAAGTTATATGTCAAAGAACACAAAGCAACTTTTAGTGACACAGAGTTTGGATTTCCATTAAAATAGTTTTAAATTCTGATAGCTGCTATGGTGTGAACAACATATAGCTTATAATAAGGATAAAGATAGCTGATGTTTCATCAACATCATGACTACTTTCCTTAAAAAAATACTCATTTACTAAGCTGCATTACCTACTTTTTATTCGTTCATTCATTCACTCTTCTGTTTACATCACACCTCTTTCAAAAAGAATTTAAACTTAAAATTTTTAGTTCATTTCATTTATCAACATGTTCTACCTGTCCCTGAATCTCTGGTCTTCCTATCTAATGCAATTAGTGACTACTGAAGGGAAAAAATTATCTCTGAAACTGGAGATTTCTTTTTATTATTCGCTGAATCAATCTCCTAGCTAGAATTTTTTAAATCCAAAAAGCTAACATAGTATTTTGTGCTTTAATATTTTCTAAGACATAGTAGACACCACATGACATAATGAAAAGTAAATTCTGTATCAGTGTATTTCATACTGTTAATATTTATCCTCCTATTTTGGAATGTCATTATCTTCCTGTCAAAATGTTTCCCCATGGAAACAAGCCATTTTAAGAGACGGGAAGTGCCACAGAAACCTGTGCTAACACTACAGATGTACCCAAAGTGTTCCCTTACTGTCCTTTAGGAGGACAGAACATTTGACTTCAGGGCTCATTCCTTAGAGAATTCACTGCACACAGCAGGTGGACTCACCTGGTGAGTTCTGGGGAGAGGACACAGGGGAGCCACGTGGGGACTGACAGTAGCTGGGATGGAGTAAGGCATGTGGAGGCACATATGACATTATCTCTTCTTCAAATAAACTGGGGAAAGACAAGAAACAAAATGCATACTTTAGCCAAAGATATGGGTAAACGCTTTGTTTCCGCAATGAGTAAGCTGATTTCTCCCTTTGGCTCATTCCATCTGAAGTCCAGTTCACATCCCAAAGAAAGCATCCGTCCCCGTTCTCCTGTGGGTAATCCTTGGGACAAAACACTGGCTGTTTGCAGCTTTTGTGAAACCTGTGGTTATTTACCTGTTTTCCCACCAGCTTTGGACAACATAATTTCTATTGTGTCACTTAAATAGTGAGTTTGAGTTTGTGTATTCATTTGAAAATAGACTGGATTTTTGATTTTTACACTTGAGAATAAGATTCAAACACAAGAGATGGTGTTTATTGAGGACCCATAATTAATACACAAAGTATGTTCTCTATCTTCATTCCAAGACATATAGAACAGGATCTTGGCCTTCAAAGAACTCAGCATTTCACTGGAGAATTAAAAGCAAAATATAACAAAACACCTTGAAAATAATTACAACTGCTAAATAATTAGCTTTCTTATTTACTCTGACTTTATAATATTTTTCAAATGTGAGGATTTTGATTTATTCAATCGAGTGTCTTCTTTCTGCTCCATAGTGCAGTTTCTATTTCTAAATACTCTCCTAAAAGATAGTAATCAGGAATCTGAGATCTTGAAATCCTAGACTTTTAATTAACTGCTATAATAAAGAAATGTACTGTTGATTGTCAAATATACAAACACTTGACAAAATAGAATCAACCACCTAAGTAAGAGTACTTGTGCTTTTTAATTAAGAGGTAGAAGTGGCTTTTCTTTAGTCAAATCTAGAAATCTGTTAAATTGGTTTTCAGAAAACATTGAGAAAAGGTGGCAGCAGTTTAGTCTTCAGAGATTTAAGGAAAGAACTCCTGAGGATTATAGAAATGGCTTTCAACTGAGGCAATTCTGCCCTTCCCTGTACTCTCTGAGGACATTTTTGGTTCTGGTAACTGAGAAGGGAGCACTTTTGGCATCTAATGAGTGGGGGTCAGAATGCTGATAAACATCTTATAATGCACAGAAGAGTGCCCTGCAACAAAGGCATATCCAGCCTGAAATGTCAGTAATTTGAAGGCTGAAACTCTGGGCTATATTAATAACAATACAATAACATCTTGATAGTTCTTTTCTGGTCTTCATTCATCTGCACATGTCTGCTAAACCACTATAGTAAAAGCATTTTTAGATACCATATTGTTAAGCCATCTATCCACTTTTACACTATAAAAGTCAAAAGATTTAGAACCAGAAGCAACAAGTAACTGTATTTGTAATACCAAATTGAGCCCCAAAACAATCAACTCTCTTTCTCAATAAATCAATAGCCATTAGAATAATGTGAATTTAAAGTTGATTGCTAAGGAAAAATGCCACATAAAACAGTTGATACCACAAAGGTTTAGAAACTCACAGCAAAATTAAGAGTAGCAATTAGCACCCTCTCCTTGGACATCTATATCTGTGTCCCTTTGCTCCATGACACCTATCATTTCCTTTAAATACAACCAGTATGTGGAAAACTTTCATACCAAGAGAGAAAATTTTCTACTTGAAAAATTTAACACAGAGACAGAGAGCAATATAAAAACACTCAATACATATCATCCAGGATTAATACATATTTACACTATTATCTTTTGTTTCAAACATATATACATACTTATAGAGGTGAATATACCTATATACAGCTGTATCTATACATCTGTATGTGTATATTGTATAGGAAGTCCCTTTTGAGCTCCTCTATCATGATTTTAACATATCCTTCCAGAATTTTAAATTTTCAACATATGTATACAGGAAAAATATATAGTTTTGCCTTATGTGTTGCTAGAAATTATACGAATGATTTATAAGTATATTACATTCTTAAACTATTTTACTCAACAATATATTTCTGATATCCATCTGTGTTGCTATATAAGGGGTCTACTTTACTACTTTTACCTGCCATGTAACATACAGTCCATTCTATGAATGTTTGTGCACGTGTGCTCAGTCCCTTCTGTCGTATTTGACTCTTTGCGATGCTATGGACAGTAGCCCACCAAGCTTCTCTGTCCATGGGGTTCTTCAGGCAAGAATACTGGAGTGGGTTGCTGTGTCCTCCTCCAGGGGATCTTCCTGACTCTGGGATCAAACCCCCATCTCCTGTGGCTCCTGCATAGCAGGAGGATTCTTTACCGCTGCGCCACCAGGGAAGCCCTATCTATGAATATATCCGTGTATTTATCCATAACTTCCTTGACAAATGCTGACTTTTTCCCCAACTGTGTGCTTTTATCAATAATGGTGCAATGATTATACTGTATGTATCATCTTGTATACACATAATAGAGTTTCTTAGTATACATGAAGTGAAGTGAAGCTGCTCAGCTGTGTCCGACTCTTTGCAACCCCATGGATTGTAGCCTACAAGGCTCCTCTGTCCATGGAATTTTCCAGGCAAGAGTACTGGAGTGGGTTGCCATTTCCTTCTCCACGTACACATATGGTATATATCTAAAAGCAGAGCGTGCTCAGTCATTCGTGTAGGTTTTCTATCCGTACAAGATACTGTCAAATTGTTCTTTGAAGAGGTTGTAGAACTGCAATACCACCAAATACAGACAATATGGAGTTCCCATTTCTCACTTGGTATTATCAGACTTTTTTATTTTTTCAATTGAATAACATGAAATAGTGTCTCATTATTTGAAATTGCATTTTATGATTACTATCATCTTTCCATGAGTTTATTGGCTATTCATGCTTTGATTCTTTTGAAATGCCTTTTTATATCCTTTATTCATTTTTCTTTGGGGTTATTTTCTTTCAAATTGATTTAAAGGCATGCTTTCTGTATTCATGATATCTTTGTTTTATATCATGTGAACATAGTCTTCTAGTTTATTGCCTTTCTTTATGTCTTTATGTGTGATGGCTTTCATTACATAAATTAACAATTCCAATGTAGCCAAATTTATCAATCATTTCCTATATAAGCTCTGTACACTTTTTATAATTTAACAGAATAGAAATAGAATGCGTGCTAAGGTGCTTCAGTCATGTTTGACTCTTTTATGACCCCATGGACTGTAGCCCACCAGGCTCCTCTGTCCATGAGATTCTCCAGGCAAGAACTGGAGTGAGTTGCCATTTCCTCCTCCAGGGGATCTTCCAGATGCAGGGATCAAACCCATGTTGCTTATGTCTTCTGCACTGGCAGGCAGGTTCTTTACCACTAATGCCAAAATAGAATAACCAATAACAAATATATAAAAGTTATTTTACAAGTCTTAAGTATATAATAGCTATATTGGAAAACAACTTTACATGGGTTTATTTTGAAATCAATAATTTCCTGGAGCTGTATCATCTCTATATTGCAGCTTGCTGATATTCAAGTCCATTTGTATCAGGAATGACTTTCTTTTTTAAAAAACAGACAATGTATATAGGTAAAAAAATAAATCAGATACAAGGATATAAAGTACAGCACAGAAAATCTGGCCAATATTTTTATAATAATTTAAAATGGAATACAATAAATGAAAACATTGAATCATTACATTGTACACCTAAAACTAATATAGTTTTGTAAAAATCAATTATGAGCTTCCCTAGTGGCTCAGTCGGAGAAGGCAATGGCACCCCACTCCAGTAGTCTTGCTTGGAAAATCCCATGGACGGAGGAGCCTGATAGGCTGCAATCCATGGGGTCGCTACGAGTTGGACACGACTGAGCAACTTCACTTTCACTTTTTACTTTCATGCATTGGAGAAGGAAATGGCAACCCACTCCAGTGTTCTTGCCTGGAGAATCCCAGGGACGGGGGAGCCTGGTGGGCTGCCGTCTATGGGGTCGCACAGAGTCGGACACGACTGAAGCGACTTAGCATTAGCAGTGGCTCAGTGGCAAAGAATACGCCTGCAATGCAGGAGTTGCAGGAGACATGGTTTCGATCCCTGGATGGAAAGATGCCCTGGAAAAGGGCATGGCAACCCACTCCAGTATTCTTGTCTGGAGAATCCCATGGACACAGGAACCCGGAGGGCTATAGTCCATAGGGTCACAAAGAGTAGGACACAACTGAAGCAACTCAGCATGCACACACACAAATCAATTATACATTAATAAAAATATTTTTATTAAAAAATAATTCATGTTCTACAAAGTTCACCCAAGAAAATATTTTTAAATGGAAAGAAAAAACAAACAGACAAAGTATAAAAACAGACATAGAGATTCCATCTATGTAACAAACAAATCCACTGCCTGAGTTTATAGTAACTGATGGAAATGATTCAAACTCCAAAGCAAAATAAAAAATAAAGAAATGAGAGTATCCCAAAATGTTTCAATAATCATTAAATATTATTTATTAAGCATGCACATGTAATATATTGTTACAGTGTAAAATCATTTATTTGCTAATCGAAATGAAGTAAAAGTCTAGAATTAAATATCATTTATCACGTGTATGTAATAATTATAAAGCTATTAATTTATAAGTAAATTTCTCATGTTTCTCCAAAGGCTTCAGAAAACATGTCTATTTTCCTAAAGGTGAAAAATGTAGTCTTTCTCTATATACAAATCACTTTTCAAATATTTTAAAATTCAACCCCATAACACATAGAAACTCATGCAAATTATAGTGCTTACCAACATACAAATATTATAAACTATATTGTAACTCAAAATATTTAGGGCTATATCATTAAAGGTTACTTAACCAAGAGAAGGTATACAATAATTGTGATTTCTGTTTTGTAATCATTTTTGTTTTTACTAATTCCAACAGTAGAATTCTTTAAATAAAAAACCACGGACTTCTATAATGAATCAAAAGAGTCCTATCGCAGCCAGAATTTTGTAATAAAACTTGCTATTTTATCAACAACCCAACTATGGTAGAAACATCATATTCCACATTATTGACCAAGAATCTTCATGAATATCTAGCATGCCACATCCTGCTTTCAGAACTGCCTAAACACCACAGTTGAGGGTTAGCATCTAGCCTGAGAAGTGACCCTTATCCATCAAATAGGTCATGTTCAGGATAAAATGAAGGAAAATATCCATGAAAAATGGTTATATCCCTTTGAGTTATGTTCCAACTGTAGAGTAAAAGAAAATGACTTTTTGACTTTAGTTTTACAAATATGGCAGCAATCAAGCATGCAGTATAAATGGTTAGAGTTAAGATTCTCATGAATAATATGAATGAGACTAGTAATACTTTGGAATAAATAAAACATTGCTTGATAATGGCCCAGTATGACTTCCCTTTAATTCTATGGAGATTATAATAGTGGGTGTCCCAACCACTAGGTAAAGCAAAATATTATTTTACTGGTCTCCTACATTTGAAAAATAATCAAAACTGAAAAAGTTTCTTAAAAACTTGCCAGGTTTCCATTCTAAACTCCCCTAAAGTTCAAAACCAAAGCCCATCTAACCATTAAAAAAGAAAATATAATTGGTCAGTTTTATGAAAGTCTTATCAAGTTGGCAGTGAGTACCAGTGACCAAATTTCAACTTTCTTCTCTGATTTCCCAAACTTAAATTCCCAAAGCCATAAAGTAAATAAATAACTTCAAATCAGCAAAAGGGGACAAAAGACATTCTGAGAAAAAAATTTTGGATAAAAATACAAATACAACCTCTTTTTTACTCTCATGCGGTAAGCGAGGTATAACCTTCTGTCTTATTCTGTGGCGGGACATTCTACTCATCGGTCTCTTTCCCCTTCCTAATACTGCATCCTCTGCCAGCAGGGTAAAACAAAAATCAAGCTGATTCCAGTGATAAGAAATGAAATCTGAAATGACTTATCACTAAATCAGTATCCTGTATCTCCATCATGAGTATTCCACAAGTCTTTTAGAATAAAAGAAGCACTTACTGGCTGCCAATTCTAGCACATTATTTTCTAAAGTGCTTCAAAATGCCTGATGATAGGAGATTTCCCACTTTGAAAAGGCATTACATACCTCAGCAGCATGACAAGGTCTGCATCACTTGAAAGACGCACCAATCCTGGAGTCCCTTCAGTTCGGATAAATTGGATCTTCTCCCTATTCAAGCAAATAAAGAATTCAAATATGTGTAGTAAACATTGGCAACATAATTCAGTACTTAAGGCACCATTTTTTACAAAAAGAATGGTCACCACATTTTTTTTGGTACCTATTGTGTGGTAGCTACTGTGCCCTAGGAATACGCATCCAAGTAAAACGTGGTCCTTGTCTTCAAGGAGGACCCTCATGAGCATCAGCATCACCCATTTCTAACAATGATAAAAAAAAAAATTTATTGCTCTCATCTTTTGCTACTCAAATACTACTATAGGTAGCAGTACCAACCAACCAATAAAATTCAGTCTCTGCTTTGAGTTAAAGCCTTATTGCGGGCTTGACTATAAGTAACAGTCTGGACCATTCAGATTGATTCCTTGTTATTCCAAATAGGATATTCATTTGTTTGCCTGAGGATATACCTCTACATTATGCATGATGAGCACATTTCTACTTGGAAGTAGGTACTATCTGTAAATTATATATTCGGTATAAAAGCATGTGGCTCTTTCAAATAACTGAAACCTAAAACATCTTCAGTTACTACAGTTGGTGAAACAGACTATATGTACACTAGTGCAAATGTGTATATACTTTTATATACACACACCAAACACAATTTTGGACCATTATTTATTATAGATATATGTGATAACACCAGCGTTCATTTGTTTAAAGAGTCACTGTTTTGTTAATCTCAATTCTTTATATGAATATAAATTCAATATAAATTTTTTTTGGTTGTTTCCGCTCATTTACATTATGCTGTTTCCAAGTACACCATATCAATTTTGATAAGAAGACAAAAAATAAGAACATAAACTGGGTACTGAAAGCATTGCTTTTGATAGGAACATACAGTCAACACAAATACACAATTTTACTCTAAGTGCTAAATGATGATATATTCCGATTTCTGTATACTATGAAATAAAGTATCAATATCTGATATAAATATTTGTTTAGATTTAGTTATTTTCTATAGAGTATCTTATTTTCCTATTTGATAGTTTCATAAAGTTCTAATTAGATTTTATAATCCCAAATTTCAAATTCTAATTTACCTGTAGGCTTGAAAGTAATGAGATGAAGATAAGGTTCAACTGTTGAGATGAAAAATTCGCTAATGTGTGCTCTTAAGCACATAGCTTACTGGAAATGATAAACTGAGCTTAGTCCTAGGCTGCTTCTGCTTAGATGCATTTTACAGAATGTGCTAGTACATGAAGCACCTAATCTTTGATATTTTCAACTTTTCTGCCTTTTATTGCCAGTATAAATATTATGTTTTACATAATTTTATATAATATTACAGCCATATTATATATACTATATAGCAGCTAGCTACTGGAAATACAGATATAGATATACATATAGGTAAATGGTAGGCATATATATAAAGGAACTAAGAAAAGAAAAGTCAGCCTCTTCTCTCTGCTTATGGTTATTTCAGTCTGAAGTCTCAAACCAAGCAGAACATTTTCCCTCACGTGTTATAATCATATGTCTGAAGCACATGATGGAAACCAAGGCCCATTATCAGGTAAATTGTATTTTGATAAGAGATATAAAAGTTGGTTTAAAGAAAGCTAAATCAGAAAAAAATTATCTTGGAAAAAAAATGAACTTGACCAAAGAAGTACTCTTATAAGTGTGACTAACAATATGTTGTGATCTTGAAGAAACAAAAGCTACCTCTAGTCTATCACCACAATAGACTAGGCAAACAATAAAACCAGAAAACAAACAGGCTGAACTCTCTCTTCTACTCATTTAACTGGAACCACACGGAACGGGTTGAGTGATCAAAAAGATAGCATGCTCTTGCCTGTTGCTTGTATGGAGCCTATGATATCCTGTGGATAAGGAAGAGATCATAGCTTCCTGAGTCAGAAAGATGACAGGGTGAGGGAAAGAAAGGGAAAGACAATGGAGGAAATATGCCAATTGGGAAAGTTCTCATCACTTTCCAGATATTAACTATGAGGCAGTGAAGACAACTGGCCTGATTCTTTAGGCCAAAAAATATAGAGGTGTGGCCTTCCCTGGTGGCTCAGACAATAAAAAATCCACCTGCAATGTGGGACACCTGGGTTTGATCCCTGGGTTGGGAAGGTCCCTTGGAGGAAGAAATGGCAACCCACTCCAGTATACTTGCCTGGACAATCCCCATGGACAGAGGAGCCTGGCGGGCTACAGTTCATGGGGTTGCAACGAGTTGGACATGACTAAGTGACTAAGAACGTATCAGAGGCAGGCTGAGACTAGTTCTCTACAGGGCCAGCTAATTTATCACAATGACAAGAGATGGGTCATATGCTTCCAGGAACAAGGCAGTGGAACGTGTTATTTGATACACATCATATCACTGTTGTTGTTGTTCAGTCGCCAAGTCATGTCTGACTCTTTGCAACCCCATGGACTGCAGCAGCAGGCTTCCCTGTCCTTCACCATCTTCCAGAGTTTGCCCAAATTCATGTCAATATTCATTCATTCAGCAAACAATTTCTGAGTACCTACTATGTGCTGGGCATGGTATCATATACCAGGAATCAAATAGGATGTAAGATACTGCCCCTTTCTCAAAGAGTTCATGGTGCAGTGGAAGAGAGAGAGTTCATGGGAAATGCCAGCATGACATGAATATATTTAAGTTATTCCATTCATTTAACTGAGCCCTGTTTAGGCCTTCTCTTCTATTAACTCCTTCATAGAGTTCTTACAGGTAAAAACAAAGAAGGCATTGGTTTATTGACTGTCAAGAAAGAAGATCAAGGCTGAGGAAGAGAAAAAAGTGGGTAGTTATCCTCAGAAATATCACCAATCTTTCCTGATGGGGGGAAAAATGGGAACTATTCCTTGGTTATCAGGTATTTGCCCAATATTCTTTAGTCCAGCATTGCTTTAACTAGCATCATTGCCTACTAGAAATCTACAGATGTGATCTTGAATACTAGGAGAATTTTAAAATGCTGTGTTTCCACTTTGATGATTAAAACTGCTAATATGAGGTAAGCATATTTTGGACAAGCTGGATGACATTTATGAGTAAACATCACAAAGTGACTTTAACTCCCATGTCTGCATTTACAAGACACTTGTTGCCAAGTGATCAGAGGTGAACTTTTAGAGTGTTGATGAGCAGGGCTTGATGTTAAATATGATAGCTGCACCTGTCTGCTACTATACGCAATTCTTTCACCATTTAAAAAGACAAAACTTTTCTTTGGTAGTATTAAATTGCAAATTAAATGATCATGATGAAATAAAGCAAGGTAATATATGTGTAAATTGCCATAGGCTAAAGAGAAAACAAAATAAATGGACTTAAAAATGCTAAATAAAGCATATGTTATGGCTTTTTCTAAGAACAAAAGTTTTTAAATAGTTTATAAGTAGAAAAATGGCAGTAGAATCATCACAGGATATGTTTAATGATATATTTTTCTTCAGTATTGTACTTGGGGGTACACTATTAAGTGAATTGACTCATCACATAGATAAAAGTAAGCTATTTGTTAAGCAAGAAAAATTATGACCAAGATAATGCCACAGATGCATATGATAGACCATTAGACACAAAAATCAAAAGAATCAAGTCAAACACAAGTGAAACAAAAAGCACAAATATATCTTTCCACTGACACTGGTCTCAACCTTGGTGATTTGGTTTCTGCAAAACAAAATCTTCTCACAATATCATTAATTCAAATGTTATTTTTTTTGTTTTTACTTAATTTAATATTTCTTTTGGCTTTATAGCTTATAAGCTGTAAGGATATGGAGTTTATGCATGTTTTATATTTGTACACATTTTGTTTCACTAAATACACATGGTTAAAAATCACTATTGTAGATCTGAAATGTTTGTTTTCCTTTTAGGATGGAAAATAACAGAGTGGATCCTAAAAAATTTCCATGAGTCCACCCAGTGTCTGAAATAACCATAACAAGTTTGAGAAATATTGCTGAAGATTCACATGACTCTGATTAGAAGGACTTTTGAAAGTTACATTAATATATTTACTCAAGTTTATTTTATAAATTTACAGAGTTAGAAGAAATCTGTGGTAATCCTCTAATTTCTTTCTTTATTACCTTCACCTTAATGAAGAAATTCTATTCAATTTTAGTGGTTTATAATGAGAATTAAGATTATATTGGCTTCCCTGGTGGCTCGGAGGTAAAGAATCTGCCTGCAATACAGGAGACACAAGTTCAATCCCTAGGTTGGGAAGATCCCCTGGAGGAGGAAATGGCAACCACTCCAGTATCGTTGCCTGGAAAAATCCCATGGACAGAGGAGCCTGGTGGGCTATAGTCTATGGGGTTGCAAAGAGTCAGACACGACTGAGTGACTGAGCATGCAAGATTATATTCAAAGAATATTTTATCATTGGACCATTTCCTCATGGGCATGTTGCTCACTGTACCCTTTACAACACACTCCAGCACTTCCTCCAGCATTGCACTTTCTCACACAGCCACTCAGTTATCACTTCAGTTCATTTTGAGTCGTGAGATTCTGGAGGGCAAAAGTCCTTCCTCCTTAATCTCTGTGCCTTCCAGTACCCAGCACTATGCTGTGCACATAAAAAGGGCTTAGCAAAATCAAACCAGGCAAATGAGCCGTTAATACCAAAATACATTTGGCTCCAAACAAATTTCCCTGAGTCCATTCAGTATTTGGAATAAATTTCTTTATACCATTTTTTGTTGTGGTGGAGAAAAGAGAACCAGAAAGCTAACATTATTTACTAAACCAGAACCCACTGCAGGAAGTACAAAACAGGTAATGACAACTTCTTCATAAGAAAACACAACTGTTATATAACTAAGAGATTCATACAGATACCAGACTGTATACATAGTGACATGTCAGGAAAAAGTCGCTGGCTATTACTGTCTCTCAAATGCTTGTCGAATTCAGACCTTGGTAACCACTTCCTCCCAACGCGTAGAATCACCCCAGAAGATCAACTCAAGCAGAAGATCATTTGAGGACAAGGGAACATAGTCTCAAGACCGGAATTCCCACAGAAAATAGCCTCACTGAAACCAACCAACATTTTGGTGCAGTTAAAGTAGGGCACATGATCAAAAACAATCAGAAGCACCAATGCCTCTAAACCACAACACTGTCTGGATTTCAGACTCTGCACACATGTTTCCTGTATGATGTTGTTGCTATTGTTCAGTCACCCAGTCGTGTCTGATTCTTTGCGACCCCATGGACTGCAACATGCCAGGCCTCTCTGTCCCTCACTATTTCCTGAAGTTTGCCCAAGTTCATGTCCATTGCATTGGTGATGCCATCCAGCCATCTCATCCTCTGACACCTTTTCCTTCTGTAAACAGAAGGTTTCTGTATACAGTTTAGTAAACCTTCAAAAATATATATGTTGTGAAAAATCGCCTCAGGGCAATTTTAGAGAAATCCCCATTACTTTTCTGATGGAGTAATGTCAAGAAAGGAAAATCAGTACTAATGATTCATATTTCTGATTAAGTCACAGGGCATGGTCTGGCTTGAGGTAAGAACCAAGCAGTAGAAAGGTCAACTTTTCTTTCTACTTCCCATTACATAGGTAAGGTTTGAAAATACAGATCTATTATTATCTCACAATGCTTATGGACACACAGAGGTGAAATCAATTAGTCATATATTTAGAAGCAATATTTGTTCTAAGTGGATATAAATCAGCTCTGTGCTAAGAATTCAGAGAGTTACTTAACTCTCTCTGCTTGTTTTCTCATCTTGAAATAAGCATAGTTAAGTATTTGCCTCATAGGTTGGTGGAAAGGATTCAATGAACAAATGCAAATAAAAGGCGTAGCACAGAACTATTATATAGCAGCATGCAAAAATTTCAAAATATTGAGTATATTATCAGATAGGTCTCATAATTATTTATTCCTTTTTCAACAGACAGAATGATCTATTGAAAATAGAGCCAAATTAGATGCCTGGTCATATATTCCTTTTTCTGCTTCTATTGTTGGCAAGTTGTTCTAATCTTGGTATTTATCTTGGTTAATTCCACAAATACCTATTGAGTACTTCTATGATATGCACTAGATAAGACTCTGGCCTCTCTGTAATACTGAAATTAATGCTGTGAGGACCAAAGAGATAATACACATGAAGGGTTTAAAATCCTCATAATTTAACAGATAATGGGAAACATTATTCTCAGTAAAGCAAAATACAGCAAAACTATTTTAAGACTAACAAAAGGAATTTAGTTATTACATGCAAAAAACATGTGGCTATAAGACACCTTAATCAGACATTCTTAACAGCTTGTACCCTAAATCCATCATTATTCTGAAGAATATCTAGGTTACGCTAAAATGTATAGCTAGAGGTTTATATTTTCGTATGAATTATAATAATTTATTATGTATTTGATACAAGTGTTTTAACTGAAAAGATATTCAGGAATTGAAACTATGTTATATAGGCATATATTTTACTTTAAAATATATATATGAAAGAAAAAACAAATGGGTAACAATATAACCCATTAACATTAGAATGGACAAGTCTGTTAAACAGTATGTAAAGGGGTAGACAAGGATACAGCAGTATTTTTTAAACAGTGATATAAAATGTCAAGGTAAATGAAAAAAATAACTTGAGACACCAATTTCCAGAAAATCGTACTAGCAGTTTTCTAGATTTGGCAGTCATTATTTAGAAAACTATAGAAAAAGTCCACTCATAACAGAAACAAAAACATAAAATACTTTTGGAAAACCCAGACACAAAACTTTCAGTGCCTATATAAATAAATAAATAAGAAAACTGTACTGTAAGAAATGCAAAGGTTGAATGCATGAAAAATTATACCTGTAGAAGAAAAAATGGAAAACTGTAAATATCTTAATCATATGCAAAGTAACTTAAACTTTTTAAAAATGTCCATCAAAACCCCAATGTAATTTTAAAAGTTAATAACATTTTTCAAAATTTCATCTTAATATTCAAAATAATGCTACATGCTAGAGAACTTTAGCCAAGTTTTTAAAATAAATAATTGTTATGCTACTATTTCCTGGGATCTAAAGTAATTATTGGAATATACAAAGATATATAAATTGATTTATTAAAAAGAGGGATTCTGTATCTTTATATATGTGATTTTGTACACTGGAAATGTAGTTACTTATCCCTTTGAGGTAAATAATTTTAGGGGCTATCATTAAGTCCCAAATATACTGCTTTGAAATTTATTAATTTATCAAATATTTCTTAAACACCCACTTTATACAATATAAGATGTGAGGTACTATGAGAAGTAAGAAGTTATAAAATGAGTAAAATATAACTTGACTTAATGTAGCTTATACTTGATTTGGAATATAAGTGTAAGAAAACATATGGTAGAAAAATATAAGATGTTTTTAAACATTTTAAGCACAGATGGTAATATTATGCAATTTTTATTGTAAATATAAAATTCAGACACATATGATACCTGAGTTTTGGTATAATGGCACTCTGATGCGTCTGCAAGAATGTTTACTATAAAATGTACCTTCAAGGTACAGACAGTAATAACTTATTCAATGGGATGTATTAATAGTATCTATTTGTATGTAGGATAATGTGCTTGAAATAAGGGCATTTAACTTTAACCAAATTAATTTTTCTGAAGACAGTTTCCATAACTACTCAAATTCATTGAGAAAGACAAAAAATACATTATTAACATAGAGGCTATGTATATTTTATTTGCTTTGTAAGATTCACTAATAATTTTGCAATTAAATGTAGATGTAAAAATCAGATTTCATTAAAATCCATTTTTAATATCAGAAATAGTAATACATTGTTCTCTATGATTAAAGAAATGGTTTATTATTCTCTTGGGTTTAGGGAAAGCATTGAGGCTAGAATCCTTCCTGATACTGTACTTTGGTCCACAGAGAGACCACATCTGATGAGCTACTGAAGAAGGATGCCATTCTGCTGAACTCTTTTTTGATATGTGCAACAGAATATAGCAAAAATCAACAATAGAACAGACATACCTAAAATATGGCTATTCTTCATGCAAGAAAATGGTTTGAAAACCCTAACTGAATCCTTTGTTAGTCAGAAAATATAATGCTTTGGAGAAATATCCAGTAGATGAATATATTTAAGAACTTTATTTATGGAAAAATTTAACAAATACCTGGGTATAATACTTTAAGAGAAGCTAAACTAATCTTGGCTATGAGAATTTTTCTTTTGGGCCTTTTCTAACCTTAAGTGATTGACTGTCTAGTTATTTTAAAATTAATAGTTATGAAATTCCACATAGGGAAAATGTGAAAACTAGACAATTATGTACATTTTGATGTACATGTCAAAAATCTATATACTACAACAAATTGGCATATCCATTTGGATAAAACATAAGTAGCAATTATTTCTTCTGCAGAAGCTATGGAATAGAGATCTAGGACTAAGGATCTGTGTTCCATACTATCCTAGGTAACAATATTTCAACACTCTCATTAGATCTGCAGGAAGATTATTGTCTGAGAAGATGGGTATAATTCACCTTTGGATGACTTCTAAAATGTTATGTCAATGACTCTGCCATGATGTTTGGCCCTCAGTAATTTGTACTGAATCCTGAACCAGAAGACTCATTCCTCTGTGCAGATGAGCAGTCAAGGCTGGTTTCATTGCTTACATGTAAAAAATTTTAGAACAAAGTTTCCTAAAGAACATAGTGTAAGCACAACACTAGAAAGCTGTCCAACATAGAAATTACTGATGGAATGCAAGAGACCATTCCTGTATTTTAACTACGCCCACAGAATTATATGATGGCATTTATACATATGATCCATCTTAAGAAGAGTGGTTTAGAAAACCAGTAAATTTAGGGGAAATTACTTTAAACTGAGTCCTTGTGATTTAATCAAGAAGTGAAGGACAGGCTACTAATATAATACTACTTTAAATTTACTGTATCCTTTGTATTGCTTACATAGTACCAGGGCAGTAAATATACTATCTCATTTAATCTTCAAAAGAACACTGCAAGTTAGAAACTCCTATCCCCATCCAGATGAGGAAACTATGACTTGGAGGAGCTAAATGCCTCATTCAAAGTCTGGTGAGTAAACCACAGAGCCAGAATTCAAACCAGGTCTCTTTGACCCTCAACTCTTAAGATCTATATTCTACTACTTTTTAAGTGTCATTATTAATGCTGATCTCCCAGTTGGGAAACAGACCAGGACTCTCCAATAACATTATGTGGTTGTCAGTGAATTATCTTAAGTATTTTTAAAAAATTCAATAGTTAAGCCTATGTAATTTTTTCATAAGAAAAAAGTTTCAATGCAGATTTCCTGTTACATATAACTTGGTAAACAAAGTTCAGAAGTTTGTCATGTTGGTTTCAGACATCTGAAAGAACAGTAAACAAATGAGAAAACGATGAGAGAGCTAGGCAGGTTGTAACAGGAAATGCATAAGGATTGGCAAGGGGAAATCTATGCTATTTTGAACCAGTAGATCAGATGTTAACTGAGATTAATATTCTAGCCAATATTAAATGCAGAAAAACTCATCTGTTAGAAAACTGAACAAAAAATAGGTTAGAAATTCTGAACACTGGGGTTTGTTTTAAGAAAGGTAGCTTTTGGAAATTTTAACTTTTTATTTCACAAAATTCTGTATTATTTGATAATTTCACAATGGCATGCACTGTTTTTAAAAACGAAAACAAAATTAACCATATAATTTGAACAATAACGAAATTCCAGGGCTCTTAAAATAGGGTTATGGGAAGAAACAGAAGGTCACAGTCTGTGTTTGCTTCTATTCTGGTGAACCCTGGGACACACACTCATTTGCCTTTTGTAGCTCAGAATTTCTTGACTTCCAATTTATTGATTTACTAGTGACCTAAATAGGAAATGGCCCAATTTATTTAGAACAGAAAAAAAGCATCATAGATTATTCTCACGGGAAGGAAATTTTTCAAAGAACATACTCATGGAGGAATTGACCTATAGTCCGAAATAATTATCATCACGGTTTGAGGAAAGTTGGGTTAGTAGGGTGGAGACAGCGATGGCACCCCACTCCAGTACTCTTGCCTGGAAAATCCCACGGGCAGAGGAGCCTGGTAGGCTGCAGTCCATGGGGTCACGAAGGGTCGGACATGACTGAGTGGGGTCGCGAAGAGTCGGACACCACTGAGCGACTTCACTTTCACTTTCATGCATTGGAGAAGGAAATGGCAACCCACTCCAGTATTCTTGCCTGGAAAATCCCAGGGACGGTGGAGCCTGGTGGGCTGCCATCTATGGGGTCGCACAGAGTCAGACACGACTGAAGTGACTTAGCAGCAGCAGCAGGGTTAGTAGGGAGTAGATCTACTGGTTAAATTCAACTATTACACAAAAGGGAATTCTCAACTCTTAAGTCAGTTTTACAGTACTTGGTTCCTTGTTCATAATACAATATTGTACAAGTACCAACACCAAAATTTTATTGACTTTGTATGTATTCCATTCATCTATAAAATGTATACCTGTGGCGGATTCATTTTGATATTTGGCAAAACTAATACAGTTATGTAAAGTTTAAAAATAAAATAAAATTAAAAAAATAAATAAATAAATAAATAAAAATTAAAAAAAATATTCTTAAAAGGTTGTGTTTTTAATGAATAGATTTGTCTTTGGATAAAATCTTAAAACATTTTGTATCAGTCTTTATTTTAATGTTATAGAGCTTCTTAGTAGGATTACTCTCTTTCACTAAGAACCAATGTAATCCAATGAGACACAATCCATTTGACGGAGCTACAACTTTTGGATGTTGAGTTTTCTGAGCAAATCTCTTCTGAGATTAAAAAAAAAGAGAGCGAAAACAACTTGGTAGCATGTACATTTGCTTGACAGATGAAGTTAGATGAAGCAGAATTTTAAAAATAGCAATGGAAAGCAAAAGCTATATCCCAATGCATGAAAACCCATAACCATTCTACAGGAAAAGGTATTCAAGGTGCATCTCAAGGAAGAGAAAGCTGTGTATGGATACAAACTAAACAAATTGCTTGCCATCTTCTGGAGGGCAAGGAATCATACGAGAAAAATGAAAAAAACACAAAGCACAGAGGTGTACCTATTTGAATTTCCCAAAGGCTGACACTTATTTCCTCATCATATTATGGAGAAAATAAGAAGGAATATTTTTATCTGTGCCACTGATGAGGAACAATGTACACACAGCTCAGGATAGGCTCACAGTTACCTTTGCTACTTTTGAGCCATGACTCAGCAGTTCCATTCCATGCATAAATCTCTTATCAAATATATGACTGAAATATGAGTTTAAAGAACCCCAGCTTCCCCGCCTTCATTTGTGGGAATGTTCCTTACAATGCAGTTTTTAACTATATGAAACAGAGTGTTCCTTTAGATGTACAAACTTCCCCATCATGTAGTTACGATAAGCAAAGTGCTGAACTATCAACAGATTTTCAGGCAAAAAGTACATAGTGACACACACTCTATGTAAGAGCAACATTATTCCACTAATTGAAGTTCCTGCTTCTTCCTACTTGTCATGACTGCTCAAGCCTTCTATGGTCAAATTCTATAAACAGTTATCGAAAATGTAAATGGAAATTTATTAATAAGTTTTGAAATAAGATGGAAACTTATTTTAAAATCTATCAAATAATATCTTAGCAATAGATTATCACATGAGATTTTCCTTAATTGAGGACCCCAGGTGTCACTAAAAAATAAAAACCTTCAGCAATTTTTAGGAGATTAGAGACTTTAAAGACTCTAAAAAGCAGAAGGAATAAACAAAACTGGAAGTTCTCAGTGAGGCCTTTAGGTTTTTCCTCTGTTAGGACCTGTTAAGGTTCTGTCAAGTCATTAAGGAATAATGATAATGTGAGATGCCTTGTTCAGGTAGATTATATCATCTTATTTCTCTAACAATAGAGATCTTAAGACATGTTAAATTAATAATAATGCAGAGTTGCAGAGCAAAACTGGAAAATTTTGTGAGTTTCCTTTTTCTTGTTCTTTTTTGTTGGGACAGGGTTCTTTCAGAGGAATGAATATTGACTACAAGTAAGGGGAGGAGCAGGTTGGAGCTGAAGATGGTAAAGAGAGAAAACAGAGTTCTCCCTATTTTCTGATTTGCAAAAGAGGAGGGATTTTGTTTGTATGTTTGTTTGTTTTGCTTTGCAGCCCAGAACCTCCAAGATCTCTCATTACAGAACTGAGGGGCTCATTTCTGCAAAGTTATTTTTACAGAAGACTCTCTAGAGGCCCATGGGTTGCTGAGTAGATGCTATAATATAAAATATATAAAATGACAGCTTGTATAATTTTTATAATTTTTCCTGACTGAGAACAGCATGCTTGTCAAGTTGGGGAAAACACTGATACCTGAGTTGGATGTTAGTTAACTATGTGAAACCAGGATTTCTATATAAGCAACATTAGTAGTATCATACTTGAAATTATGTGAAGTTTTAGCCTTTAGAAACTTTAGAAAGTTTTAATGATGACTTTTAAGATACGAGAGACTAAGAACATCATAAGAAGGATATTTGGTAATTTATCTCCATATCAACATATACATACATTCACTGTATTTGCAAAATGTTACTAGATATTTTAGCAGTAAGGAAGGAGAAATAATGAATTGGATAAGATCCCTATTTGCAAAGATCTTATAATCTAATTGGAAAATAAAGCATAAGCACTTGAAAAGTCAAAGCACAAAAGTCACATAACCAAAATAGTAGGAAGGACAGCTTGATACATTAAATAATTAACGATCAAATTAGTGTCTAGACCAGAGGCTATTACACCTGGATGTGCCATTGAAATTATGTGGAGAAGTTTTAGGAAATTAAATGCTTGAACTTTACCTAGACCTCTTGAACTAAATTTCTGGGCAGGGCATGGGAGGATAGAGGGCATAAATTAAGAGAAGGGAGATAAGTTGAGGGAAGCAAGACCTGGCATTTTGGACTCTATAAAACTCCCCAGTAATACTGACAAAAACAGTTCGACACAGCTCAGTGGAACAGTATTTGAGAACTGCTGTCATGGGCCAGGATGGCACCACTGGGCAAACATATTTTTGCCATTACAAGCAGCATATAGACTAAATGGGCTTTGAGTTATGTGGGATTTCAGCAGAAACTCTCAATTCTCTCCATCTCCACCTCTGTGATGCTGAGCACAGCAAAGGTGAGAAAGACTAGACTACATCATGAGAGTGAGAGTCCACCATGGAAATTCTTACACTGAATTTAAAAAGAAAGATCTTGCCACACACAGAAGAAGAGCTCACCAGGGAAAAGGAACAGCATGTATTCAGGAAAGTAAAACTGGGTTTGAAGCATGATGCACTGAAGAGTCGTTCAGAAGACAGGGGTCATACAGGGGAATGCTGGACTCTGGAGAGGATCAGATTTCTTCTTTGAGTTCCATTGTGTTTTTATTATGGAAAAATGTCAGTGCCAAGTCTAAGATTTTATGTCTCAATTCAATAAACATTATGCTACTTTTGCTTATTCATGTTACATCCAAATAGTTAGTGTCTTACTATATTCATTATAATCTACACATCTAGGATGCATTCTTGGCTGTGAAAGTTTGTTTCTTTTTCATATTCTTTAAAGATGGTTCTAGGTTCTTTAGTCAACTTCATTCAATTCTCATACTTAACAGCGAAAAGCCAGGACTGCACTGATCTGATATTGGTGACGAAGTATTTGTTCACAAGATGCCTTTGTTCAGAATGCCAGAAAGCAAAAGTGAATCTCCAAGACGATTATCAGTGTTACTGAAAATTTAATAGTTGGGGCTTATGCAACTTGAATTAAATACCAATATTTTGGTTACCTGAGTGAGTGATTCCTGGTAAGATCAGGTTGACGTTCCTGCAGAATTTCAAAGATGTTGGGCTGGCGCAGAAATGCAACAATCTTGTCATTGTAAGCTGGAAAAAAAAAAAATATATATATATATAGTATGTAACAATATTTTCAAATCTGTTAGTTTTATTCACATAAATCCAGACTTCTTTTGTTTTCCTGATTAATATTTCCTGTATTCAGAGTCATAGTTTAGAGCCCCTGTGCTGTGCTTGGTTGCTCAGTTATGTCTGACTCTTTGAGATCCCATGGACTGTAGCCCACCAGGCTACTCTGTCCATGGGGATTCTCCAGACAAGAATACTGGAGTGGGTTGCCATGCCCTCCTCCAGGGGATCTTTCTAACCTAGGGATCGAACCCAGGTCTCCTGCATTGCAGGCAGATTTTTTACTGTCTGAGCCACCAGGGAAGCCCAAGAATAATGGAGTGGGTAAGCCTATCCCTTCTCCAGGGGATCATCCCAACCCAGGAATCAAACCAGGGCCTCCTGCATTGCAGGCAGATTCTTTACCACCTGAGATACCAGGGAAGCCCTTAGAACCACTATAGATAACTAAATTCCAATTTGTGTCTGTCCTGCTGTATGAGTATTGGACTTAGATGTTAGGCATGATTGATTTATGCACTCATTAAACTCATTTGATGAGCTATATTTATTATCAAATTGCAAGATGAGATCACCAACAAGATTCTAGATACTGATACTAATACTGATTCTAGACACTGAGACTTATTACTAAAATCAACCTCATAAGCAACTGCTAGAAATGGAAAGCCATCTTCTGATTAAATGTCAGCCACCCACAGGGGTAAAGAGGCAGAGCAAGAGTTGCCAACAGCAACTACTGAAATGCAGAGGCAAGCCATTCCCAAATTCTAGGTGGAAATAAATGCCACTAAGTCACAGGGTAGCTCTTTACCAAATCAACTACACCAACAGCTACAATACAACCAGCATCATCAATTATGTACATAATATTTTAAAAGGAAAATCTATATCGTAGTTAAGGTTGGCTAATGTCCATAGAAATTTTAAATGTAATTAAAATTTATTAAAGGCTCTGCTAATATTCTTTTATCAAGAAAACTAATTTGCTTACTTAAGATAATTCATCTTCATTACATTTCTATTTCTAATCTGAAATATAGATACATTTAAATCACAGAACTGAGTATCTGAATCCTCAAACACCAGAGATTCTAGTTCAGTTAATACTCTTGTGTTCATAAATATGATCAAGAAACATGCCTTACTTAAAAATATCAGTCAAAAGAAACATAATTCTCTAGTCATCTGCCACTTCAAATTTTAACTACATCATGCTTATCGTAGTTAAATGTGAATGAAATTTTAAAAAATACTCTCTGCTAAAATGGAATCTCATTATTGAACTCAATGTGTCCTAACTGCACTTTTCACCACATATAAATAATAAACATACTTTTATAGTTGAAATCTTATCACTAGATTTTTACACTTCATCTAAGATCAGAGACTAGATAATTTTTAAACTACAATTTTATAGTACTTAAAAATTCTATGTGCAGTATTTAGCATCAAATTAGTAATTATACAATAAATATAGACTATTTGATTTCTACTCAGAATTTCTTCTTATATCAGTGGTTCTCAAACTTCTTTAGGACATGTGCACTGCATTATATTTCATGGTAAATCTTTCTTTAAAAAATAAAAATTTTAAGATAAAACCAGACAAATGAAGAGCTGTTCAAATTGAAAATGGAACAGCCCATTTGCCAGCCTATCCATTCCATCTACCTTAGGGGCTCGAGGTTTGAAAACTGATCTACTTCAACCTCACCATTTTACTAACAACTCAAACTGTTCTTTAGGCCTACTGGCCTGTATTCATTTAATATATTTTACAATTTTTTGGCACTTTTGCTATCCTGAATTTGCCACAAAACCCCTTAAGAATGTGCCATCCTTACTACTACAGGCTCACACACCATTTAAACTCTGTCTCAAGTATTGGATATATATTAAATAAATATGTTTGTCCAAATGCCTAATTAAAATGGCCACACAACCCAGTTGCTTTAACAACCTATTTTTCCTTAACGTCAAGAATCTAGCATAAAGACTTCACACAGAAAAGGCAGAGTAGTATAAAAATTCTCAGCCTACAGGATTTTACAAGACATAAGTGTTTGATACTCAAATCAGTTTTTTAGGGATAATGCAACTGTTCCTCGGTACAGAGAGGCTGACAACAGGGAAGTATCAGCAGAGAATGCGTGGTGCACACTGACATGAAAGCAAACATGAAGACTTTGGGGAAGAGGTGACATACCCACTGGAACCATGTCCTGGTACTGCGGCCTGCTGACTGTATTGAACGTACTCGACGGCCTGGGAAGAACTGGTGGTCCTGCATGTCGAGAATCTTCTCCTACCTGCAGACATAAGCAGTGTTTATGTTCTACACTAAATCCCAGAGTACTTTACAACGGTGTCCTTAGCCAAGTTGTTCAGAACACCGACAACGAGCATTGCTAAGTACCAACTGATCAGAACAGAGGCTAGCTTGAAGAGCGGACACAAGACTCTCAAAACCTCTGCTTCAGTTGCTGAACTGAGGGGAGCGGTTGGGGTATCCATGTCCCTGAGAGGGGCCAGGGCTGTGACTACTGACCAAGCATACAGAAGGAGCTCAATATGCCTATGGGGATGTGGATGCTGAATACATGTTCCTCTGAATTAACTTCTACCTGACAGACCACAGACCTGCAACAATATATCAGAGAGAACACTTGGGTGCGACAGAATTCACTGGGGCAGTGCTAGGATATGCCTTCTTTTGGCCAAGCAAGTCAGGGAATCCCTTGCCTCAGCAGAGGAGGAGCTGAAGAGCAGCAGTCTTCGTGAGGGTTTCCGAGTTGAGTATTATCTCCTCAGAAGCAATTTTACGTGCTTATTAGTGCACCCAGAGCAACAGCTCTTTCTGGTTTGAACCTCCCACACCAACGAGCTAATCATAGCAGGTGTGGAGGAGCTAAATAGGGTTGCCCCAACCCAAATTAGTTTTTTTACCTACTATAGACTTAGAAACTCATATATATAAGTAGATAAACAAAAATGTCCATTAATAGTCTTACCAGAAAACTCTAACACTGCTTTAGCTTCTGTTTTAGCATTTTCCCCCCACGTTACAGAAATATTTCATGACAACAGTAGAACAATCATATGAGAGAGTTAAAGAGAATAAGAGGCAAAATAACTTTCTGGATTTATAAATTTGTACATTAATTTTTTAATGAGTTTTTTATTTTTATATTTTTAAATTTTAGTTAATTCGTTTATTTTTAATTGGAGGATGACTGCTTTACAATATTGTGTTAGCTTCTGCCGTATATCAACATGAATCAACCACAGGTGTACATATGTCCCCTCCTCCTGAGCCTCCCTCCCACCTCCCACTCCATCCCACCCTCTGGGTTATCACAGAGCACCAGATTTGAGCCCCCTGCATCCAGTAAATTTCCGCTGGCCATCTAATTTTACATATGGCAATGTAGATGTCTCAAAGCTGCTCTCTCAATTCATCCCACCCTCTCCTTCCCCTCTTGGGTCCACAAGTCTCTTCTCTATGTCTGCGTCTCCACTGCTGCCCTACAGATAGGTTCGTCAGTACCATCTTTCTATATTCCATATATGTGTGTCAATATGCGATATCTGTCTTTCTCTTTCTGACTTACTTCACTCTGTATAGGCTTTAGGTTCATCCACCTTACTAGAAATGAGTCAAGCATGTTCCTTTTTATGTCTGAGTAATATTCTGCTGTGTATATGTACCACGACTTCTTTATCCATTTATCTGTCAATGAACATCTAATTGTTTCCATGTCTTAGCTATTGTAAACAGTGTTGTGATGAACAGTGGGGTACATGAGTCTTTTTCAATTATAGTTTCCTTAGGGTACATGGTCAGTAGAGGGATTATTGGGTCATATGGTAATTTTATTCCTAGTTTTTTAAGGAATCTCTATACTGTATGCAGGTCAAGAAGCAACAGTTAGAACTGGACATGGTACAACAGACTGGTTCCAAATTGGGAAAGGAGTACATCAAGGCTATATATTGTCACCCTGCTTATTTAACTTATATGCAGAGTACATCATAAGAGATGCAGAGCTGGATGAAGAACAAGCTGGAATCAAGATTACCGGGAGAAATATCAATAACCTCAGATATGCAGATGACACCACCCTAATGGCAGAGAGCAAAGAGGAACTAAAGAGCCTCTTGATGAAAGTGAAAGGGGAGAGTTAAAAAGTTGGCTTAAAACTCAACATTCAGAAAACTAAGATCATGGCATCTGGTCCCATCACTTCATGGCAAATAGATGGGGAAACAATGGAAACAATGGCCATCATCAAAAAATCTGTAAGCAATAAATGCTGGAGAGGGTATAGAGAAGAGGGAATCCTCTTGCACTGTTGGTAGGAGTGCAAGAGGATTCTTGCATTTGGGCTCCAAATTTTCTTGGGCTCCAAAATCACGGCAGATAGTAACTGCAGCCATGAAATTAAAAGACACTTGCCTCTTGGAAGAAAGGTTATGACCAACCTAGACAGTATATTAAAAAGCACAGACATTACTCTGTCAACAAAGGTACCTCTAGGCAAAGCTATGGTTTTTCCAGTAGTCATGTATGGATACAAGAGTTGGACTATAAAGAAAGCTGCGTGCAGAAGAACTGATGCTTTTGAACTGTGGTGTTGGAGAAGACTCTTGAGAGTCCCTTGGACCGCAAGGAGATCCAACCAGTCCATCCTAAACGAAATCAGTCCTGAATATTCACTGGAAGGACTGATGCTGAAGCTGAAACTCCAATACTTTGGCCACCTGATGCAAAGAACTGACTCATTGGAAAAGACCTTGATGCTCGGAAAGATTGAAGGCGGGAGGAGAAGGGGACAACAGAGGATGAGATGGCTGGATGGTATCACTGACTCGATGCACATGAGTTTGAGTAAGCTCTGGGAGATGGTGATGGACAGGGAAGCCTGGCCTGCTGCAGTCCATGGGGTTGCAAAGAGTCAGACGTGACTGAGAGACTGAACTAAGTATAAAAGACTTATACTATTCTCCATAGTGGCTGTATCAATTTGCATTCCCACCAACAGTGCAAGAGGATTCCCTCTTCTCTACACATTCTCCAGCATTTATTGTTTGCAGATTTTTTGATGATGGCCATTCTGACTGGTGTAAGGTGATACTCATTGTAGTTCTGATTTGCATTTCTCTAATAATGAGTGATATTGAGCATCTGTTCATGTATTTGTTAGCCATCTGTATGTCTTCTTTGGAGAAATGTCTGTTTAGGACTTCTGTCCACCTTTGGATGGGGCTGTTTGTTTTTCTGGTATTGAGTTGAATGAGTTACTTGTATATTTTGGAGATTAATCTTTTGTCAGTTTTTTTCACTTGCTATTATTTTCTCTAATTGTGAGCATTTTCTTTTTACCTTGTTCACAGTTTCCTTCACTGTGCAAAAACCTTTAAGTTTAATTAGGCCCTGCTTGTTTATTTTTGTTTTTATTTCCATTACTCTAGGAGGTGGGTCATAGAGGATCTTGCTGTGATTTATGTCAAAGAGTGTTTTATGTATGTTTTCCTCTAAGAGTTTAACAGTTTCTTTGAGTTTATCTTTGTGTATGCTTTTAGGAAGTGGTCAAATTTCATTTTTTTATACATAGCTGTCCAGTTTTCCCTTCACTACTTAATAAATCAATACTTTCAAAATAAAGTTTCTACTACTACCCAATCAAAGCTTCATAATCATTTTATCACACTGCTTCAGTTAGGTGTTTGGTGACGGTTTTTCTAAATGCCCTAAAGTGGAAACGTTGTCCCCGTCCTTCACTGCCTGTTTATTCTTCAGAATGTTCTCACTCATTCTTCAAAGTGCAGTTCAAACAGCCTCTCCTCGATAAAGCTTTCCCTTCCCTACAAGCTGATGTCAAATGCCACCTTCTCTGACTGCCATAGCACTTGGGGGACATTTTAAAAGCAGCTGCCATTATTAACAGTCTATAAAGCATTTTTTCACTTGTATTGCTATTCATCTGGATTATAGTTAGTTTTATATATTCTCTCTGTCATTTTTTTGTATACCTCACATTAACCATGTTTCTACACTACTGGTGTTCAATAAGTATTCATTTGTTGGATGGAAGAGATACCCAAATTTCTACTACCTGGAATATTTGCTAAATGAGTCTAAGAGAATGGCTGGGAAGACCTGTGAATGTAACTAGAATTTTCCCACTGCACTTCTCTTGAGTTATTGGCTTTGAGAAATGAGGCCAATATATATATGAAGCCAATGAAATCTCCTCTTGGGGGAGATTTTGATCATTAACTACATCTTGTTCGTCATTCACCAAAGTTATCGTTTCAATCTACCAATATATACTTTCCATTCTGTCAGTAAGGTGCCTTTTGTCATCATTTCCTAGAATAGCCAAAGTTCTTCTTGACACCCTGCTTCTTCACACCAGACCATCAGACTGTGGGCAAGTCATGATAGATGTGCAATTACTACAGGATGTGCGTGCTTCCAACAGCTGGGCCAGAAGGCACATTCACCTCAAAGGTTTAACAATGCTGGGGCTAAATGCTGAGACTTTATAGGGTCATCTTAGTGCCACTGCTCAGTTTCCATCCATAAAAAGAAAAATTGTGATTCAAGTTTTAAGGTGGACCTTAGTATCCTTACTACTAGACCATGCTGCTGCTACTGCTGCTGCTAAGTCGCGTCAGTCGTGTCCGACTCTGTGCAACCCCACAGACGGCAGCCCACCAGGCTCCCCCCTCAGTGGGACTCTCCAGGCAAGAACACTGGAGTGGGTTGCCATTTCCTTTTCCAATGCATGAAAGTGAAAAGTGAAAGTGAAGTCGCTCAGTTGTATCTGACTCTTAGTGACCCCATGGACTGCAGCCTACCAGGCTCCTCCATCCATGGGATTTTCCAAGCAAGAATACTGGAGTGGGGTGCCATTGCCTTCTCCAACTAGACCATGAAGTAATTCAAATTCTGAGGCAGAGGAGTTGAAAGAAAGTATAAATAAAGTTACTAATCTCTTGCACGTTGTTCTGATCGGACTGAACAGTCAGCGTCATATGGTGGAGTGGAGATAAGGCAAGTGTCTAAAGGGCACAGGTTGCACAATAAAACCAGGCACAGCCCTAATATGCTACATATGATGTACAAAGTCCAAAGGTGAGAGGTCTATACTGCTTTTTAGGTGAATGTATTAGCATCATCCAGTTTACCACTAATGGTTTATATGACAGCCAGGTAGAGATTTATTAGCTACTCATAAAACATACATATTTTTGTGCATACCTCATCCTGCAATATATTTATATATCATTTTTATATGAGCTTCTTGTGTGTACTCGTCTATGTCTGCACTTTTAACCAGCAAACACACGTGATCCTTAGAGCCAGTATGTAAATCATGAGGGGAAATTCCAAGAGTGGAATTCTGGTAAATCAAGTCCAGTTATTTATTGCATTCATAATCTTTTCTTATAATAGAAGCTACAAAAATATTTGACATACAATATAATACTGAAAAGATGATATGCTCATAGACAAAACCTGGAAAAGGAATGCAGGAAAAGAATCTTAATTCTACTCGTCTAAGGGAATTTTTAGAAACAATGTATATAAAGTGATGATATATGACATTCAAAGCATAAGTCTATTGTTGCTGTTGGTCAGTCACTAAGCCATGTCTGACTCTTGCAACTCCACGTCCTGTGTATAGCACACCAGGCTCTTCTGTCCTTCACTATCTCCTGGAGTTTGCTCAAATTCATGTTCATTGAGTTGGTGATGCTACCTAACCATCTCACCCTCTACTGCCCTCTTGTCTTGTACTGAGGAGAGAATATTTGACATAAAACATTCCTCTTTTATTTATTTAACCTGCAACCGAAAAAGGGAAACAGAAAGAGAGTATTCCTTTTTTCTGTTCTTTTCTGGTTAGGTTATTGGAGAGCCCTCATGTGGTTACCATGGGTCACTGCAAACCAGCAAAGTAGAGTACAGTAGAGCTTTTAATTCTGCCCATTTTCTCTGGGCATTTCATGTATAGAAATCAACTCTCATATGTACCCTAATTTTAAAGAAGATTAGAGAGGATCACAACCTCATAGCCTAGGCTGGAGATTTTCATCTAATTCAGCAATCCTCACTTAAGAAACGTCCCTACCTTTAACCCAATTTTTATCCCCAATTAAAATCTCAGGGACAGAGAAGCCTGGCAGGCTACAGTCCATGGGGTCGCAAAAGTCAGACACGACTGAGTGACGGAGCAAAAGCTATGTTCATTTCTTCCTATGAAGTTGCTATCAGGTATGCCAAAGGGCTCCCCAACACCTTCTCTTGAACACTGTATTGCATTATGAATCTTCTCTCATCACCCACTGAACTTTAAAAAAAAAAAATCTAATTTCTTCAACCTTTCTTCTAATGTCTTAAACTTGCAATTTAGGTTCTATTTGTTTCCAGAGAAGCCCTGTCAACATTCCAGTACTTTTCAGCCTCCAAATGATAGTCTCAAACTAGGAAAACAAAGCAATATGAAAGAGCCAGCAATATTCAATAAATCCCACATCCTGCATTCCTACCAACCAACAGGTCACTTGCTACAGCTGGGACTCACCTCGCCTGCGCTGTGGCTGCGCTGCCGGGTCAGGTGTTGTCGATGCACCAGTGCACTCGTGGGTCTGCTGCTCTGAAGAGGGAGTCGGGGATCGATGAAAGTGGTGGTTCGGGAGTTGTGGTCAACAAAAAATGCCTAGGAAGCAATCCACTGAGTCAACAGTCCATACATGCCACAGACTTGTCCTATTGTTTCACACATTCAGGAAGAGACCCACTTTGGAGCAATAACCTTAGCTCTGTTTTCTTGTAATTTCAAATCTTCGGGAGAATTACTCCTTCCTCCCTCAGGACAGACCAGAACACAGGAAGCAACGCTTAGGCTGGATTCAGAGTGAAGAGAGCAGGAAGGAACATGGTCCCTGTGTTTAGGAAATACTCTTAAGAGACAGTCATCAAGTTAGGATCTTAGAGAAAAATCACCTGATTAGACATTTGGGCTTCTCTTAATTGATGCTAAGTGCATACTGCTATGGGATATTACCAAGTTCTTCTTTCAAACATCATTGACTTCTCTTTTCCTTTTATGCAATCAGCTACCAAGTCCTCCCCCCATTTTCCCAATATAGAGTCTTCTCTATTTCTCCCATCCCAGCCTGGCTACCATTCATTCCATTATTTCAGGACTTTCTCTTAAATGTAAAATTATTAATAGTTTCTCGGTTGGTTCACATCTCTAACAACCTTGATTCACTGAATTGGCACCTCACTATGAGAATATATTTTTCTAAAAACTTTGACTATATCTCCACTCCAATCCAAAACCTCTACTGGCTACCTGTTATCTACAAAAAAAAAAAAAAAAAAAAAAAAAAATCCAACCCTTTGGTCACTTTCTAAGACTCTTTAAAGTCTCCTTATTTGCTCTTCAGTTTAGTCATCAGTTACACATCCAAATTCTATCACATTCAATGACTCTGGGCAAGGCACTTAAGTTCTCTGGGCTACATATTTCTTATAAAAACATGTCTCCATCTCTCCCTCATCCATAACAAACATTTCTTCCCCATAATGTGACAGGAGGGAGGAAACCATGTCTGACACATTTACTGCAGAATCCCTAGTGACATGAAAACATGAATGAGCATAAGCCACTTCCCTCAGTTTCACAGTAAAGTCTGCAAGCAATGTAGAAAGGCCTTTAAAAATTCTTTTTAATTCTAACACTCTTCACAAGAGCTATTTTTCATTATCAGTAAGAACCAAATGGTAGTAAGTTTTCAAAGAAAAATTCATTCAAGGCAATAATGAAGCCCATTATCTCAAGGACAATTAAAAATGTAAATTTTCCATGACCAGGTAAAGTTAATTAGTTAATTTTATCTTTTATCAAAGATAAAAAGGACTGTTAGGAAAGCCTGGGAACTCATTACTGATTAAAATATCAGGACACAAGCTACATGTCAAATAACCTAAATGAGCAAAATAGAACTGACAACTCAAACCGATGGAGCTCCTTTAACAAAGTACTATACCTTAAAGACTAGGAAAGAACACATCTAGATAAATCCCAGGGGCAGATGGTATATTTATGCCAATTTAAAAAATCACCTTTCCATTATGAAACAAAATGTTTCTGCAGATACAGAATCAGGGAACAGGGCACAATAATTTGTAAGTAGCTCCCAAATAGGCAGAAAATGACTTCTTTAAAAAATAACTTTAAGCAGAAAGTGCATTAGAAACAAAGCAGAGAAATAACCAGAACCAGAATCCTTGTTGGCCCTTTTCTCAATGTCTGATTTCTAAGTACAAAGATTAGATTAAATGGAAGTCGTGTAGGAGATGGTGTCATCAACCTTATATCCCTGGGTAATGTTCCCTTTTTTCATAACCTACCAGATGGAATGTCTTACTTCTCTGATCCTGTTAAAAAAAAAATACATCAATTGTAAACCCTACACAGGTTTGTATTGACAGGCTGTGTTCTCAAATGTGACACCAGTTCCTGTTTGATTTGCGCTTCTAATCAACATCGGGATGTTACTTCTGCCACTCTTTAAAATGTCATAAAATAGAAATTCAATTATTTTTATAAGTGGACATTTCAAAATAATATCATATCAATCTCACATCCTCTTTAAGAAGATTAAGCTCTTACTACTTACAACAATAATATGAACCATGCTAAGGGGAAAATGCAAAGAGTATGAAAATAGGATTGCCTACTTACTCTACCTAATTTCTTAGGCATGTTTTGAAGGTGCAGGTGGCCATTTAGAGGTAACAATGATGCACTTGTAATTGTAAGGACAAATGGGTGTGTCCATCTGGGTCAGTTGTGATTTACATGGAGTGTCACAGTATAATTTGATGTTAAGAGGCTTGTCTAAAATCCATTCTCTAAAGAATTATACTGTAAATGCCTTCAGGGTAGGGACTCCTTTCTCACCCTGTTCTCTCTGATAGCTTTTAGGGTTACGTCTGGGAGAAAGAGGGTGCTCAGAAAATAAACTTCCAAAAACTTGAATAGCAGACTCTTGACCAAAATACAAGAAGACAAATGACAATGAACTAACCAAGTATTAAAAATCACATTTTTAAAAAAAAATAAGCATAGAAAGACTGACAAGTTTGAAAAAAACAAATGAGAGAAGTGTGTGGGTATGTGTGTGTGTGTTGGGTAAAACATGTGGAGAACTGAAGACTACAAAACCACAAATAAGATAGAAGGTTTCAAAATATCTCAAATGGACATGTATAAACTACCAAGTTAAACCTTGAGAAGTCGAAGACAAAGTAGTGATTAAATGCTTGCGATCCAGAAAGACAAGCCTGGGTCTGAGCCCTAGCTCCACCACTTACTACTGACATAACCTTGGGCAAACTACTTTTCTTTAAACCAAATTTCTTTTCTGTTAAATAGGGACAGTAATGCCTACATCAAACAAAGGTAAAATGAGATGGTTCATAGAAATTTTTGAAGATAGTCTCTGTGACCCCTTAAATGTGACTTACTATTATTACTATTATTATTACTAATAGTAGTTTTAACTTCTGAGACATTTTTCTAAAGATCATAATTTTTCTCCCTACAGTCTATACACCAAGCTCAAAAAAATGGAGAACCAGTAAAACTGTACTTCCCAGGCTCCTTCTAGCTCTGTATGGCCTAGATTACGTTCTGGCCAATGAGATGTAAACAGGGTGCCACGTGATACTTCTGGACAACCTCCTTACAAGGAGATTTTCACAAGGTGAAGTCTTCCTTCTGTTCTTCATCCATTTAGCTTCCTAAAACAAAGACGTGAACCAAACAGAGCTCCAGCAGCCATACCGAACCTTGAAGAGTTTTTTTGGCTTTAGTAAGACTGAGTGGCTAAGCAAAAAAACTATAAGGAGCTAGGCTCTTACAATTTAAGGAACCACCCTAAAACCTACAGACTACCTACCTCTGAACTTCTTCATATGAGAGAATAAAATCTTGCATATTAAACTTTGTACAGGTTTCTGTCACAGGGTAGCCAAACCAAATCCTAACTGATGCACTGTCTCAGCCCAGATGAACATATAAGCCAGCCACCACCATTATAAATAAGATTTTTCATTATTTCATAAATAATGATGTCTTATTGTTGTTCACCTTCAATACAGTTGGGTAATGGTTCGAGGTTTAAGTGAAACGTAGGGCTGGGAAAGTATAAAGCTGAGATTTGAATCCATCTTCCTGACTCCAAAGCCCAGTGAGCAGTGCCTCCTTCCCCTCTCATCTTTTCTTATTTCTCTTTTTTTCCCCATTCTTTCTTCCTCCTATTTTTCCTTTTGATGTTCTTCCTACTTTCCTCACACCTCACATAGTACTTGAGTTTAGCAAAACATTTACATATTTATTGAATTAGGCCGACAATAACATTCACTTTCAACACTGGCAAGCCCACTACTGATGCTGGACAGCAAACGGTACTTCCTCCGCACAGTCCGAGGACTGCTCCCCTGCTGGAGACAGCGCCGTGGGTGGGGAGAGGTGCTAGTCCGTATTCCACAAGGGGCTCCGATTCAGAGAAGACGGAATGTGTGTATTGTTTGCATGAGCTTTTTAAGCCTGCCAGATGCTTGGGGAGAAGTCCCTGTGAAGACCTGTATGGAAGCCACGCCTAGTGCACGAGCACTGAGGGCAGCACCAGGAAGCAGCTTCTCTGAGCATGCGCTGTGCTCTCCTGTTAACTGTGCGACCCTGGACAGTGCTTTGCTACATCCACTCCAAGGAGATGACTCAAATCCCAACTGAGTTATGGAAAATGTATTCTACTTTAACATGAAGAGGAAAGCATAAACAAATACCACCCAAAATTTAGGCTTGCCATTTCTATTTGTGATGCACAAATCAATTATGTCACAAAAGTAGATCACGTTCCCATAGGATATCCTAAGTAGCTCAAGTCAGTATCAAAGCTGACTGACTTTTTTTTTTTCTTTTTTTTAATTTAATTTGGGTCACTTTTTATGTCATTATTATTGAGTGGTCTGCTTTTATTTATGAAATTTTCTACCAGGTGTTAATAAATACTGCCTGAGTAAACAGTATGTTGAGAATGCAGACCACATTGAAAAAGCAATTGTATCCAAAAATGAATCTTTTTCAGATTAGCCACTAGCTAAGCAAATTTTGAAAACATAGAGTCTCTACTGTTAAGTTTCATTAAGGAAATTCACTCAAGCTTCCCCGTGCTGGACCAACTAGAACTAACAATATAATAAAAAACTGAAAGGAATGCAAATATCCAAATTCAAATCTCATTTTAAAAACTTCTACCCTTTCACTGCTTCAGGGCATGGTCAGAGTCAGAAAATATGAGCTGGTTGGAGCCAAGTGGTATTTTAGTGAGGCCAAACAAAATACACTTCTCTCTTTACACAATTCTTTTTTTAAGTTTCTATTATTTTAAGAAAAGAAAAAGCCATCAGTATTTGTGAAGAAATACCAACCTCAGGCTCAACAAATCTAAGTCACAGAAGTTTGAAATTGTTTCCAGTTAACATTTTGCCAAACCAGGAATCCATATTAAAAGACCATGTAAACAAAATAAAACAAAAAGCACTTGTAACTATGCTACAGAAAGACATCAGATCTTCTTTCTTTCCCTAAAAGAACAACAATTTAAAGATTAGACGTGCTACATACTGAATCTGTTCTAACTTCTACTTTATCAGCTCTATAAAATATTAAAATGCTCAAAAAAGTTAATTGTAATCTAATTTCTATAAAGATTTTAATTTACTCACACATTCTCTCCCTTCCAAAATATAAATCTCCTCTCAGCTCCTGGTCCCCTCTCTAGCATTTTCCCAATTATAAGGAATAAACATGCTATTATTTTCTCTATATTATATCCCAGACAGATCTCTGTTACCAAATGATAGATGAAAAGACCTGAATGATATAGTTTATTATAAGTAAAAAACAATCATGCTAACATTTTCTACTATTTGGTTCATTTGAAGGAATGAGTGGTCCTAAATATCTCATGACATCTGTATCAATCACAAAAAAGTTAAAGAAAGTTATTTTGTTAAACTGTTATGATAAGAGAGCTAAAGTTGAGAGAAAAACAGGGACACAAGGCACTGGGTTAGAGTTTTGGAAACAGCTGATCAGTTAGTACATGCGGATAAGTAAAACATTCCCCACACTTCATACATAAATGTTAGCTCAAGGCAGGGCAGGGCAGGGGGGAGGCAGATTTTATGTGTTGGGAGTGGTGGTATTTAGGTGTTGAGACATATAATACAGGGAAGTCAGTGACATGCTGGGGATGGCTTGGACCAGATTCCATGAACTCATTGTGAAATTTCAAGAAATTATGGTAGCTGGTTGACGATGATGCTGGCAGCCTGAAATTGGCTATGGTGAGAGAATTTACACCATGGAAAATGGCAAATGCTACAGATCAGCCCTCTTCCCCACCACCCCTAAGGAGCTGGTTGCTAAGCATTTACCACTACAGAAAACCAAGGATGAAGTTATCCAAATCAGTACATTTTAGGTGATACAGAAGGGCATTACCATGAAATCTGAAGATAGCATACTACATTTTTTATAAAGATCCAATGCCGGTCAGAGGACAACTCTTTAAAAGCAAAAGACAAAGGCCATCTTCATATTTGAGCAATTCCTTCAAGACTCCATGGTACTAGCATTTTATTCAAAAATACATTCGCAAAACCAAACTCTGCTCTATTCTCTCATTCAGAAAGGTATACAGCCTCAGAAGATTATTCACTTCAGCCTCTTTGTGCATTTGCATGGGTTGCTTTTTGGTCTAACAAGTTTGTACCCCTTACAAATAAGCAAGAGATCCTCTAAAAGTGTGCTATATAAAGGTTAATTTTATTTCTACTTGGAATACTATGTAATTGGAGGTGATTAAACCAGATCATGGCATCCGGTCTCACCATTTCATGGGAAATAGATGGGGAAACGGTGGAAACAGTGTCAGACTTTATTTTTCTGGGCTCCAAAATCACTACAGATGGTGACTGCAGCCATGAAATTAAAAGACGCTTACTCCTTGGAAGGAAAGTTATGACCAACCTAGATAGCATATTCAAAAGCAGAGACATTACTTTGCCAACAAAAGTTCGTCTAGTCAAGGCTATGGTTTTTCCTGTCGTCATGTATGGATTTGAGAGTTGGACTGTGAAGAAGGCTGAGCACCGAAGAATTGATGCTTTTGAACTGTGGTGTTGGAGAAGACTCTTGAGAGTCCCTTGGACTGCAAGGAGATCCAACCAGTCCATTCTGAAGGAGATCAGCCCTGGGATTTCTTTGGAAGGAATGATGCTAAAGCTGAAATTCCAGTACCTTGGCCGCCTCATGCGAAGAGTTGACTCATTGGAAAAGACTCTGATGCTGGGAGGGATTGGGGGCAGGAGGAGAAGGGGACGACAGAGGATGAGATGGTTGGATGGCATCACCGACTCGATGGACATGAGTTTGAGTGAACTCCGGGAGTTGGTGATGGACAGGGAGGCCTGGCGTGCTGCGATTCATGGGGCCGCAAAGAGTCGGACATGACTGAGCGACTGATCTGATCTGAGACCAGATCACCGGTCCGTCTAGTCAAGGCTACGGTTTTTCCAGTGGTCATGTATGGATGTGAGAGTTGGACTGTTAAGAAAGCTGAGCACCAAAGAATTGATGTTTTTGAACTGTGGTATTGGAGAAGACTCTTGAGAGTCCCTTGGACTGCAAGGAGATCCAATCAGTCCATTCTAAAGGAGATCAGTCCTGGGTGTTCATTGGAAGGACTGATGCTAAAGCTGAAACTCCAATACTTTGGCCACCTCATGCGAAGAGTTGACTCATTGGAAAAGACTCTGATACTGGGAGGGATTGGGGACAGGAGGAGAAGGGGACGACAGAGGATGAGATGGCTGGATGGCATCACCGACTCGATGGACATGAGTTTGGGTGAACACCGGGAGTTGGTGATGGACAGGGAGGCCTGGCGTGCTGCAATTAATGGGGTCATAAAGAGTCGGACACGACTGAGCGACTGAACTGACTGACTGACTGACTGAAACCAGATCACCACCACAAAGTTATTAGTTGTTTCAAAGTAATTAAAGGGATGCACCACAAAAATAAGAAATACAGTGCTCTAATAGACAAAAAAAGAAAAAAAAAAACATAGTTTTCTAAGTGTAGAACTTACTGAGCTAAAAGACTTTGGGGATTCACTTGAAACCTCCAAATATTAAGTTGCATTATACTCATTAAGATGAACCTGAGCTAATAAACTGTGGCCATGAGCTTCATATAGGATTAAAACCAAAGTCTATGTCATCACTTGGGCAACTTCTCCAGCCACAGAGGCTATTAGAGTATGGTAAAATGAGAATCCTCAAGCAGGCTAGGACTGTGGTAACTTTCATGGTACAAATATCTTCTCTCTTCTAAAAATCTATCCTAACCAAAACTGCTACTTGTCATGGTTATTCTACTTGCCAAGTTGAATATTCAGACCATGCTGATACTCAACTCCCCAATCTGACATCCAAAGTCACAATGTCCTAGAGTTACAAAGCTTGGCTTTAGAAAGCTTTGGGATAGGATGCTTCACATTTAACAAGCAGATGGTTACCATTTTACATTTTTCTTTAAAGAACCCTTATCATTTATATCACTTTTTTTAAAGTCCACAGTTTCTTAGCATTTTAATTTAGGCTCGAGTAGAATGATCTGGGGAAAGCACCTGTGAGAGTGTCCCACAGTACTCTACTGTTTGACAGTTCAAAACAAAAAGCAGGAAAAAAGGGTTATTCCATATTTGCCATCTGAAAGGGGAGACAAAAAATAAATAACACTTTTTCCAAAAACTAAACCAAACAATAAGTTCAGTATATAAACTTAGGAAATATCAAGCTTTGTCATAACTTTCTAACTGTCCATGTCTTTTGTATCATTCTCTCTGTTATTCTTAACTCTCTTCGACAGATTTCACTCCACTGATACTGATCTGTGATGGTTAATTTCATGTGTTAACTGGGCCAGTGGGTGCCAAACAATATTCTGGATGTGTCTGTTGGTGTTTCTGGAAGAGATACCTTTCAATCAGTAGCCTGAGTTAAACAGATGGCCCTCCCCAGTGTGGGTGAAAGTGAAAGTGTTAGTCTCTGCAACCCCATGGAATGTAGCCCTCCAGGCTCCTCTGTTCATGGGATTCCCAGGCAAGAATACTGGAGTGGGTTGCCATGCCCTCCTTCAGGGGATCTTCCCAACCCAGGGATCAAACCCAGGTCTCCTGCGTTGCAGGCAAATTCTTTACCATTTGAGCTACCTGGGAAGCCCTCTGGTGTGGATGGGCCTCATAAAATCACTGAAGGTCAAAAGCCTGAGTAAGAGGGACCTGCTTTGGCCTGACTGAGTAGGAACATTGGCGTTTTCTTGAGTCTTGAGTCGTGAGCCTGCTGGGTTTTGTATTGGATCTTATACCATCAGCTCTTTGTGTGTGCGTGTGTGTGTGTGTGTGTGTGCGCGCGCTTGTATCTAATACAGGGTTTCTCAACACTTTTCCACTACTTCTTCAAAGGAACCAAACATACCCACTCAGGATGTGTTCTTTTTTCCATTTCTTTACGTTAGGTGTTTTCCTTCCTTTCCCATGCCCTGTTTTCTCTCCCCCACAGTCTAATTTTATAAAAATCCTACTTATCATTTAGGGTTCAGTTCAAATCCAATCTTTACTATGAAACCTCTCCACGTATTCCATTCCAGGAATGTCATTCTGCATCTATACTAGTGCATGATGCCTATACTGTGTTTTCATAATACAAATCAGAGGCACTAAAGTAGAACAGTCTTGGGGAGGGTGCCTAGTGGTTTTACACTGGAAGGGCATGATTCTGTGCAAATAAATGCATGGATCTGATTTCAGTTCTGGTTCTAAGAAGAAAGCTACTTCTCTTGTGAAGGATGTTTCTAAAATGCTATCTTCATGATCATAGCTTATAGAGTATGTAACCACCACAGAAGAAGACCAGTAATCTAGCAAGAGACAAATCTAGCAGAGAGACCACAATAACAGAGGACTCATAGTAGAGAAACTGATAATGCTCTGGGTCATCATACAGGTTTCAGACAGAAGCAAACACTTGAGGGCAGACTACCCTGCACTGGTCAAGAACAATATGGACAAAAGGAACAAGAACAGTAAAGTGACCCCTATTGTGACAAAACCATTTTGTTGGACCACCTTGGTTAAGGGAGATCAGCAGGCTGCTAAGGGGAGGCATGGGACACTACACTAATTCTACGCTGCATCTTTGATAAGTCACTGTGTATTTCCCATTAGAGTAAGGATTCAGCCATCAATAACAAATCTTTATCATTTTCATAAAAGTCTAAATTGAAACTGTCTATTGTTCTAGATAGATTCTTGCTTCTACCTAATCATTCAAATCAAGATTTTAGTGAGCTGGGTAGGAATAACCAGGTGAGTAGCATTCCTGACTTAGTGCGCCACGTGGTCCATTTTATTCTGTAGGTGTCTGCATAATCCATATTTTTTTCCCCAAACTAAGTAATAAAACTCTAGAGATTTGTAATTGTATGGCTTTTATTTTCTACACTATAAGCAATAAGTCAATTACTGAGTAAATTGTGTTAATTATAATCCTAATTGTTTTTCTTCCATTAGTTATCCCATGATTATCTAACTGGATGCCAACCACAGCCCCAGAAGCTGGACAGGACAGGTTACTAACTCTCACTTTAGAGAAAACTGAGGTTTGTAGAAGTTAGACTAGACAATGATAGATCCAGGAATCCTGACCCACTGCAGCATAATTTCTTCAAATTCTTCAAATTAACAATGGGAAGGAAGAAAATAAAGGAGTGAAGAAGGGAGGGAGGAAGAAAAGAAAAAAGAAAGGAGGAAAGAATAAAAGTGAGGAAGAAAGAATGAACACTACTATGTTAAGTAACATTTGGTTTTCCTTATTAAAACTCATAATCGTCTACAGATATATTATCCCCATAAGCACATACTAATGATCAAACCCAGCCAAGAATCAAAAGCACTTTAACCAATTCACATTTTAATAATACTGATGCATATTTCTTGCATAAATATAAAAAGTTTATATCAACACTGTAACCCAGATCCCAAATTACTCTTTTTTTCCACAGTCCTGAGAGTGTACAAAAGTTTAAGAATTATTACAACAGAAGAAAGAAGAGATTTTCTTTCTATACTGGCCTACTTTCTTTGCTTAAATGTTTTGTTTCAAATAAGACAAGTCAAAATGTGTCCTGTATGTTAGTTGAAAATCCTAGACTTTTAGGTTCAACAAATATGTATACATAGATGTTAATCACAGTCTCATGAGGACTATCCTGCATAAAATAAAACTTGGATTAATTGCTAGGATAAAAACAATTAAGAAAATCAAGTAGTGAAACAAAATACTAATTAAAACACAGTGTGGAATTGTGAACAAGATACCTTTCCAAATGTAATTAAAAGTAGAACTATATCATCTAATCCTTAAGACTAAAGAATCAAAGATCTATAAAATCTAGGAGCTGAAAAGGGAAACTTAGTCTTCCTCTAATTTAACCTACTGCTTTTTAAAAATAGTTTTATTGAGACATAACTCAGATACTATACAATTCACCCATTTGAACAGTACAATCCACTGTTTTTAGTATATACATAGGATTGTGCAACCATCACCATAATATAATTTTAAAACATTCTCTCCACCAAGAGAAATCCCACACCTATTAGGTTGAATTAGAGGAAGACTAGGCTTCCCTTTTTAGCTCCTAGATCTATGGTATTTAAGCATGAAGTCATGAATGTGTTTCTGGTGGGGTGTCATCTGGTAAAATACCTATAATCTAATAAAAACCTATTTGTATGACTCAGCCTTGAAGGATACCAGTAATCCCAACACCTGGACTGGAACTCTTCTTCCCTGGAATGATAAAGTATATCTCATTTTCAAAGACAATCCCTCCCAATAGAGTACAGTAGTTAAGAGGCATGCTCCTAAAGTTAGAATCCTGAATTCCTCACTTGCTTACTAAAACACACATTAGAAGAACCTGACTGTTGATGCAGGAGACATAAGAGATGCAGATTCGATCCCTGGGTCAGGAAGGTACCTTGGAGGAGGACATGGCAACCGATTCCCGTATTCTTGCCTGCAAAATCCCATGGACAGAGGTGCCTGCTGGGCTACGGTCCTTAGGATCGCAAAGAGTCAGACACAACTGAAGCGGCTTAGCAGACGCATGCATGCATGCAAATTTCAATAAAATGTGAACAATAATGATAATACCCACCTCATAAACGGCCATGAGGTCAAAATAAAATAATCCATGAACAAATACCAAGTGAAGTGCCTGGCACATGGATTGAGCCCAATAAATTTGGGTGTCATCACCATCATTATCATCTTACCTAGAAGGCCTGACAGTCCGTTCTTACTCTTTAATTCATAGTCAATGTTAAAAGAATATTTTACTTCTCTTCTTTCATGTAAGTCAAGGACATTTTTCACCCTAGAACTCCACCAAAAAGCACACCAGATCTAGAATTTTGTGAAATCTCAGCCAACTTAAACCCTTGGCCTTAAGTAATTAGAAGAAAAGTCTCTTCCAAATTGGAGACAGCTAAACTGTAGTACAAGCATAATCACTACCCTGTTCAAACATGTAATGTGAAAAATCCAAGACAACACATGGAATAAGAGAGGTCAAACCAGGCAAATCCTAGGAGCTACTTCCAGTGAGTGCACAGAAGGAGGAGCGAGTGGCAATGGGGAGAGAGCCTGGACGCTTGCTTGTTTGTCCAAAGCAGAGATCACTGAAAAACTAGGAATCTACAGATGACAAATTTCATTCATTCATCAAACCTGTTTTGAGAATCTTCTATATGAATGGCACTGGGGTTGTAAAGGGAGTAATTAAAAAAAATAAACAGAAGCACTCTTAAGGAGGGGATCATCTGCTTGGGAAGACAAAACAAGTTAACAGCAACACCATGAGACACATAGGTATAGGCATCATGAAACAGTGCAAGGGGGACTGTGGGGACTCACTTATGCCTAGAGAGCCAAGAGCAATCCACCCACTCTGCTGCCCTTCGATGGTGTGTATGAAAGCCCCACCCTCTCAACCATGGTAGGAAACCATACCGCATGCTCCCAGAGCACCGTTTACTGCCTTCACTATAAGATCTAGAAGATGTGTATTCACCTCCTCCCTGGTGAGAGGCAGGGTGACAGCATAGACTCTGGATCTGGATGGACTAAGTCAAATCCAGTTCTACCACACAGGAATTACAGGACCTTGGTCAGCTCACTTAGCCATGCTGTGCTTTAGTTTCCTCTTCTAAAAAAATATGGATTAAAAATAGCAGTTATGAACAAGGTTGCTTTGAGAATGGAAGGAATTAATCTAAATGTATAGCTACATCTAGCACATATCTAGTAGTACACACTGCATAATACCACACGGTGAGTTTGTATCATAGTTGTCACAGTGGCTTGCGTATAGCAGGCATTCGAAGTGTGGTGAATGGCAAAACTAATGAAAACAAAAGGAAGATGCTGCACTTGAGAAAAGAAGATGGAGCCAAATTTCATAGGCCTGAGCAGCTAAATTTGACAACATTTCTCATAAGAACCATGTCTTTTCATGCAGGTGAGGATTTGGTCATCCTATTTCATGTCAATTCTAGAAATTAGTCATCACTCTGGGGGAAAAAAACTCATAGTATTTAATAGCTTCTGATGCTATATTAAATGGGAAAAAAAGTTTACTCCCTTTAAACATTCTAGAGGTAAAGCAATACATCAAAAAGGGGCAGTTAAAATTTCAGGCTAGTAGAAAACCCGTTAACGGCGAAGGATGGGAGCTATGATTTTTAAAGTACAGCCACGGCAAGAGCCTCTCCCAAATGTTCTTTCAAGCTATTTTTGTTTATGGGAAGTCAGTCATTCGTAAAGAAAGGATGATGGGAAGCACAGGGAGATATACCTGCTTTCATTAAGGTATCCAGCTTAGCTAAAAATCTTACTAAAGTCTAAATGCACAAAGCAGAGGAATCAGGCTAAAGTGATCCTCTTTCAGGCCTGTCTGGTAATTCATTCTGTCCACAAGGCCAGGGATCCTTCCATATCTTTCATGCCACACATCATTCAAAAGGAAAGTCACCAGCAACCTGTGAGGTCAGCTATCTCCCAACTCACACTCAATGCTCTTAACAATGCTTACAACTTTAGGCTGAAACCCCACATGAGTCCAAACCCTCAGGAAAGAGGATAGATGGTTATGTTACCCACACAGTCGAGATAATGTTTACCTCTGTTTAACCATCGAAACTTTTATAAAAGCTATGAGACAGAACTTGTTCTTAAGAATACATCATAACTCATCTTAAATAGTATTCTAAGTTCAACTTAAACTCTTCTCAAGGTTCAGGTGTTATTAATAAGAGGCTTTCTCTTGAAGCATGTCTGGCAAGTTATGACTGGCAAGAAAGGAACCTTCCCTTCCAGGTCTGCATGATAAGTTCCTGATTCCCTTCAGCTAAGGATACAAAATGACTTAACATGTTAAGTCTCTGCACAGAGCAGAAATACATGCAGCATTATCTCAGCTTGGGTTTTTCCCTGGACCTGTGGTTTTCTATGGGGTCGCTGAGGGTCGGACACGACTGAGCGACTTCACTTTCACTTTTCACTTTCATGCATTGGAGAAGGAAATGGCAACCCATTCCAGTGTTCTTGCCTGGAGAATCCCAGGGTTGGGGGAGCCTGGTGGGCTGTCGTCTATGGGGTCACACAGAGTCAGACACGACTGAAGTGACTTAGCAGCAGCAGCAGTAGTTTTCTAATGAGTATAGATCCCCATGACATCAGGAAAAAAAACTGTCAGAGTTGAGAACAGAGCTGATTCTTGGTCTGCTAATGCTCTTTTACATGCAGGCATAATACCATCAGTATTTTCCATCGCCCTTTCTTGGACTACCTGCGCATTTCCATTTAGTAGAATGTTTACAAACACTCGGCACCAGCAAAGTCACATCCTCCTTGGGAAAGAGAGAGCACAGGAACTGCCAAGTGTCCCTGCAGGTTCCCCATGTCCTGGAAAGGCTTCCCTGCCGTCCCACCTAACTCTGATATACCACTATTCTACCTGTGGTTTAGGGACCTCATCACAAATCCATTCTCTTTCATCTATTCTGAACTTCATGCTTACCACTTCTAATCTTCTCTGGGCTGAGAATTAGAGGTTTACTAAAAATTTTACAAAACTCAGGTCAGTAGTTTCAATGAAAGTCTGAGGGTTCCTCCCATGCATTAAAATGTATCCATGCAATTTGTAATATCAATTTTGACTGCTGCTAAGTTCTCAGATAAGATTGCTAGAAGCTGAGTTCAGGATGAGCAAGATACACTGTGGTATTTTTGCTAGAGGGTACTTTAGGGAAGAATGGAATGCACAGAGTACTTTCCACATTCCACTCACCTGAATGCTCTTCCCTGGTATGGTTTATTTCTCACTTCATTTACATCTGCGTGCATGCAGAGCTTAAGTTGTGAGTCCCTCCCCAGACACCCTCTATAAAATAACTCTCCACTCCTGCCTTTTCCTAGACCCCATATCCTGCTTTTCTTTAAATCAAAACTTTAATCAGCTCTTAGCGTGCGTGGTATTTACTTGTCCATTGCCCATCTCTTTCCATCAGAAAGACAGTTCTATGGAGTTGTTGGCTGCTCTGTTTTGCACAGGTGTTCAATAAATATTCGTTGAATGAAAAAGTCAAATACAGTTATAAATATTTTGTCGATCCTGCCCACACTTACAAGTCACATATTTCAAGTATTTTTACAGACAGGAAAAGTGTTGGTTGGTTTCTCAATACTTGGAGAGCATAATATGGTGGTTAGGAGCAAGGACCTTTGAACCAGACTGCATGGGTTAGAGCCCAGCTCAGACATTGCCCATCTCTAGTCACTGGGCAAGTCACTGAACCATTCTGCACCTGAACTCTGCATATGTAAATAGCAATAATAACAACAGTACTGTCTTACAGAGTTATTGTCGACAGCTTAAACATAAAGAACTTAAACAGTTCATGGCTCCTAGTACACGCTGAACAAGAGTTAAATAAACAAAATCTTGGCTGAGAAACACCTTAATAAGAATTACTAACTTTCTCACTTTGATTTCTTACTCATAAGACAACCTCCTGATAGTAACCCAGCTTTCTGATTCATTTGTCTAAAAAGGAAGTGCAGATGTGGTTACCTGACCTGGTGAGAGTTACGTATTTCTCATCATAAATTAATCAATCTTTGAATCTTGTTTAACGTGCTAACAAAATCAGGGTTTTGAACCAACAAGACTAAGGCCCAAACCCGGATGGTGTCACAGACACACCCTGTGTTGTTGCTTAGCAACCTCCTAGCCACCTTCTCCAAACAATGCCACAACTTGTATTCAACTAACCACAACACAGCTAGGAGAGGGAAGTATCATTGCCTAAGAAACCTCTTCTCTAATCAGTAGAAAATGGTGAGAGATTACAGTTCAAAGAATGTCCATGCAAAGTGGGTGTTTTGCCCAGCAAGTGCCCTGACTCCCATAGACTGCATATACCACTTCAAAAGAGGGTAGCAACTGCTGGTGGTAACAAACAACCTGCTTGTCCAGGTTTCCTTTGAACCAGGAGATGGACTTTTTCCCCTCACAAAGGACTTTCAGCCTTCACTTGATGGGTAGAGCCAAGTGCCAAAGTCACAAGATCGCACAGTCATGCGGCGGCTTCCCCACGGCCACTCCTACAAGTTACCTTGCCCTGATGATCGTGTTTCATTTCCCAGCCCCTTGGCAGCTCCAGTTGTTTGTTTGCAAACATGTTGAGGAATCCCACGAGGTCCCGGTTATGCTGGTAGCGTTCAAAGTGGTGGGTGTCCCGCCGGACTTTGGTGATCATGTGCTTCAAACATGTGTTGTTTGTAAACATGCGGTAGGCACTCTGGAGAGAAGGATGGGAAAGCCACGTTAATCCGCTTTGTGACATGCAAAAGCAACACATAAACTCCCATGGACATATTTAATCTTCAGATGGTATACCAGATTCAGTGGAACTCTAGACCCACACAGGAGACAAAGCAAAATAATTTTGATTAAAGTAAAATAGACTACAGAAAGTCAGGGAGTCTTCACTAATGAATCTAGTTTTCTAAGGAACAATAACGCTGTGGAGTTTCATTCTACAGGAGATATAAGACCTTAAAGTTGGTTTTAGGCAAACCCCACACAGTCAAAATTACACCATTCAGGAAACAAATATACCACCTCACAGAGAGCCCCATTATAACCAGCATTTCCTCCAGCACAAAATCTCTGGTTCTTTGGGTGCATGCCAATGAAACAGTTGGCATACAGTTAGGAGCCAAGTTGTATAGAAAAATGGCCATAAATCTGAATATTAGAAGTACATGCAATAGGCTGAGTAGTTCCCACTGAGAATCATATTCAACTGAGACCACAGTAGATTAGAGTTTTTCATCTTGTGCTTAAAAGCATAATCTCAGTAAATAGAATAAGCAAGCAGAATTACCTAGACTGTTTATCTTAGTATTTTTTTAATCTTTTTTTCTTCTCTATTTTTCCTGTACACACACACACGCACATATTCATACACACACTCTGGTAGGCTAAATTTACATGATTGAAATATACATTTAATAAAACCCCATTATACCAGCACACATAAAAAAGTGATTGTTCTGTAAAATGTCATCAGTGTCATCTTCTGATTCTTAAAGAAGAGTCCAGAAAAAAAAAAAAAGACCATAAGCCATGGGCTGTCCTTATGAGTCAGTCAGCAGATATTCAACACAGTACCATGTGCCAAGCAGTAGAAAAGGAGTAACTGTATAGGCCATTTCCTTGAAGGAATGTGATATTCATGAAACTGACCCACCATGAAGGATCTCTCCCGGAACGCTATTCTCCTCAGGTAGATTCAAAGGGCTTTGGATTCCCCCTACCTTTAGTATCCCAGGGATATCAGACTGAGTGTGGAGGCCTACAGGCTCTACTTTATGAGTTCTGTTATTTATTTTCTTTTAGACAGACCAAGGTAAACCTGAAAGAAATCAGAATCTCTGGAAATAACTTCACCTTAATAAACATTTACTGCGCTGGTTATTGAGAATAAAAGATGAATAAGCAAGGATAGTCAACAAGGTTCCTGTCTTTCCAGAGACCCTCAGAATGTGTCACGTCTAGGTCAGACAATTCATTGCTGACGGGAGTGCCTTCAAGAGCTTTCTTTCCTTTGGCATGGTGAGCATAGCAACTGGCCATGTCTGAAATGGTGGCTGCTCTCAGTTTGGGTTCCTGGGTTTCTGAAGGACTCCAGGGATCAGAGAACCCTGACAACTCAATTTGGAATGAGAAACAGCCCTCTGTTAGCTTAAGCCACTGAGACGTGTTGGTCACCATGACTGATGTATAACTCACACTACACAAAGTAACTTTTCTACAGTTATTCTGACTGATTTGCTATCATTAACCTTTTGCTTTGTATGGAAATTATTTTTCCCCTATAAAAATGGAAGGCAGGAAGGTCAGACACATTAAACTCTACTCAAATACTAGTGTACTAGTTCCTCAGTACACCTGAGTAGCAAGTATTTGAGATCACATTTCAACCTGATAGTCTAAATGAGAGGAGGTCTGACGGCTGAGAGAAATCATGAGGTTCAGAGTACAGAGCGCTGCCAGAGCAGGCAGGCCCATGCAGGGGCTCTGGGCAATTAGAGCATGAGAGAATAAGAAAATGATACCAAGAAAGCAGAGAAGGAGACTAATAAAAGAAGTCGGAGGCTGTCAGAGACTAACATTAGCTAACTAATAGTTTAGCCCGTGGCTGACCCTGCCTTGGAGTCTTATGCACAATCAACAAGGCATCTGTTTTCCGTATTTGGCTGCATGTTGCTGATTTATTTTCACACAAGCCATTGCAAGCATAGAGGCCGGAGATAACACTAGCCTCTGTGATGGTGGCAGTAATGAACTTTCAAGTCGTGCTCCCTAATAAGTCTCTTTGGGAACAAATTATTGTGGGATAATTCTGTCAGATAAATCATTTCTAAACTGGTGTATCTCTTGTCACCCTCCCTTAACCCTCCCCCCAGCCATTCAAGTAAGTAAATAGGCCACATCCTGATTCTTTATCTGGGGCACCAGAAAGGCTCCTCACTCTGCTAAAGAAAAGCAGCAGAATTGCATTAGGGCAAGAAGTAGTAGTAATTAGGTGAAGGAGCCCATCCCAGCCTCGGGCAGGAAGCAATCCCCTGGGGTTGGACAGCTCTTTCAGCACAGGAGTCTTAAGGCTGGTCTTATAATTAATTACATCCTTTCATCTTCCCCCTCTCCACTCAGTGAGACATGTAATATAGTGCCAAGTTCAACTGATCTTTGCAAAAAGCATCTACCAAAGTAAATTTAAGTATAAGAAAGATTCCTCTCATCAGCATCTAGCAAACAACCTTGAGAATCACGGCTTTTTCAAGTCTGAATAATATGCACATGATTATTAAGGTTTATATAAAATACATAAGGCAAACAGGAACATCCCTCTAGACTCTGGCTGCATGTTTATAAAGAAATTACATATATACTTACTCACATATATATGTTTACTTATGTATGTTTATATATGTGTATGTGTAACATATTTACACATGTCTGTATTTATATACAGGCTTCCCTGGTGGCTCAGTCGGTAAAGAATCTGCCTGCAATCTGGGAGACCTGGGTTCAGTCCCTGGGTTGGGAAGATCCCCTGGAGGAGGGCATGGCAACCCACTCCAGTATTCTTGCATAGAGAATCCAAATAGACAAAGGAGCGTATCAGGCTGCAGTCAATGGGGTCACAAAGAGTTGAACATGACTGAGCGACCAAGCACACATACATATGCTTATATACATATCCATCTATTCTATTTTTGAATATATATTTTATGTTTATTCAATATATATAGTATTGTTTTAAAATGTGCATTATATATATGTATATACATATATATGACCAGAAGTATACTTATTCAGAAAAGATATTTATACTCCAGTTCATACAGAACTATGCTGAGGTTTCTAATCACAGCTCACGGATAGAGACAAAGAAAGTCATTTAATCTCTGCCTCAATTTGCTCAGCTCAATGATGGGATAATAGTAACTGCCCTGATTTCTTCATAGGCCTGTGTGATTCAAATCCAGTGGAACAAAGGGTGTAAAAGTACATTGAAGAGGTAAAAATCACTGTAAAACCATGGAGTTGAACTAAGTACAAGAATATATAAGGGATTATGCCTACCACCACTGTGTTCTAACAGATCAATGATAGTAGTAAAACTGTTTTCTACTTTCAGTCTTTGAAGATCCTGGGCAAGCATTCCACCTTCTATTAAGGGAAGAAGGGTCTCATAACCCCTTATTAATTATGTGCTAAGTTAAGTGAAGTCGCTCAGTCGTGTCCGACTCTCTGCGACCCCATGGACTGCAGCCTACCAGGCTCCTCCGTCCACGGGATTTTCCAGGCAAGAGTACTGGAGTGGGGTGCCATTTCCTTCTCCAGGGGACCTTTCCAACCCTGGGATCAAACCCAGGTCTCCCGCATTTGCAGGCAGACACTTTGCCATTGAAGCCACCAGGGAAGCCCTGTTCTAAACACTGAGGATACAGACACAAGCACAACCCAATCACTGAAAAGAATGGAGAGGGAAAATTACAGGGGAAGGTGGAAGACAGGTGTTCAGTGGAGGCAGAAAGTAGTTTGGAAAACAGAGGTCACAGTAGCAGTGAAAATGCTGAAATACACTGATAAAACTAGCAGAGCTAAGAATTAGAGGGGTCCAAAGGGCTTCCCTTGTAGCTCAGTAGGTAAGGAATCTGCCTGCAGTGCAGGAGACCTGGGTTCGATCCCTGGGTTGGGAAGATCCCCTGGAGAAGGAAATGGCAAGCCGCTCCATTATCCTTGCCTGAAAAGTCTCATGGACAGAGGAGCCTGGTGGGCTGCAGTCCATGGGGTCGCAAAGAGTCGGGCATGACTGAGTGACTAACACTAACTAACTAAAGAGCTCAGAAACACTAAACAGGTAGGATTAGGTAGAAAGAGCCTTGTCTTCATGGAAGCTGACAGGACAAACCTGTGTGTGAAAAGAAAAGAAACATCTTTATTCTCCCTTCTGGGGTCTAGTGGGTCTAACTGGAAAGGGATCCTTTTTTGCGTTTGAGTTGCTGTTTTGCTTTGGTCTTACAGAACAAGATGCAGTAAAGGGATCTGATCTGCTACCTGAAACAAAAGTGGACTTATTTCATAGCAGTGTCATGATAAAACTTCTTGCACAGAGTGATCTCACCTTGGAAGATGTTGCATGTGGGTTCACACCGGTTAAGGTGATTTGGCAACTGTTAATAGTAAGCAGAACCCCTTTAAATGATACCTAAAGGATGCAAAGTTTTCTTGCCTGGCAATGTGATTTAAAATGTCCATTTTGGTTATCCCTTCTCTAATCCAAAACTCCATTTCCCAATCCTCTTGGTCATTTCTTATCTTATCGTTCTAGTAAAGAAATAAATACTGCACGGTTAGATGAATGATCAACTGAGAATTAACTGAATTTCTTTGTGGAATTTCATTAAAATTACACTTCTTAGAGCTTAATGTGTTTTGTATGGTTAAGTGTTTGAAGAGTTAGAAGTGAAAAATATCGAGAAGAACCGAGAGGAAATTATTGCCATTTGGCAACAGAATAAGAAAATTATATGTCTTATCAATCAACCAACTTATCAATTAGTTAATCACAATCAATGCAAGTAATAATCAAACCTCCTTTTTTGGGAGCAGGTTTTTTAAGTGTTACAGTGATCATATGTCCAGGATTACCTGGCCCAGTCTTAATTTACTCTGTTATTTCCAATAACACAGGTTAGTACATTGTTGCTAAATAAAATCTTTCATTTTCCAGAAATTCTTCATCAAGAATAGGTTTTCTGAATTCATGCTTGGAAAACATTATCACTGCTGCCATAGTAAATGTATACAAAGGCTCACAAGGAAGTAGATGTGAGCATCTGTATACATTATTCACTAAACAAAATTTATTATAAACAAAATCAAGTAACATTGTTTTCATAAGATATATGCTAGTATATGGAAATAGTCTTGTTTTATGCAGTTTATCTTCACAATATTTATAATTATAGGGACTTTATATTTTTCTCATCTGGCTAAGAAGTAAAATGGAGGGAAAATTAAACTTATTGACAAAACTAACTGTAATTATCAACTCATCTATTTTGCAATAGCACAAGTCTCTGACTTATAAGAAATATATGAGTATTTTAGAACAATACTTTTTTTCATTAAGTAGAAAGGAGTTTATATGATAGAATTAAAGTATTTCTGGGAGAAGGCAATGGCACCCCACTCCAGTACTGTTGCCCAGAAAATCCCATGGATGGAGGAGCCTGGTGGGCTGCAGTCCATGGGGTCGCTAAGAGTCAGACACGACTGAGTGACTTCACTTTCACTTTCCACTTTCATGCATTGGAGAAGGAAATGGCAACCCACTCCAGTGTTCTTGCCTGGAGAATCCCATGGACAGAGAAGCCTGGTAGGCTGCAGTCCATGGGGTCGCACAGAGTCAGACACGACTGAAGTGACTTGGCAACAATAGAACATATTAAAAGCTAAATTAGTAATTATTTAGAGCTTTCCTGGTGGCTCAGATGGTAAAGAATCTGCCTGCAATGCAGGAGACATGGGTTCAATCTCTGGGTTGGCAAGATTCCCTGGAGAAGGGAATGGCTACCCCCTCCAGTATAAAATAATCATTTGGCATGTATGTTGGAAAAATTATTTAGTTGCATATAATGAAATGTATGTATGTTTGATAATTATTAGACAAACATAGTCATCCCAAATATCAAAGACATGACACTAAGAATTAAATCTTGAGTTACCAGGGGAAATGGTTTAAGACAATTTTGGAAGCAATCTGATCATAACCAGCAGAGGGCAGTAGAATATATCTTAAAGCAACTACAATGCAAAAACAGTAAAAACAAACACACACAGACACAGACACACACAAACAAAAAACAGTATTTTGTTCCTCAAGTTTTCCTTTAGAGTTATGGCAACTATGTATCTACTTAATTTTTGTTGTTTTCAATAAAGATGATTAGGTATTAAACCAAAGAAGTATTAGAGCTAATAAATGAATTCAGCAAAGTCATAAGATACAAGATTAAAATACAGAAATCTGTTGCTTTTCTATTATTCACTAATCATGAGTTAACAGAGAAAGCAAAAAAAATTCTGTTTAAAATTGCCTTAAAAAGAATAAAATACCTAGAATACACTTAACCAAGGATGTGAAAGATTTATGTCCTTAAAACTATAAAACATTGATAAAGGAAACTGAAAATGTTTAGAAAAGGAAAGATCCTCTGTATCCTTGGGTTGGAAGAATTAATATTGTTAAAATGTCCATACTACTCAAGGCAATCTACAGATTTAATGCAATCCCTATGAAATACCCATGGCATTTTACATAGAACTAGAATAAAAAAAAAACAACTAAAATTTGTACCGAAGCACAAAAGACCATGAATTGCCAAATCAATCTTGAGAAAAAAGAACAAAGCTAGAGTGACCATGATCCCTGACTTCAGAATATACACAAAGCTACAGTAATCAAAACAGTGTGGTTCAGTTCAGTTCAGTTCAGTCGCTCAGTCATGTCTGACTCTTTGCGACCCCATGAATCGCAGCACGCCAGGCCTCCCTGTCCATCACCAACTCCCGGAGTTCACTCAGACTCACGTCCATCGAGTCAGCGATGCCATCCAGCCATCTCATCCTCTGTTGTCCCCTTCTCCTCCTGCCCCCAATCCCTCCCAGCATCAGAGTCTTTTCCAAAAACAGTGTGGTACTGGGCACAAAAACAGATACATAGATAAATGGAACAGAACAGAAAGCCAAAAATAAACCCACATACTTCAAGTCACTTAATCTATGACAAAGGAGGCAAGAGTATACAGTGGAGGAAAAACAGTATCTTCAATAAGTGGTGCTGAGAAACCTGGACACCTACATGTTAATGAATGAAATTAGAACAGTTCCTAATACCATGTACAAAACTAAACTCAAAATGGATTAAAAACTTAAATGTAAGACATCAAATCATAAAATTCCTAGAAGAGAACAAACGCAGAACACTCTGACCTAAATCATAGAAACATATATTTTTTGGATGTCTCCTAAAGCAAAAGAAACAAAAGCAAAAATAAACAATTGGGACTTAACTGAGCTTAAAAGCTTTGGCATAGCAAAGGAAACCTACTAAGTGGGAGAAAATTCCCACTGTTAGTGGGAATGAAAATTGGCACAGCCACTGTGGAAAAGAGTATGAAGGTTTTACAAAAAACTAAAACTAGAACTACCATATGATCCAGCAATTCCACTCCTGGGTATACATCTGGGAAAAAACACTAATTTGAAAAGATATATGTACCCAAATGTTTACAACAGTATTATTTACAATAACCAAGATATGGAAGCAGCCAGTTTCCATCAACAGATGAACAGCTAAAGAAGACACAATTACCCAGCCATAATAAATAATGAAATTCTGCCATTTGCAACAATGTGGATGGACCTAAAGAGTATTATATTTAGTGAATTAAGACAAAGACAAACACAGTATGTTATCACATAATATGTGAAATCAAGAAAATATAAAAAATGAATATATATAACAAAACAGAAATCACACAACAAAAAAGATGGTAGCTTGAAATTGGCCACAGTGGGAATATTAACACTACAGAAATCAGTAAGTGCAAATCAAGTCTTCATACTGTTTTATGGGCTGTCTAGACTAGAAATAAGTAAACTAGAGACTTATGGACTGGCTGGCTGTGTTTGCAAACAAAGTTTTATTGGAATATAATCGCATCCGTTCATTTACATGCTGTCCTTGGCCCAAAAGCTGAAGATATTTATGCTCTGGCCCTTTCCAGAAAAAGTTTGCCTGCTGCCAGTTTCTAAACATAAGTTCTAGATTTAAGAAATTGATGAAGAAAATAAAACGCTAATAATATAGAATAAAGTTCAAATTGTGCTGTTACACTGCAAATAGTACACATACACACAAACAAAATGAACAAAAATAAATCCAATATTCAAAAACTATTATCTGGCTCAACAAAGAAGGTGCTGACCTCATTGACAAAAGTATGTGAAAAGTATCAGCTCTTTCTCCGAGATACATTCTCACCATCTCTACTGCTACTGCACCAGTCCAGGTCCTGTCCATGTCTCACCACAGGGCCTTTTCACTTATTCCTGGGTGACAAGTTTGCCTTTTAAAACCTATTTTCAACATAGCAGGTAAACTTAAAAAAAAAAAAAATCAAAACTACATCCCCATATGAACTCCTTTAGGAATAAAACCCACTTAGAATGAAGCCCAAACTCCTTGCCAGATTACACAAGCCCTGCATTTTGAAGCCCTGCTCACCCTTCTGATCATATCATATACTACATCAAACTCATTCCTGTCCTCAAGCCTTTGCTCTTGCTTGGCAAGGAAAGTTCTTCTCTAAGACCTTTACCTTCCTAGCTTCTTGAAATTGTATAACATCTTGGAGAAGTCTTTCCATCCACCGGATCTAAACCAGCATCTCCAACAGCTTGGCCCCTTACTCACCCTAGCCCAGTCATCTATACAGTTTCAGTTGCCTCATGATACATTTCACTGCCTGAATTATCTTTTTGTTCACTAGTTCATCTTTATTCTACTCTTGTCTTGTTTACCACTCTATCCTGAGACTCTGGAATGTACTAGGCAAATTATGGGCATTTAATAAATATTGGTTGAATGAAGGCATAAACAAATGAACAAGCAAAGGAAAACTTGTGTTACCTGATTCCAAGTTCAAAGCTCTTCCCACCACAGCATGACTTATTGTTTTACAGTGACAACTCTAAATGTTATTCATTCTTCTTTATATGAAAGCCTTCCATCTCCTAGAATTGTTCCATACATGAGTTTAGATTCCTGTAACCTGGCTTCTGAAAAAAATACATATCATCCTGCTGGCAAAGGTCCATATAGTCAAGGCTATGGTCTTCCCAGTGGTCAGTTCAAAGAGCTGGACCATAAAGAAGGCAGAGTGCCAAAGAATTGATGCCTTTGAACTCTGGTGCTGGAGAAGACTCCTGAAATTCCCTTGGACAGCGAGGTGATCAAACCAGACAATTTTAAAGGAAATCAACCCTAAATACTCATTGGAAGGACTGATGCTGAAGATGAAGCTCCGGTATTTTGGTCACCTGATGCAAACAACTGACTCATTGGAAAAGTCCCTGACGCTGGGAAAAACTGAGGGCCGAAGGAGAAGAGGGTGTCAGAGGATGAGATGGCTAGATGGCATCACCAATGCAATGGACATGAACTTGGGCAAACTCCAGGAGATGGTTAGAGACAAGGAGGCCTCGCATGCTGCAGTCCATGGGGTTGCAAAAAGTCAGACATGACTATGCGACTTAACAACAACCTGGCTTCTGCCCACCTTTCAAATCTGACTTTTGCTAGTGTTCTATGCTCTCCACATACCAGCAATACCAAACTGCCGCACTAGTAATTCAGTTTCAGTAGTTCTACAAATTACTAAGACAGCCCTGCAACTTTATGAATCTCTTATTTTGTAAATGATGCTCTTTCTACCTAGAGAGCTCTGGCCTGTCTTATTTCTAGGGCAAATTCCTACACAATCTTTAAAACTATCAGTCTTTAAAACCTTCTACTATTGCCTTTCTACAGCCTCCAAATCCAAGAATGTCACTCTGATCTCAGAATAGAATCTAAATCCCCTGCCATGCCCCACAGGCAGATCTATGATCTGGATCTTGCTGACTTTCCAACGTCCAGTGTGATACCACACCACTCATTCTTTCTATCACCACACAGCAGCCCCTCTGCCCTCTTCTGAGCCCTAGGGTCCATGCATGTGCTATTTCAAGTGCTCCAAACACCACTACTCTCCTCCCGCAAAAAACAAAACAAAAAAAAAAACAAAAAAAAAAAAAACATGATCTCCCATACACATTTTATATATTTTAAAATATTCCTCTATTTATTGATTTATTTTTTCAGATTACAGCAATGTAACATTTTATTTCTTTGTTCTTTTGGAGAGCCCGTAATCATGATCTCAAAGCCCAATCTAACCAATGCCTGTGGTCAGTGCTCAGATAGTTGGTTATATTTGTGCAGGAAAAATAAAGTGATCATTAAGAGTACAGAGAGTCAGCATCTCTGGGATTTTAACCCTAACAATCCCTTGAGCAATTTATTTCACCCCTCTGTACCTTGGTTTCTTCATCAGGAAAACACAAAAGTTTTATCGAACTCATAGGTTTCTAGGTTTGGCTAAATGGTTCAAGACATGGGTAGTACTTAATGCTGAGCTGGAACACATGGCACTTGGGAAACATCAGCTATTTCCATTCTTACTGTCAATACACAAATGAGGATAACTTCCTCTGGCCTATTGCTTGTTTGTTCACATCCTCTTAGACTGGCTACTCACAGGGTTGGAATGCAGCACGGTGAAGAACTCTGGGCTGATGAGGAACTTCACGGGGGGAGACTGTAACAGCAACGTGAGCCTGGATCTGGAGGTAGAGTGGGGCAGGACGCTCTCCCGTCGGAAATCTAGATGGGGCAGACCACAAAGGCATTCAGGGAAAGCTTTGCACCTGGAAACATACTTATTCACTTGCATCTATATTTTTAAAGAACACCTATATCATTTACTATTATTTTAATCCTCAAGATATTTTTTTTGTATCTGTAAATTCATGTGTAAAACCCAGCTGCTCTTCATCACACTAAAATGGAGCTCAGTAATGTTCATAGTCATTGTTAACATTTAAATGCATCCTGAGATGCAGGTTGCATCTCAGGTGATCAGATTCTTTTCTTTATTCACTACTGCACAGACCTAGAGATTTAAAGTAGTTTATATTCTATTTGGTTTTGTGATTCTTAGTACTAAATAAAAAGTCAAAAATTAGAAGAGGTGTCTGGTGAATTTGACTTTTTGAATTGGATTACTAGATCTTAATGAAGATCAGAAATCCTTTTAAAGAAAGCCTCATTTCTTGGAAACCCTTAGTTATTTGTTTTCTACTTTTGTAAGATTACAAAACACACCAACCCGCAGGCTCTTACCCGCACTGGCTTGGTGAAAGTCGGCTTCCTCCCCGGCCCCATCAATAGCATTGCTATTTTCCTCAGGCCTCTCGTTGGTCATGGTTCTGCGGATACTCTGGTATCTAAAATCAGGAGCCTAGAGTTAGATCACAGCAGCCTCAAAAACATGGGGCTCACCGCTGCCCCAGAACTCAGACGTTTTCACCACCTCCCCAGCCTGGGCCATTTCCTCCCCCAAATTCACCCCTCTACCTTCTGGGCCATCTGTTGAGTAAACCATTGAATTTAATGTCTTCTGTTCAAAGTTTGTAGAACATTTTCCTAACAAATTAATAAAACTTTTTTATTTTAAATTGTGGCCTTTAATCAAAGAAAACTAAATCCCCATATTGTTAAGAACAACTTTTGTTCCATAGCAATTCATTTTTGAAAAAGAAGGATAGATTTTAAAAGCTTAGGCAAATTATAAAGATGCATCACAAATGAAGATTCTAGATATTTAAAAAGCTATTTGGCTTCAAATGACAAATATATATGCTCCGTCGTACTAAAAATCAATGCCTTGGGTTGATCATTACTTATTTCCTCTCTATAGTTTCCAAGCAAGCTGTGGATGTGTGCACTTAATACTTTTCAACCAAGAGACAGACAGTCAATGAAGTCTATGAATCAAGAGAGGCCACAGCTCCGCCTTAATGACAGGACACCCAAAGATGAAAGAGGTAACCGCGTTTTCCATTTCGCACATGTGAAAATTAGCCCAACCACAAAACTGCCCATCCTCACCGCCGGTTCAGCTGCTCCATCTGCTGTATGGAGTTGGACCTCTGCAGCACCTGCGGGGCAGGGGGAGCTGTGGGCCGCTGCCACGTCGTGGTTCTGTTTACGTGATCCACATAGAAGATCCTGCCGTGGCTGTCAATGCGCGCCTCCCAGTCTAAACAGCAGTAATACATGGAGAGGGATTAGGAGGAGCAACTGAAGCCATTGATGTGGCTCATTAATCAGCACGTGTTTATCTCTCTGACATGCTATAATTTGGGGCTAATAACATATACCTGGCTGCATAATCCAGCAACCCCCCCACTCCTAGTCCACACCAGAATGTGCTTCACCAGTCAGTAAACAGCTCCTGAGTGCATAATCAACCCCTTAAAAAATTCCTGATCATGGGGGGTCCCCCTCAAACTGCCTCCAATGCTCATCCTTTACATGTAAGTACCAGCATTTAAAAAATACTAGTTGGTATCATAATGTTTTAGATATTCACATCAAAATTGGTATTGATGTTTATTGTCACCCAAAAAAAATGATTTTTCTGTTTTTTCCCTAACTTGGAAGAAAGATTCATAGCTGGAAATCTCCACATGCACATTTATACACAATTTTAATAGATGTAGTCTTCAGAAGAAATTGCTATCCTGGTCATCAAACAGTATCATTATCTATGAATTTCCATTTGCACTTTCCCAAAGAGGAATAAATTTCCAGAGCAAGGTTAATGACTTGTTTCCAACCTCAAATAAATACCATGTTTTAAAAGATTGTTTAATTTTATGTCTAAGCAATCTCATTAAATGTATTAGTCTTTGTTAATAAACATATAAGAGCACATTCAGTAAACACAGCAACCAGACTGGTCTTCAGGGCCAGACACCCTACCTCTGTGAATTCTCTAAGAGGTCATTTCCCTATTAAAATAAGCACATCATGAGGTGATCTTTACAAAAGGCAACATTTTTAAGTTGACTGCAGTTGGGAAGGGTAATTTATATAGGAATATATGAAAACAGCAGAGATCTATTCTTTAACCAGGAAAGTTCTTTATATAATGCTATTTCTATATGGCAAATATGTTTTGAAATTAATAAGCACCTTTCTCTTGAACAGCTCTGTTAATATCAAAACTCTCCATGTGATCACATAGTTTATCAACAGAAAACATGGGTGTAAAACTAGGGACCAAGGGGAAAGTATGCTTGCTCCTGACCAGCTATGGCATTTACTCTGTAGGTGAGCGGAACATGTATTCCAACAAAGTCTTTAGGATTGCAGAGACCGGCATGGTGGACCAGCCAGCACCAGAAGACCACTGAGGGCTGCCTCAGCTGGAATTTGAAAGATTTCCTTTTGTTGTCTCAGCCTGTCATAACTTATGATATATGGCAAGGGAAAGAAAACTTGGGCTCAGGAAAAGCAGAACACAAAACAACAAACAACTCCATGTCGCTCGTGCTCCAAGGTGACACAGACTCATGACAAAGCAGGCTGCCAAACCTGAATTATCTGGGGACAGCTACAATCTCATCAGTAGGACAGTTGCAAAAGACCGCGTGCTCAGCCTCCCATATGCGGTCAAAGGGTAAGGACATAAAAGCATGTTCAGGAACCATTTTTCAAACCCTTTGATCCATTCCATTGTTTTGCTCTGCTCTTCACATAGTTTCCCAGCTCCAAGATTCTGAGAACAAGTATTCCCACTGCATTCCTCTGTCATCAGAGCCAGGATGATTCAAGCACATGCTGTATATCAAATCAAACGCACATGGAAACAAATGGCCATTCCTTCCCCCCAAGAATGTTTACATTAGCTTCCAATTTTTTAAAAATGTAGCATAGGTCAATTAGGAATAAAAACCAACTAAAGGAAGCAGAGAGAGAGAGAGAAATATGCTGCCAAGCTCCCAAGATGAGGCTGTAACTAAAATTTGGCTCCAAGTTTTCTGGCATTTGAGTCAGAAAAGAAAACACACTGTTGCATACTTTCCATTTTCTGACAAAAGAAAATAAAAAATTAACTTCAAAGGTGGAACTTTTCCCTTGAATAAACTACATAAGAATTTACCCCATGAAACATGACCTGTATGAGGCCCATATGGATAGCAAAATGGAGGAGAATGGCTTTGAGGGAAAGGGGTAATCTCCAAATATATTCACCACTGTACCTTGCACACAGCATGTGACAAATGAACAAATAATTCAAATAAAGTATAGCTATAAAAAAGAATGAATCTTGTATTCACTTTCCACAAAGGCCAGGAATAACCTTAATTTGCATTTCAGTAAAGATATTTCTATACAAAGGGAAGAAGGACTCTGTGGGAGAGGGAGAGGGTGGGATGATTTGGGAGAATAGCATTGAAACATGTATATTATCATATGTGAAATAGATCGCTAGTCCAGGTTCGACGCATGAGACAGGGTGTTCGGGGCTGGTGCACTGGGACGACCCAGAGGGATGGGATGGGCAGGGAGGTGGGAGGGGGGTTCAGGATGGGGAACACATGTACACCCGTGGCGGATTCATGTCAATGTATGGCAAAACCACTACAATATTGTAATGTAATTAGCCTCCAATTAAAATAAATAAATTTATTTAAAAAAAAAGAAAACAATTTCCAAAAATTTGCTTTCTTAGAATATGGGATGCTGGATGTACATTATGACTCTCCCTATCAAATATCGTATATTTACACTGAAGTTCTTACCTAAATCCCCGTAAAGAGAAATGCTATTTTACTGGTCTTAAGTGGACTCTTGGCATTGAATTGGGAAAGACTGTTATTCGTGAACTACACATCCACGCTTACCCAAGTAGTCGATACCCTTCCATCCAGGCAAAGACAGCAGAGGTGCCTACAGGAAGGTCAGTCCTCTATCATTATATATCAAAATTACTTTTCAGGAGGCAAGGGTATGTTGTTTAATATATGTTTTCACATGAGGCCTGGTTTGTTCTTGGTTAAGAAAGCAAATGAGAACACATTGTCCGACCTAAGTTTCATTCACAGCTAATACTAAAATCAGACAGGCAGGGTTAGAAGACTGGGATCTTAGCATTTACTTCCTTGTCTTGCCACAATGTAAACTGGGGTATATAATCAGTATGCTGTGTGTGTTTGTGTGTGCACACGCATGTGTTGAACTAGATTAGTAAATAGAAAGCCTGTAACTAGCCATGGCTTTGTCACACTTTTGCTACGTGATGTTCAACAAATGACTACACCTCTATGGACCACAGTTTCTTTACCTGAAAAATTAGCGGAGGTCAGAAGTAAGCATTGCTAAGGTCCCTTTCATACTAAAATAACATGAGTCAGCAAATGACATGCATTTTACTACATTAGGTTCAGTAAGGACCTAGGACTATCTTATGTCTGGGCCAGAATTTCCAATATAGACTCTAAATCCATTCATACTTTTTGTCCAGAGGCTCTGGGGTCCTGAAAACCATCCGCTAACTGCACTTCGGTCACTGCAGCTCCAATATTATCTTTTGTGCATTTTGGTCTTCCACATAAGACTTCATTTCCATAAAGAGCTTCATGGCAATAAAAAGGTTTGAAAACTATTATGTAGAGAAATGTATCTCAAGGTATGAGGCTCTGAAAGTATGTATCAGAATCACTGTGAGGATCGATGTAAATGCAGATTCCCAGGAATTATCCTAGCTCTTCAGAATCAGACTATCTGAAGCCAGCATTCAGTTATCTACATTTTTAATAACCTTCCCAGGTGGTTCCTAAGCACACTAAAATTTAAGGAACACCCAAACAAATTAATAATAACTTTAAAATGTAGCCAATTCACTGTACAAACCCACGGAGCTAATGCTGGACTTCTCAGAGGTCATGAAGTACAGGCTCACAAGAAACGAAATTTCAGTCTAAATATTCCAAACTGAAATCCAGGAGCAATGGGATACTCAGATACCCTGAAATTCAAATATATTAAAAACATCCCCCTTTAAATAGCTGGACAATAAGGGGAAGTTGCAGAATTAGAAAGCGTCAAAATCTGCACCAAGCCACTGTCACAGTGTCTGTCTCAGAGGCAGGAAGGTAGAGCAGGTGAGGCCTTAGACAGTTTCAACTTTTGGAATCAGCCCATATGGGCACGGAGCAGGGGGCAACTGTAAGGCCCCTCTTCATCTCATCATTCTTCTTCCTCACTCCTTTCACACTAGACCTTGGTCTCCACTGGACCACCCAGGTGATCAGACGAAGACGTGAACACATCTCAGTGAATGCTGAGGCTGGGAAGAATCAATGTCTAGACAGGATGAGTCACATCTCAGGGAAGCCAGTACCGAACTGTCTACATGAATCAAAGTGGTGAGAGGACGGTGAGCGGGGCCTGACTTCATTATAACTGGATTTAGGAAAATGAAACACCTGAGGGTTGTGAAGTAAACTTACAAGCTCACTATAAAAATGATAATAATCATGGTATCCTCACCAAAATGGTGAGATGACGAAGTTAAAATGAACTAAAGGTACTTTTAAGGAAATAATTAAGCTTTGTAATAGATGCTACAAATTTTTCCTTATTGAAACAATCAAGGAATTATGATACCATTTGTATAAAGTACAAAAGTAAGTTAAACTTGTCTGTGCTTTTGGGAGTCAAGACAGTAGGTGCCCCTGCGCTTTGGCAGTGCGAGTTAGAGACTGCAAGCGGGCACAAGGAACAAGCGATGTGTTGCCGGCGGCCGGAGTGGGCTCAGGTTGTGGGAATTTAGCAGGCGGAATGGGCTCTTTTCTGCATGCATGTTATGTTCGAATAAAAAGTTTAAAAAAATTAAAAATCTCAAATCTCTTAATATTCAGTTTTTAAGGAAGAAGCTTTTCAGATTAAAAGCATGAATTTTTTTTCTCAAAAATAACTTTAAGGTTCTAGAGACTAAGAGCCCCTAACTTTAAACAGAGTAGAAATTCTATAAGATTAATTGTACTTTTCACATTCAGTGCCTTCTTTTAAACTTTTATTTCAAAGGATGTTCTAATAACAAAAGTGCACAACCACATAAAAAAATGGTAACCATTCCCCTGTGTCTTTCCAGGGCTACCCCATTTGAACCCACCATATAAGTAATACACTAATCTAGATTCTATAAGAGTCCACTGTTCATCAGTGAATTATTCATCCCTATTCCTACCCTTTTGGGGGAAAAATATTTTTCAACAGCTTCCTATTGTCTCCAGTGCAGCCATGGGTTAAGTCACAATTATCCTGGAGGCAATAAGAGAAAAATAAAAGAGCTTTTCAGAAGGGGCTGAGCTGACCACTCTTTTTTTCTCACTCATCTTAATGCTAAAAAGACCAAGATTCGTCATGCGGATAACACTGAGTGGGCTTCAGCCCTGAATGGCCTCCAGCTGCCAGCCTATCAATCATCTCAGAATAAGATACAGCAGATTCTTAAGGCACTCAGTACATATTCAACTCAACCAGCTTCCCTGCAAAGCTCTCAAGACTGCCATGCCTGGTTCTTTTAAGAACCAGAGCTTTCTTATTTTGTATGGCTCACTGGAATGTCTCTCAACCAGTAGTTGGGGTTATATAGCCTGTAAGGTCACAGCACAGGGTCCATGGCCTAAAGCAAAAATAAGAGTTTAAGAACCAATCAGTAGATCATTATTACAGCTGAGGCAGTCTTTGTACTAAGTCCAAATCTGCTCCCTGATCCTGAGATAGGAGGAATAAAGCTGGAAGAAGCAAACAAAGCAGGAAACCTGCTTTACATAAAATGAGATCAAACAGATGTTCGGAGACTAAGTTATAACCCTGACATATAGATGACCACACAGTCAGCTTTAAGACTGAAGAAGCATGGCAAGGACATCTCTGTATCCTCTTAATTGAGTTTGCAAATCTTCAGAGAGAAGCAAGCTTTATTGGATGGTTTCCTCACTGTATGTTAGTACACACATATTTTTAAGGCAAATATAGCTAAAATAGCAACAATAATAATAAGGAAGAAGAAAAAAAGAGTCAAGAATGGGGGGATCATGCTTCAGGACCCCGTCCTGCAGGTGTGGGGATGACATACACAGAGGAAAAAACGCTTCTGAATCCAACACAGATGCTTAACAGACCAAAGCCATCTGCACCAAAAGATGGCTGCTAATACTGCCCCTGTCACTGCTTTTCTTCTCTGTGAGGGGCCTCCCAGGGAAAGGTTCTGCTAAGTAACTTGAACCTGGAAAGAAAAGAAAGCTAAGCATCTTTTCAGTCTTCCTAGCTCTGCCCTCAAAACACAACATAATAAAGTGTCAGGGCAGCGCCCAAACTCTCTAATTTCAGGTGTTGCCGGGCCTAATACCAAAATATGTCACCACTTTGCCACTAACCAAGCTTTCAGAATTTACTTTCATCTACCTACACAATAGTCCCTATCATTATAATCTTAAATCACAGAGGAGGAAAAAATGTTTGAGACTGTCTCAACTTTTGTGTGTATTAGTTGCTCAGTCGTGTTTGACTCTTCCAACCCATGGACAGGGGCTCGCCAGGCTCCTCTGTCCATAGAATTCTCCAGGCAAGAATATTGGAATGGGTTGCTATTCCCTTCTCCAGGGGATCTTCCCAACCCAGGGATCAAACCCGGGTCTTCTGCATTGCAGGCAGATTTTTTACACTCTGAACCACCAGGGAAGCCCATCTCAACTTTTATTAGTATGAAATCTTAAGTTACTTAACTTATCTGGGTTTTGCTTTCTCCATCTATAAAGAATCAGGTCAGTTGATTTCTACCCATTGATCTATAAGTTACAGATAAGACTTTCTTGACCTACTTCACAAAATTGTTACAAAGAATTTTTTTTTTTAAACATTTAAGATGCATTGTAAACTGTAAAGCACTACATAAGTTTTAGGTATTACAATGCATGCATGCATTCTAAGTTGCTTCAGTCATGACCAACTCTCTGTGACCCACCAGGTTTCTCTGCCTGTGGGGATTCTCCAGGTAAGAATATTGGAGTGGGTTGACATGCCCTCCTCTGGGATCTTCCCAACCCAGAGATCGAACCCATGTGTCTCTTACATCTCCTACATTAGCAGGCAAGTTCTTTACCACTAGCACCACCTGGGAAATCCCCAGGTACTATAATAAGTAATGTTAAAAGTATAACCCTAACCTTAAAATATCTTAGCCAGGTCATTTAACAGACCGACCAACTGCACACTCCAAGTGGACCCCCTTAGCTGAGGCTCCCATGAGACAATGTGTGAATGCAGAATGCCATAGCTCTAAGTTAGAAGCATGGCCAGAGACTGCTAGCAGCAGAGCTGCCCAGTGAGGAAAAGAAGGCAGAGAACTGGCCGGGACAGGACAGACAAATAACACAGGCAACCAAGTATTTAAATAAACTGTCAATAGATGAGACAGACTGGGAATAGGAGAGAGCAAAGCAGTGCGGGGACGGAGTTTGAACAGTAATCAGGTATGCTCAGACATAATCTATAACTGATTCATGATAGTTTAAAACCCTAAATTTGCAAGTTAATAATACATAAGAAGGAACAACTCAAGAATTTTCCTCCTGTTCATCAGTTACTCATTAAATTGGATATACTACTAAGGTGCTTTTCTCATTACGGATATATTAAGTTATTAAAATGAACAACCAGCTGTTAATTTCTTTAAATCCTAAAATTTTAGTATTACATCTGTGTAATGCAAATACCAGTATTGAAACAAATGCATGGAAACAGCACAAAGAGCGGACGTAATTTCAGCAGGAAAGTACCTGTCTTTCTTAAATACAATCTAGAGACCAAATTATGAGTCCAACAGAATTCAGATGTAGCCAGGAGTCTATAGCCACACCACCCTGAATGCACCCGATCTCCTCAGAGGCGGCTAGGAGGGTGCCATTTCTCCATACACTGATGCAACGCCATGCCTCATGTCCAGGTGCCTGAAACTCCAATTACTTATTATTAATCCACATACGCATGTAAGCAAGCTCTCCCCCAATTCTCTCCTGATGTTTCTAATTCAACTTTATCCAATTATATCTATATAGCACCCAGGAATATTTTCCTTTTCTGCCCCTAATGTTTTCTGCAAGGGTAAGTAATAAGGAAGTTTCCCTCTCCCACCTCCAACCTGCTTAAGATGACCCAATGGCTAATTAATCTCTTGGCTTACTTTTTAAAACTGCTTAAAATATATGTTTCCTATGAATAATCACCCTCAGTTACCCAAATATATGAACAAGGGGAGGATTTGTACACAACAGTATTTCCAAATGATTAATTTAATATTTCTACAAATTGCTCATAGCACCTTTCAGCTCTTTTGTCAGAATTCGCCCAAACAAACCACTCAGCATTTTAGCCTTTTAAATGCATACTATCTCTCCCCTTTTATGTCCTACCATTTTTAAAACACAGAGGGCCAAAAGGATCAGCTTCTTGCCATGATCACATATAAGAAAGTGAACAGAGAGGTGAATCAGAACAAAAAGCAATAAGGCAGAAAGATGTATTTTCCAGTATGTTCTTAAATGCAGTATTTACTATTATTAATATCATTGTTTACCAAAATGCTTTGCTCTCACAGAGTAATATTGCTTTAAGGGATTATAGAAACTTAAATCGAGTTTAAATTACATCCAGCCAATGATTGGCCATGGGCATCACTCAGCTCTCTGAATTTAGGCTGCATAACTTTCCTAGCATCCCTAGTCCTCACCCATGTCTCCTTTAAGTGCTATGTGTTTCTTGAAAGTGAAGGAAATGAAATATCTTTCAAATCCCCAGATAATCATCATACTCCCCAAAAAATAGTAACTTCTGAAATTAATAACACTTCTCTGGATTTCCCTAAGAGAAAAAACAGGACCTTGTACTTAATAACTTAAAATGTTACAAATAAATAAAAAACAGTATAATACATGGAGCTAAAGCTTTTCTAAGAGATTCCACCTATTTGTTACAATCTCTATATGTGTAATAATTGAAATATTTGTGTAATAATTAATTACACAATAATTGAATATTTGTGTAATAATTGAACATTCATGCTGTCATTAGGCAAATTTAAAGTTTTTCTATTGTATACCCAGTTGTCCATAACATCTGGATTTCTTTCCCTTTATTTACTCTCCCCAGCTGCCCTTTCATCTGGTGGAACAGTGCCAGCCGGGAGACGACAGCTAAGCACTTTCCAGACTGTATCTGCTCGGTCGAGTGGCAGCTGCCAGCTCCCTTCTTCTGGGGTCCTGGGCATCTATCCTTTAAGTCCCGTGGGTCCTATCACCCTTGAACCCTTTGGTCAAGGTAAGCCCTTTAGTTAGCAGTTCCTCACTTGGTGGGAGAGCCTCGTCCACCCTCTGGTACCGGCTAACATCCTGGCGAACTGAAGGCAGCGATCGCAGTGGCTGGTGGCCGTTGGATTGACAACCTAGGATTAAAGGTAAACAGTTACCTAGGTATTGTTTTCCCCTTCAGTGTCAAAACAGCCCTTGTAAAAAAAAAAAAAACTTTACATAAATCCTGGGGCCAACCACATCTCCCATCCCTCTCCTCCTCTGCCTGTTCCCACGCTGGCCTCAGTCCTAGTCATGCACCAAAGCTTTAGGGTCACACAGTGACCTCAAGACAATGAATGGAGAAAAAAAAAATATGGAGGAAGAAAAAAGGGGATACTTTAGGTAGCAAATAAATTACAGAATAAGAAAATCATTTCTATTTCTGAGTCTATGCTATTTAGGCATAGGAAATTATCCTCGGACTTTTTGACGCATCTGTAACAGAACAGTTTGAAGGAATCATTCTACCAATCCACATTCACTGAGACAGAAAACAAATTTTTCATGTAAGCTTGCATCCTCAGACACTCAAACAGCATATTTCCAAGTGTCAGAACACATCACCTAACTTAGTAGACATTTCTTATACTGCAGAAGGCAAAAAATGACTTTTGATGCAAAGCACACACGAACCTTCTATTTTGAAGCTTCGTGCAATAAGGAGCTACTTAAGATGTTTCAGAAAACCTCACAGATAATACTGGTAGATGCTGCCAGCCTGTCTGGCTTTGTGTCTACACACCTGGAAATTCCTTATTAAAAGCTTCTTCACACTGCCCAGATGAGAGGACTGAGCCCTGGGCACATGAATGCCACGGTGCACAGCATGCACATGCGCAGTTTGCTCCTGTACATCTGCCCTTAGGCACTCCAGGCCTCCAGGGCTGTATGGACCACAGGCTCCCCCACCCAACAGGCCACTTTCCTAGGGAAAGCAGGTGCCCACATTGATACAGAGCCTTGAAGTTCATTATTTGACAGCCCTCTTATTTCAGCAGTAGAAGATCCATTTAAAAAAAAAAAAGCTGTTGAACCCAAAGGTGAAGAATTCAGCTAATATTTGACCTGCAGCATAATTTACATTGAGGGACAACCCTCTGAGCAGGTATCCCTGAGACACAGGCCACATTGTCTTCTACATCCTACCTCCAATCGCGCCCTCCTCCTGGGCGGTGGCCCCTTCACAAGCCCCTGGGGTATCCCGAGCAGCACCCTCTTCTTGGGGCTGGCTCTCAGCAGCAGCAGCAGCTCCCTCCAGGCTCCCCCTCCGCTGCCAGACCTCCCCCACCTCCTCCTGGTCAGGTACAGTGGTTGATTCTGACCCTGGCCCTTCCTCCTCTCCACTGGGCACCTGCACCACAGGTAAGGAACCAGCAGTGCATATGGAATCCTGGGACCCTTCAGCAGGGCCACTGCTGGCGGGCTCTGCTGCACAGGCTCCATCTTCCTCCTCCTGAGAAGAAAAGGCTGGAGTTTCAGGAAACCGTGCGCTCTCAAGAGATGAGCACCGTGTCTCCACCGAGGAGAGCTGCGTGGTAACACTCTCATTGCAGGAGCTGTCGGCCCCTTCCAGGTCACTCTCTCCCTCGGGCCTGGTGCTGGCCTCGCTCACACTCTCTGTCCTGGCAGGGTCGCTGGGCTCTGTTTCTGAGGACACCTGGGAAGGCTCAGACCCCTGATCGAGGGACTCTGTCTCACTGACAGCTCTTCGGCTCCCCCCGGACGTGTCAGAAGTGCCCGTGTCAGCTCCACTTGTGGGCTGATCCACCTCCTGAGAGCCACACAATTCAGTGCTGCCCTGGTCCACACTTGGTTGAGATTCTGGGCCATTCTCACTTTCATCTGGGACCGGGCCTGAGGGTAAAGAGGTCTCTGCAAGCTCTGGAAGATTTCCTGGCTTATCCTCAAAGGAAGCAGCTTCATTAATGGAGGCTTCCTCAGTCTCCACTGGGTTGTCTTCTGGCTTTGTCTGAGATGCCAGGCTCCCATCATCAGTTCTTGATGCCCTGCTAAACATGATCAACCCTCCTTCCTCCTCCAAGGAGGATGGATAGCCCAGGTCTTGCTGGAACTCGTGGTCTTCTTCATCTGAGTCAATATGAAGCATTGCATTGAGTCTTGTATCAGTGGGAAAACTACTTCTTAACTTTGGAGAGGCTCCCACGGACCTCTCCGAGCAAGTAGCTGCACCTGACCTAGAATGGCCACTGTGTTCAATAGCATCTAAATAATCATTGAGTGAATCCTGACGTCCTCTGGGAGGTGAGGTCCTTGAAGAAGTAGAAGTTAATTCTTCTGTGTCTATTTCCAGAGTAGAACTAGTCCTGAGAGAATGCTTGGGTGTCCCATCAGCACTTTCCTCAGAAACTGGTCCATTGGAACAAACTGGGCTGTCGTGATGGCCCCCTGGCATGTCCTCCTCATCAGAAGGGCTTCCTAGGTCTCCGTTCACAGAACTGACTCCAAGTATTGTGCCAACAGCTTCTGGAGAGGCATCTGAAGGAGAAAACAGCATTTATAAAAACAAAGGCATTATTACATATTAACTTTTAATATCCTAATCCTTTGCCGCCGATCAGTTCAAAGAATTCAGTCATCCCACTGAGGGCTTTTCACAGCAAGGGTCCCCAACCCCAGGGGCACACACTGGAAAAATCCACACAGCAGAAGGTGAGTGGCAGGCAAGTGAGTGAAGCCTCATCTGCACTTACAGCCTCTCCACATCACTCACATTATGCCTGAGCTCCGCTTCCTGCAGTTGCGGCATAATAAATGGAATGCAATTGAATTATCACAAAGCCATCCCCCATATCCCTGGTCTGTGGAAAAACTGTCTTCCATGAGACTAGTCCCTGGTGCCAGAAAGGCTGGGGACTGTTTTACAGTTATCACCAACTTGCTAAGATTCACTACTTACTACTAAACAGGTACATATATTGCTGGTCAGCGTAACACATGAGGTTTTATATGTTCACTGCTGCTGAAAATTCCACATCCCCGTTTCCAAACACAGATAAAAACCTAAGTGAGATTTTTTTTTTTAATAAACAGGCTTTCATATCTGCTTGGAAAACTTCAGCAGGTAATCATTCGATAGCTATTTTATGTTCAGAACAGGACACAAACAATTCTATTCAAATGTAAATTGACAACAGAAAGTGAAAAGTGAAAGTGAAGTCACTCAGTCATGTCCGACTCTTTGCGAACCCATGGACTGTAGCCCACCAGGCTCCTCTATCCATGGGATTCGCCAGGCAAGAATACTGGAGTGGGTTGCTATTTCCTTCTCCAGGGGGATCGTCATGACCCAGGGATCGAACCCAGGTCTACTGCATTGCAGGCAGACGCTCTAACCTCTGAGCCACCAGGGAAGCCCAAAACTGACAACAGATTAAGATTCAAATGTAAACTGGCAACAGATTAAGATTTAACAAGTTCTACCTACAGTGATGTATTTACACAGATATCTCACCTTCATGAATAGAAGATGTGACCTCCACTCTGAACTGGAGGTACCCACTCACATGGTCAGCTGGGAGCCTTCTGCCAAGGTTGTAGCTGAGCATCTGGTCACTGCAAGAATAGAAATGGTTCTTTGATCCTACTTCTCTGCTGTCAGGCTTCATCTTCTTCCTACAGGCCACCCCCTAAACCCCACGTATTTCTCTTAAAACTTTCATACTCATAAGAAAGTGAAAAGGCAAGTTAGAGTCAATGTAATATTATTCATTTGTATAAATGAATACTTATAAACCCAGGGATAAAAGGGAATCTTGTCACAAGTAAAATTATTAGTAAATGCAATACAATACAAAATGCAATACAATGTTGTTATGATTTTTTAAAGGGCACTGATTTGTTCTCTCACTGCTAATAGTGATTAGGAAAAGGACATTTTAAAAGCCATCAAGGAGCTGGAAAAGGCCTAAAATTTTGAGTGTTTCCTGACTCAAGTCTAAATGAATAGAGGGCCTGGTTCCTTAGCATTTAGCATGAGGCAAGACTACTGGAGTGGGTAGCCATTCCCTTCTCCAGGGGGGTCCTCCAGACCCAGGGATTGAACCAGGTCTCCCACATTGCAGGCAGAATTCTTACCAGGGAAGTCCCTCTAAAAAGACAGGCACAGGGAATTCCCTGGTAGTCCAGTGGTTACAACTCTGAGCTTCCACTGTAAGCTCGGCAGGGGTTTGACCCCTGGTTGGGGAACTAAGATATGCCATGTGGCGTGGACAAAAGTAAAGACAGACAGAGGTAAGGGTCATGACATGGAGGGCACAGACAGAGCTGCTACATTCTGAAGAACAGGAGTGGGGAGTTAGGAGAGAGCCGTGTGAGAACAGGCCAGGCTCTGATAGCTGCTCTGGCTGTGTGAGGGGCAGAGGGCTGCAGCACCTCCCCTTTCTCATTTGTAGAGTAAGGGGCTTGCTCTTGGCCCTAGCTTGGTGGGAGTGACTATCACTGATTCTCTGGGCAACTTGTGAGCGATACTGATGGGATGGTTGGAGAAGCTGGCTGCACCACCCAGTGGGGTCTTGTTGCCATACTGGCAGGTGGACTGGAGGGGACCACACAAATGGACCTGCCTAGCTTCTGCTCCATCTTAGCTCCAGGCTCAAGCTATTGGCTTCCTTGAGGATGAAATAGTTGATATATTTAAACTCTGTGTTTATTTATCAAAGTCAAATACAATTACATCATTTCCTTGTATGCAAGCAACTTTCATTCTGAATCTGATGCATTCTTAATTAAGGAAAATAATCAGAGGGATAGGACCAAATCACACCATCTCTGCTCTCACACTGCCCTCTAATGGCAACTTTGGGTGGAAAACACAAGGCCCTCCACCTAATACTTGAACCAATGTAGAGTTCAGAGCCTCTAGTCCCTATTGATTACTAATCTACACGACTATTTCCCTTGTTCTCTACCTCCTCGGCATAATTTTAAATAGATGGTACCTGTTTAAAAGAACACATGCTAATGTAAAATCCCAGTTCAGCTCTTATGAATTTCTTTGGCTTAATACAAAGAATTTCCTAAAACAATAAGATTCTTTTACTTTTTACTTTTTCTTCCCTATAAATTTTGTAATAAATATTTGATTGATGCTCTTAAAATGCTTTGTTTCCCCCATCTGAGTGCTAACACCCTAATAAGGGCTTTGCATGCATCATCGCCTTCGATCCTCCTGTGAGCCAGGTGGTGGCCCGGTTTTCTAGAAGAGGAAGTTAAGGCACAGGGAGGATAGGTAACTTGCCCAAGGCCAGATAACAATTAAGTGACAGAACCAGGATTAGAACACAGATATTTATGACATAGAAGCCCCTGCTCTGTAGGCCCCAGATCATATCTCATTTTATGAGCACTTTCCATAATCTTGGCTGCTTAAGTAGCATGGATTTTAATGATATTTACTCATGGCTCATCCCAATGCATTTGACATCACAATGTTTTGTGTACTTAAGCTGGTATTTTAAGAAGATTTCTTCCTGTAAAGGGATGTTTTGGCATTAACTATTAGATGATACAAGTATGTTAAATGCTATTACATTAGAATGTTCTAATAATTCTACAATGACTGTAACCTGCATAACAGAAGTGATGTCTTTTTCCCTGACTGCTGTCTTCCAGCATTTAGACAGTGCCTGACATGCAGAGATGCTCCACCTCTGTCCACTAATCCATGAACCCAGCAGCAAACTACCTGAACCTACTCTCAACAATGTGGTCCTCATCCATCTCTCTGGACATTCAGTCTTGGAATAATAAAATTTTCCCTTCTTTGCTAAAATCAAATTGACTCTCCTCTCCTCCTCTTTGGGCAATAAAAGTAAAGTGTTGGTGCTGATGATGAAGACTTTAAAAAGTGATGGATTTTAGCTAGGAAGTAAATGATTAGTAGGGATTCTAAGAATGGGATCCATTCTTTTGCTCATTATCATATTCCAATACCCAAAACAGTGTTTAACATTTAGTAGATACTATACGTATACACATCCACATATTTGTTGAATAAATTTAACAAATGAGACTCTTTACTTTGAAAAAAAGATTTTTAATAGGCATTAGTGCTGTTTTTCACCCAAACCGACAAGATACTCAACTCTACCATCTCTAAGAATAGGAAAGACTCCCTATTCAGAAATTCCAAGTCAAGGGGGTTTCATCCTTGCTGAGTGACTGCCAGGGGATTCACCTATTCTTACTCAGTTTCATCTGACTCATCCTGCCTCTTTCCTGTGATAGATAATTGTGTACCCTATATTATATATTATTATGGTATATAATTATAAAGACTAAGTGCCAAAGAACTCCCACTGCCTGACTGAGACATTTTCTCACTAGTGTAATCAGAGCAAATGACAAAGCATGGGAAAGTGATGCGCTCTTTGGACAGAATGCAAGCCACTTTCTGAAAAAAATGTCACATTCAAACCAATACTCTTGAAATAGGTAATCAGTAAGGAGTTTCAGCTCATCCTATAAAATTTTACCATATGAAACTTCAATTACTTCAGAGAATTGCAGTCTACAAAACACATAAGAAAACTCATTATTTTTCAAGATGTATCAATTACTTGACAGAAAGTAATAATCAGATTAAAAATATATTTAGATGCTAAGAGCAGATATACCAATACGTAGTATCATATTTATTTAATAAAGCAAATCCCTAAGTATCAGGCAATGCTTTTAATATACTTGTGTGGAAATACTTCGTAATTCTGGCATATCACAAATTCATGCTGGACTTCCTTCCAGTACACACAGAATCTATGCCAGGCAGTATTATGTGTCCATTCTTTAAAAGACTGAATGAAAGTCAGCAAGTTAACAGGAGATTAAAGCACTAATAAGGCTTTATTTTTCCTTGATCATTCTTATGGGTATACATAAATTAACACTTCTTTTATATATATAAATTATATGATTATACTTATGTAAATTAAATTATAAGCATATTATATTTCCAATAGTTAATTTTCACCAATTATAATTTTTCATTTTCCATCAATCCTAAAAATAATTTTTAGAAACTTCCCAAAGCTGAAGCTCAAATACTTTGGCCACCTGATGCTAAAAGCCAACTCATTGGAAAAGACCCTGATGCTGGGAAAGACCGAAGGCAAAGGTATAAGGGGCAACAGAGGATGAGATGGTTAGACAGTATCACTGACTCAATGGACATGAATTTGAGCAACCTCCAGAAGATAGTGGAGGACAGAAGAGCCTGGCATGCTGCAGTCCATGGTGTAGCAAAGAGTTGGACATGACTTAACGACTGAACAACAACAACAAAAGACTATTACCTCCACTAGGAGCAATATTTGCTATCCTTAAAAATAACTGCAATTTCCCTGTTTTATCAAATTAAACCAGGCTGCTAGAATTTCAGCATAATATTTCTAGTTTATGTGGTCTGGCTCAACCATTGCCTCTAATGGACAGAGAATTAGATTCCATTGCTGCTGCTACTGCTGCTAAGTTGCTTCAGTCGTGTCCGACTCTGTGCAACCCCATAAATGACAGCCCACCAGGCTTCCCTGTCCCTGGGATTCTCCAGGCAAGAACACTGGAGTGGGTTGCCAGTTCCTTCTCCAATGTATGAAAGTGAAAAGTGAAAGTGAAGTCACTCAGTCATGTCCGACTCTTAGCGACCCCACGGACTGCAGCCTACCAGGCTCCTCCATCCATGGGATTTTCCAGGCAAGAGTACTGGAGTGGGGTGCCATTGCCTTCTCCATAGATTCCATTAGAATCTCTTAATTTCAGATGTCGAAGGGGTCTTTGAGATCACCTGGTCTAAAGACTTCATTTTTCAAACAAGGAAACTAATGTCTGAAAAAATCATGACTTGTCAAAATACTAAGAGGACAGTTAATTAGCTGCAAAGTGCCTATGAATGATCAACCCCTCAGTTAGCTGGATGAATATTCCATCACTGCCAGCCTTAAAGTGTGGCAGAGAAGTTGAGATTCTGGAACAGACTGATCTGCTCAAATCCCAGCTCCATCAATGGCTTGCTAGCCTCAGATTCCTCATCTCTGAAAGAGGTATAACAACACTGTTCACCTCACAGAGTTGTCGAGATTATAGAAGCAGATGAGTGTAATTTAGTTAACTTCTGACATAGACTAGGGCCGTACCATCTTTTTTTGTTTATTTTGTTCACTATTGCTGCTACCACTACCACAGCTACTGTTTATCACTGATACTGCTGACTACCACCACTGTTATCATACATTCATAATGTTCTCCTAAAATGAAAAGGATGCCCCCTAGGGCTACCTCAGAGCAGCTGTGTTACTGAGTGTGCTGATACTTACCGTGTGAAAATATATACACCATTTATAATAAGGAATGGAGGCATGTTATGATTTCTCAACTACTTGATTCACAGCTTACAAAAAGCTAACAGAAAGGAGACAGATGTCAAACCACATTTTAAAATTCTCTCAATGAGTAATTTCTAGTTGCCTAAATGAATGTCTTAGAGCTCTAAGTACATGTCTTAGAGCTCCACACCATCTCAGAGTCTAGGCTCTGTTTTAAATGGCCCTAAAATAAGGTGGTTTTGGTATCTCAGGCATAACAAAAATCTCTGGATAAGGTTAATCAGGATTGGGAGGTGTCAATCTGATACTGGCATCCTGTTCTGGGGAGAGGCTGTTATAGCAAGACTTCAATATACTCAAAAATCAACTGAGCACTGTGACATTTCACGCTGAAATGCTAATAGTAGGTACATCTTGGGAAAGATAGATAACTCAAAAAAGATACATGAAAATAAAGTCCTTTTTGTCCTGCACATTTTAAGGCATATGCCAGCACTTTCATTTTTAAAAGAAGTATATTACCACTTCTTATCAGTGAGAAAAGCCCTAGGACTTCAAAGTATCATTTCAGTTGCTTCAGCAGAAACTACTTGCAACATGATCCCTGATTACCCAATGGCTTGCCGCTCCAGTAGCCTCTGGACTGGAATGGTGAGCTTCCCCAGGAAACGCTTAATGATAGGCCGGCTCTTAGCAAACTTGTCTTTAATTTCAATCTCTAAGACATCAGTAAGGAGTGCAAAAAAGGAGTATTTCTGAAAACAAAACATAACACAAGTCAAAAAAGAAATACAAAATTATGTATATCATTTTATTAATATATATTGCTATAAGAAAAATTAGCATCTCTTAAATTCTAATGACATAGAGAGTCTACATTGCCAGAAAAATTGCAACAATTGTCAATCTTTTATTCACTCAGAATCATGAACAGTCACAAAGATTAAAAAGCAACAGTTAGGATCTAGATGACAAAGGAAGCACCTTCAATCATCCAACTCTTCCGGGTTGAATAGTTTGAGGAGATGCTATCAGATATTAAATTATGCACAATACAATTTTAGTGCTCACCACATATATTGTATTTTAACTCTTTAATATTTAATATCCTGTTATATGGTGGCTTAGAATTAACCAATACTCTGATTAACAGCAAACTTAATTCCTGATCCCATGGTATTTTGAAGTTGTACATCATCGTCCTTCACTTAGTGGTTAAAATAGAAGCACCTAAGGAATATTATGATTTCCCTGGTTTACAGCAAAATAGAACAATGTTCAAATAGAAGTTACTTAATTTAAAAGGCACACAGAGACATTTCTCCTGGGATAGAAAAATAAAACTATGAGGTTAAGATAAGCTTTGTTGTTTTCAGAATGCCATTGGAAAAAACTGGATCTGATATTAATAAGGATATAAAAGAAAAATAACCTGCTTTACTCATTTACAAACACTTTCATATATATTACAAAGATAAAGTGTTCCTAATTATGATGAGCATTTCAGAAAAAGTGAATGATGGAGCCAGAAATCTAACCTGAACCATTTGTCTCTGTCCCTGGTAGTATCCAGGCAACAACAATGACGTCTGACTAGTGCCAGCCAACTTTACACTCAGGGGTCACTAAGTTTATATAGTCACAACAATTTAATTTCCCCAAAGGGCCATGAAGTTTAGCAATCTGCTTAATGGAAAAAGCACTTGCTTAGAATAAGACAGCAGAGTTTAAGCACTACTTCTGCCCCTGAATAGCTAGTTACGTGAACATTTTAAGCTTTTGTTTATTAATCACAAAAAGAGAGATGAGAATATCATCCCTTACATACCCTTTATCATGCCTGCACTGGTAACATGGCTAAGAACTCTGTAAATATTACATGTTAGAAAAATAAAGTTATTGCTAGTATCATTACTATCTCTACTCTTTGCCTTCTAAGTGATCATCATGCAATCATCTAAGCTTCTAATGTGTTCAATTAAGTGGTATTCCTTTAAGAGTTATTCACTATTTGGAGACAGTATTTCAAATCAGGAATAAAAAAATTGACAATATTTAGCCACTAACATAACCATGAAAACTGCCCAAGAGAAACATCTTGCTATGCTGGCAAGTCTCAAACAGCCACAGCTTTTCTCCAGTTGGTTTTGGAACTCTTGAAACTCTCTCTCCAATGAAATACTGTTCAGCATTGTTAGAACATATTATTGTCATTAAACATTTAGGGAGTGATTTAATTAACTGTGCAACTCCCATGCCAATATACGTTTGTGTTAGCTCAGTTGGTAAAGAATCTGCCTGCAATGCAAGAGACCCCGGTTCGATTCCTGGGTCTGGAGAAGGGATAGGCTACCCCCCCCACCCCCCCAGTATTCGTGGGCTTTCCTTATGGCTCAGCTGGTAAAAGAATCCGCCTGCAATGCAGGAGACCTGGGTTTGATCCCTGGGATGGGAAGATCCCCTGGAGAAGGGAAAGGCTACCCACTCCAGTATTCTGACCTGGAGAATTCCATGGACTGTATCATCCATGGGGTCACAAAGAGTCAGACATGACTGAACGACTTGCACTTTCAGTTTCAGAAACACTCATTAAAACTAGTATGTGAACTGGGTCTTGATTCCCTGAGAAATGGTAGAACTCATGCTCTGCTCGCTACAACAGAATCAACGTCTCTGTTCAGTCTGTGACAAAAAAATATTTCCAATGGGAAAACCCTGGGCTTGATTTCACTAATATGGCACACTGCAATGACTGGTAGCGTATTGCAGCTATGAGAAAGTCTGAAGTACCATCAACACAATCTGCCTTCCCTCAGGATGACAATTCCTCAACCGCCTCGTGTGACTAACCAAAATCTAGAAATCAAAAAAACATTTGCCAAAGCCTGTAGGGAGAGAAATTCCATTAATTTATATTGAGTATGTGCTAGAACAAAATATAAAAATTTTAAATAAAAATGGGATCAATGTTACTGACTTTTCCTTCTGCCTCAGGCTCCCATATGGCTCTGCAAGGCACTGTTACTGTCCTTACAAAATTTTGATACTTTGTCCATCATTAATTTTTGCCTTGATTTTGATTTCGTTAAAAAAATATTGCATTGAAATATTAATTTTGATTATTGAGTCTTTGGAACCCTATAAATAACACATCTGAGGGAAGTCCCTCATTTGCTTAACCCTAGACCCACCCCTGGTTAGAAGGGAATATCTCATTTTCATTGTACCCTTTTCCTAACAGAACTTCCAGACACCTCAGCCATATTACCCACACCCATGAGCAGCTGAATGATACAGAGACCAGTGGAGAGAGATGGAGTTGGCCAACTTCTTGTGAAGCAGAAGGTCTCTGACGATCATCTTACCTCTCGGTGCCAAACTGGATTAGTGGTGTTACTGATGATAGTAGACCTCCTCTCCTGCCCATGGTGGGCACAGGTGGGGAAACTGCTCTTCTTCCCTGGCTGAATGGACATCTTAAGATAAGGGTCAGGATTGAAGAACATCCCTTTCTTTAGCCCAACTGCCCTAAGGTCTTTAAAGAAAGAAAGAGAGGAGGAAGAAGGGAAGGAAAGAGAGAGGGAGAGGAAAGGGACAGAAGATAAGAGATTCATATGTTCTGATTAGAACAAGCAGATCAATGGCAATTCATTCTTAAATAATTACACAGGAAACTCTAAACAGAAACTATTCAGCAAAACAATAACAAAATTAATCACTCTATGATTGCTTAGATAAGTGAGGGCAAGTAGGTTATGACTAACTCCAGCAAAGGGTCCTCTAACAGGCTGCAGAATGAAGCCAAACTTGTATCACCACCTTCAGTTCAGTTAAGTCGCTCAGTCGTGTCCGACTCTTTGCGACCCATGAATTGCAGCATGCCAGGCCTCCCTGTCCATCACCAACTCCCGGAGTTCACTCAAACTCACATCCATTGAGTCAGTGATACCATCCAGCCATCTCGTCCTCTGTCGTCCCCTTTTCCTCCTGCCTCCAATCCCTCCCAGCATCAGAGTCTTTTCCAATGAGTCAACTCTTCGCATGAGGTGGCCAAAGTACTGGAGTTTCAGCTTTAGCATCATTCCTTCCAAAGAACACTTGATTCTAATTTTGATTAGAATTAGTACCATTTTGATTCTAATATGTGCATCTTCACCACCTTTTTCTATGTAGCTTAGCAACCAGTACTTCACACAATGTCTTAAGAGAAATCCTTAGTAAATACTGTATTTAAAAAGAAAACCAATATGTCCTTTCATGAGATAAAAGTGAATCTTCTACATAAATATATGAAATGTAGAGACTTAAGTTTAATTGGGGATGAAACTTCAGAGCACACATTCAGCTGTACCATATGTAAAATGCCATATATATTCTACAAATGAATGTTAGATGAAAAAGAGAGACCAGCAGTATTTCTAAAATTTGATTGCTATCTGCTACATTAAATAACTGTGAGGTTATTTTTTCAGTAGTCTGTTAAATAACTTAAATATTTGTTAAAAGTCCCATAACTCATCTTAGATTCACCAGTTGTTATTTCACACAATATGAGCTGCTAAAATTTCTGACTAACGTCTGGTTAGTGAAGAGACTAACACTTTTTAAAATGGCCAAGCTACAGGACGCAAAAATGTCAGGAAATAAAGCTGGCTTCACAGGATCCCCAATGCCTTTCTGAGAATATCAGTCAGGATAAGGTTGGCTTGAGAGCTAAGTGTTCTTGAAAGCTTCTGGAGAAGAGACAGTTTCTAGGTAACTTTATACAGTTATGATCAGTGTAGGGAAGTCCTGACCACTGATTCAGAAAAAGAATTATGTGGATAGGCTCTGAACCCTCAAAGACCTTGTGTGTGTGTGCTAAGTTGCTTCAGTGGCATCTGATGCTTTGCGACCCTATGGACTGTAGCCTGCTGGATTCCTATGTCCATGGGATTCTCCAGGCAAGAATACCGGAGTGGGTTGCCATGCCCTCCTCCAGAGGATTTTCCCAGCCCAAGGATCAAACCCAGATCTCCTGCATTGCAGGTAAATTCTTCACCATTTGAACTACCCAGGAAGCCCCCAGGGTATGTCTCCTGCATTGACAGGAGTGGGCTCTTGACCACTGAGCCCCCTAGGAAGCCCCTCAAAGACCTCTGAATGACCCGAATCAGCTGGGGAAGAGACCCTGTAGAGTAAGTTCACACTTTTTAAAAGGTCACCAGGGTCATCCTACTTAAGTCCACCATTCCTGAAACACAAAGTCTTTCTCAGAAGGACAGACTTGGCCTGGGGTTTCCCATAGCATCATATTCTCTAAGGAGTGCTCCCTTGAAGAAGTTCACCAATGGCCAAAAAAAAAACTTGCGGCCTAGATAACATGTGATGAAAACAGACCGGGACTGTTTAATGTCTCATAACTGGCAGCAGAGGGAGGCAGTCTAACACGTCAGAAAAGATTGAAAAACTCAACCAAGAGGACCTTATGCTAAGAACACTGCAAAGATAGTAAGATCTTTGATCTAAAAGCCCATGAGAGAAGGGAAAGATTGAGCAAAGAACTAGACAGGTACTTCAGAGAAGCTGCTGTAATCTCATTAGCCTCATGGATCCCATCTCTGGAAAGTCCTACTATGAAATCATTATTAATACAATGCTTGTATTTTACAGTCAATCTAATAATGCTACATGTTTTCACTTGGTTTTATTTGGTAATTTTGAGAAAAAATACAATTTGAATATTTTCTTATCCTTATTGTTGGGCTTGCTTCAGACTCAAAGACAAAGGAATGATATTCTTTAGCTGTTAAAGGGATTTTTACTTCTCAAGAAGGGATTTCTTTGCAGTAAACAAGTACATGTACAGAAATGGCTGTCATGAAGTCTGACAGAGCTAAATTATTCATGCAAAACACTCCTTTGAAGAAATAGCATCCACCAGAAGATTAAGCCACAGCGATGAAAGATGTCACTGTTAACCTTTTCTACAAGAGACACTATACAAATAAGTCTTCATTAATAAACATAATAAACTACCAGTTATTTGTACTCTGATTATACAGTTCACTTTATCCATATCTTGACTTCCTCTTTTATGTTTTACATATTTTATTGCTCATAAATATGCATAACACCTAATAGATTAAAGAAGGACTCACAGTCACAAAGGTATGACAGGTTAAATATCTTTAACTGCTTACTTAGAGAAGAGCTTTAAGACTTTCATCAAAAAACAGTTTTTGCTTTATCTGTAGAGTTCAATTATTTGTGTCCCTATTTATTCACAGATAATCAAGAGCAGAATATTTGCAGAAAGATATTCTACAGAGCTTAAATGCTCTCCATAAAGACTGTCATCCACTGTCAATATGCTACACCAGATGAATTATTTAGAATTACCTTTATAAAATTGCTTTCATCTTCTATACTTTTTAGACATTTCTGTATATCATCTGCAAATACTTGATCACACAGTAGGAAATAAAACAGATTTTAGATAGCCAGCCTCCATGTGTACTGCGGTGGATGTTGGAAAAAGTTGTATATAAAGAAAAAGCATCTGGCTATGCCCCAAAGCTTATTTTCTGCTTTTCAGGAAAATGTCTTGGGATTTTTAGCTCTCATCTGGTCATTTTCAAATAGTGGGTTAATTAACATTCCCTCTGTGGTCAAAATCAATATGTGTGTGTCATGTTCACAAAAATATTGATCACTTGAAAGCTCAGAGCAATTATTCTAAAATAAGAAAACTGTGGTATGGGTAGACTAAGTTTTCTGGGCCATGGAGGTTTGGGAAGCTGTTCCTTATCTGTAAAATAAGGATTCATTTTTGTTCCTGCAACCCACCTGCACCCCTCCGCTAGAACCCTTAAGTACAGGTAGCCAACTAAAATATATTCAAAAGAAAGATAAGGGGGGTGAGGAGTTTATCACAGGCTGTGGTATACTTAGATTTTTAAAACCCTGAGGGTTCCAATGAAAATATATCTACTGGTCAAATTTGAACTATTTATAGCCTCTGAGATTTGCCAGAGAACCAAACCAAAAAGGTAGTCATGGTAAGTAACTTCATATGGGGAGGAAAAGGAACATGCTAGATCAGAAATGGATACTACAATGGCCTTGGGCCAGAAATGAGCTAACACATGAGCTTACATCATACATGATAATCATGCATCCATGGATGCGTGTTTTCAAGATCAGCCTCCTAACTTTCACTATTAAAAATGTCAATTTTCGTGAATAACATTTTCTGCAGTGAACAAAAAGTGAATCTACTGATAATTTAAATTTCAGAAGTACTACACCAATGGAAAAAAAATGAAAACAGACATGGTGACAGACATCTGTTAGAATTTATCTTACATGTGCTGCAGTACAGTTGTCTGTTTCAAAAGTCCATTTCAAATATTGATTTCCTTAGAGTAATCAGTAGTCATGTATGGATGTGAGAGTTGGACTATAAAGAAAGCTGCTGCTGCAAGCCGAAGAATTGATGCTTTTGAACTGTGGTGTTGGAGAAAACGCTTGCGAGTCCCTTGGACTGCAAGATCAAACCAGTCCATCCTAAAGGAAATCAGTCCTGACTATTCATTGGAAGGAATGATGCTGAAACTGAAACTCCAATACTTTGGCTACCTGAAGAACTAACTCATTTGAAAAGACCCTGATGCTGGGAAAGACTGAAGGCTGGAGGAGAACGGGATGCCAGAGGATGAGATGGTTGGATGGCATCACCAACTCGATGGACATGAGTTTGGGTAAGCTCCAGGAGTTGGTGATGGACAGGGAAGCCTGGCGTGCTGCAGTCCATGGGGTCACAAAGAGTTGGACATGACTAAGCGACTGAACTGAACTGAGAGTACACTTCACCTTTGTTGTTGTTGCACAGTTGCTAAGTTGTGTCCTACTCTTTGCAAACCCATGCACTGCAGCATGCCAGGCTCCCCTGTCCTCCACTATCTTCTGGAGTTTGCTCAAATTCATGTCCACTGAATCAGTGATGCTATATAACCATCTCATCCTCTGCCACACAATTCTCCTTTTGTGTTCAGTCTTTCCAGCATCAAGGTCTTTTCGGCTGTCAGCATCAGGTGGCCCAAGTATTGGAGCTTCAGCTTCAGCAACAGTCTTTCCGATGAATACTAAATGTTGATCTCCTTTAGGATTGACTGGTTTGATTTTGCAGTCCAGAGGAAACTCAGGAGTCTTCTCTACCAACACAATTCAAAAGCATTAATTTTTTGGTGCTCAGTGCTCTTTATGGTCAAACTTTCACATGATGACAGGAAAAACCATAGCTTTAACTATACAGACTTTTGTCAGCAAATTGACATCCCTGCTTTTTAGTATGTCAGTTATAACTTTCCTTCCAAGGAGCAAGCATCTTTTAATTTCACGGCTGCAGTCACAGTCCACAGTCATTTTGGTGATCAAGAAAATAAAATCTGTCACTGCTTCCACTTTACCCCTCTATTTGACATGAAGTGATGGGACTAGGGATAGGATTGTCTTCACGACCCAGATTATCATGATGGTGTGATCACTCACCTAGAGCCAGACATCCTGGAATGCAAAGTCAACTGGGCTTTAGGAAGCATCACTACAAACAAAGCTAGTGAAGGTGATGGATTTCAGCTGAGTTATTTCAAATCCTAAATGATGATGCTGTTGAAGTGCTGCACTCAATATGTCAGCAAATTTGGAAAACACAGCAGTGGCCACAGGACTGGAAAAGGTCAGGTTTCATTCCAATCCCAAAGAAAGTCAATGATAAAGAATGCTCAAACTACCATACAATTGCACTTATCTCACATGCTAGGAAAGTCATGCTCAAAATTCTCCAAGCCGGGCTTCAACAGTACATGAACAGTGAACTTCCAGATGTTCAAGATGGAATTAGAAAAGGCAGAGGAACCAGATATCAAATCGCCAACATCCACTGGATCACTGAAAAAGCAAGGAAGCTGTAGAAAAACATCTAGCTCTGCTTTATTGACTATGCCAAAGCCTTTGACTGTGTGGGTCACAACAAACTGTGGAAAATTCTTCAAGAGATGGGAATACCAGACCACCTGATCTGTCTCCTGAGAAAGCTGTATGCAGGTCAAGAAGCAACAGTTAGAACCAGACATGGAACAACAGACTGTTTTCAAATCGGGAAAGGAGGATGTCAAGGCTATTTATTGTCATCCTGCTTATTTAACTTATATGCAGAGTGCATCCTGAGAAATGCTGGACTGGATGAAGCACAAGCTGGAATCAAGATTGCCAGGAGAAATATCAATAACCTCAGATATGCAGATGACACCACCCTTATGGCAGAAAGTGAAGAAGAACTAAAGAGCCTCTTGATGAAAGTGAAAGAGGAGAGTGAAAAAGTCGGCTTAAAGCTCAACATTCAGAAAACTACGATCATGGCATCCGGTCCCATCACTTCATGGCAAATAGATGGGGAAACAGTGGGAACAGTGGCAGGCTTTATTTTTGGGGGCTCCAAAATCACTGCTGATGATGACTGCAGCCATGAAATTAAAAGATGCTTGCTCCTTGGAAGAAAAGTTATGACCAACCTAGACAGCATATTAGAAAGCAGAGACATTACTTTGCCAACAAAGGTCCATCTAGTCAAAGCTATGGTTTTTCCAGTAGTCATGTATGGATGTGAGAGTTTGACTATGAAGAAAGCTGAGCGCCGAAGAATTGATGCTTTTGAACTGTGGTGTTGGAGAAGACTCTTGAGAGTCCCGTGGACTGCAAGGAGATCTAACCAGTCCATCCTAAAGGAAATCAGTCCTGAATATTCATTGGAAGGACTGATGCTGAAGCTGAAACTCCAATACTTTGGCAACTGATGCAAAGAACTTACTCATTTGAAAAGACCCTGATGCTGGGAAAGACCGAAGGCAGGAAGAGAAGGGGATGACAGAGGATGAGACGGTTGGAGATGGCATCACTGCCTCAGTGGACATGAGTTTGAGTAAACTCCAGGAGTTGGTGATGGGAGGCCTGGCATGCTGCAGTTCATGGGGCCGCAAAGAGTCAGACACGACTGAGCGACTGAACTGAACTGATGGGACCAGATGCCATGATCGTAGTTTTTTGAGTGCTGAGTTTCAACCCAGCTTTTTCCTCTCTCCTCTTTTACCCTCTTTCATCAAAAGGTTCTTCAGTTTTTCTTCACATCCTGCCATAAGAATGGTGTTATCTGCATATTTGAGGATGTTCATATTTCTCCCAGAAATCTGAGTTCCAGCTTGTGAGTCATCCAGCTTGGTATTTTGAATTATGTACTCTGAATATAAGTTAAATAAGCAGGGTGACAATATATAGCCGTGTCATACTCCTTCCCCGATTTTGAACCAGTCCATTTTTCTATGTCCGGTTTTAACTGTTGCTTCTTTACAGGTTTCCTAGGAGATGGGTAAGGTGGTCTGGTATTCCCATCTTTTTAAGAATTTTCCACAGATTCTTGTGATCCACATAGTCAAAGGCTTTAGCATAGTCAGTGAAGCAGAAATAGATGTTTTTCTAGAACTCCCTTGCTTTCTCCATGATCCAATGAATGTTGGCAAGTTGAACTCTGGTTCCTCTGTCTTTTTGAAACCCGGGTTATACATCTGGGTCATGCATTGCTGAAGCCTAGCTTGAAGGATTTTGAGCAGAACCTTGCTAGCATGTGAAATGAGTGCAATTGTAGGCTACTTCATACATTCTTTGGCATGCCCTTCTTTGGGATTGGAATGAAAACTTTTCCAGTCCTGTGGCCACTGCTGAATTTTCCAAATTTGTTGACATACTGAGTGCAGGATTTTAACATCATCATCTTTTAGGATTTGAAATAGCTCAACTGGAATTCCATCATTTCCACTAGCTTTGTTTGCAGTAACGTTTCCTAAGGCCCATTTGACTTCACACTCCAGGATGTCCAGTTTTAGGTGAGTGCCCACACTATTGTGGTTATCTGAGTCTTTAGGATCTTTCTTGTATAGTTCATTTGTGTATTCTTGTAACCTCTTCTTCATCTCTTCTGCCTCTGTTAGGTGCTTACTGTTTCTGTCCTTTATTGTGCCCATCTTTGCATGAAATGTCCCCTTGGTACTTCCAATTTTCTTGAAGAGATCACTAGTCCTTCCCATTCTGCTGTTTTCCTTTATTTATTTGCATTGTTCATTTAAGAAGGCCTTCATGTCTCTCCTTGATATTCTCTGAAACTCTGCATTCGGTTGGGTGTATCTTTCCCTTTCTCCCTTGCCTTTTGTTTTTCTTCTTTCCTCAGCTATTTGTAAAGTCTGCTTAGACAGCCACTTTGTCTTTTTGCATTTCTTTTTCTTTGAGATGGTTTTGGTCACTGCCACCCGTACAATGTTACACACATGCATCCATGGTTCTCTGGGTACTTTGTTTACTGGATCTAATCCCTTGAATCTGTTCGTCACCTCCACTGTATAATAAGGGATTTGATCTAGGTCATACCTGAGTAGCCTAGTGGTTTCCCCTACTTTCTTCAATTTAAGCCTGAATTTTGCAATAAGGAGCTTAAGATCGGAGGCATAGTCAGCTCCAGGTCTTGTTTTTGCTGACAGTATAGAGCTTCTCCAACTTCAGCTGCAAAGAACATAAATATCTCATTTTGGTATTGATCATCTGGTGATAGCCATGTATAGAGTTGTCTCCTGGGTGGTTGGAAAAGGATGTTTGTTATGATCAGCATGTTTTCTTGACAAAACTCTGTTAGCCTTTGCCCTGGTTCATTTTGTACTCCAAGCCCAAACTTGCCTGTTTTTCCAGATATCTCCTAACTTTTGCATTCCAATCCCCTATGATGAAAAGGACATCTTTCTTTGGTGTTAGTTCTAGATGGTCTTGTAGATCTTCATAGAACTGGTCAACTTCAACTTTTTTGGCATCAGTGGCTGGGGCACAGACTTGAATTACTGTGATGTTGAATATTTTGACTTGGAAATGAACTGAGATCATGCTGTTGTTCTTGCAGTTGCACCCAGGTACTGCATTTTGAACTCTTTTGTTGACCATAAGGGTTACTCCATTTCTTCTAAGGGATTCTTGCCCACAGTAGTAGATATAATGGTCATCTGAATTAAATTTGCCCGTTCCCATCCACTTTAGTTCACTGATTCCTAAGATGTTGATGTTCACTCTTGCCATCTCTTGCCTGACTATGCCCAATTTACCTGGATTCATGGATCTAACATTCCAGCTTCCTGTGCAATATTGTTCTTTACAGCATCAGACTTTACTTTCCCTACCAGACATATCCCCAAATGAGCACCATTTCTGCTTTGTCCCCAGCCACTTCATTCTTTATTGAGCTCTTAGTAATTGCCATCCGCTCTTCTCCAGTAGCATATTGGACACCTTCCGACCTGGGGGCAGGGGGACTCATCTTCCAGTGTTGTATCTTTTTGTCTTTTCATTCAGTCCATGGAGTTCTCACGGCAAGAATACTGGAGTAGGGTGCGGTTTCCCCTTCCAGTGGACCACATTTTGTCAAAGCTCTTCACTATGACCCATACATCTTTGGTGGCCCTGCACAGCATGGCTCATAGCTTCATTTCACAAGCCCTATGGCCACAAGGCTGTGATCGTGAAGGGGATTCTTGGCCTTTTAAAACTGCCAATCAATTTTTTTTTTAAATCATTGGCTTTCAAACGTCTTTTGACAGTAACACCTGCATGACATCCATTATACTGAAACTCATTTTACACATATACATGTGTGTATATTTTGTGTGTGAACATTTTCAGTTTGTAGAAACTGGTGTCCTATGAAATACATTTCCCTTTGGTGTTTAAACTCTAATTTTTTCTATTCTTTTTTTAATTGCTAGTTTCAACTAAATTAATCTTATAAACCACAAATGAATTCCAACTCACAAGCTGAAAAGCAGTGCTTTAGTTGTATGATAAATATACAACCATCAGAATATTTTACTAACCAGAAAATAAACAACAAAATATTGTCTTCTCCATTTTCCAATATTTATATGTATTTCTCCATAGAAATAGGAGTATCTCTTGGGTTTTTTTATCCCTTGTCTCTAAATTTTTCCTTTCTCTAAATGAGGTAAACACAAATTGTTTTATCAAAGCTCTATAGTGGGATGAGCACATATTGCATTACAGTTTTTCTTAAGTAACAGTCTTTTTATCACCAGAAAACTTCCTAGAAGAAATAATTTCTGAGTATATACCAATAATTTAATTTTACCTTGGTAAGAAATATGCTTGAATTTCCAGAAATATTACAAAAAATACTTTGCATATTATATTTAAGAGTTCTACAGAAAGAAGCAACTGTTCCTAAGTTTGAATTGCACACTTTCACACTGGACATAGTGTTTAAAGATATCCTTACCTGACAAAGTAAAGCTAACAAGCTTCCGAGAATGCTGATTTCCTGAAGCCCCTCCTTCCATGCCTTCTGCCCCCATCTGCAGAGAAAAAAACACATATCTGAAGTTTCAGTGGAATATAATATCTTCCTAGGGAACCACATATGTTTGCAAATATGATTATTTTTGTATCAAACATGTATTGTAGTACATGACTTCATTTGCTACAAAACTTGGAATCAACACACAAAAGCAAATTCTCAAAAGAGGTCATACCTAAATGTAATCTTTACCCAAAATGTAACCAACATGAACTTTTAAATTCCCTGGAATAGGAATCAACCTACTTTATGTCTTTTTATTTCTTTGATAAGAATATAGTTGATATGTAGTCAAGGTACTTATATTGCTATTATAGTATTAAAACATGCCCTTAAGTTAAAAATCAAACATCAGATTTCTTCCAATTAGGAAAGCCTAGACTAAACAGGTGATTTATATCAAATTCATTCATGTAGAGGTAGAATTATCTCCTCCTGCTAAATATTTCTGAGTAAGCATGTGGATGTCCCATCGCCCTCATAGGCTCCTCTTTTATTACGCTACTGGCATATGACACATGCTCTTACAATTAGCAACAATAAGAACTTGCAATCCTATTGTATTATTATCGCAGTGTAAAGCTTTTCCTAAAAGCTTCTGAGTAAGTTACATCTCACTCATTTATAGACCATGGAGCAGATTTAAGTCTTTCTCTCAATTCATATAATTAGTGCTCAACTTGTGGTTAAAAAAAAAAAAAGGAAAAAATTTTTTAGGAAAAAAAGTTTTCGTGGTTCTTTAAATAGAAGTCTGCAATACTGTAAGAAACAGAACTGAAGGCAGAATATATTTTGAATCGTTAAGAAATAGAAACCACATTTTAAACCCTTCCATCTTATCTTTGTGGCACTCCCCACCTCCTTTAAAAATCATACATTACCAAGAAATAAAACTTTCACTAATCTAAGCAAAGTTGAGGAACTTGAAACTAAATTCCATTCAAATAATGAAAAATAGATTTCTACTTTCTTTGTGCTTTATGTACTTAGTCACTCAGTCTTGTCCAACTCCTTGTGATCCCATAAACTGTAGCCCACCAGGCTCCTCTGTCCGTGGGATATCCCAAGCAAGAATACTAGAGTGGGTTGCCATTTCCTTCTCCAGGGGATCTTCCCTACCCAGGGATCAAACCCAGGTCTCCTGCACTATAGGTAGATTCTTTACCATCTGAGCCACCAGGGAAGCTTCGAATATAACTAAAAACTCTCCACTAGGTAATTCTAGCCAGTTAGTTTCACCTCTGACTTTCTTTCCCTTTTTGGGAGGGCTGTGGTGGGTCTTCCTTGTGGCCACAGGCTTCTCCTATTGGGAAGCATAGTCTGTAGAGCTCATGAGCTCAGTAGTTGTGACTCGTGGGATCTTAGTTCCCCAACCAGGGATTGAACCTGCATCCTCTCCATTGGAAGGCAGATTCTCAAACCCTGGACCACCTGGGAAGTCCCTCATGACTACTTTCTGTACCTTAGTCAAGACTATCCTGTATGACACTTAACTACTTCCTGATTGCTTCACATGTCATTTGTAATAGACTAGAGTACCATCCAGACATCTTTCCTTCATTCCATCCAATTGCACATAGTCTTGAAAGAAGTAACTGAGAAACTCTACAGGGAAGGAAATGAGCTGCTATCCTAATCACATGGTCTCCTTTATCACACATCCTTTTGCAATGAATCAAGATTTTTAAAAAAAATTGTGTCTTCTCTGTCATGTGTACTTTGACGTCATTTTCATTCATCAGAGTACAGTGATGTGTGTCACTTGGAACAGGAAATCCTTCACTTCAGGAACAGATAAAAGCGACCATCACTCACTACCATGCATTGTTTCAATAGAATTAACAGTGTTGCTTATGAGCTTTCCTGGATTAAATCTATGAAGGGAGTTTATTTAAAATCCTCTCTCTAAACAGAGTTCAGATGTGTTTATTATTACTGATGTCACTATATCTGGTGGTCAGCTTTGGTCTTTCCTGGCTTTATTGTCATGAATGATAAAGTTGAATTCTCTGAGTATTAGCTCATATGAGCATTCACCAGAGTCCTGGTAAATGACACTGTTTGCCTATGAATTATGTGAGAATTATTTCATATTAGCCTTTTGCCAGACAGGGAACATATTTATAAGGAGAATTTAAGGGCATATTCCTTAGTTTCAATAACATCTTACAACATTTTGAGTAGGCTTTGAATGATGAGACTATGAATCTTTTCAGAGTCCCATTGATCTCAATTGGCATGAAAAGACATCATGTTTTCAGAGGGGGCACATCTCCCTGGGCAGTGTGGTCCATTTGAGGGAAGGCCATGATTTGTGAGACGCCTGGCACAGGAGGGACACGTGTTGCTGTGTCTGTCTCAGTTGTAGTCCGTACTACCTTGTTATTCACCACTTTGTAGTCCAGCAGTGTGGGGACGGTGAAGGCAGGAAAAAGCAGACAGTGATGTTGTCTGGCCAGTTTGGTGCTGTCTTTGCTGTATTTGACTTGACTAGATGGACCTTTGTTGGCAAAGTAATGTCTCTGCTTTTCAATATGCTATCTAGGTTGGTCTATTTAACCTGGGAATGATGAGTCAGATGGGTATAACACAATACAATAAACCACAGATGCTTGCTGAGAGCCAATCAACCTCCCAGTTTTAGCACCACCAAGAATTAAAATGTGGTTTCTACTGCCCAACTATTCTTTGCATCTAATTGTGGAATAATCATACTGAAAGGGGTTTGTGAATATCAATGTTGTCAGTCAATCACAATACCTACACACAGGTCATATACCTAGGTGACCATCATGCTGTCCTAGAAACCCAGTGCTCAGCCCACAGTGAAATGCCCATTGGCACAGCCTCTCAATAATGGATACAGACCCAACATCTCAAGCGGGTCAGAAGTCTATTGACCATCAATTCCATTAGTCAGTCTTTGAACCAAAATGTTCTATTATGATTGTGAGTGTTGTATCTGTGAAGCTTTTAAGCTGGTCTAAAATCTGTCTGAACCAAATTAATTATCTCCAACTGTCCACAGGCTTTGACAGAATAATCTCAATGCAAAATCAATGAAATGAGATCAATGCTCACCAGGCTGTAAGCTCCCCCTGCCATCAGTGATATCTGATCATGGAAACTGCTCAAGTCTAAGAAAATCTGAATCCAGAAAGTCATGTTTGGAAGCTATTATTTAATTTCACACACAGTTAATCTTTCAAAAGTTTTATTATAAACAGCCCCACTTTTCCAGTTTTGTATTTTTTTAGAATATTAATTACAGCGTGTTCCAGTGCTTATTACTATGTGACATGACTACAGAGTTTCTAGTCAACAATTGTTATCCTCTCTGTGAACCTTCAAAGTCTTATCTAGTAAATGTGGGTTATTTTTAATGTTCTATACTTTGTTCACTTCAACAGAAACTCTAATATAATTCAAATGTGAGCAGAGTACTTAGATACTGAAATTTTTACACATATTGTTCCCTCTATCTCAAATGTTCTTCCCTCCCCCTCTTCACCTAAGTAACTTCTATTCATCCTTCAGATTGTCCTGTAAACATGCCTTCTTCAGGGAAGCCTTCCAAGATCTTCCTGATCAGGATGAATCTTGCTAGTATATGCTCTCATAGCCTCATTTTACTGTCACTTGTAGTAATTATCACTCAAATAAATACATCTTAACTGATGTGTGTCTCGAGCCCTACCAAACAAGAGAGCTGTGTTTTTGCTTATCATTTCATTCCTAATGGTGAGTATAAGCCTGATACTTAGAGCCACCCGGTAAATACCTGTTTGAATGAATTAATGAAAGGGAAAGACTGCTTGATATGGCTTTGGTGGGTCAGACAATTTCAAAATGCCATCTGCAGAAATTACTTTCTGAATTTGAGGGAGTGAACCTGTCCACTTACCTATTTCCAAAAACACATATATCTGTAAATGTGTACACACACATATATAATATTATGAAGATTTTACACTATGGGAATTGATATTTTTCTTCTGAATTTTCATGAACTGATTCTTATTAATGACTTATAAGAACTGCAATGATTTACATATCTTGGACTCTAAGAATCTCCCCAAACTATCTAAGTCCACGTGTGCTCAGTCACTTCAGTCATGTCCAATTCTTTGTGACCCTATGGACTGTATGTTGCCCGTCAAGCTCCTCTGTCCATGGGATTCTCTAGGCAAGAGTAATGGAATGGGTCATCATTTCCTCCCCCAGGTGATCTTCCCGACCCAGGGATCAAATCCATGTCTCTTATGTCTCCTATAATGCCAGGCGGGTTCCTTACCACTAGTGCCACCTGGGACAGCTATCTCAATCCAACCATCCATATACAATGGAATACATTTTGTGAAACTGTTAGATTCTAACGTTAGTTGGGGAAGTGAAAAATCACAAAATTGTGATAAGTAATTCTTAAGAAAGTACCATATTGGAAATGGATATACTCTCCTTCGTAAGTCCAACACAATCAGTTTCCTCCAAAGCTAAACTAGATATCTGCTTTCTTAATTGAGGACTGGTAAAGAGGTTGGCTTCTGTTGAGTAGCCATACTGAAAATATGTGTGGTACCTGTAGGCGCTAGAGCTCAACTCAGCATCAAGAGGGATTTGGCACTAAGACCTTCCAAAGGAATAGCACATTCACAATCCCCATCTCACACTCTCTTTGTGGTGAAGCTTGCTAAGCTGACTGGCAGGTAGACTCACTCACTATTTAAATTGCTTTTTTTCCTCTCTTTTACCCACTGAGTTCATGGAAACTAAATTCACATAAGATGCAATGCCACCATTTCCTACCAACCAGCCACCCCAACAAAGTTTAAAAAACTTTCCATGATGGCCACTCACTAATTTATTTCATGAGAAGGTTCCCTAGAGAGTTGACTATATACAGAATTATTAATCAAGCCATATTTTCCCACTGATTTGTATTATGGAGTTAGTTAAGCCATCCTGTAAGTTATTTCCTTTCCCAAAACGGCGCCCACGCTGTTATGTGTTTCCTTTTTCATTGTTTCCCATAACCTTGCCAGAGCTGCAGAGGCAAAAATAGAAACCGAGGCCTCTGGAACTGTGGCTGGAGGAAGTGGGCATGGAGGGGCACTCACCATCACAGCTGGGTTCTTCACCGTGATGCAAGGGGTCGTGGCTCGCAGGGCTCCACTGATGCCGTGGTAGTATTTGAAACAGATTTTTATCTCGGCTGCAAGTTGATTGGAGAAGAACAATAATTTAAATGCAGAAACAAGTCCTTTGGGCCTCACCTGAGGAAATTCAACAGGCTGCTTCTAGGCAAATCACACTCAGGACTCTGAATGACCCCTCCTTTTCCAGTCAGAGGCAATAGATTATACCAAGTCTTGTTTGATTTTATAGGCTTCTCTGAAAATTTCTAAGAACAGCCCAAACATATTAGAAAAACAGTGCATAAAAACAATATCCCAAATACAGTGTAGAGATAAGAATAGAGGAGCTCCTGATGGACAAAATGTAGGTTGGATCTCTGCACCCGTTATTATTTACCCCTCACATCAGGAGGCAGAAATTCCTGTCCCCATAGTACAGATCAGGTAACTCAAACCAGGGCTCTGCAACAGCCTAGAGGTGTGGGATGGGGGGAAGGTGGTAGGGAGGTTCAGGAGGGAGAGGGCATAGGTATACCTATGGCTTACTCATGTTGATGTTTGGCAGAAATCAACACAATACTGCAAAGCAATTATCATTCAATTAAAAATAAAATAATTTTTTAAAACAGCGTTGAGGTTTGCTAATGGTCAAAGAGAAAATGACAGAGTCAGGATTCAAACCCCATCTGTTCCATTCCAAAGCCTTCACTCCTATCCTCTACAATAAAGACAGACAGCAGCTGTTATTGGAAACAGAAAGAAGCAGACTAAGAAGTATGAAGGAAACCTGTAGGTGACTCTGCAGTGAGAAAACCTGGAAACCTATATTATTTCAATTTTCTGGGACTTCCCTGGTGGTCCAGTAGTTAAGACTGTGTACTCCCAATGCAGGGGGACTGGGTTCTATCCTTGGTCAGGGAACAAGATCCCACATGCTACAACTAAGACCTGGCACATTTCAGTTCAGCCACTCAGTCATGTCCGACTTTTTGCGACACCACGGACTGCAGCACGCCAGGCTTCCCTATCCATCACCAACTCTCAGAGCTTACTCAAAATCATGTCCATTGAGTCAGTGAGGCAATCCAACCATCTCTCTGTCATCCCCTTCTCCTCCTGCCTTCAATCTTTCCCAGCATCAGGGTCTTTTCCAATGAGTCAGTTCTTCGCATCAGGTGGCCAAAGTATTTGAGTTTCAGCTTCAGCATCAGTCCTTCCAATGAATATTCAGGACTGATTTCCTTTAGGATGGACTGGTTAGATCTCCTTGTAGTCCAAAGGACTCTCAAGAGTCTTCTCCAACATCACAGTTCAAAAGCATCAATTCTTTGGCACTCAGCTTTCTTTATGGTCCAACTCTCACATCCATATATGACTACTGGAAAAACCTTACCTTTCACTAGATGAATCTTTGTTGGCAAAGTAATGTCTCTGCTTTTGAATATGCTATCTAGGTTGGTCATAACTTTCCTTCCAAGGAGTAAGTGTCTTTTAATTTCATGTCTGCAGTCACAATCTACAGTGATTTTGGAGCCCCCTAAAATGAGGCCTCTGACTGTTTCCATTGTTTCACAATCTATTTGCCATGAAGTGATGGGACCAGATGCCATGATCTTCGTTTTCTGAATGTTGAGCTTTAAGCCAACTTTTTCACTCTCCACTTTCACTTTCATCAAGAGGCTTTTTAGTTCCTCTTCACTTTCTGCCTTAAGGGCGGTGTCATCTGCATATCTGAGGTTACTGATACTTCTCCCAGCAATCTTGATTCCAGCTTGTGCTTCATCCAGCCCAGCATTTCTCATGATGTACTCTGCATATAAATTAAATGAGCAGAGTAACAATATACAGCCTTGATGTACTCCTTTCACAATTTGGAATCAGTCGTTGTCCCATGTCTGGTTCTAATTGTTGCTTCATAACCTGCATACAGATTTCTCAGGAGGAAGGTCTGGTATTCCCATTTCTTGAAGAATTTTCCACAGTTTGTTGTGATCCACACAGTCAACGGCTTGGCATAGTCAGTGAAGCAGAAGTAGATGTTTTTCTGGAACTCTCTTGCTTTTTCTATGATCCAACGGATGTTGGCAGTTTGATATCTGGTTCCTCTGCCTTTTCTAAAACCAGGTTGAACATCTGGAAGTTCTCAGTTCATGTACTGCTGAAGCCTTGCTTGGTGAATTTTGAGCATTATTTTGCTAGTTTGTGAGATGAGTACAATCGTGTGGTAGTTTGAACATTCTTTGGCATTGCGTTTCTTTGGGATTGGAATGAAAACTGATCTTTTCCAGTCCTGTGGCCACTGCTGAGTTTTCCAAATTTGCTGGCATGTTGAGTGCAGCAGCAGCATCTTTTATAATTTGAAATAGCTCAACTGAAATTTCACTACTTCCACCAGCCAACCAAAAAAAAAACCTTTTCCCCAAGTGAGTTCAATGAAGTCACTAGACAAGGATCAGACTGAGGAACCACCAGTAAATATGCATCTATATCTCCACAGGTATGTATGTGTATATATATAACTACATATATATACATATATATGTACTTGTATATATATATGTATTCATATATTATATAATTTGAACTTGATAACAAGACTACAAATGCCAATTGCTGTTTTTGGAAACTAAGTACAATTACCATGAAGCCAATGTATGTCAAAGAGTAGAACCGAGTGAAATTTTCTGTATACAGAGAGTGTGAGACACTGAAGTTTAACTGTGAGATGTCTTTTTCCCAAGGTTTCATTTAATAGAGGCAACAGTGCTGAAGGGCAGAGCCCAGAGGAGAGTCCTAGCCTACGAGAGTGGGATTCCTCTCTCAGCTGAGTCCCCTGGATTATTAAAAGGGGCCACTCAATGTGATTTTCCAAGGAAGTTAATATTGCACTGACTTTACTAACTGCAACAAATGTACGAGGGTACAGAGTATTTGGTTTGCTTATTTTAAGAAAAAGATACAACAATTAAAGAAAAATCCTATTTTAGGTCTATACAGGAATATTATATATAAAAATCTAATACTAATCTTTCCCATCAGTTAAAAAACACTAAATCTCAAAAAAAAAAAAAAAAGGTTTATTATGGGGTAAAATATAGAATCTTTCATGTACATTAATCACAATGCAGTAATTCAGAATGCAGCTGGCATTATCAAGCGAAAGCTTTTAGCCATGCCCAGCACTCTGTTAGACAGTGCGAAGGAATCAGAGAGAGGAGTCTGGTCTAGCAGGTGTTTCATGGTGCAGCTGTCAAGATGACAAAATCCAGAAGACAAACACTGAAAAGGCAGAGTACCAGGGTACAAGGGTGGAGATTGTGGAGAAGATTCGCGAGGGCATGGTGGAGTCAGAAAGGCCTCACAGAACAAACAAAATCAAACCTTCAGCTGAGAGAAACAAGGGGAGAGAGAGAGAGGAGTGAGGAGCAGCAAGCGCAGGGGACCAGGGATAAGCATGCTGGCTGGAGGGCCAGCAAGATGACCTTGGCAGGAATTCCCTGGGAACCCTAAATGACTTGACTGAGCACTAACACTGGGTTTTGATGATCTCAGAAACAGTAATAACTGTGTTCAGTTCAATTCAGTCACTCAGTCGTGCCCAAATCTTTGCAACCCCCATGGACTGCAGCACGCCAGGCTTCCCTGTACAGCGCCAACTCCCGGAGCTTGCTCAAACTCACGACCATAGAGTCAGTCATGCCATCCAACCATCTCATCCTGTGTTGTCCCCTTCTCCTCCTGCTCTCAATCTTTCCGAGCATCAGGGTCTTTTCTAAGAAGTCAGCTGTTCACATCAGGTAGCCAAAATATAGGAGCTTCAGTTTCAGCATCAGTCCTTGCAATGAATATTCAGGACTGATTTCCTTTAGGATGGACTGGTTGGATCTCCTTGCAGTCCAAGGGACTCTCAAGAGTCTTTTCCAACACCACAGTTCAGCAAATCACTCTCCCACTTATTTTCTCCAAAAATGATAGCATGTATTCTGCAAGAACAAAGCTAAGTCATACACACAAAGCCTGTCAAAGTGAAACAAGCTCTGCAAAAGGTGGGAATTCTGTGGACATGAGCTCATTAGTATCATGTTCTACATGTTGGGAAACAGCATCATGTGAATCTGCCTGCAGCAGTGCCTCACAGATCCAATCAATAGCCAGTGAGGGAGCAGTTTGTTTTTCAATAAAGAGAAGTGCATTTTTACAAGATATTTTCCCCCTGCCTCTCAAGTTAGGACACCACCTCCTCTTTTGTGAAGTTTTAACAGTCAGCTAGGTAACAGAGCTCCAGAAAAACATCTATTTCTGCTTTATTGACTATGCCAAAGCCTTTGACTGTGTGGATCACAACAAACTGTGGAAAATTCTTCAAGAGATGGGAATACCAAAGCTTCCTCCTGAGAAATCTGTATGCAGGTCAAGAAGCAACAGTTAGAACCAGACATGGAACAACAGACTAGTTCCAAATTGGGAAAGAAGTATGTCAAGGCTGTATATTGTCACCCTGCTCATTTAACATATGCAGAGTACATCATGAGAAATGCTGGGCTGGAAGAAGCACAAGCTGGAATCAAGATTGCCGGGAGAAACATCAATCACCTCAGATATGCAGATGACACCACCCTTATGGCAGAAAGCGAAGAAGAACTAAAGAGCCTCTTGATGAAAGTGAAAGAGGACAGTGAAAATGTTGGCTAAAACTCAACATTCAGAAAATGAAGATCATGGCATCTGGTCCCATCACTTCATAGCAAATAGATGGGGAAACAATGGAAACAGGACAGATCTCATTTTGGCGGGCTCCAAAATCACTGCAGATGGTGATCGCAGCCATGAAATTAAAAGACACTTGCTCCTTGGAAGAAAAGCTATGACTAACCTAGACAGCATATTCAAAAGCAGAGACATTACTTTGCCAACAAAGATTCATCTAGTCAAAGCTATGGCTTTTCCAGTAGTCATATATGAATGTGAGAGTTGGACCATAAAGAAAGCTAAGCACCGAAGAATTGATGCTTTTGAACTGTGGTGCTGGAGAAGACTCTTAAGAGTCCCTTGGACCGCAAGGAGATCCAACCAGTCCATCCTAAAGGAAATCAGTCCTGAATATTCATTGGAAGGATTGATGCTGAAGCTGCAACTCCAATACTTCGGCCACCTGATGTGAAGAACTGACTCACTGGAAAAGACCCTGATGCTGGGAAAGATTGAAGGTGGCAAGAGAAGGGAACGACAGAGGATGAGATGGTTGGATGGCATCACTGACTCAATGGACATGAGTTTGAGTAGGCTCTGGGAGTTGGTGATGGACAGGGAGGTCTGGTGTGCTGCAGTCCATGGGGCTGCAAAGAGTCAGACACGACTGAGTAACCAAACTGAACTGAGGTAAGAGACTAGGAAACTAACAGACCAAAAAAGTAGCTGCTTATTTTTGTCTGATAACCAGACCAGCTTTGCCAGATAACTCGTTTTAAGTGCTATTTTATTCCTTGGTAAAACAACAATCTCCAACCCCTGAGATAAATTATAATCCCTGAAAGTATAAGATAAACTCATTGTGAACTGTGCACTGCAGATTTTGTGGAGATGGTCACCAAAAACCACAGAACTGATAGCTTTATAATGCTTTAAGATTCGGTGTAAAGACATGGGTATTTACACAGATCACTTGTTACAAAACCAAATGCATAAGCTAGTTGCCAGGGAGAAAAACCCAGTACCAGACAGAACTAGCTGTTTGCACCTGGACTGAAACTAGCCACCTCTTTCAGCAGGACAGCAGTGAAGCCTTCTGCCCGTAAAATACAGGAGGGTTTCATGCTGAGTGGGAGGTTTCACCTTCACATGTTATGTAGTGTTTGAGGAGGTCATTCAAGATTACAAAAAATGAGGCAACCAAACAACATCCCCTCTTGAGGAAGTGAGAGCAGCATTTTGATAAATGTCTCTGAACATTTTAGTTATGAGAAGAAGTATCTGGGGAGAACACTCAAGAGGGTGGATGAGAGAAGCTGGTGTTCATGTTTCTATTTTAGCTACTATTTTTAACCTCCAACTGCAAGAGGAAACACAAAGCTATTCCTGAGAAACAGATGCAAGAACAGGTGAAAGCAAATCCAGGCATGATGACAGAGCATCAGATAAGACAGGAGCCACTGGTCACAGGGAAGAGGCTCACAGGCAGTAAAGCTGGAGGATATGAACTAAGGAGCATTCTACCTGAGAAGGGTTTCTCCACAGCCTGATGTGGCAGCTACATCACCCCTGCATGATTAAGTTACCTCAGTCGTGTCTGACTCTGTGTGACCCCATGGACTGTAGCCTTCCAGGCTCCTCTTACATGGGATTCTCCAAGCAAGAATACTGGAGTGGGTTACCATGTCTTCCTCTAGGGGATCTTCCTGACCTGAGGATTGAACCCTCATCTCTTGTGTCTCCTGCATTGCATGTGGATTCTTTACCACTAGCGCCACCATTTGGGAAACCCAACATCACCCCTAATGGCCTCAAACTCTGGAGAGGGAAATATATACATATCTTTGTACACATATTTTATGTGGTTCCTTTTGATTATAAAAGGCAAAAATATTTTCTGCCAAAAAATCACGTCATTAAACATGTTGCCTCAGAGACAGTAAGCCAGGAGAAGAGTGAGGCCTCCCACTTTAACCTAAAAGGAACTACAGTCAGGTGGGCCAGATCTCACCTCAGAGGAAACTGGCATCTTCCTCTCTCTCAGGTCCCCTCTGAACAGCTGAAGCCAGTCATGGATCATGGAAACATTTTTTGGCCCCTTTTAAAAATCTTCTGGACATGTTTATTTATAAAGTTATGAAAATAAGGTTTAGCAGCCTCTAAGCAGAGAAGGCAACGGCACCCCACTCCAGTACTCTTGCCTGGAAAATCCCATGGATGGAGGAGCCTGGTGGGCTGCAGTCCATGGGTCGCTAAGCTAAGTGACTGAGCGACTTCACTTTCTCTTTTCACTTTCATGCACTGGAGGAGGAAATGGCAACCCACTCCAGTGTTCTTGCCTGGAGAATCCCAGGGACAGCAGAGCCTGGTGGGCTGCCGTCTATGGGGTCGCACAGAGCTGGACACGACTGAAGCTACTTAGCAGCAGCAGCAGCAGCAAATGCTGATAAGACAAAGAAGCCCTCTTATTATCAAAATTTTAATTTACCAGCTTCCATAAATACAAATGAAGATGTCCCCCAGAGCAAGGACATCTCAACTCCATGTCCACCACAGATGGAAGGGTGATCACTGTCCAAAGACAACACTATGTACTTGTTGGGAGTGGTTGGGAAAGCGGAAAGAACTTAAACCTGTTCCCAAGTAAAGGAGTTTCTGTAATCGTGCCATGATGACATTGCATTTTAAAGCAATCATTCTACCACTTGTTTAAAGAAAGAATATACTTCAGAGTTTATATATAAATGAAGTATTTTTATAAAGATCAGATAAAACTGGTAAAAGTGGTTGTCTTTGGAAAGGGGAAATTGGTGACTGGGGCATGAAGTTGGGAGAGATTACTTTCATTTTTTGTGTCTTTTTAACATTATACTCTTTTCATCTGTTATCTGTTCAAAACTGATTTTTAAAAGAAATCTCAACTCAGCTACATTAACTCTAGGCATTAGTGTAAGATTCCATTTCAAGCCTTCTTTGAAAAAAAGGTTCTACAGGCCACTTTCTGCAAGAAATGATTTTGTTTCAAAGACTAGGATCTTTGAAACATCATCTACCACATTAAATACCTTCAATATTCCCTTAGGAAGTAATTAATAGCTTGCTCCTTTTTAGAAAACCTGGATTTCCCTCAAGTTTTAGAAGTTGACTATTTTGAACCATAAAGACGGATGGAAATGTCCTTCATTTAGCCATTTCTATCTCATTAAAATGGAATAATTTTTAAAAATCAAGCTAATTGCAATAATTCAGAAAACAAGATTTTAACCACTGCCTTTGTGCTTTTAATAAATTCTTAATATTATGATTCCTATTGATAGGCTCTTTTATTCAGAGGCCACAAGTTGAAAAAGAGTAAATACATTCCAATTCTCATGCTTTTGACAAAATTCACCCATAGTTCTAGTGACGTGCTCACTTGGTTATATGTTACTGCATCATCATCTCTTTACTGAGAGCAAATGCAGCCAGAAGGCTTCCCTCGTGGCTCAACGGTAAAGAGTACTAGGTGTGGAAGATGTGCTGGAGAAGGAAATGACAACCCACTCCAGTACTCCTGCCTGAGAAATCCTATGGATAGAGAAGCCTGGCAGGTTACAGTCCATGGGGTCACAAAAGAGTCAGACCAGACTTGGTGACTAAGCAACAGCATGCAGCCTGAAAGAACCAGGGCTTCCCGTGCTTAAGCTCAGAAAAACAATCTTGAATATCAAAGACAGACTGCATCAGTGAAATGTGGCACATCCTAACTGGATGAGAGAAGTCACTGGAACTAAAACATAAGTATGCTCGTAGAGCATGAAAAGAGCCAAATCTCTCTAAGGGACAAAAAGGCCCTTCTGACGTTGGTTGAAAAGGGCTTAGCAAAGGAAAAAGTTAGAGCAGGGGCTCCGACAATACAAATAAAAAGCTGAGGCTCTCCCCTTTCCCCCCACCCATTAAAAAGCCACCCACAAAGGTTCTGTTTCAAACTTGAATGCCAATCAGAGGTGAGGCTGTCACTTACACAAGCCACATGCATCCATACTGCACAGCTTCCTAATCCTATCTACTTCCCAGGGCTGAGACAGATAAGATGTGTGAAAATACTAGATAACTTATACAAATAGCAATGTTCTGTTATCATCATTAATGATCACAAAGCAGTTCAGTTCAGTACATAGCAATGTAGTTGACTATTTCTAAGCTCATACTGACCCAGGACTTAGTGAGTTCTTGAATGATGCCTGGCAAAAAGTTGGACTTAACCAAATACTTCATGATGGCTGGGGACATAATGAACAAATAAATGGAAGGGATGAAGGAAGGACAAAAAGCAGGTCTGAATGAATGAATGACCAAAGTCTATGAAAGACTACATAGAATAAAATAGATGTTCTAACATACCAAAACAATTTTTGAAACCTCTTAGATGTCAAAACTCAAGAATATACATTGCACAGGTGATCCATTCATTTTCCATGAGCATGACCTCATTTGAGGAATTCTGACAGTCTTGTGACAAGTGAGTGCACATGAAGCTGATCCTCCTCTCCAATGTCTAGGAAGGTCATTTACCTAAAATTAAACCTGTCTTTGTCCTTCAAATTCATCCCAGTGGGCCCTGTAAGTCTGGGTCACCTGCCTCCTCTGGAGGTTTGTCCAGATAAACAAAAGCCATCTTTACTTTCAGAAACAGCCTAAATAGTGCTCAAACCCAGGTTTGCCCACAAACTTAAGTCAATTTTCAGAGAATTTTACTTTACTTGGACTTCTGATTAGCTAAATATAAATGTTCTTTCTGAAGATGAAAGCAAAAGTTTTTAATGTCATAAGTTTTCAAGATCAGAGGTTGAAAACATAGATATGGTTAACCCATTCCCCAATCCGAATTTTTTTTTTTTTTTACGTTTCACATCATTATCTCCAGAGATTCATACAAAACTTCATTATGCTGGGAAGTCCCCTTAGATCTGCTCAAGCCAGACATGGAATAAAATAAAAAAAAATTGATGTCTAAAAGACACGGACTACACTTCTAAGCACTGATATAAATAACACCTGAGATTTTTACACTGAATGGATTTCAAAGGGATAGAAACGTGTCCTGGGGGAGACCCCATTCTGATGAATGAAGATAAGCTTATTCTAAAGCCAAATCTTTCTGTACTTCCTATTCACTTTCACTTTAACTTATACAGCTTTACTCAGTCCTTAAAAAGGTATTAATGAATATTTCCAGTTTCACAATCATGCTGCACAATACCCTCACTGTGTGAAGAATTGAGGTGGAAATGCTAAAGTAGTGGAGAAAACCGAAAGCATTCCCAATTCCTAACTTCAACGTCAAGCCCACTTCTGCTAAACATTATCAGTGAGATGTAAAGAAAGACATTTGTCAAGACAGAGATGCTCACTATATCCTAGTCAGCCAGGACATTACAAATCTCTAATTCACACTTCATGGAGAAAGAAAATCAATCATGGCAAGTGGGATATTCTGTAAATGGGTTTTTTTTTAATTCATAATGTTCCAAATTACAGCAGCATGTGGCACTGACCTCTTCCCAGGTGTTCACATGAGCCCCATAATGTGAATCTGCACACTCCATCAAAAGGCAATCATTCCTAGAAGTCATCAGCATTTTAGAGCAAACAGGAAGGTTTTCCCTGAAGTTCAATTGGCAGTATTTCTCAGCTAGATCAGCCTCTTAAACCCAGGGATCTTTTCAAAGGAGGAATCACATTGAAAGTAAACCCAGCTACTTCCCATTCCATTTTTTACCAGATTCTTTTATCACTTACGCTTCTCATTACTTAGAGACAGCAGCTGGACTACTGTCAGAAAGTAAAGATGAGAAATAAGGCAAAAACAAATCGCCCATAATCTCACCTCCCAGATACAACCGTTGTTCACATTTTGGTGAATCTCCGAGACTTTTTCGTACATGTTGTATTAGCTAGGAGAGGATGAGATGGTTGGACAGCATCACCGATGCAATGGACATGAGTTTGAGTAGGCTCCGGGAGTTGTTGATGGACAGGGAAGCCTGGTGTGCTTCAGTCCATGGAGTTCCAAAGAGTCGGACATGACTGAGCAACTGAACTAATGCTTCATATATCTGCTTCCCACACTCCTCACTTACTGTTACATGATGAACATTTTCTCTTAACAACTACATTACACATAAGGTTTAAAAACAAACCAGAAATTGAACTCTGAAGAAAAAAACACTCCTTATAGGGCACAAGTGGGATTAGAGAAAGCTGTGAAATGCTGACCTACCAGTAAAATGGTCAAACAAATTATCTGATGTCTTTAAAGGCAATTCAAAAATAATAGCTGTTAATATTTTAAAAGACTTTTTATATTACAGAAGTTTTACATGCTTCAAAACAGATATGCTTATAGCAGGTTTCCATTTTTAATCAAACTGACATCCAACTAGTCCATCCTAAAGGAAATCAGTCCTGAATATTCACTGGAAGAACTGATGCTGAAGCTGAAAATCGAATACTTTGGCCACCTGATGTGAATAACTGACTCATTGGAAAAGACCCTGATGCTGGGAAAGATTGAAGGCAGGAGGAGAAGGGGACAACAGAGGATGGGATAGTTGGATGGCATCACTGACTAAATGGACATGAGTTTGAGTAAGTTCTGGGAGTTAGTGATGGACAGGGAAGCCTGCTGCAGTCCATGGGGTCGCAAAGAGTCAGACATAACTGAGCAACTTAACTGAGCTGAGGTACCATTCTTAAGTACCAGTATCTCTGGTACCAGTATATTCTCTCTTTCTTATATTAAATTCCATATAGAAAACTTAATTCTTACTATGGAGTTAAACAGCTCAGAAACATTTTAAAGAGCTCAGTTTTTTCTCTACTGCAAAAAAATAAACTCTGTAAATGTAGAAGTTAACCTGGACAGACCAGTAAATCATTTATATGTATACATGTGCCTATGTGTGTATATACATATATATATATAACTATATAGAAGTACTGCACATAGGATGTGTGTTTATAAATAAATATAACATCAAATCAACTGGGTAATGGTTATTTGCAGCCAATCTCTGATGCCTAGTAAATGACCTCTATGGTAATGTGCCCCAGATTATCTCATCTACACTTGGAAAGACCAAGACCCAAAAGCAAAACTTATTCTTCTATTGGGAAAAATAATAGTGAAGTATCCTAGAGGCAAATAAAATTCTTAAATTAACTGAATCTTGAATTATCCTTTCTGCCCTTTGAAATTAATATAGTATTAATTATAAATGAAGAACAAGGGTATATAAAATGTGTAACAAAATAATCACACAATTTATATGCCATATATTCATCAGATATATGTTATACACACATACATCTAGAGACATACATACAGTTTTTTCAAACCATAGTTACATTCTCTAATGAATATTTCTCAAAAGAATATATTTTACAGTTTGGGGTGACATGGCATATATTTACAAATAATAATCAAAAACTTTTACAATAAAATTCATAAAAGACTTCATAGATTTCTGCATATTTCTGCAATGTTCAAATACAAACTTATGTTAACACTTAGGTACTTACGCTCCATGAAATAGGGCCCAGGCTCAATTCTCCATACAATTTGTCCTTTTTGTGTTCCAGTCACACCCCTGTTTTTAGAATCCCAGAAGTTGGCTGGAGAATTCTCATCTGGAAAAACCAAATAAACACTTTTAAGCTTATAATTATAACTTCTTTGTCTTTCCTTAGCTCAAAGATGTAGTATGAATTCTAAAATAAACGGAAAAAAGTAAAGAGGGAAATATTAATGGACATTATTGTTAATGACAGTTGGTTATTTAAGATGGCAGAGTAGACGGACATGAGCTCATCTTCTCCTACAAGAACTCCAAAATTACAACTCACTGGTGAACAATCGTCAGTAGGAGAAGGTTCGATCCCACCAAAAAAATATACCCTACATCCAAGGGCAAAGGAGAAGCCCAAGCAAAATGGCAGGAAGGGTGAAACTGCGTTTAGAATCAAACCCCATACCCGACAGAAATGCTCGGAGAACTTAAACTAAAATCTTGCGCACACCAGGAGACTCCACAGAGACTGAGCCAGACCTGTCTTTGAGTGTTTGAGTGTCTCCTGTGGAGCTATGGGTCAGCAGTGCATTATAGGGGACTGGAATGCAAAAGTAGGAAATCAAGAGATAACTGGAGTAACAGGCAAATCTGGCCTTGAAGTACAGAATGAAGCAGGACAAAGGCTAACAGAGTTTTGCTAAGAGAACGCACTGATCTTAACACCCTCTTTCAACAACACAAGAGAAGACTCTACACATGGACATTACCAGATGGTCAACACCAAATCATACTGATTATATTTTTTTCAGGCAAAGATAGAGAAGCTCTATACAGTCAGAGAAAACAAGACCGGGAGCTGACTGTGGCTCAGATCATGAACTCCTTATTGCCAAATTCAAACTTAAATTGAAGAAAGTAGGGAAAACCACTAGACCATTCAGGTATGACCTAAATCAAATCCCCTCCAATTTGACAGTGGACATGACAAACAGATTCAAGGGATTAGATCTGATAACAGACTGCCTGAAGAACTATGGACGGAGGTTCATGACATTGTACAGGAGACAGTGATCAAGACCATCCCCAAGGGAAACAAAAATGCAAAAAGGCAAAATGGTTGTCTGAAGAGGCCTTACAAAGAGCTGAGAAAATAAAAGAAGCTAAAGGCAAAAGAGAAAAGGAAAGATATACCCATGTGAATGCAGAGTTCCAAAGAATAGCAAGGAGAGATAAGAAAGCCTTCCTCAGTGATCAACGCAAAGAAATAGAGGAAAACAACAGAATGGGAAAGACTAGAGATCTCTTCAAGAAAATTAGAGATACCAAGGGAACATTTCATGCAAAGATGGGCACAATAAAGGACAGAAATGGTATGGACCTAACAAAAGCAGAAGATATTAAGAAGAGGTGGCAAGAATACACAGAAGAACTATACAAAAAAGATCTTCAAGACCCAGAAAATCGCGATGGTGTGATCACTAACCTAGAGTCAGACATCCAGGAATGTGAAGTCAAGTGGGCCTTAGGAAGCATCACTACGAACAAAGCTAGTGGAGGTGATGGAATTCCAGTTGAGCTATTTCAAATCCTAAAAGATGATGCTATGAACATGCCACAGTCAATATGCTAGCTAATCTGGAAAACTCAGCAGTGGCCACAGGACTGGAAAAGGTCAGTTTTCATTCCAATCCCAAAGAAATGCAAGGCCAGAGAATGTTCAAACTACCACACAACTGCACTCATCTCACATGCTAGCAAAGGAATGCTCAAATCCTCCAAGCCAGGCGTCAACAGTACATGAACCTTGAACTTCCAGATATTCAAGCTGGATTTAGAAAAAGCAGAGGAACTAGAGATCAAATTGCCAATATCCGTTGGATCATCAAAAAAGCAAGAGAGTTCCAGAAAAATATCTATCTCTGTTTTATTGACTATGCCAAAGCCTTTGACTGTGTGGATCGCAACAAACTGTGGAAAATTCTTCAAGAGATGGGAATACCAGACCACCTGACCTGCCTCCTGAGAAATCTATACGCAGGTCAAGAAGCAACACTTAGAACTGGACATGGAACAACAGATTGGTTCCAAATCAGGAAAGGAGTATCAAGGCTGTATATTGTCACCCTGCCTATTTAACTTATATGCAGAGTACATCATGTGAAGTGCTGGACTGGATGAAGCACAAGCTGGAATCAAGATTGCCGGGAGGAATATCAATAACCTCAGATATGCAGATGACACCACCCTTATGGCAGAAAGCAAAGAAGAACAAAAGAGCCTCTTGATGGAAGTGAAAGAGGAGAGTGAAAAAGCTGGCTTAAAACTCAACATTCAGAAAACTAAGATGATGGCATCCGGTCTCATCACTTCATGGAAAATATATGGGGAAACAGTGGAAACAGTGTCAGACTTTATTTTTCTGGGCTCCAAAATCACTGCAGATGGTGACTGCAGCCATGAAATTAAAAGACGCTTACTCCTTGGAAGGAAAGTTATGACCAACCTAGACAGTATATTAAAAAGCAGAGACATTACTTTGCCAACAAAGGTCCATCTAGTCAAAGCTATTGTTTTTCCAGTAGTCATGTATGGATGTGAGAGTTGGACTATAAAGAAAGCTGAGCACCAAAGAATTGATGCTTTTGAATTGTGGTGTTGGAGAAGACTCTTGAGAGTCCCTTGGACTGCAAGGAGATCCAATCAGTCATTCCTAAGGAAATCAGTCCTGAATATTCATTGGAAGGACTGATGGTGGAGCTGAAACTCCAATACTCTGGACAACTGATGCAAAGAACTGACTCATGGAAAAGTCCCTAATGCTGGACAAGATTGAAAGCAGGAGGAAAAGCAGATGACAAAGGATGAGATGTTTCAATGGCATCACCGAGTCGATGGACATGAGTTTGAATGAGCTCCAGGAGTTGGTGATGGCAGGGAAGCCTTACGTGCTGCAGTCCATGGGGTCACAAAGAGTCAGACACGACTGAGTGACTGAACTGAACTGATTCATAATGATTTACTTAATGACTTGAATTTACAAGGGAGAACTAGGGAGAAGAGTGGGCAGGTGGAAAGTAAAGGGCATGTCTGGGCTTAACCAGGTTGGTCACTAAAGTGCCAAAAGACAAAAGTGCAAAGAACAAAGAGTATGATTGTTCATCAACCAGCAATGAGATGACACACAAAAAGAGATTGGGTGAGCTCCTGTCTATAAAATCCTTTATTAAAAAAAAAAGATGAATAGCTAAGCTGATAGACTATAAGAGAATCAAGATGGGGTTAAGAGAGGGGATATTAAGCTAGGAAACTGAGTCAAGACACAGCACAGGTTTGCCATGGATAGTGTTCAGGAAATACCAAGCAAGTCAGCACGTTGGCTGAGATAATTGTTCACAATGGTCAGCAGTGAGTTACCTTGACACAACGTAAAAGAAGGAAAGAGGAAGAAGGACAGAAAGGACAGATCCAAAGAATAGGCCTGAAAGCAGCATTGTCTCTAAGTTCTCTGACTTCATGGCACTAAGAAAATGGTCATATTTGTAGGATACACTGGGGTACATGAAAGAGACATTGACCACGTAGGTTGACAATAGGGGTGCTCTGGCTGCCCCAGGCTCTGCCCCACCCTGAAGGCATAAGGGATTCATGTTCTTTAACTTGCTCACATCACACTAGTTTGAAGCTCGGTCCTAAGGTCCTGGAATAGGAAATGAAACTAAGGATGTGACAAAGAGACCATTCAGAGTTTTACAGGTACACAAGTGTGTGCACAGAGACACCGGTTCTTAATGTCAGATGCACCTCATTTTCATCCCCAAACCTCTTTTCTAGGAGGGAAGATTAGGCATACACTGTAACTGAGAGCTGAAATTAAGCAGAAAGGGTGAAGTCAGTGATCCACTAAAACAGGAAAGGTAGAAAACAGGTTCAAAGTCCAAGGAAATAGTCCTGAGAATAAAAACCTCAATTCTTAAGAGCATAAAAGAAACAGAAGGTGGTCCACGTGAGGGGTCGGATAATCCAGCTCTGAGGGATTTCTGTCTGTGGTTTCCCTTGCAGCCCACTGGTTTTATGACATTGAGAAGTCAAAGAGGTCTGGGAGGAGTGGTCCTTTCTGCTGTCTGTAATCAACACAGCATAAGTCAAAGGTTCTTTACAGTGAAAGGCCAAGGAGCAGTGTCACCTCCTTTCAGAAAAATAATACGAGGCAATCGACTCCATCCCATCACAGAACTACAACCACACTGATATTTAGAAGGCACTCAAGTATCACCTAAAACTGGATTTGAAAGATGGCATGTGGCTCCTCGGGGCAGATGCTGCTCACTGCCTCTCCCTTGAGCCTCTTCCTTGTCAACTGAACCCCAATTCTGTCCAAGGTAACAATGTGCCCAGTTAAAACTGCTGCTGCTGCTGCTAAGTCGCTTTAGTCGTGTCCGACTCTATGCGACCCCATAGACAGCAGCTCACCAGGCTCCTCCATCCATGGGATTCTCCAGGCAAGAACACTGGAGTGGGGTGCCATTGCCTTCTCCGCCCAGTTAAAACAGTTACCCTTAAATGCAGCTAAGGGTGGCATGTGGCCAGTGCATGTGGGTTGAATTCTACTGGGTGGGACTTCTGGGGGAGCTATTATTATTAAGACTGATAAGAGGACATTTAATAATCTTTTTGCTCTCCCCTCCCACCTCCTCTGTCCTTAAATGAGAGCCATAAGCTAAGGATGACAGATAAAGAAGCTAGAAACATCCATGATGATCCTTTGAACCCTGAATGGCCCTCAGACTTCTTGCTACTGAGGCAAAAATAAATTCCTAGTTATTTAAGCCCTGTGGTTGGGTTTCTGTCACTTGTGGCCGAACAAAATTCCTAACAGACACAATTACCATCCTAAAAGTCATTCAGTGATTTAGACCCATGAGGCCTGACTTGAACCAGAATCACTGAGACTGCATCACTTCTCCAGTTTAGACAACAAAGGTAGCTTCTTCTCTAAAACATACTTTAATGGGCAAAGTTGCTTGCATAGGAACAGAGACTCTCATGTTTTCACAAAAAGATGTATTGTACTAGCTGTTGGTCACATGGAAGGCTTCAGGAAGCTGGACCCTGAGGGGAGCAGAACACAGGCACAGGGAGTAGAAGGTGTCCGTCCAACTGTTCAAAATGCCAGACAGCTATGCACATGAGAAATTTTCTGAAAATACTGCTGTGTCAGTTTCCTCTTGAGGCCTCAGGAAAGACAGGCAACAACAAATGTCATTTTAAGATCACAATGATAAAATGCAACTTCCACAAAATTATACTTCTTAAAGTGTGACCTCACTGTAAGAGGGTTGGCACTTCTACTATTACTAAACTTTTTCTCCCAAGCCATCAGTTAAGCCAAACCAAGTACACACTTCTGACATATCAACCCTAAGGAGATGGAACACTGAAGAGCAGAAACAGAGGGGAGGGTGGGGGTAATGAGATGAGAATTATCGTAAGAGGGCTTATCCCCACACAGAAGTGATTCCTGGGGCTTGACACAACCCTTTACATGTTCCCTGGAGGAGAATCGTGTCAGAGAACCAGTGCCAGCATCTCCTGTTCCAAGAAGAGCCACTAGTAACTTTTTCTTTGCCTATGATATTCACTTCGAGGTAGAAATACTGCACTGCATGAATATCCTCCCTTGGTCTCAGAAGTCAGAAATAAGGGAGAACGAGTTATGGGTGCTTCCTCCTCAGACCCTTAACCAAGAAAGAGACCTAGAGTAAGGTGTTCAAATCACCTACCAGCTCATGGGGTTAGCATAAACCATATATCTCTGACTTTAGCTCCTATTGTTGGTTTGTAGGCAATGTGGACAACTCCATTTGGTTAAATTTATGATATTTAAAGAAACAAAGGCAGTTCTCTGGAAGCAAAATGTTGAAAAGGTACCGTGATCATTCAGACTCATAAGGAATTCAAACGTCCCATATATGATGAGAAATGAATCAGAATTAGGATGAAAAGGCCCAGAGCAGATGCTTGATGGGTCTGCTCTTTTCTTTTAAGCCCCAAGTCACAAGGAGAAACAATCCTGTAAACCTTCATGGGGAAGGTCTTATTCCCACCATGCAGAGTGTCTGTCACGTAGAACTTACCCAAGTTGGTTAGTATTCTGGCTATTCTACATGGAAATTTTTCTCTGATGAGATTATATTTCTGATAATTCATCATCCCTGACAGATAGTAGCACTCTTGACATTGAGTGACAGTTACTCTTAACTGAAGATATAAAATTCCTAGAAATAAACCAGTGTAGGGTCACAGAATAGGGTCACAGTATTTTACAGTTGTGTTCACAACCTCCACGGCTCCAGCTCCCACTGCCATAAGACAGCAGAGCTCTGGCCTGCCTTGGTGGCACCATTCTAAAAACTAAATAGAATGACTCATCCTTTGTCTTTGTTTCAAGAACACTGATTTTAATTTGTCCTTCAGATTAAAACTTTTTAAAGTAGGTAAACACCTTCAATTAGGCTGCAATCCGTTCTCACCTAGCCAAACACCTTCTTACTGACTGTGGTTCTCTGCTCAGATCTGCTTTTCATGGATATTTGAGGACAGAATATTTTTTCTCAGATTGTGTAACTTGTTTTTCTTTACCCTCATTTAACATCTATTTTAGGCAATTCAATCTTTCTTAAACGCCCCTACTCCAAAGAAGAAAAATAATTGAGTATAAAATACTATACCAAAGAAAGGGTTCTAAATTCCCTAGATGTTATCATATAGATACAATATATGCATCTATTTCTTCCATTAATTCAACAAAGATTCTGAGAGATCAAATAAATGTCATTGCTCTTTAAACTCAATTATCAATTGTTCTGTTTATACTTGGCCACTTCCCTTCCCCATTTCTCTTAAGAACTGTGTAGATCTGTCCTCATATCCTCTAATTTCTACCCTATGACTTAGAGCAAGGTACCGTGCATTCTACAACATCCAGATCATGGATGATATGAGGCCCCATCTCCCTGGTTTCTCCATCTCCCTACTGTCATCTTTTCTGTACACATATCTATTTCTTGCCTTCTTGCTCAGAGTTCTAGGCAATAATGGTGGTGCCCTTGACTCAAACACTTCTATCAGCACCTTCTCTCACCTTGATCATTAGATTCTTCCTCCCAACCTAAAACACATCAGCCTCCGTGAGGTATATTTTCCTGCTTTTGCTCCTTGCCCCTTTTCTCATTCACATTCTTATTTTCCTTCCTACCAAGATTAAAGTGTCTGTTACAGTTACAATGGAGTTTATATTCTCAGAGTGTATATTCTAGATATTTAGGTAACTTTCTAGCTGGAATATAATCATAAAAACATTGGAGATGTTTAATGCATGTACCTAAATATTCTTCTCTAAATGGTTTGGCAGAGTTTATATAAAGCTTGTCCACTCATGTCTCTTACATATTCTTTGTTCTCTTATAAATCTAGTTGGCAGTACATTTTCTCTAAATATAAAGGCATAGCACACACCCCAAAAGCCCTAAAATCCTTCTAATAAAATTTTCATACCTATTTGTTAATATTGTGGGATCATAATCAAGAAAATTCTTAAAAATCTTTACTCTTGCCTTATTTTAGCAATCCATGATATTTTCCCAACTGATTTCATTTACTGTTTTTTAAAATTACAGTTAGCCCTTCAAAAAAGGCAGAGGAACCAGAGATCAAACTGCCAACATCCAATGGATAATCAAAAAAGTAACAGAGTTCCAGAAAAACATCTACTTCTGCTTTATCGACTATCCCAAAACCTTTGAATGTGTGGATCATAATAAACTGTAGGAAATTCTGAAAGAGATGGGGATACCAGACCACCTAACCTGCCTCTTGAGAAACCTGTATGCAGGTCAGGAAGCAACAGTTAGAACTGGACATGGAACGACAGACTGGTCCCAAACAGGAAAAGAAGTATGTCAAGGCTGTATATTGTCACCCTGCTTATTTAACTTATATGCAGAGTACATCATGAGAAATGCTGGGCTGGAAGAAGCACAAGCTGGAGTGAAGTTTGCTGGGAGAAATATCCATAACCTCAGATATGCAGATGACACCACCCTTTTGGCAGAAAGTGAAGAACTAAAGAGTCTCTTGATGAAGGTGAAAGAAGAGAGTGAACAAGTTGCCTTAAAGTTCAACATTCAGAAAACTAAGATCATGGCATCCGGTCCCATCACTTCATGGCAAATAGATGGGAAAACAGTGGAAACAGTGTCAGAATTTATTTTTCTGGGCTCCAAAATCACTGCAGAAGGTGATTGCAGCCATGAAATTAAAAGACGCTTGCTCCTTGGAAGGAAAGTTATGACCAACCTAGACAGCATGTTAAAAAGCAGAGACATTACTTAGCCAACAAAGGTCCGTCTAGTCAAAGCTATGGTTGTTTCAGTGGTCATGTATGGATGTGAGAGTTGGACTATAAAGAAAGCTGAGTGCCAAAGAATTGAAGCTTTTGAACTGTGGTGTTGGAGAAGACTCTTGAGAGTCCCTTGGACTGCAAAGAGATCCAACCAGTCCATCCTAAAGGAAATCAGTCCTGAATATTCATTGGAAGGATTGATGCTGAAGCTGAAACTCCAATACTTTGGCCACCTCATGCGAAGAGCTGACTTATTTGAAAAGACCCCGATGCTGGGAAAGATTGAGGGCAGGAGGAGAAGGGGACAACAGAGGATGAGATGGTTGGATGGCATCACCAACTCAATGGACATGGGTTTGAGTGAACTCCAGAAGTTGGTGATGGACAGGGAGGCCTGGCGTGCTGCGGTTCATGGGGTCGCAAAGAGTTGGACACGACTGAGCGACTAAACTGGAACTTCAACAAAAGCAGGGATTAGGTAAACTGCCCCTCTCTGTAGTCAAAAATCAACCTATAGTCAGCTCTCTGCATATTCAATGGGTTCCTCCTTATCCACAGGTAGTTTCACATCCACAATTTCAACCAACCATGGATCGTGTGGAACTACAGTATTTATACTGAAAAAAATCGAGTATTAGTAGACCTGAGTAATTTAAACCCATGTTGTTCAAAGATCAGCTGTACTCTTTAGGGTTACTCCAGTTAATTTTGTTTTTAATACTAGAACTACTTATGTTAAGTCTGCTTCTCCAAGGGAAAAACAAAGTATTTGGACCCAGGAATAAAGGAGCAGGCGTACAAGATTACACTACAAAAAACTAACTCTCTTTTTTACTAATTATAGAGTACAGTAGCTCAGAGAACTTTCTCAGATTTGGTCAGTTAGATGAGAAACAGTCTCTTTCCCTTAATGAAAACCACATGGTTTTACCTTGTCTTAAACAAAATCTCAATATAAATTGATTTACCAATATCTCCTACACATTTGCTTCCCAAGTGGCTCAGTGGTAAAGAATCCACCTGCCTATGCAGGAGCCACAGGAGACATGGGTTCAATCCCTGGGTTGCGAAGATCCCCAGAGGAGGAAATGGTAACCCACTCCAGTATTCTTGCCTGGAAAACGCCATGGACAGAGGAGTCTGGCAGGCTACAGTCCATGGGGTTGCCAGAGTTGGACATGACTGAGCACGCCTGCACCTTCCCCTTTAGCTAACTGATCCTCCAGGGCAAGGATTGCTTAACTCCATGGCTCACAATGAATACCCTGGGATTCTCCAAAACACAGATTTCTAGTTAGTAGGTTTGAGTCAGGATGCAGGAATCTGAATTTTAGCAAACACCTCATTCAGTTGATTCTGATACAGTACTACAAAAATACCTCATGTGGAAAAAAACTTGTTCCATGGTAATCTCCAGGGAAACTGAGCAATCATATCTGCCATGCACATCTCATTAATCATTTCCCTCTCATTTGTCAGTTTGTTCCTTCCTCCTTTCTTTCCTTCCTTCCCTTGAATGGTTTTTATTGACCGACTACTATGAAAGCCAACACCCCATCTCCTGCCATAACGAGATGGCAGCATAGTAGAAAAAGACTGGCATGTCAGGTACAACGCAATACTAAAACTGCTAGGATAGAGGCGTGCATACTTTATAAAGTTATTAAAGGAGAACCAAAGAGGAATAATCAGCATTCCCTGTGACTGTGTATAATGAATACGGTGCTGGTCTCTCAAGTTTGAAAAGTCTTTTGGAGATGAACATGGAGCTATACTTTCGGAGATCTACACATTTAAGCCAGTCATTAAGGTATTTCAATCCATTTCTCCTTTTCTTCCTTGGAAAGGAAGGTTAATTATGTTAACTTAATATATGATTGTAAAGATTAATTTTAAAAAATAAATTCTTTTAAAATGCCACTGAGACCTAAAATAACATAAGCATAAAGTCTTTCATGCACCAAACTCTTCCTTCCCCATACTATTTCACAAAGAGAGATCAGTGTGAAGGTAATCTTTTAAAGATTAATTTTTTCTGTATGATTTTTGGATTCCAGAAAATGTCCTATGAATAGGTTTTGAAGATAATAAAAATATATATAGGTGATATGACCAGACATATCAAACATATCCAAATATAATTTGGATTTGAAAATGTTTCTATGTCTATATTAGTATTTCTAAAACCTCCATACAGTACTGGAGATAAAACAGGAACAAAAAAAGTATTCAAAGTCCTCACACTTCTATCAGCCAATCTAGGGGAATTGAAAAAAAGATGAGAAATTTTGTGAGAAAGATGCCATGTGACAGACTGTTCCAGAGATGAAAAATGATGCTTACAAATTTTCTTTTGCTCCAAAGCAATCGCTCCCTATATTTTCTCATAAAATGTCATAAACATCTAAATTGATATAAAATTACTGTGGGATACAAATTGAATATCCCTACATCCTGAGATAAGATCATAAAGGAGCCTCAATTTATTCTAGCTACACTCAGAAATTAGATGCCTTGTCTAGGATTTGGGATTTAGAAAGCAATCCTAAACTATTAATATAATTTGAAACAAAATGATCATTCTAGACCTAGGCAAAAACACACCTTCACAGGGGCTGTGTGACTGTTAAAACTCTGCAAATTTACCTGAAAGTGCTAGGCAAGTTATGTGAGAGGAAAACTCTGATAATGACTGAGATTTGAACTAAGCTGCAGGGAAGCGGTGACTCTTTACCACTGATTGTACCAAAGAGAGCACCAATCTTATTAAGTGCTATGAGAATTCCCTAACAAACTGCCTCATGAATCGGCACACTTTACATTTGTTTTTAACCCGATGTCCCTAGATTCCCAATTCTGTACACTAACACCCTCTCTGAGTAGGGAAAAAATAAAAAAGAGTGTGTATATTAGACATATTTAGAGATCGCAATGATGACACCATGTTATCAAATGAGAATGTCCAACCTGGTGACTATGGCTTTGGAACCACTTGAATGGCATTTTTCTTAGAGAGACCAGAAAGTTTTGCTGATTATAACATGCTGGAGAATAGAGAAAAAGACAATAGCACATTACAGGACAGAAAAAGCAACAGGGGCTGAGAAGATTCGCTTGCAAGAGGGAAAGGTCTGCCCTTGGGAATGTTTGCACTGAAGTCGGTGTCTCACTGCCTGCAAGGGAACAAGGGAGCATTTGGCATGGGGATGGGGGAGTGGAGTGGGGTGCATATACTGATTCAATGTCATACACACCCACAGTATGAGAGAGGTTGTGTTACTGTTGTCTCTACAGGAGGCCTCACCAGGAGTGGTAGAGCTCAATCCAAATTATATGTTTCAGTAGATCCATGCTGGGTGACATAATTTATAACCAAGTCCTAAACCATACCCCTGAGGTCTCCTCAACATTCAGACCTCCATACATGCTGGGCAGAGGCTGGAGGCCCTGCTAAGCAACTTCCTATATAAAATACCTGATCCTAAACTAGTCAGTTAAACCCTCACTTTGACAAGGAAGGAGTGAGGGAACCACCAACAGATCAGTGAGAAGAAATATTTGGACTCATTTCAGTAAATACCTCCCAAGAGTTTCAGTCAGAGAGGGTTTATAGAAGCATTCATTTTAAACACAGGCATCCCAGGTGGTGCAGTGGTTAAAGACTCGCCTGCCAATGCAGGACACACAGGAGACACAGGTTCAATCCCTGGGTGAGGAAGATCCCCTGGAGAAGGAAACGGCAAACCACTCCAGTATTCTTGCCTGGAGAATCCCATGGACAGGAGAGCCTGGCAGGCTACAGTCCATGGGATCACAAAGAGTCAGACACACATGCCTGCATAATGTTTACATGTAAAAAATGGATCCCTATTTCTTTCAGAGTAAAATTCAAAGTCTTTACAGAGGTGAACAGTGTCCTACAGGACTTGGCAGCCCCGGTCTCCACCCCTCAAAAAATTACAGCTCTGAGTTCATCTTTCCCTACTCTGCCCCTGTACCCACTCTATCCACTCCAGCCACAATGGACTCCCTGATAGTGAAGGGGATCCAAGTACACCATGCCAAAATATGTCACTGAGCTGAAAGTAACTAGTTTTCTGCTCTCCTCTTTAAATCTAAAAGCAAGACCCAAATTTTCATCTCTAAAGTCTTCCTCTTCCATACTAGAAAGAGTAAAATGACTCAATCACTACTCACCAAAGGAGAAGGAACTAGCTTCAGTCTGCATAACAAACCTTCCTAAAAACCCTTATCCTCCAGTAGTTCCCCCCATATATTTACCTTCCCACAATTTACCACTCCTAGAAGCCAACTCCTACTCCCTTTGTCTAGTTACGTCTCCACAATTTATTGCCCTTTGTTAAAGTAGCATATAAGCCCAAGTTTAATCACTCTTTCTGGTCTTCATGTACAAGAAGGCTTTGTGTAAGTAGAAATAAAAATTTTAACAGTTATTAAAATTTGCGTATCCTTTTTCCTCTTAATCTGTCTTCTGTCAGTCTAATTTGCTGGCCTGGTAGCCATACCTAAGAGAATAGAGGAATGTTTTTTTTCCTCCTCTGCAATATCCTCAAAGTTCTGTTCAGGATTCTGCCTCAGGATCTATTTGTCTGAAACTTTCCCCCCATATATCCATATGGATCAGTCCTCTCCTTAAATCATTTTTATTTTTTGCTTGCACATAACAATCTCAATGAAATCTACCCTAACTGCCTCTAGCATTCCTGGAGTATCTTACCCTACTCAATTTCCTTTCCAAAACCCTATCACTATCTAACACTCTATATAATCTATATATTTGTATACTGTCTTTCTCTCCAAGAGGTCAAGAACTTTTGTCTATTCTGTTCACTGATGTATATTAAGTAACTGGAACAATATCTGGCACATAGTAGGTGCTCATATTTAGTTGAGTAAGAGATGTCTTCATATATTCTTTTCATTATGATGCTATAGCATTAAGTGAATATCAGTATTATACTGTTAAAATATACAAAGGAGGAAAAAAATTCTCACCAAGGAATGCATAAAACCTTTTTTAAAGAGATCTATGTCTTTTTCAAAATAGAGAAAACCAAGGACGATATTGCTTAGTTCTATTACACTAACTTAACAAGATCAATTTACTTAAACTCTCAATCTTTATAACAATAATTTTGTATTAATTCAATCACAGTGATACGCCTAGTTGACATTCAACTCTGTTTATATCTTACAGGCTGTCACACCAATGCACAAAAAGATGAATTCACTTTCCTCAGAACACATGATCAATTTCTCACAAAGGTCTTTGAAACGTATTAAACAAGATTTTTTCCTGATGAAGACTTTCAGAGCATTTCTAAATTAAGATTTATCTTTTTCCTCAGCTGAATATTTTCCTATAGGAAACTCAAATTCCTTGATAATACATCAAATGGAAAAATCACTAAAAGTTTACTTACAACAAATACTCTATTTTATTTGGCTATTATAAAAATTTATAATAAATATCATTGTGAAAAAAGAATATGCAATTTGTAATAGTTTTAGTCAATTTCATGTTAGAAATATAAGCAGGAATTAGGCACTCTGTAAAATTTGAGACTTAAAGATGAAGTATACACTGCTGTCAGTACATAATTTTCCCCAACAGTTTGCATGGCTATATTTCCTCCAGCAATTATACTTTTACAATGAGAATGTAAGCCTAAACTCCTTTAAAGGGTCAAGCATGGTCAGCATATGGTATCTTGGTAAACACCTTGGCACAAGATCCACTTTAGGAATATTATGTAACAATGACACTGAAATACCACAATTCCCTTCCTGGTACCAAAGCTTACAGGTTAAAACAAAACTTCCTATTATTAAAGAACTTTCATGAGAAACAGTAGGTAAATGATATTTTTCCAAAGGTCCATAATTTGAGGCAAAACTATGACAGGCTAACAAAAGTTAGAAGGGAGACTTTAAGGCCTAAAAACAGAAAGAAAACAATTACAGAAGTGATGGTGGAAATGAAATTCAAAATTAATTCAACACATATTTACTGAAAGAAAGCTGAGCACCAAAGAATTGATGCTTTTGAACTGTGGCGTGGGAGAAGACTCTTGACAGTCCCTTGGACTGCAAGGAGATCCAACCAGTCCATCCTAAAGGAGATCAGTCCTGGGTGTTCACTGGAGGGACTGATGTTGAAGCTGAAACTCCAATACTTTGGCCAACTGGTCCGGAGAGCTGACTCATTTGAAAGTACCCTGATGCTGGGAAAGATTGAGGGCCAGAGGAGAAGGGGACGACAGAGGATGAGATGGTTGGATGGCATCACCAACTCAATGGACATGGGTTTGGGTGGACTCCGGGAGTTGGTGATGGACAGGGAGGCTTGGCGTGCTGCGGTTCATGGGGTCGCAAAGAGCTGGACTCGACTGAGCTACTGAACCGAACTGAACTGATATTTACTGAGCAAACCCTCTCTGGCAGGCCGTATTCTAAGTGACAGGGATTTGAGGGGGAATAGGAGAGTCAAAGTCCCTGTCCTTGTGGAAACTTTGGTCCAGTGGGGAAAGCGATGAATAATCAAACACAAAATAATGTGCATGCTAGGTAGTATAGTAGATATAATGTAAAGTCAGGTGGTGGTAACATGACTTAAAGAAATACAGCCAGGGAGCAGGAGGGGAGTGAGGTTGGTGGAAGAATACTATTTTCCATTGGCTGTTGAGGGAAACATTTGAACAGGGCCATGAATGAAGTGAGAATGTTTTCAACTGGGAGATTTGCAACAAAGGAAAATCCAAGCACCCTGAAACAGGATAAGCCCTCCACGTTCCCAGGAACAATAAAGTGAAGCAGAGTGAATGATGAGGCAGAGAGTAGGAGAAGATGAGCTGGGAGAGTTGGGCAGGGCCAGCTTGCAGACATGGACAGTAATAAACACTAGAGAGCTGACCTTGCACTGGGCACTGTTCTGCTGTGTTGCCTTATTAACTCATTACAACCTCTAACAATCCTTTGAGGTATCATTATGAGATTTTTAATAATAGGGAAACTAAGACACAAAGAAGTCAAGAAATGCACTACAAATCCCAAAACTAGTACGTGCAGCGTGAACCCAGGCTGTCTTGCTCCAGAAGCCACATTTCTCAATGCTATGCCAGACCATCGATCTAGACCACAGTGAAGAGTCTGGATTTCACTTGGAGGATAATGGAATCACTGGAGAATTCAAAGCAGGAAAGTGACATGATCTGCATCTAATAAAAAAAAATCCTCTGGCTGCAGTGTACAGAGTACATTGTACAAGGATAGAGAGGATGGTGCACCATGATGTTTTAGGCCCAGGCCCAGCACAAGCCTTGGAGCCATAACCTAAACATGACCTTCCTCCCATCGCCATCTTTCCTGTGCAGACAGAGCCACCGAAGCTATAAATATCCACCCTTAGAGTACAAGGCTCTGAACCAATTCCAGGCTCTTCAATCCAGTGACCCTGGGAGGTGACTCATCTGCCTCTAAACTCTCTCCAAGCCCAACCATCACCCTCACTAAGTCCACCATTCTCCTCCTTTCCCCTTCTTTATTCAAACAACTCCTGAAAATCCAACTATCCCCACATTCAACCTTAATCAGCCAATACAGAAAGTTCTGATTCTCCATCACTTAGTAATTCAACAAAATCCTTAATGCAGCATATTTAATATGTCACTAGCAGTTAGTCCACAAGGACCCTCTATTCACCAACAGAAGTATGTTTTTTTGTTTTTAGGTACATACCATTTATTACAGGTGCAATGAAAGTACTATATTGCGTGATAATCATGTTACCAGGCTGCGGCTGCTAGGTGATGCTAAGATCCTAGAACTTCATAAAATAGCAGACCTAAGTTTAAAGTCCATTTTTCCCATTTACTGTATGACCTTGGGCAAGTCTTAAAACTGCAAATACTCCATTTCTTTCTTCCATAAAATGATATTAGCACTCCTAGCTCAGAACTCTGTAGGGAGGACATATGTATAGAATGTGAAACTGGTACATACTAGGAGCCACATGGCTAGGTTTCTAAATCTATTTCATCCTTTTTAAAAAGAGCTATGTCTTTAATACTCAGAAAGCACAATTTCCCAACTTTATTTCGTTTTAACTTTTTAAATGTATTTCCTTTAAAGAAACTATCTTATTCTGATTTTTCAAAAATACAATTAAAGCAAAAAAGCATACTTATTTATATGTTTTCAGAAATTTTTCTTTCTTAGGCAAAGGATGCCAAATAATCAGGCAGCAAAAGTACAGTGATATTAATAGCACATTATGCCACGAACTATGCCATGTAGCACATTCTCCCACATAGAGTATCTGCCTAGTTCTTGGAGAGAGGGTCAATCAAAGCTGAAAGCTCTTTCAATGAGCTTTAAGCCTGGCTTTAAAAAAAGTCAGGTAGGGACTTCCCTGGTGGTCTAGTGGCTAAGACTCTGTACTCTCAATGCAAGGGGTCCATGTTTGGTCTCTGATCAGGGAACTAGCTCCCACAGGCTACACCTAAAAGACCCAGCACAGGCAATTAAGTATTAAAAAAAGGAAAGAAAGAAAGAAACGGGCAGAGGCACCCTCATCTCTATACACAGTAAATCCAAGACTGAATACAGTTTCAACTTAGGAATCTCTGTCACCCACTGTGTGCCTAAAAAGTCACCAGAAATCGCACTGTTTTGACTACATATCCTCCTTTTCTTTCCTCTGATTATTTTGTATGAATACACTAAGCTCTCACTCATAGATAATTCCTTCTAATACTAAAAGAAGTTTAAAAGCAACTTCTAGATCCTCCAGGATGTCTCTTTTACACTGGACATGATAACTGAAGATCCTGGGAAATGTACCATCATAAAATATAATATTTAGTACTAAACCATTCTTTGGTTCAGGGTGAATTACTACTTTGATCTTAAGAAGCTCATTAAAAAGAACTTGTAATAAGGACTGGAAAGTGTAATAGGTAACTTTATTTAAAGAAGGCTATTGCCCTTACTGAAGTGAACCAGATACTTGTCGGAGTTAATCCAAACAAGTTCTGAAAATATAAATTAGGAACACGTGGGAGCAATCTTTCTGGAACAGTTACTGCTACTGATTCTAAAGAATAATTTTGAGGAAGGGGCTACTCCCTTGGGTCCTGCCCCAAAATGGCTTTATCAGAAGATTAATAACCCTCCCAGAAATTAGATTGCTCACCTGAATCTTTACTACATCATCAATTTCCTTTTCATTAAACTGAGCATGTTATTCAATAAGGATGCTCCTGGCATTCTAGTGGATAATTCTTCGTAAGTATCTGTCCAGTACATTATACAAATAGTTAAGAATCCCTGGCTCTCAGGCACTAAATGCTAAGTATGCTATATGCCCATAAAAAATAACATCCCCAACCCCTTTGAGAACCATTTTTGGTACAGAGCCAAAAAAATAAATTTTTTCATTTTAAAAATTAAAATAGAATTGAAATTTTGCCCTACCTTCATCTCAGTTTCTAAACAATTATAGCAGATTCAGAAGGTCTATAGAAAACTTGGCCAGTTTGCCACAGATGCCACAAGAAAATATCTTTTAAAACATGGTTTTATTCTTGAGTTACAATTTTTTTGTAAGATTGTTAAATCATTACTCTCTAGAATGTGAATTCATATGAATAAATACTTTTCCACAAAAATATTACATTACAAATAAATCGGTTTTAACATCTCATTCCCAGAGAAAACAGTTTTTAAATCCATCAAAAACACTATTATTCCAGAGGCAGATGACCTGTCATGAAATCTATTTTGACTCAGTCTAATGCCATTTTCAAAGCATTCTTGTAGGTAGAATCTGTACTTCACATCACAGTAAAATAATTCATCTAAAACCAGTGAAACTCTAGAAATTCACAGTGAGGGGACTGTATAGATGTTTGTAAAAGTTTCACAAAAGCGTTAATCCCAGCACTGATCTCTGATCTAAACGTGATAAATGCACCAGATAATTTGTTAATAACTGTTCCTCACCAAGCTGAGAATGGACAGTATTAAGAATTTTTCAAAGAGAAAGGCAGAGAGAACCGTAAATCCCAAGCAGTTGGACATGGAAATCAGAGAGTGGAATTCATTTCACAGAACTTTCTAATACCTTACCTCAAAAAATTCCAAAGAGTACATCTCTGCTTTCACCAGGGTAGAATCCATGATTTCAAATCAGATTTAGGAAGCAGCAGGAAGAAACATTTCATTTTCCTTAAAACAATGCACCCAGCATGCCCATTGGCAATTTCATTCATAGGAGTGGCCAGAACCAAAGTCTAAGAGGATCTGGAGTCCTAATGTGGTGGGGAGAGAACTGCAGGTCCACTCCTGAAGCTCTTGCTGCTCCTCTTCCCCCGAAGTTCTAGAAATGAAATACCGAGGGGGACTCAGGCAGGCCACTATGGAGACTTTTGTCCAGCTATGAACTGAGAGCTGCCACTGCCTTTCATCAAGACTTATCACTGTTCAGGCATCCAAAGTGAAAAAACAATCATGTACCAGTGTCCCTGAGGCTGAGGCAGCCGTGGCCACGCCCCTGTCAAGCACAGGATGCAATCGCCCCATCCTCCCCTCACTTCCTTCCTCTGCTTTTCCATGGGAGAATTCCAAAGAACGAGTTCTGTGGGTATACACACACACACACACACACTCGCGCACACAGTGGCCTGATGTCAATAAGCTGTTATCACAGAGAGGGGGGGTTTCTGTTTGACTTACTCAGAAAAGAGTGGCCACTACATGGGGAACTCTAATTTACTGTTATCATTAATCAGATACAGCCTTCATTTAAGTTACTGAAATAGGCTCACAGCATCCTAGCCAATCCAGAATGGAGTCTGTGGATTTGTGATTTCAAATTGTAAACAAGCACTAAAACTTTTTCATATATCAAACTGCTTTCACAAAAACCCCTAAATGTGGTTATCAATCCAGAGGTTATTTTCAGACCTTACTTCTAAAGCAAAAATAGATACAGTCACCAATTTAGCTGGTGCTGCTATCTTACTCTAGGAAGCAGTTGTGGTGGGAGACTCTCTAGTCAGATGTGTCGTTCTTCAGTGGAGAAATGGGCTTCATAAAACTGTGCACCCTGGGCTGTTGTCGCAACTTTGAAGTACTGGCTGAATTGGGTGAATGCAATCAAAGGCTACAAGACCATCTCTTTCCAGCAAAACTTCCAGGAAAGCAAGATGAGATGCCTCATTTGTCACATGCTTTGCTGTGAAATGGGACAGACTAGATTTAAGCTCCATGCTACATTTGGTAGCTGTAATTTCCTTTCCACTGAGACTTAGTTTGCCATGAAGCCTCAGAACTTTGGACTGTTTCTGGAATAGACTGAGTGACCACAGCAAGCTTGGCATTCCAGAACCACCATCACCCTGCCCACCCTCTACTGGACATGCAAACCAGTCACATCTTAAGGCAAATCATTGTGGATTTCTGGGTGTGTCCTAGCAAACAACAATAATAGCAAGCAGGTATGGAATGCCTTCTCTGTACCAGGAACCATAGTAAATGCTTTAAAAAATAGTCTCTAATGAATGCTCTAAACCATGCTCTAAAACTGAGGTCAGTGGTGTTATTAGGTCCATTTTACAGATGAGGAAGGGCTTTCCTGGTGGCTCTGATGGTAAAGAATCTGCCTGCAATGCAGGAGACCCAGGTTCAATCTCTGGGTCAGGGAAGACCCCTGGAAAAGGGAATGGCTAACCACTCCAGTATTCCTGTCTGGAGAATTCCATGGACAGAGAAGACTGACGGGCTACGGTCCATGGGGTTGAAAAGATCTGGACATAACTGAAGTGACTAACTCTTTACTTTTCACAGATGAGGAAACAGAGACCCACAGAGAGGAAGTGATAACAGCCAGGATTAAAGTCAGATCTGAATAGACTCAAACCCAAGCTCTTTTACAATACACTGCCTCCCTCAAATAACACTGTGAAAATGCCAGTGTCCTCACTGATTAATAGGTAGCCAACAGGCCCAAGGCAGCCTCAGTCACCATTAGGAGATTAGAAAAAGTAAGCTAGAAAAGATGAATATGTTTCCTATTGTTGGCATGAAAGATGGCTACAGCCTATGAACAAGTCTTCTCAACAATGTCAGCACTTTTGTTTTCATCACAAGTCTGTTTAACCCTTACCTCCACTCACTCTCAGGTCCCTGGACCCACCTGATTCTCCCATCACTCTGGCCCTCTAAGCCATTATTCTTTGCCTTCCCAATATTGTAACATTTGCCAGATATGCCACTTTAGCTGAACTCTAGATTCTGGTCCATCCACGTGTCACCGACATTCATGGGTGACAGGCTATTTTCCTATGTAAAGGAAATCTTCTTCCTCACAGCACAAGACTTTGTCATAATGGAATATAGATCTCCTCAAGTTGATCAAGAAAGAAACTTACAGAGTAGAGCAAGGGAGACAAGATGACTGTTACAGCTTAGCCGTAAGGCCATCACATACACCCTTTCATAGCCAGTACCTCTTCACTCACAGTAATCTACTGTAATAAGAAGATATAACCAAAGGAGAATAGTGTTAGACCTTCAAAGTTACATATGCCATTCTTTCCTGTAAACCACACCTTTGAAGAAAACACCAAAAAAAAAAAAAAATCAACAGAAACAAATAAAATGGTAAAGCACACTAATGTCAATTTTGTATCCATATAATACCTTAGCTTTTTTGCCTGTTATGTTATCATATGGCACCAGGCACTGGGAAACATATGTGAACAAGGCAAACACAGCTCCTGTTCTTTCTTGCAGAGCTTCTATTTTAGAAAGAGAGAGAAACATAAAATAACAAACATAAATTCTTTAGTTCTTATTATGATACACACTACTAAGGCAAAAGAGAAAGTAGGTGGTAAGGAAATGGCTGAGCTGGGGACATGACCCAGGTCAGAGAATAAGAGAAAGCTTCCTCAAGGAGTTGGTGTGTGGACTAAATCCTGAAGGATGACTAGGAATGGGGGAGGGGATGGAAGAGGAGAGAGAGCTCTTTCCAGATAGTCAAGAGCTGTGGAGAAGCCGTCAGATGGGAAGCAACATGACCTTTTCTTTTTCTGCAATTTGTTTATTCATTTATTTTCTCCTTTTTTTCCCCCAAGCTTTAAACTTTTTATTTTGTATTGGGGTACAGCCGGTTAATAACGTTGTGGTAGTTTCAGGTGAGCAGCAAAGGGACTCAGCCATACATATATGCGAGCTTAGTCGCTCAGTTGTGTCCGACTCTTTGGGACCCCATGGACTATAGCCAACCAGGCTCCTCTGTCCATAAGGATTCTCCAGGCAAGAATACTGGAGTGGGTTGACATGCCCTTCTCCAGGGGTTTTTCCCGACCCAGAGATCGAACCCAGGTCTTCCGCATTGCAGGCAGATTATTTACCATCTGAGCCACCAGGAAAGCCCCAGCCATACATATATATGTATCCATTTCCCCCTGCAAACCCTCCTCCCACCAGGCTGGCACACAACATTGAGTAGGGTTCCATGTGCTATACAATAGGTCCTTGTTGGCTATCCATTTTAAATATAGCGGTGTGGACATGAACTTCCCAAAGTCCCTATCCCTCCCCACCCTCACCCTAGCAACCATAAGTTCATTTAGAAGTCTGTAAGTCTCTTTCTGTTTTGTAAGAAACTTGTTAGATACCACATATAAGGGATGTCACATGATATTTCTACTTCTTTGTCTGACTTACCTCACTCAGTATGACACTCTCTAGATCCATCACACGACCTTTTCAAAGACTGAAGGAAGACCAATGTGACTAGAGCACATAGGAGGGGGGGAAGATGAGTCCATCGAAAGAGAACAGACTGGACATTTTCAGCAACAGTGTATAGGGAGAGAAAAGGAAGCTTAAGAATAAAGGAATGGAAACTGTCCCTTTCCCCTTTCCTAAGCTCTCGTTCTGAAAGGCCAATTGATGATCACAGTTCTCAACATTCTGAGCAAGGATGCTGTGGGTGGAACTGTGATTTGTGGCTGCTGAATGAATTAATCACATAAATTAAATTAAATGATTAAAGACATTACTTAACTAAAGTAGCTTACTTCCCCAAAGTTCACAGAATATTTATTAAAAGTAAAGTAGAGAAGAGCAAAACACAATTCTCAGATTATAATACAAATTGGCAATGGAAAAATTCAACAGTGTCTCTGCCAGCTTTCTTTATGCTGGCATCAAAGCACAAAGCAGAATCCAGGTTAGCACATCAGGAAGCAACAACCCCTTTCCTGAAAAGCCCATTATGATTTTCCTTTGTGTTTATGCCTTTTGCATGCCTGAGCCTGACATCACTCATATGCATTACTGAAGTCTTGCAGCAAGTGTCTGCTATCTGCTACAGTTTGAACTGCCTGCTTTCTCTTCAACATTGTGTTCATAAAGCAGCCAGATGAATGCTCATTTCATCATCACTCTGTTTTTGGATTCCAAAAATCTTCCAATGGAAATACATATTGGCTTGTGTATAAATCAGAAAGCTTTTGAAAATAAATTTTAAAGTGAGACAGCTACTAAAAAATCAGGGGGAGAACCCTCAAATCTAAACTCAAGTAGACACATGTATATGAAACATGTTTTCATATACATATATTTTTAATTTAGCTTAGAAAGTAGTAACAATCAAATACAATAAAAATAATAATGGCTATCATCTGTTATCTATTAAGAAACTTCTATGTGCCAGGCACACACTCCCTCATTTTATCCTCAAAATAATCTTCTGGAATTGTCACTACAATCCCTATTTCACAAATTAAATGGGGGATAGACAGATTGAATTACTTGCTGTTACTTACATAGCAAGAAACCAGCTGAATTTCAAAGCTAGTGTTTACATGACATCAAAGCTTATCCACACATTCTGCACTGCTATATAATTCCCAGCAATAACTACCTACCACTCACCAATGCCAAGAATTGTGCTGATATTTCAGAATCATTAATTGATAGAGTTCTCCCAGCAATTCTGAGAGGTGTTGCTATCCTTAATATGAGGAAACAATTTGGAGAGGTGGAGTAATTTGATCAAGGGCACACATGGCAAGGGTGAAAAGCTCAAAGGAAGATTTTCCAATAACCTGCATAATTTCACATCCGCAACATTCCTGGGTTACTCACAGTTCAGTAAAGATAAGTATGGGCCTGTTACTTTCTTAGGGTTTCACAGTTTTACCTGGGAAATTATCATTACACTTAGGAAAAGAGTACAGTCCTCAAAGAACTGATTTTCTTATCCTAAATGAATAAGGAAATCTCTTTATCAATGCCCATTCAAGTCAAAATACCAGGATTCTGATTCTCTGCTTTCATAAACAAGAATAAATGACCCTTACTTTTCTGACAAATACACACACACAGTATAATGTGCCTAAAACTCTGAAAGGCATAAACAAATAAGTGTTTCTTTTAAAAAAAAAAAGTCATTTCCACTAATGAACTAAAGATACAGCTATAGTGGAATCTCTTTTATTTGACTGATGTATATTTTAGAGCTCTAAGAATATACTATTTTTCCATACGGGTTAATTTGGTAATAACACCTAAAAATGTAGTATTTTTCCTTATCAATACATTTTGTATTAAGTTCAGATTAATGTAAAGACAAGTGTTTTTAAAAGAAATATTAACATATTATATACAATTATATACAATCCCACAAGCCTCATTCAATTCATAATAACCAGTTAATTACATGCGTACTGGATTCTGTTGCTATGCTAGTTCTTATTCCAAATAAAATTGTATTATTATAAAGCAAGGTGAATTAAAGAATAGATTTTAGGCATGAAAGCTGTGAAAATAAAATGAAAAAGATGCAAAATTACTACAATAGAGAAGGATGCAGAATTATTATATTTGTGTGTGTTCTGTGTTTCTGTCTATAAAATGAGAACATAATGCTTTTTCAATAAGGCTTTGTTAATGCTTGCGATTGGAGGAGGGAGTGGCAATCCACTCCAGTATTCTTGCCTGGAGAATCCCATGGACAGAGAAGCCTGGTGGGCTACAGTCCATAGGGTCACACAGGGTCGGACACAACTAAGCAACTAACACACACACACACACACGCTTGAGACAGCAATCAATACGATAACATCTTGGAGATTCTCTGCTGAAAGCACCTATAGAGAGACTCCAATATATTCACATTAGCTGACATTCCAGAATTGGCATTTTAATATACCACCATAGTGTATGATAATGTAGACTCTAACACAGAGATTTCTAAAAACCCTGAAAGAGTACAACTCAAATTCCATTGTGTACTAGAATCACCTGGTGAGGCTCATGTTTAAACTTTAGATTAAATTTCACAGAGCAAATCAGAGAAATTCTGATTCAGTGGACATAAGGATCTTAGGAGTCTTCGTTGTTACACAATTACCCGAGCTAACTCTGGTACCAGTGGTCCTTAAACCACACTGACCTGTAATCTCAAAATGTAATAGACCGTATATGTGTATGTGAGGTATGCTAAGTCACTTCAGTCGTGTCCGACTCTGTGCGACCCCATATACGGCAGCCCATCAGGCTCCGCCATCCCTGGGATTCTCCAGACAAGAACACTGGAGTGGGTTGCCATTGCCTTCTCCAGTGCATAAAAGTGAAAAGTGAAAGGGAAATTGCTCAGTCGTGTCTGACTCTTCACGACCCCATGGATTGAAGCCTACCAGGCTCCTCTGTCCATGGGATTTTCCAGGCAAGAGTACTGGAGTGGGTTGCCATTGCCTTCTCCAATGTGAGGTATACATGTATGTAAATGTCACATTTGATTTTGTGAATTTGTTTTAGTAGAAAACTCAAAAAGAAACATGCTTCTTTGTACCTTTGCAGTGTTCCCTACCCTAACAATCCTCATGTTAATTATTTCCAATCCATCTTAAGAGGAAAACTATATAATAAGAAGACAAACAAGTACAGGGAAAAGGAAGAGACAGGAAGGGACACTAACATGAGAAAAAAAAGTGTCTGTATTCAAATCTAGAAGAGTGATCCTCAAAATATGGGCTATGGGTCAGCACTGGGTCATAAGCTGGCTGTTAATGACCTGAGAAAAGTACAGAAATCACACATGAGCCTTCAGAAGCTTTTACAGAAATTGTCAAGAGTAATTTTAAGTCTGTTCAATACAATAATAAAAATGTGGGCTTATATTTTGTGGATCTTCTTTTTTACTCCATTTCATTCTTCTAGTAGCTTGTTTTTATTCTAATTTACAAATGATCAGTGTCTGTGATAGATCTGGCTAACTACAGGTAATTTGAGAAACTCTGGTAAACTCTAGATGGAAGAATCGGTCATGTTTGGGAGCCTCCTAGCCCAGGGTTTGATAAAAAAAGTGGCTTTCTGTAACACCATTTCCAAAGGTTAGGGGCCAGAAACCATTTATGGAATGAATGTCTGAACTAACATCTTTAACTTTTCATAATAACTCACTCTGAGTCTGTCAGCAATGCATCAATCTATGTGTTACACTGAACTGACCGTCTTTCTTTTAGCTTGTACCACCTCTTAGAATAATATTTTAGTAAAATTTCCTAGAAGTTTACTTTCAGGAGCAAAAAGCAGTCCTTGTTTCACTCATGGTAAATTTGTATCTTTCAACTTGCAAAGAAACCCTTGAGTTTTAATATTTGAGAATTCAGGGATGAACTTTTGTCACCACATCTACTGTGTAGATATTATATCTGTGAATCTTTGTTGACATGAAACTATTGTTTCAGGCTGTTCTCAAGAAAGCAGCCTGGTCCTCTTAGCACTGGGTCCCTATCAGCTATCTAATGATATCTAAACAGCTATCTAATTGCTATTTTTGGCTATGACAACAGTAATAAGAAGCACAAAATATCAGTACATTATTTCAGTCATAGATATTTACATAGACACAGATCTCATTTTGCAATTTTCCTGTCTCCTAGTAAACTCTGAATAATTCTCTTATTGAAGACCTACATTCTAAACAGAATTGAACCTAAACACTAGGCATATTCCTACAGTTTCTGTTTCAGGTCAGTATATCCTTTCATGCCCCCCTGAGTTGCTACTTTTGCTCTACGAATGTTGCCAAAAATAACTTTTCCTCTTCCCAGTTAAATATGGTATTTATAAAAGGTGGGAATGGAGAATTTGGGAGCATGAATCTGTACACACAACAGACAAACTCACAATAATAGCAATTGCACTCTTAGCTGTCAACATTTCTAGCCAGGAAAAGTGAAAAATGAAGGTTTTTGGTTTTTTTCCTCCAAATTAATTATGCTCCTTTTTAAAAAGAGAATAAAGCCATCTTTAAATATCTAAGTTTGTTCTGTGTTGCTTAGAAGTTATGTCACACACTAAATTTGTTAATTCTGTTTTCTTAACATTTTTAATCCAATTTAAGATATTTTTTTCATGTAGTGAGTTTATATGACTAAGAACTTTCTGACAGCTTGAAGGCAGCATAGAAAAGCACTGGTTCTGCTGCCAAAACGGATGCCTGTTAGCTGTGTGACACTGGCCCAATGAGTAGCCTTCCACAAACTTTAGCTCACTCATCCCCATTTATAAAATGGGGATAATAACAATGTACAACCAGCACAATTTTGAGAGGATGGTAAAGCTATAAAAAGCAAGGAGACAGTGTGCCTGGCACAGAGTACTCACTCACTATTGGCAAACTCTCAGATTCAAGTGTTGCCTTCATTCTCAATAGAGAAGACACTAAATCATTGGATTATTTGAAGAAGTTTTCAGAATTTTATTTTGGTGACAAATATGAATATTAAGTAGATTAATGACAATCACTAGGAAAGCAGTTGGCTAGATGAACTAACATCAGAAGTCACTTGGAGCCAGTTTATCTAACATGACTCAACCAGGCTTCAATTTAGTACTTTCATTAAAATTCAAGTAACAATGTTGGAGAAAAAGAATTGCCTTTTACTAAAGAAATTAAAATTATGTCAATTCCTTTTATTGTACTACATACATTTGCTTCAGCTTCGGCAATCTGTTTGGGAAAGCAGAGTAGATAAAACTAAAATAAAACTAAAATCACAAGACATATTTGTAAAAGTAGATGGCATTCATCCAAAATGCCCTTCCTGGAACAAACTGTAACAACTTGATTCACTACCGCCCTTTCCTACCAAACTATATTTAAGGACCTGTAAGCATTTCCATTATGAACAGCTATCATCAGGATTTGTCATTTTACCTTCTAATCTGTTTTAGAGTTTATATATAAACATCGTAAATAACAATCTCTTTTTAAAAAGCTTTTGTTTTTTAAATTTAACAACTTCCTTCAGTAAAGAATACTTTCAGTACAGCACAGAAGAATTCCTTCAGTACAAGGTGGGGGATACCATAAATAACAGAAAATTACAGATTATTTTATATATAAAAAAATGTTTTAATAAGCAAAATAAGATGCATGGTCAAGAAATATGTGGCATCAGAGATTATATAAATTCAGTGGTCATTGTCTCATGAACTGCAATAATTTGAAACTAGAAAAGTGTTCAAAAAGATGAATAGGTAAATAATGACACAGCCATTTTATAGAATATTATGTAGTTATTACACTATGCTCCCAAATAATTTTTAATGACATGGGAAGCATTCACAACATATTGCTAATATGTGGGAAAATGTACTGCAGAGTTATATGTATGTGAAAGTCACTCACTGTGTCCAACTCTTTGCGACCCCATGGACTATATAGTCCATGGAATTCTCCAGGCCAAAATACTGGAGTGTGTAGCCTTTCCCTTCTCCAGGGGATCTTTCCAACCCAAGGATTGAAACCAGGTTTCCCACATTGCAGGCAGATTCTTTACCAGCTGAGCCACAAGGGAAGCCCAAGAATACTGGAGTGGGTAGCCTATCCCTTGTCCAAAGGATCTTCCCAACCTAGGAATCGAACCGGGGTCTCCTGCATTGCAGGAGGATTCTTTACCAATTGAGCTATGCAGGAAGCCCAGAGATATATGTATAATATGAGCTTAATTGCCCTTAAACACACACATGAAATTTATAAAAATAAAGTTGTAAAAGGAATATTCAAAATATTCAGAGTAGTCATTGTCTGGCAGGAAGACTTAAGGGGCTACCCAGGTGGCTCAATGGTAAAGAACCCACCTGTCAATGCAGGAGAAACAGGAGACTCAAGGTAGATTCCTGGATTGGGAAGATTCCCTAGAGGAGGAAATGGCAATCCACTCCAGTATTCTTGCTGGAGAACCCCATGGACAGAGGAGCCTAGCAGGCTATAGTACATGGAGCAGCAAAGAGTCACACACGACCGAGCACACACACATGCATGCAGGCAGACTTAAATGTCCTTGTATTCTTCCATATTTCCTAACTTTTCAGAAGGAACTTGCATTACTTTAATGATTAGAAAAGAGAGGCTTCAATCTGGCCTAATGTGACAGAGAAATACAGAAACAGTAATAAATTTAAAAATGAAGTTTCCCTTACAAATCTATCTATCCTGACACTTGAAGATATTACTTATAGCATGAATTTATTAAGTACTCATTCAAAAGGAGTTGTTATTTATCAAATGGAGTTGGCCGAAAATAGTGACCTTGTAGCTAACCCACATTATCCATAAACCTTGTCTCAAGATACCAAAAACCACAAATATCATCCATCACAAAAACACCTTCAGGGGAAAAAACACAAATTCAAGATATATCTGATAAAGGAACTGTGGAAAAAAAAAAAAATCGAAGCAAAAGATGTCACATGAAAACTAGTTTGATTCTGAGTTTAAAACTATATTTAAAACTCCAAGTACTGCATATTCAACAACTCAAAGAAATCTGCTCCGAATGGAATTATGACATAAATTTAAATCAAACATAAATATACTCAAAGAATTCAGATTCCCAGGCTATTTCAGTGCCTCTGTACCTTCTACTGTAAACACAGAGGTGTGTGCACACATATAAATATATAACCCAACGGAAAAATCATAGTAAAATCAATAAACATCCATGACCATAGATATTTGCAGTTTCTCTTTAAAAAAAAAAACAAAAACCTTGAATAAATTTTATTGAAAAAGCAAGTTTTACATTTTTCATCAAGATTACATTTTTTTTTAATTTATATGGTCCATTATATGTCAGCTATTATGCAAAGTATTTTCACTTGAGCTCTATTTTTCAATATGTCCTCTTTCACCAATGTTAGAAAATCTGGTCCATGTGGCTACACTGTCATACTCAATCCACTCTATCAGTCTGTGTTCTTTGAGATTAAGAACACAGAAGATACTTTCTTAATCATCATATTCCAAGAATTATCCAGTGCTGGGAAACATCCAATATACATTTTTGATTAAATGAATAAGAACTGATTCTCTATCACAGATAACCATGATAGTGTGATCACTCACCTAGAGCCAAACATCCCGGAATGTAAAGTCAAGTGGGCTTTAGGAAGCATCACTACAAACAAAGCTAGAGGAGGTGATGGAATTCCAGTTGAGCTATTTCAAATCCTAAAAGATGATGCTGTAAAAGTGCTGCACTCAATATGTCAGCAAATTTGGAAAACTCAGCAGTGGCCACAGGACTGGAAAAGGTCAGTTTTCATTCCAATCCCAAAGAAAGGAAATGCCAAAGAACGTTCACACTACCACACAATTGCACTCATCTCACATGCTAGCAAAATGATGCTCAAAATTCTCCAAGCTAGTCTTCAATAGTACATGAACCGAGAACTTGAAGATGTTCAAGATGGATTTAGAAAAGGCAGAGGAACCAGAGATCAAATTACCAACATCCATTGGATCATAAAAAAAGCAAGAGAATTCCAGAAAAACATCTACTTCTGCTTTATTGCTACACCAAAGCCTTTGACTGTGTGGATCACAACAAACTGTGGAAAATTCTTCAAGAGATGGGAACACCAGACCAACTTACCTTCCTCCTGAGAAATGTGTATTCGGGTCAAGAAGCAACAGTTAGAACCAGACTTGGAACAACAGACTGGTTTCAAATCGGGAAAGGAGGATGCCAAGGCTGTATATTGTCACCCTACTTATTTAACTGAAATGCAGAGTATATCATGCAAAATGCCAGGCTGGATGAAACACAAGATGGAATCAAGATTGCCAGGAGAAATATGATATGCATATATGCAGACAACACCACCCTTACAGCAGAAAGCAAAGAGGAACTAAAGGGCCTCTTGATTAAAGTGAAAGAGGGAAGTGAAAAAGCTGGCTGAAAACTCACCATTCAGAAAACTAAGATCATGGCATCCAGTCCCATCACTTCATGGCAAATAGACGGGCAAACAATGGAAACACTGACAGACTTTATTTTCTTGGGCTCCAAAATCACTGCAGATGGTGACTGCAGCCATGAAATTAAAAAACACTTGCTCCTTGGAAGGAAAACTATGACAAACCTAGACAGCATATTAAAAAGCAGGGACATTATTTTACGAACAAAGGTCTGTCTAGTCAAAGCTATGGTTTTTCGAATAGTCATGTATGGATGTGAGAGGTGGACCATAAAGAAGGCTGAGCACTGAAGAATTGATGGTTTTGACCTGTGGTGTTGGAGAAGACTCTTGAGAGTCCCTTGGACTGCAAGGAGATCCAACCAGTCCATCCTAAAGGAAATCAGTCCTGAATATTCATTGGTAGGACTAATGTTGAAGCTGAAGCTACAATACTTGGCCACCTGATGCAAAGAGCTGACTCATTAGGAAAGACCCTGATGCTGGGAAAGATTAAAGGCAGGAGGAGAAGGGGACGACAGAGGATGAACTGGATGGATGGCATCACTGACTCAATGGACATGAGTTTGAACAAGCTTGGGGAGATGGTGAAAGAGAGGAAAGCCTTGCATGCTGCAGTGCATGGGGTTGCAAAGAATCAGACACAACTGAGCAACTGAACTGAGCTCTATCCAAGTTTCTTTATTTCCCTCAGACTTTGCTTTAAACATCATAAGTATGAAACATTTTATAACTTTTTGTTGTTGTTGTTGTTAGTGGCTCAGTCATGTCTGACTCTTTTCAACCCCATGGACTATAGCCAGGCTCCTCTGTCCATTGGACTTTCCAGGCAAGAATACTGGAGTGGGTTGCCATTTCCTTATCCAGGGGACCTTCCCAACCAGGGATGGAACGTGAGTCTCCTGCATTGTAGGTGGATTCTTTACCACCTAAGCCACCAGGAAGGCCTCACTTTATAACTTATTGGTCTCCAAATATATGTATTTTGGAGCAACCAGTAAAAATTTGAAGAGATACTAAGAGTTGAACAGACAGAAAGCAACATCTAAATAATCTCCTTATACTGACTGACAAGTAAATGAGAAGAATCTGACAACAAAATATAAATTCTAATAGTTTCTCATCTTTAGGGGAAAACATAAGTTACAAACTCTATAAAAACTACTATTTGGGGACTTCCCTGATGGTTCAGTGGTAAAGAATCTGCCTGCCAATGCAGGAGACACAGGTTGGATCCCTGATCCAGGAAGATCCCACATGCCTCGAAGCAACTAAGCTCATGAGTCACAACTACTGAACCTATGCTCTAGAACCCAGGAGTTACAACTACTGAAGCCCACACACCTAGAGCCCCTGCTCCACAACAAGAAAAACCACTGCAATGGGAAGCCCATGTACAACCAGAGAGGAGCCCCCACTGCCTGCAACTAGAAAAAAGCCCTCATAGTAATGAAGAGCCAGCAGAGCCAAAAATAAATAAAACTATATTAAAAAACTACTCTTTGAAGATGCTAAAATTTCATAAGCAGATCAAGGAAGTTTTAATAACATTACTCTCTAAATAAAATAGAAACTAAGTTAGTTGAAGCTATACATTTAGTAGCTTGGACATTCAGTGCTAAAACACTGAATAAATAATTAAGACCTTAAAGAGAGAGGAGAGTCTCAAATACAACCTAAGAGGAAACATATTATGGCTACTTTTAGTTTTTTATGTGCTTAAGTTTATATATTTGTTATGGTGCTAAAAATTATCCTGGTGTAAATTCTTCTAAATGGCATAAGAAAAGTTAATTCACAAACGAGGAAAAGCTTCCATTTTACAAATTGATCATGCAATAACAACTGTAACATCTGAAATGGCTTAGAATAAGCTTTTCTCCCCACTTCTTGCCAGCAGATTAAGTCAATGCAGCTAAATTAAAAGTAGAAAATGTGAACCAAACAAACAAGCAAAATACAAAAGAAAAAATGGAAAAGAAAATGAAGAAATTTTTTCTCTTGGCAAGTCTGTTCAGATGCATTCTCACATAGCATTTATACAGGTCTCTGAAAACCAGCTTTCATTGCTAATTTTGTGTTCGGATTACTTTTCTACTCATTACTCTGAGAGCAGCAAAGTCAACATATTCCTCCTCTTTGGGGCTATGGGCCAGTGAGACTGCAATAAGTATAGCAGAACACTTAAGAGCCCAATGTCAGAAGTCAGCCTGCTGGGTTCAAATCTGGACTTTGCCATGTCACCTTTTGGTAATTTTGGCTAAGTTGCCTTAAGTCCCATTGGTGGTTGTGATGATGGTTTAGCCACTAAGTTGTGTCCAACTCTTTTCACCCCATAGACTGTAGTCCACTAGGTTTCTCTGTGCATCAAACCCAGGTTTCCTGCATTTCAGATGGATATTTTACCATAAATCCCATTGCATAAAGTCAAAATAGTATAGTGTGATACAGATAATAGATATAGCATGCTGAATACACACACACACACACATTTGTTTTCATTTATGAAAAAATATACAGATAAAAAAACAAAGCCACCACAAATCATTACCTACATGGACAGTGAAGGGATAAAATATAACACTGCTCTTCAAACACTTTCTTACACAGTTTTACCATTGGCCTAAATGGTTCAATTTGAATATTTTTTTAAAAGCTGCACCCATTAAAACACAAACATTTTTTAAACACATAAGCTTACAACAATATTAAAATATGCATAGCCACTCTCCAAAAAGAAGTAAACCTCTTAATCACAACTGAAAATAACTAGGCCACTAATGCCATGCATTTTTAAAACAGTCATTGAAATCAAAGAATTAAGCATTTACCTTGACATTTTCAGTATTAACTGTATTTCAGAGTAACAAAGATGCTGAAGCTGATGGAACATGCATCTTACATAAGCATCCCAGGAAATAAATGTAGAAGGAATAAAATTATTAGAAAATACAGTTTTCTAACACCTAAGAAAACGAAGATCATGGCATCTGGTCCCATCACTTCATGGGAAATAGATGGGGAAACAGTGGAAACAGTGTCAGGCTTTATTTTTTTGGGCTCCAAAATCACTACAGATGGTGACTGCAGCCATGAAATTAAAAGACGCTTACTCCTTGGAAGGAAAGTTATGTCCAACCTAGATAGCATATTCAAAAGCAGAGACATTACTTTGCCAACAAAGGTCCATCTAGTCAAGGCTATGGTTTTTCCTGTGGTCATGTATGGATGTGAGAGTTGGACTGTGAAGAAGGCTGAGCGCTGAAGAATTGATGCTTTTGAACTGTGGTGTTGGATAAGACTCTTGAGAGTCCCCTGGACTGCAAGGAGATCCAACCAGTCCATTCTGAAGGAGATCAGCCCTGGGTGTTCTTTGGAAGGAATGATGCTAAAGCTGAAACTCCAGTACTTTGGCCACCTCATGCAAACAGTTGACTCATTGGAAAAGACTCTGATGCTGGGAGGGATTGGGGGCAGGAGGAGAAGGGGATGACAGGGGATGAGATAGCTAGATGGCATCACTGACTCGATGGACGTGAGTCTGAGTGAACTCCGGGAGTTGGTGATGGACAGGGAGGCCTGGCGTGCTGCGATTCATGGGGTCACAAAGAGTCGGACACAACTGAGCAACTGAACTGAACAGAAGAAACAAACCTAAGCAAAAATATTATGTGACACATCAGTGGGAAACTTTCTAATGAGGACATCAAGGTGTCATAATCTGAACCCGCAAATCAACCTTAGCATCAGGAAGAATGGGAAAACCAGATGTTAAGGATTTAATGTATCTTTTGATTGAATGAAATGTGGAATATTATAGCACCACTAATGACTGAAATCAGTGCTAGTCAAGACCTTTGCATAAATTCAAATTTACAAGAAATATGGGAGACTGTCAAGCAAGTTAAAAGGTACTGCTATTGTTTTCCAGTTGCTAAGTCATGACCAACCCTTTGTGACCCAATAGACTGCAGCACACCAGGCTCCTCTGTCCTTCATTATCTCACAGAGTTTGCTCAAACTCAAGTCCACTGAGTTGGTCACACCATCCAACCATCTCATCCTGTTGCCCCCTCTTCTCCTGTCCTCAATCTTTCCCGGAATCGGTATTTTCCAACGAGCTGGCTCTTCACATCGGGTGGCCAAAGTATTGGCACTTCAGCATCAGTCCTTCCAATGAAGATTCAGGGTTGGTTTTCTTCAGGATTGACTGTTTTGATCTCCTTGCAGTCCAAGACACTCTCAAGAGCCTCCTCCAGCACAATTTGAAAGCATCAATTCTTCGGTGATCAGCCTTCTTTATGGTCCAACTATCACACTGGTACATGGCTACTGGAAAAACCATATCTTTGACTATAGGACTTTCATCAGCAAAGTGGTATCTCTGCTTTTGAATACACTGCCTAGGTTTGTCACAGCTTTCCTTCCAAGGAGCAAGAGTTTTTTAATTTCAAGGCTGAAGTCACTGTCCACAGTGGTTTCTTGGAGCTCAAGAAAATAAAATCTGTCACTGATTCCACTTTTTCCCTTCCTATTTGCCATGAAGTTATGGAACCAAATGCCATGATCTTAATTTTTTGAACGTTTATTTTTAAGCCAAATTTTTCACTCTTCTCTTTCACCCTCATCAAGAGGCTGTTTAGTTCCACTTCACTTTCTGCCATTAGAGTGGTATCATCTGCATATTTGAGACTGTTGATATTTCTCCTGGCAATCTTATTCCAGCATGTGATTTATCCAGTCAGGCATTTCCCAAGATGTACTCTGCATAGATGTTAAATAAGCATGGTGACAATATACAGCCTTGTCAAACTCCTTGCCCGATTTTGAACCAGTCGGTTGTTCCATGTCTGGTTCTGTTGCTTCTTGACCCACATACAGGTTTCTCAGGAGACAGGTAAAGTGGTTTAATACTCACATTTCTTTAAGAATGTTCCACAGTTTGTTGTGATCCACACAGTCAAAGGCTTTAGCATAGTCGGTGAAGGAGATGTTCTTCTGGAATTCCCTTGCTGCCTCTATCATCCAACAAATGTTGGCAATTTGATCTCTGGTTCCTCTGCCTCTTTGAAACTCAGCTTGTACATCTGGAAGTTCTCAGTTCACATACTGCTGAAACCAGACTTTGCTAATGGGCTCTATGTGTATGATGGATTCATATCTTGAGCACTCAAGCCTCTTACCACTCTGCCTCAACCTTCACTTGCTGTTTGCACAGACTCAAGACCTTCTCAGGTCTTTGCTGGGTATAACACAGTCCTGTATATGTGTGTCCCTAGATATATCATCTAGAATATATCAAGGTTTTTCAAAGTCTTGCATATTATTCTTTTACATTTTTTTAGCCAGCCGTTTGCATGCCCTAGCAGTATCCCCAACTCAGGCAGTTATGTTAAACAGTTACCAGTGATTGCTGTGTGTGTTTAGTTGCTCAGTCATGTCCGACTCTTTATGACACCACGAACTGCAGCCCACCAGGCTCCTCTGTCCACAGGAATTCTCCAGGCAAGAATACTGGAGTGGGTTGCCATGCCTTCCTCCCAGGGATCTTTCTAACCCAGGGATCGAACCCAGGTCTCCCACATTGCAGGCAGATTCTTTACTGTCTGAGCCACTAGGGAAGCTCAGTGATTATTTTTTGACAAATATCTTGGAGATACCATGATTTGCTCTGAGTAAGCTCTGAGGTAGGTCAAATAAAGAGAAGTTCCATGAATTGGGCCTTTCCAGAGAGCAGCCAGATACATCAAGCAGTGGCAATTCTCTAAGTATGAGGCTTTACAGGGAGCTGGGAACCCATTCTGCTCATGTTTATAGCTGTCAAGCTGTTGGCTTTCTAAGTCACCTTGGTCATAAAGCTTTTGGTTTTCAAAGCTACTATGCAGCTTGGCCTAGGGAGTTAGAAATAAGGTAAGTTACAACATTGGGAAGCCAAAACCTGTTATTCTAGTTGAGATACAACCTGTTTCTTGAACAAATGCTCCTCTTGTACTTCAAAACATTCAGCTTATTTTCAGAATGCTGGAAAAGTTAATTTTGAAAATTCTCTCCAATGTTCTCATTATATTTTTGAGAAGACTTCTGAAGATCCTTACTCTACCATTCAGAACTGCTTCTCCTCACAAGGATCCCTTGAAGATTATATTAAGTTATTCCTATTGGCCTTCTCAGTTCAACGAGTTGTCACTTTCAGGAAGCATATATGCTTAAAGCATGATCCTTAGGGAACTAAAAAGTCCTTTAGAGACAATGCTCTTTGACTGCAGACTTCACTGAAAATAACACATGGTTATCTTGTCACTGATTGTAAAGATCACTCATCACAAACTCATCTCTCCTAATGAAAAAACAATTAAGTACAACATGCCCTCCTGACCATGGAGGCTATGACAGCAGTTTCTGTTAAATTGCTATCTTCATTTCATAATGCTTCTGCACCTTTGTTGTTAACAAGTTATAAATCAGTATAGCAAACACGGTAAATGTCCATACACAATGTCCACTAAAAATGAATCAACACTGGCATTTTCAAGGTGTTCACTAGCTTATCGTGGTATAAGGGACTACCAAGGGACAGATTCCAGTCTATTAATAGGCAGAAAATATTTCTTATGTCAAAATTAGTAAAAGTAGAAGAGAAATTCTGGGGAGTCAGGAAGCAGACACTTACCTCCGACCAGAGGGCAAGAGTTTCCCAGAAACCAGACTCAGATGGGGTTGGAGGAATCATTAGTATGGCAATATCCTTACACTAAGGCTCTCTGTAAACCATGATTTGGAAGCTTAGTGTGATATTAAAAGGTGAACTTTCCTAAACTGCCAAGAGTGTACCATCTAATACAGAGAATGGCTTGCATTAATTTTTTAACTAGTTTAAAATGAAATAAAATTAAACATAACCTTAAACAAAACAAAATAATGAAGTTCCTTAAGAGTTAAGATTAAAAAGAGGTAAATGAATGAACCAGTATTCCCCTTTATGGATAGGAGCAAACTTGCTTTAGGATCTTAAATAATTCTTCTAAACCTCAAATCCTTGGATCTTTAAAGATAGATTTTTTAAGATACTGAAATCCATAATAGAAAGTAAACTTTGTATGTATGTATACATTTTATTTTTCCCTGTAAAGAGGCCCCACAGCATTCATCATACTCTCAAAGGATTAATTAAAAGTGCCATAACAGTAAATGTATCATAAATTGCACCTAGCACCATATTAAAAGGATTATACACTGCGGCCAAGCGGGATTTATCTCAGGGATGCAAAAGTAGTTAATAGGCAAACATCAATCAATGAAATACACCATATTAAAAAAAACGAAAAGAGGAAAACCACCTGATCATCTCAACTGATGCAGTCAAAATATATGTGGAACAATCTAACATTCTTATGATAAACATACTTAACAAATTAGGAATAGAAGGGCATTTATGAAAAACACACAGCTAACATCATATGCACTGGTGAAAGACTAAAAACTTTCTCCTTAAGATCAGGAATAAGATAAGGACATCTGATATTGCCACTTCTATTCAACATTGTACTGAAAGTTATAGACACAGAATTAGGCAAGAAAGAGAAAGAAAAGACATCTAAATTGAAAAATAAATAAAACTAGTCATGGTAACATGTTCTTATAAAGAAAATCCTAAAGAATCCACAAGAAAAATACTAGAGCTAATAAATTCAGCAAAGTTAAAAGAATGAAAAATTAAGTTTTATTTCTACATGCTAGCAAGAAATATCCAAAAAATAAGAAAGCAATTCCATTTACAAGAGCATCCAAAAGGATAAAATATCTAAGAATAAGTTTATGCAAGCAGGTGAAAGACTTATGTGTACATTGAAGTATATACAACATTGCTTAAAGAAATTAAAGAAGACATACAGATTCAATTCAGTAACTATCAAAAGTCCAATTAATTTTTCTTAAATAAATGAGAAGACTGATTTCAAATTCATTTGGAATTTCAAGAGGCCCAAAACAGTCAAAACAATCTAGAAAAAAGACCACAGTTGGAGACTTTGTACTTCTTAGTTGATAATTTACTACAAAACTACAGTAATAAAAACAGCATGGTACTGGCATAAGGATAGATAAACAGATGAATAGAACAGAACAGAGAGTACAGAAATAAGCCCATATATTTATGGTCAACTGATTTTTAATATGGATACTTAAGGACTTCCCTGTAGCTCAAATGGTAAAGAATCTGCCTGCAATGTAGGAGACCAGGGTTTGATCCCTGGGTCAGGAAAATCCTCTGGAGAAGGGAATGACAATTCACTCCAGTATTCTTGCCTGGAGAATTCCATAGACAGAGAAGCCTGGCAGGCTACAGTTCGTGGGGTCACAAAGAATAGGACACGACTGAGTGACTAACACACACAAGGATACTTAAGACTATATAATGGGGAAAGAACAGTCTCTTCAATAAATGTTTCTGAGATAGCCAGATATCCACATATAAAAGAATGATAAAGCTAAAACTAATAAGCACTGTGCAGGGCCATCAAGACGGATAGGTCACAGTGAATAGTTCTGGCAATATGTGGTCCATGGGAGGAGGAAACAGCAACCCACTCCAGTATTCTTGACTGGAGAACCCCATGAATAGTATGAAAAGGCAAAAGACATGACACCAGAAGAAAAGTCCCCCAGGCCAGAAGGTGCCCAGTGTGCCACTAGGGAAGAGAGAGGGCTTAAGATTACTAATACTCCAGAAAGAATGACGCAGTGGGGCCAAAGTGGAAATGATGCTGTTGTGGATGTGTCTGGTGGTGAAAGTAAAGTCTGATGCTGTAAAGAACAATATTGCATAGGAACCTGGAATGTTAGGTCCATGAATCAAGGTAAATTGGTCATGGTCAAGCAGGGGATGGAAAGGTTGAATATCAATATCTTAGCAATCAGTGAAATAAAATGGACAGGTCTGGGTGACTTTAATTCAGATGACCATTATACCTACTACTGTGGGCAAGAATCTCTTAGATGAAATGGAGTAGCCCTCAGAAAGTGAAAGTGTCAGTTTCTCAGTAGCGTCTCACTTTTTGCAACTCCATGGTCTATAGCCCTCCAGGCTCCTCTGTCCATGGAATTCTCCACGTAATACTGGAGTGGGTAGTCATTCCCTTCTCCAGGGGATCATCCCAACCCATGGATCAAACCCACATCTCCTGCATTTCAAGCAGACCCTTTACCATCTGAGCCACCGGGGATGCCCTCATAGTCAACAAAAGAGTCCAAAATGCAATACTTGGGTTTGAGCTCAAAAACAACTCTATGATCTCAGTTTGTTTCCAAAGGAAACCATTCAACATCACAGTAATCCAAGTCTGTGCCTCAACCACTAATGCCAAAGAAGCTTAAGTTGACTGGTTCTATGAGGACTTACACCACTTTCTAGAACTAACACCAAAAAAAGATGTCCTTTTCATTACTGGGGATTAGAATGCAAAAATAGGAAGACAAGAGATACTTGTAATAACAAGCAAGTTTGGCCTTGGAGTATAAAACGAAGCAGGGCAAAGGCTAACAGAATTCTGTGTAGAAAATATGCGGGTCATAGCAAACATCCTTTTACAACAACCCAAGAGATGACTACACATGGGCATCACAACATGATTAATATGATTAATTATATTAATTAATATAACTAAAATATCAATCACAATAATATGATTAATATGGAAAACAGATTGATTATGTTCTTTGCAACCTAAGTTGAAGAAGCTCTATGCTGCTGCTGCTAAGTCGCTTCAGTCGTGTCTGACTCTGCGCGACCCCATAGACGGCAGCCCACCAGGCTCCCCCATCCCTGGGATTCTCCAGGCAAGAACACTGGAGTGGGTTGCCATTTCCTTCTCCAATGCATGAAAGTGAAAGGTGAAAGTGAAGTCGCTCAGTCATGTCTGACTCCTAGTGACCCCATGGACTGCAGCCTACCAGGCTCCTCTGTCCATGGCGTTTTTCCAGGCAAGAGTGGGTTGCCATTGCTTTCTCTGGAAGAAGCTCTATATAGTCAGCAAAAACAAGTCTCAAAAACAAGTCCTGGACCTGACTGTGGCTCAGACCGTGAGTTCCTTATTACAAAATTCAGGCTTAAGTTGAAGAAAAGAGGGAAAACCACTAGGCCATTCAGTTCAGTTCAGTCACTCAGTCATGTCTGACTCTGCGACCCCATGAATTGCAGCACGCCAGGCCTCCCTGTCCATCACCAACTCCCGGAGTTCACTCAGACTCATGTCCATCGAGTCGGTGATGCCATCCAGCCATCTCATCCTCTGTCGTCCCCTACTCCTCCTGCCCCCAATCCCTCCCAGCATCAGAGTCTCTTCCAATGAGTCAACTCTTCGCATGAGGTGGCCAAAGTACTGGACTTTCAGCTTCAGCATCATTCCTTCCAAAGAACACCCAGGGCTGATCTCCTTCAGAATGGACTGGTTGGATCTCCTTGCAGTCCAAAAGGGACTCTCAAGAGTCTTCTCCAACACGTCCAAGGTAAGGAGCAGCGGCTGCACTTTGCTGGAGCAGCCGTGAAGAGATACCCCACGTCCAAGGTAAGAGAAACCCAAGTAAGACGGTAGGTGTTGCAAGAGGGCATCAGAGGGCAGGCACAATGAAACCATAATCACAGAAAACTAGTCAATCTAATCACACTAGGACTACAGCCTTGTCTAACTCAATGAAACTAAGCCATGCCCTGTGGGGCCACGCAAGACGGGCGGGTCATGGTGGAGAGGTCTAACAGAATGTAGTCCACTGGAGAAGGGAATGGCAAACCACTTCAGTATTCTTGCCTTGAGAACCCCATGAACGGTATGAAAAGGCAAAATGATAGGATACTGAAAGAGGAACTCCCCAGGTCAGTGCATGCCCAATATGATCCTGGAGATCAGTGGAGAAATAACTCCAGAAAGAATGAAGGGATGGAGCCAAAGCAAAATCAATACCCAGCTGTGGATGTGACTGGTTATAGAAGCAAGGTCCAATGCTGTAAAGAGCAATATTGCATAGGAACCTGGAATATCAGGTCCATGAATCAAGGCAAATTGGAAGTGGTCAAACAGGGGATGGCAAGAGTGAACGTTGACATTCTAGGAATCAGCAAACTAAAATGGACTGGAATGAGTGAATTTACCTCAGATGACCATTATATCTACTACTGCGGGCAGGAATCCCTCAGAAGAAATGGAGTAGCCATCATGGTCAACAAAAGAGTCTGAAATGCAGTACTTGGATGCAATCTCAAAAACGACAGAATGGTCTCTGTTCGTTTCCAAGGCAAACCATTCACTATCACAGTAATCCAAGTCTATGCCCCAACCAGTAACGCTAAAGAAGCTGAAGTTGAATGGTTCTATGAAGACCTACAAGACCTTTTAGAACTAACACCCAAAAAAAGATGTCCTTTTCATTATAGGGGACTGGAATGCCAAAGCAGGAAGTCAAGAAACACCTGGAGTAACAGGCAAATTCGGCCTTGGAATATGGAATTAAGCAGGGCAAAGGCTAATAGAATTTTGCCAAGAGAACGCACTGGTCATAGCAAACACCCTCTTCCAACAACACAAGAGAAGACTCTACACATGGACATCACCAGATGGTCAACACCGAAATCAGATTGATTATATTCTTTGCAGCCAAAGATGGAGAAGCTCTATACAATCAGCAAAAATAAGACCAGGAGCTGACTGTGGCTCAGATCATGAGCTCCTTATTGCCAAATTCAGACCTAAATTGAAGAAAGTAGGGAAAACCACTAGACCATTCAGGTATGACCTAATCAAATCCCTTATGATTATACAGTGGAAGTGAGAAATAGATTTAAGGGACTAGATCTGATAGATAGAGTGCCTGATGAACTATGGATGGAGGTTCTTGACATTGTACAGGAGACAGGGATCAAGACCATCCCCATGGAAAAGAAATACAAAAAAAAAAAAAAAAGCAAAACGGCTGTCTGGGGAGGCCATTCAGGTATGACCTAAATCAAATCCCTTATGATTATACAGTGGAGGTGGCTGTATATTAGATGTATATCTATTAGATCTAATTCCTTGGATCTTGTATTAGATCTAATAGATAGAGTGCCTGAAGAGCTATGAATGAGGGTTCATAACTCTGTATAGGAGGCAGTAACCAAAACCATCCCAAAGAAGAAACGCAATAAGGCAAAGCGGTTAGAACCAGACATGGAACAATGAGGAGGCTTTACAAATAGCTGAGGAAAGAAGAGAATGAAAGGCAAAGGAGAAAGGAAAGGCTATACCCATCTAAATGCAGAGTTCCAGAGAAAATTAAGGAGAGACAGAAGGCCTTCTTAAATGAACAATGCAAAGAAATAAGGGGAAACAATGGAATGGGAGAGACTAGAGATTACCAAGAAAATTGAAGATATCAAGGGAACATTTCACTAAAGGATGGGCATGATAAAGGACAGAAACAATAAGGACATAACAGAAACAGAAGAGAAAAAGAAGAGGTGGCAAGAATACACAGAAGAAACACACAAGGTCCTAATGATCCAGATAATCAACATGGTGTGCTCATTCACTTAAAGCCAGACATCCTGGAGTCTGAAGTCAAGTGGGCCTTGGGGAGTATTATTGCAAACAAAGCTAGTGGAAATGATGGAATTCCAGTTGAGCTATTTCAAATCCTAAAAGTGCTGCACTCAATATGTCAGCAAATTTGAAAAACTCAGCAGTGACCACAGGACTGGAAAAGTTCAGTTTCCATTTTAATTTCAAAGACGGGCAATGCCAAAGAATGTTCAAAGTACCATACAATTCCACTCATCTTACATGCTAGCAAGGTTATGCTCAAAATCCTTCAAGTGAAGCTTCAGTAGTGGGTGAACAGAGAACTTCCAGATGTACAAGCTGCGTTTCAAAGAGGCAGAGGAAAGAAAGAAAGAAAGTGAAGTCGTTCAGTCATGTCTGACTCTTTGTGACCCCATGGACTGCAGCCTGCCAGGTTCCTCTGTCCAGGGATTTTCCAAAATCCTTCAAGCTAGGCTTCAGTAGTGGGTGAACTGAGAACTTCCAGACATACAAGCTGGGTTTTAAAGAGGCAGAGGAACCAGAGGTCAAATAGCCAACATTTTTTGGATTATACAGAAAGCAAGGGAATTCCAGAAAAACATCTACTTGCTTCACTGATTATACTAAAGCCTTTGACTGTGTGGATCACAACAAACTGTGGAAAATTCTTAGAGCTATGGGAATATGAGACTACTTTACCTGTCTCCTGAGAAACTTGTATGTGGGCCAAGAAGAACATTTAGAACCAGACATGGAACAACGAACTGGTTCAAAATTGGCAAAGGAGTAAGACAAGGCTGTATACTGTCACCCTGCATATTTAACTTATATATACAGTACATCATGCAAAATTCTGGGCTGGATGAATCACAAGCTGGAATCAAGATTGCTGGGAGAAATATCAACAACCTCAGATATGCAGATGATACCACTCTAATGGCAGAAAGTGAAGTGGAACTAAAGAGCCTCTTGATGAGGGTGGAAAAGGAGAGTGAAAAGCTGGCTTGAAACTCAACATTCAAAAAATAAAGATCCTGGCATCTGGTCCCATCAGTTCGTAGCAAATAGAATTGGAAAAGTGGAAACAGTGACAGATTTTATTTTCGAGGGCTCCAAAATCACCTGGACGGTGACTAGAGCCATGAAATTAAAAGATGCTTGTTCCTTAGAAGGAAAGCTATGACGAACCTAGACAGCATATTCAAAAGCAGTGATATCACTTGGTCGACACAGGTCCATATAGTCAAAGCTGTAGGTTTTTCAGTAGTCAGGTACATGTGTGAGAGTTGCACCCTAAAGCATGCTGAGCAGTGAATAACTGATGCTTTCAAATTGTGGTGCTGGAGAAGATGCTTGAGAGTGCCTTGGACTCTTGTACTGCAGGGAGTTCAAATTAAACGAAATTAACCCTGAATATTCATGGGAAGGATTGTTACTAAAGCTGAAGCTCAAATACTTTGGCCACCTTATGTGAAGAGCCAACTCGATGGAAAAGACCCTGATGCTGCAAAATACTGAAGGCAAAAGGAGAAGGGGGCAACAGAGGATAAGATGGTTAGACAGCATCACCTACTCATCTCCAGGAGACAATGGAGGACAGAGGAGCCTGGTGTGCTGAAGTCCATGATATCACAAAAAGTCGGACAGGATTTAGTGACTGAACAACCACAATACCCGTTGGGAGGAAAGGAGACATTTGGAAAAGCAGGAGAGGTTAAAGGGAGACTTTTAATCTATACCCTTTAAATTTAAAGAAACTTTTGAGCCATATGACTAGATCACTTAATCCAAAGAAGGCCTCTGTTACATGGTCATTCAAATGTGGCAAAATATTCTGTGATAAAATATTTTAACACTACTATTTTAAATAAAATTAGAAACTGAGACACTTTCAAATTTTGCAAATCACTGTAGTCAAGAAAATGCTGATGAAGCCCAAAAGCATAGAATAAGAGTCTGTATATTTGATTGGGGGAGTATGTTCTCTGTTGGCAGCAATGAATACTTTGTCTTCATTTATAAATTATCTGGCACTAAAAAAAGATCTACAGAGGTTGACTCATGTGGAAACTGCACTTCCATCTTGCTTTACTATAATGGTCTTAAACCAGGGTTGTTGACATGATCATGCCATATTTAAAAAATGTAATTGGCTTCAATATTAAATAATTCTATTGCAGATGACAGCAAGACTACAAGTAATTTTTATTTTATTCTTTATATTCCCTGCATTTTCTACCTTTTTCCTGAGCTTAACCTTCATGATCAGGAATAAAATTATGTTTTTTATAAGACAGATGACCCTAGAGGCAGTATGGAGGAGGAACTGCAGCAGGAAGAGACTGGTAGTAGGAACATCAGTCAGAGTTCCTGGATGGAAGGTAAGGGGAAAGATGACACGGATCTGAATAAAAACAGAGGTAGTGGGGGTACACAGTATAAATAGGTAAGATGAAGAGTGCTGACCAGGCTGAATGGATAAAATACTGAAGAAAAATTCAAGAATAAGTCCCAAATTTCTGTGTTGAACTAAACTCAGTAATATTATTGCTGAACTGCCACTAGCAATATTAAAGAAAAAAAGAGGGGGGCTGGTTGCAGGACCAAGATGGAGGCAATTTCAGTTCAAGCAAGAGTAAGTTTGAGGGATCTGGGCCCATTCCAGTAAAGATGTCAAATCAACACTGGAAATACGGTAAAAGCACTCAGAACTAAATGGATTGGTGGTCTAAATGTATAGATGTTAGCTGAAGCTATGGAAGAAATGGAAGAGATTGTTCAGAGTTTCAGAGCAAAATTAGAAGAAAAGAGCATAGGATAAAAGACAGAAGAACACCAGTCCTTAAGGTGAAAAGAAGCAGTAAAGGAAGGAACAGAAATAAATGTAAACAGGTAACTAGGGAAGAATGGACTTATTTCCAAGAGAGAAAATGTAAGATCAACATTATCAAATACTGTAAAGTAATAAATAAATAAATAATTAATTAAAAAAGGAAAGAAAAAAAATTATCAAATACTGCAAAGATGAAAGGATAAAGCCTGAAAATGTCATTGCACTTGGCAATGACGAGGTCCCCAGTGAGTTTAGTGGGAGCAGAAACAGTCCATTGTTGGGGTCTGGAGCTAGACTGCTATGGGCTGAAGAGTGAGATGGAAGATGAGTATTCCAACCAAACACACTCAGTTTTTAACTGAAGGATAATTGCTTTACAACAAATCTAATCACTGAATATCCAACTTTCACACTGTATATATACCATTCATTGAAAATCTTTAATAAGTGAGACTAGAAAGTTTATCTTCCTTTTATTTGATGACAAAAGGTGAAGAGGTTTAGTTCAACAGTTAAATATATCCCCTGTGTTCAAGTCCTGTTTCTATCACCTATAGCTGTGTGACTTTGGACATATAATTTTACACCTCCATCCTTCAAAATTCTCATGGGTAAAATGGAGATGGAAATTGTACAATTTCAAGAGATTGGTGAGGAACAGATGATGTAACTCATATGCAAAGCAACTAGTTGAGTATGGGCCCACTCAAGATTCAGATGTTATATTTCCTAATTCTTCTATCTGTTCAAAACCAGAAAGAAATCAAACCTGGATCTCCCCAACTGAAGTTCTAATTATTCCATTTAGTACTTCTCATTAAGCTTTCTCATTCATTAGACAAGGAACATTCACTGAGCCTCTTCCATGGACCAGATATGTGCTGGATCCCAAGACACAAAAATGATTAAGTTTTGGTCCCAACTTTGAATAAAATCACTGATACATATTTCTTTGTGTTAAAAAAAAATCACAAGTTGACAAGTATAAAAATGGAAGAGTTCTTATAAGGGTTACCTATAAGGGTTGTGAAGAAGCAAAAAGAGAATACAAATTTATATGTACTTACACAATAAAATGATGAAAAGAACACTTGATATACCCTGCACTTTTTAAAGTCTTTCCTTACAATGTCCCTAGCTAAATTAAAAAAAATTCTAAGCTGCCAGTTGATTAATTTCTTTTGCATGCTTTATAAAATATTAATCACTTATTCTAAATACCTGTTTAATCTGTTTTATTTTTCTCTGCATTTCTCAATAGCTTCCTGGCATTAACAATAAATCTCTTGACTCACCTGTTGGTTTCTTTTCTGTAACTCATATGCAATAAATCACATGGAATCTCATTAAGATGTAAATGTCTTCTCTGCCTTACAAACAACAGCTTATTTACTTAATCACAATATAAAAGTTATAGTTAATGAAGAGTATTCAATAAACCACTGAAAATAGAATTGAAGCAAATCTTTTAATATGATCTCAGTAGAGAGAAATAAATATTTCAACCTGTAAAACACCTTCCTGAGATCCTGTATTATTAGTTATCCCTCTCCCTTAATACTATAAGCTGATACTATAACCTGATAGAAAAAAAGCACACTGTTCTCCTAAATGGGACTCTAAAGACCTAGCTTCAGGTCTTAGAAGATCTTTTATGGGCTTCCCTGGTGGCTCAGATGGTAAAGAATCCACCTGCAAAGCAGAAGACCCGGGTTCATTCCCTGAGTTGGGAAGATTCCCTGGAGTAAGGCATGGCAACCCACTCTAGTATTCTTGCCTGGAGAATCCTCATGGACAGAGGAGCCTGGCGGGCTACAGTCCATGGGGTCACAAAGAGTCGGACACAACTAAGCAACTAAGCACACATAACCTGCTAGAAAAAAAAGCATACTAGTCACCTAGGTAGGACTCTGAACACCTACCTGCAAGGTCTTAGAAGATCATTTTTCTGATCTAGGGTTAGTTCTTTATTCTGAACTTCAGTGAAGGAGTACTGAAAATACCTGTTGAGCCTAGCCACGGTTGTTGAAAAAAAAAAAAACTAGAAAGTTTTATCCAGTGCTCTTCAAATTCCCAAGTCCAATACTAATGTGAAGTATTTTATTGAAATGTAACTTACCTGGACTAAAATAACAGCTACAGTAGATGTTTCGTAATTACTTATTTTAAATTAGACCAAAGGAAACTAATCTGATGGGAAGTCAATCTCTAAATATCTGCCAAATATATTTCATTTACTATAAAATACCTCTCTTAATGTGGAAAATGTCAGGATAATGCAGAGCTGTGTATCCTGAACTTCTTTCCACTCACATATACAAATGTGCTACCTCCAACCCCATCCTGGAAACTGTTTGGAAAGAAGAAACATGGGCTATAACCTTATGAAGAATTGGACTAAGGAGAAAGTAGAATGACAAAATTCACTGAACAGTTATTTACTGACTGCCTATTTCATGCCAGAAACAATTCTGGAATACATGCATGAACTAAACAACAACAACAAAAACTCCTGCCTTCATGGAACTTACATTGTAGCAAGAGACAGAAGAGAGTGATAGACAATAAACAACAGACATAAGCAAAGTTAGGGAGTATATTGGAAGGTGTAAAGTGTTTGGGGGAAACGGTAGAACAGGTTAGAGGCTTCAGAACAGGAAAGCAGGATAGAATTCATTCAGGAAGTAACACTGGAGCAAAAGATTGAGTAAGACTGGGGGGTTAGTCTCTATGTTCTGGGCACAGAGAAGGAATGTGCAATGGTGCTAATGCAAGAGCTTGCTGGAAAATTCTTGCAGAGGAGCAAACAAAAGGAAAATTTTTGATGATTTAAAGGAGCAGAGAAATTAAGAGCAATATAAAGAAAGATAGCACCTGTCTGAATTAGCTTTTCCTGCAGTCACTTTACACAGTGCTGATCTGTCTTGGTTGGTAATCTGGGTACTCCAGCACTGCAAGTTAGAAAAAGGCAGGAGAAATCTCAACCTTCTATGTTCTGAATCTCTTTTCAAGAAAAATGAAGGCCTCGGGGCCAAGACCATCTCCTTCCTAGGCAGTGTTTTTCAAATACAACTAATGAATGGATTCTTTATATAAAGAGAAAAAAAATTCTGGCATGATTCCTAGCATAGATAAGTTCTTTTTACTATAATATTAAATATACACAAATGTATAACTAAATGCCAATAGTGCCAAACAAAATTATAAAACAAAAAATTCTGCATTAAATACAAGCAAAACTAGAAAACAAATAAAATTCTAATTAACAAGGCTCATTTACTGTGATCGATGACGGTGTTTGCTGGAACTATAATGAGATCATAACACTGACTACTAAAGCAAAAAGTTATGTTGAGTTAATCGTGAAAATAATGCATGTTGCTGGGCGATGACTCAGTTCTTCTCATTTTTCTTTATTAAAGCTACTGTGAAATTTTTGTTTTGGGCCCTTTCTTGGCACAAGCACATTAAGCTTACCTTTTATCTTTCTCATAAGTTCAGACAATTAAAGCAGTATTACATGGTGACAGCAACATTAGAAGCACAAATGCTATACACTGGTGATCCTAATGAGTCACAATATGTTTAAATATGAATACTTAGAAGAAGGAAATGGCAACACTCCAGTATTCTTGCCTGGAAAATCCCATGGACAAAGGAGCCTGGCAGGCTATATGATCCATGGGGTCACAAAGAGCTGAACACGACCGAGCATCTGAGCACACGGGTGCTGGGTCCTGAAGAGGCAGATGATCCCAGAAGCAAAAACACAGAGTTTAAAATTCTTCATAAAAAATAAACCCCAGGGAAGACGCTTCACGTCCCCAGGGATCGGTATCTTATGGCCGTATTTCAGCCCACAGCAGAGGAGAGCCCACAAAAGTGTGTGCGGTGTAAAGCGACACAGGGAAGAGAATAACAGGCCAGATTAGAGCATCCATCTTCCTTGCTGTGAGTTTGGGGATATCATTTAGCAACTTTGTGATTTCACTAAAAAGTAGCAGCAGTAGATAATTTTTATCAAAATCAAAGCCTTCATTTGTCTCAATTAAATAGAGTTTATGAATGCTGAGCTATGAAGAAACATTCCTTAAAATACAATTTCATTATTCTTATTTACAGAAAAGTCATTTTCTAAAGACTAATTTTTTGCTTTTTCATGACTTCCTTTAGGTATATGGATTTGACACTTAATATAGTGTGTATTATCTGTTACCCACTTAGATGCTACTATTATTCCCATATTATAGATGGTGAAACTGAGGTACAAAGAGATTGTATAATGTGCCCACAGGCACACAGCTGATTAGTAGCAGGGTCACACTTCAATTCAGATGCTTGGCTTCAGAGTACATGGGTTTCACTCCCATGCTATACTATCTGATCCTTACCTGTGGGCTTTAAACATATACCTATTTTCTTTTTCCTTAATGTATTTATAGCATCTAATCATATGTATGATATTCAATATATAAGAAACCTAGAAAAATGTAATGAGGACTGAACTTTTCTGTGTATCAAAAGCAAAATATTCTGGCAGTTTTGCAGAAGTGAAACCATTAGGGTTACTACTTGTGTTTATTTCTCAGACTCAAGAGTCACCATCCACAGAGCTGCTTTTTGATTATTATATGTTATATGTTGGCTCCTGTTGGCTGGGAAGACTAGCACTGGGGGCGTGACTACTGCCATGATGAAAAGCACCCCGGTGAAAAACTCACCAGAAGTATAACCTTTCTAGCCAACAGGAAAGCAAGTTCCTAGAACTGGAAGCATGGATAGATTGGTACATAATAAATTGTGATTGAAGTGCAATCTGTTGTGAATTAGTCACTTCATGGGCCATTCGGGACAAATTTTTCACCTGTGTCTGGTTTCTCTCTCCATATGGCACAGCGACCTCATGCCATTAACTGAAGAACATTCCATGCATGAAATTAACTGTTGTACTGTGGAACTGTCCATTGCTGGCAAATGGATGTACTACCAAGAAGCCTTACAGAGAGACATTTCCTTAGTGCAGCATTTTCTAAAGTGCATCTTGAGAAACCTTAGTGCTTTGAGAAGCTACTAGGAAAAGCGGCTCCTGGTCAAATAAGATAGACACAACAGGCTGCCCCTTGGAGGTTCATAACATTTATTGGCAAATATCAATATAAATACTCCCAGAAGCCTTCTGACATCCATGGTATCTTAAACTGACTTGATCAGGGGACTCTTTACTACATATAGCCTGAGGACTACAGTTTGAGACTGTGACTTGAAATTCCCACTATTGTGGATATTCCTCCTGGTTCTGCAAGAAGTTTGATCTTGTCAGGCTCCTACAAGTTAGTTAGAATCAGAACTGCAGACTAAGTTGATAAAGAAAAAAGCAGCTTGAAGGGGTCTAATTTCTGCATCTTCTGGTCTTCTAGGAAAACTACACAGAAAGTCAAATTATCACTAGAAGTTTGGTAGCAAGAAATCAAAAGTAGGGGAACAACTTAAGATGGTTAAAAGTCTCTGGCTACTCCCATCTGATACATGCACATCTGGCCCTTGGGACCACACAGCCCTCATCTCGAGCCAGCACATCCTCTCCCTGGACAGTGACTGGATGGACCCTGCCAAGGACTACACTGCTCACTCTACACTTCTGAGACGCCTTCTGATTTTTCATTACCTCTTTGGATTTTTTAAAACCTTAGTTCTAGCACAGTCAGGGCTTGGAATAATAATAATTAATTATTCAGTACTTCTTCAGTGTCAGGTATCTTATGAAGTACTTTTATTCATTAGCTCATGATATTTTCCTTACAACTCCATGAGGTAGACCCTACCATAGCACCCATTTTTTTTCATGAGGTACCTGAGACTCAAAGACGCTATGAAACTTACACAATGTCACAGAGAAAATGCGGCCAAGCCAAAATTTAAATCCAGGCCATCAATTTTTGAAATCTATGCTCTTCAGTAGAAACTTCAGTTATTTAAAGACCTGAGAACTTGACAAGTTCTTTAAGATGACTTGGCATGGTCAATATGGCAACTTTATAGTTTAATTCTGAGGGAATTACTTTTATATTCCTGTCAGAATTCCTTCTACTCCCCTAAACTATCACATATCATGACTTCTCAGCAGCCGCTGATCACCTCACACTGAGCAGCAGACGTCACTGCATGGAATACTAAACACACTAGAAGTGACCCTGAGCAGGTTATTAATCTATTCTGTGCCTTGACTTTCTTATCTGTAAAACAAATTATACTTCCATTAATTCATAACATGGCAGGGATTACATTTTCCTGTGAATGCATTTTTAGCCTCCTGGGGAAAATAATGCCATCTAAAATCTTGTTGTTTTTTTAATTAATACAACACTCTCATACAGAATGCCTATTGGGGCCAATGCATTCACTCTTCTGGAAACAAATACACATTGCTACAAAACCTATCAGCATAAGAAACAAGATACTTGGACAAAAATGAATTAAGACTTCACAATAGGCAAGAATGTTGTTTTTATTTGTGATGAATGGACCAAGTATTTAGACCAGAGAATTTTCTGATTTGAACTTTGTATGTTGTCTAGGAAATTCCACATTGTTATATTCTTACACTCATTGGCATTGGCGAGGCACTCCTTTGCCTCACTCCTACTCCCATCCACTTTGCACCCTTTTCACTCTACTCTCTGCCCTGGGACACTGACTTGTATTGACTACATCACTGAACTCAGTTGCTTTCAAGATTGAAATTGGATTTAGTCAATAGGTAGTATCAACAAGAGATAGAAAGGAGGCCAAAGAGGAAAATCGGGATATTAAACTCCCAGTCCTAAATATATAGCTCCTGGGCAGGTTATATAGTTCCTACCAGGTAACTGTCTCCATCTGGCTCTCTTTGTCTCCAGGTTCTGGTAATGGCCCCCTCTTCCTGTATCCTCAGGCCTAGTTGGTTAATGGTACACAGTCCACACTAACCATATGTCATCCCCTGTGATTCCCCCACGCCCTGCTCTTACTCTTGTACACAGTCCCTGTATCAAAGGATCTTCAAATTACCTAAGCTTAGATGGCCATCTGCATTCTGCATGGACCCTGACTGAAACAGAACTCGATCAAGAACACCCTTGTGCCATTTTTGCACTGAATGAGTATTGTTCTCATTATAATATTTAATTCTTATGAATGTATGATTTAGATTGTCAGGTCTCACATTGGAACCCAGTGTAATCCTATAGAGTTTTCATTTTTGAGGTTTAATTCTTATATGCTTTCTCTCTCATAGTGCACTTGACTTTTGAGGACAAGAATCAGTTCAGTTCAGTTCAGTTCAGTCGCTCAGTCATGTCCGATTCTTTGTGACCCCATGAATCACAGCACACCAGGCCTCCCTGTCCATCACCAACTCCCAGAGTTCACTCAAACTCATGTCCATCAAGTCGGTGATGCCATCCAGCCATCTCATCCTCTGTCGTCCCCTTCTCCTCCTGCCCCCAATCCCTCTCAGCATCAGAGTTTTTCCAATGAGTCAACTCTTCACATGAGGTGGCCAAATTACTGGAGTTTCAGCTTCAGCTTCAGTCCCTCCAATGAACACCCAGGACTGATCTCCTTTAGGATGGACTGGTTGGATCTCCTTGCAGTCCAAGGGACTCTCAAGAGTCTTCTCCAACACCACAGTTCAAAAGCATCAATTCTTTGGCACTCAGCCTTCTTCACAGTCCAACTCTCACATCCATACATGACCACAGGAAAAACCATAGCCTTGACTAGACGGACCTTTGTTGGCAAAGTTATATCTCTGCTTTTCAATATACTATCTAGGTTGGTCATAACTTTCCTTCCAAGGAGTAAGCGTCTTTTAATTTCATGGCTCTAATCACCACCTGCAGTGATTTTGGAGCCACAAAAATAAAGTCTGACACTGCTTTGCCATCTATTTCCCATGAAATGATGGGACCAGATGCCAAGATCTTCGTTTTCTGAATGTTGAGTTTTAAGCCAACTTTTTCACTCTCCTCTTTCACTTTCATCAAGAGGCTTTTTAGTTACTCTTCACTTTCTGCCATAAGGGTGGTGTCATCTGCATATCTGAGGTTATTGATATTTCTCCTGGCAATCTTGATTCCAGCTTGTGCTTCTTCCAGCCCAGCATTTCTCATGATGTACTCTGCATGTAAGTTAACTAAGCAGGGTGACAATATACAGCCTTGACGTACTCCTTTTCCTATTTGGAACCAGTCTGCTGTTCCATGTCCAGTTCTAACTGTTGCTTCCTGACCTGCATACAGATTTCTCTAGAGGCAGGTCAGGTGGTCTGGTATTCCCATCTCTTTCAGAATTTTCCACAGTTTATTGTGATGGAGAAGCTCTACACAGTCAGCAAAAACAAGACCAGGAGCTGACTGCGGCTCAGATCATGAACCCCTTATTGCCAAATTCAGACGTAAATTGAAGAAAGTAGGGAAAACCACTAGACCATTCAGGTATGACCTAAATCAAATCCCTTGTGATTATACAGTGGAAGTGAGAAATAGATTTAAGGGACTAGATCTGATAGACAGAGTGCCTGATGAACTATGGAATGAGGTTCATGACATTGTACAGGAGACAGGGATCAAGACCATCCCCATGGAAAAGAAATGCAAAAAAGCAAAATGCCTGTCTGGGGAGGCCTTACAAATAGCTGTGAAGAGAAGAGAAGCGAAAAGCAAAGGAGAAAAGGAAAGATATAAGCATCTGAACGCAGAGTTCCAAAGAATAGCAAGGAGAGATAAGAAAGCCTTCCTCAGTGATCAGTGCAAAGAAAAAGAGGAAAACAACAGAATGGGAAAGATTAGAAATCTCTTCAAGAAAATTAGAGATACCAAGGGAACATTTCATGCAAAGATGGGCTCGATAAAGGACAGAAATGGTATGGACCTAACAGAAGCAGAAGATATTAAGAAGAGGTGGCAAGAATGCACAGAAGAACTGTACAAAAAAAAAAAAAGAGGACCAGAATAAGAAGATATATATTCTAGCTCCAGATATTATATTAGCTCCCTAGGACTGCTATAAGAAAGCATCACAAACTGAGTGACTTAAAACAACAGAAAGTTATTCTCTCAGAGTTCCAGAGGCAAAAAGCTTGAAACCAATTTGTTCAGAAAGTCAGTCTCCCTTGCCTCTTCCTAGCTTTGATAGTTCCCGGCAATCCTTGGTGTTCTTTGGCTTGTAGCTGCTCCACTGCAACTTCTGCCTCTGTTTCACCTGGACATCTTCTCCATGTCTTTGATTGACCTCTCCTCTTCTTTTAAGGACACCAGTCATTGGATTTAAGATCCACCTTAATCCAATATAGTTTTATCTTAATTAATGATATCTAAGATCTAATTTCCAAATAAGGTCATAGTCTGAGGATTCAGGCAGACATGAATTTTGGAAGGACACTGTCTAACCCATTTATAGATATGCTATGTAAATCTGTTCAAATAATTTTATTTTTCAGATTCAGTTTTTATCTGTAAAATAGATTATATTAAGATTGGTAATAGAATATAATAAATGGAATAATATTGTCCTCTCCTAGTCATGCTAATTGCTTATACAACTCTTTACAGAATAAAGTCTGTATTTCACTAAACATGTACTTTATGTAACTTCTACTATTCAATTCAGATAGGCATGTAAGATGAAATCTATTTTATGGGTCAGGGTTATATAATCTTTAAGGATCCTTCTAGTTCTTTGATTTTAAGTTTTAAACTCATCAATTAAAATGCTATGTACAGAAGCCTAAAGAACTGTATCATATAAAAGAAACTTATTCTTTTAATAGTAAATGTAAATGTTCAAGTCAAGGACTTGGGGAAGGAGATCTGTTAGTGTTTAGTCAGCAGTGAAACACAACATATTCCATCTCTAAAAATCAGAATAGTAGTTTATAAATCTCAGAAGTAGGAAAAGTTAGTGAAAAAGCATTAATCATTTCCCCTAACAAAATACAAAAATGACAACAGTATGTTTCAGAAATATTTCTGGAAAACATGAAATAAATCCAAGAGCAACAGAAATCAACACTGAAACAACAGTAAAGAGTGAAAAGGAAGACATGAAAATATCAGTGTTAGCACACAAGACTTACATATCTAGAAAATGACTCCAGAAAAAAATAATACAGATAATAAGAGTGAGACCTACAGAGAACTATGTGTTTTCTATTTCTTTCATTACCTAAGGTATAAGACAAATTAATTAGATAAAGGGAAACTAAATTTTGCCATAACTAAGAATAATATACTTTTCTCCATCCTTTTCCTAAACTTGGGGCTGGCTTTGTAACTATAGTGAGTCAATAAGCACCGTCCTTTAGTCCATGAGAGAGTTCAGACCATCTAAAAGTAGACACAGAAGCCAGACAGATGGATGATCCATCTAATATCCTGGATCGGAAAAATCATCTAACTTACCCCAGATCATATAGTTAGTAGCAGCGCTAGATCTAAGCTCAGTTTTTATAATTCCAAAATTCAATATACCAAAATAACTTTCTAAGCGAAAGAAAAATAGATTTGCAAGTATTCTTTTTCAAATGTTTGCCACTTAATGGGGACAAAACAGTCTTTTGAACAAAAGGGAAAACTGGGTATCTACATATGAAAGAATAAAGTTGGACTATTACCTTATACCACATACAAAAAATAACTCAAAATGGATCAAAGACATAGGCATAAGAGCTAACACTATAAAATTCTTAGAAAGCCTTGTAATTCATGATATTTCATGTTCAATGTAAACAACATGCAAATAATTCCATCCCAGTAGCAGACCACCTTGGGCTATACTTTAGAGGCCAGTGTTACTTATCCACCACTGTCTGAAGTAGAAATTTTCTGGTAAAGATCTCTAAGAAGCCCTATTTTAAGTTTCCACAATTTTAAGTTGCCAATTATAAGAACAGCAACTTATGATCAAGCTCTTCCTTCAAGTCAAGTACAGTGATATATGCACTTTACATTTATTGATTTTTTTCTCCAGTCCCATAAGACTTATGGTGCCCATCTGATAGATGATGAAAGTGTAATTCATATAATGTGCCCAGGTCCAAGCTGCCAGTAGGTGACAAAGATGGAATTCAAATCCAGACTTATTGAACATCAATGCTGATGTTCTAACCACATAGTCTCCTACGTAAGACTGAAAGATGTTTGAACTTGCAGGCCTAACTGTTCTCAAAAGGATACTTCAAGTTATAAGCAAATGTTAACACATCTTTGAATAAAAGGTTCAATAGCCTTTTAATGCTGTGTCTACTGACATTTTCAAGACAAGAAAATAGTGGCACTGGATGCTGCCAAGCTTTCAGTACAAGGAAGGTTCTCTGGAGATTTAAATAAACTCCTGGAGAAGATGCTAATACAGTAGGAACTCAATATTATATTATGAATAATTGAACTGCAAGAGTAATGACTAACTGGGAACCACCTAGAATAATAAAAAAATGCTAGGATCTAGAAGTATGGAGAATCTGTCTAATAAGAAATTAATTGGCTTTCTCCCTCAGGCCAGTTTCTCAGGAACTTTTTCATAAATCTAAGAACCAAATCTCAGATTTTTAACAATCTTTCTAATCACAGTAAATAGTGTTTGTTGCTTTTGTAACCTTCACTGTGGGATTCTTGATGCCTTTCCAAAAAGGATAACCTAATTTTAACTGCCAACATTGCAGGAGAAATTGCATCACTCCTGTTACATACATCAGTAAGGAAATGGGACAGACAGAGGAAGGAACAGATTTTCAAGTTGGGGGGAAGGAGTAGAGCATATGACTAATGCCTGCATACCTCTGAAAAAGATATAGCATTTTCGCTGTTGAGTGAAAAGATAAGCTTGTGCATTGTATTAAAATCAAGCCCTTTGACTGAAACAGGATAGCCTAGAAATAGTTCAGAAGCACGGGATATTTGAAACTTGAAAATGGACTTTCAAAGACGCTATTTTTATAAACCAAATGTGCACAGGAAATTCTGTTATTCTACTTCTATTCCATAGCTTAAAGAGTTGTATTGTCCTAGCACAAAGATTTTCTTGGACTCAATCCCAGTCATGTTTACTTAAAAATCATGAAAATCTCACTAAATATATCTTATCCCAGATAGCATCTTCCTGACAGATGCCCCCTCCATCATTTTCCAAGGCTGAATGGTAACCCTTTTGCCCTCTCTCTGAGCCACTAACCTGCATTCTCAGGAAATGTAAATACAAAGTTTAAAATAATTTTATATTCTTATATTCAACTAGTGTCTACTTAAAATACAATTTTAAAATTTCCATGAAACCTACAAAGGTATACAATTTTATTTGTGATGCACACCTTAATCATTCAGCAGGCTTGTACCTGCTATCATTTGAGTGATTTCTAATTTCATTTCATAGCTAATATTAGATTTTAGTAAAATGATACAATGTTTCTGGAAAGATATTTTGCAGTATCCTGCAAATTAAATGTGCACATTCATTGCCTAGCAATTCAATGCCTAAAAAGTAATTTTTTAGAAATACCAATACAGATGCTCAAAAACATAAGTGCAAGAATACTTCTTGCAGTACTATTTGCAATACTAAATTTTGGCACCAACCCAAATAACCCTCAATAGACTAATGATTAAATAAATTATGGTACAAGTTTATTAATGAATATTACAAAGAAGTTAAAAACAATACCAAGATTGATGGATGTCCAAGATGCACTGCAAAGTGGAAATAAAAGCAATTTACAGAATAATATATCTAGCAAGATATATTTTTTGTTTAAAAGTCTATTTTTGCATCTATATGTGTTCACGTGCATTATTACACAAAATCCATCATTAATACTTCTTACCTTTGGTGGAGAAAGGGAAACAATCTGTATTTTTTGTAATTTGTACAAAAAATACAATATTCTTGTAGCAGTTTTTAAATAAAATTTCTCTTTAAAAACTCTAGCTTTGAAAGTATTAATCATCCCCTCCTCTTACCTAATATTTCAAAGTATCATGTCAGGCAACAATATATCTTTCAGGTAACAATAAAAAAATGTTTTCTACACACAGATATGAATATACATTCACAGATAGTTTTAAATGAAACAAACATTTAAAGAGCTTTATTTGTATCTTAGCAAAAAAAATATTTTCTTAATGGCAATACTTATTCATCAATATAATTTCCAATAGAAAACAAAATTGCCCAGATGAGTGAAAATATTGAATTAAAGGATGGTAACTGTTTATGACAACTAGGCAGGCATCCCAAGGAGAGAAACTTGCTACAAAAACCTTAAATTACTAAAAGGAAATGGCAAGCTTTCATCAGAAATTCAATAATCAAGCCTCTTTCACTTTTTACTTTCATGCATTGGAGGAGGAAATGGCAACCCACTCCAGTGTTCTTGCCTTGAGAATCCCAGGGACGGTGGGGCCTGGTGGGCTGCCATCTATGGGGTTGCACAGAGTCAGACACGACTGAAGCAACTTAGCAGCAGCAGCAGCATATAGTACCTGACCATTTAACAGACCTTGGATTTAATTTGGGAGGGAGTGGTTTGCAGGCAGCATATTTTTTATTTTATATTCAAAAGGAAACTTAATAACTAGTGTCCAACATGAGGATACAAGTAGAGGCTTTTATCCATAAAAGTCACGCACAAAGCACCTGCCCAGCACAGGTCACTTTGGCTACTTCTGTTCAGTCCCCCTGAGAGATATTATGCTCCATAATGTTTCCCTGTCAATCATTTAATGGCTTTTTTCAGAATGAATAAAGCAGCATATTGAATAATGTGTTTTTCATGGTACCAAATACAAATTACCAAAGTCTACCTTTGACAGTGACCTGGAACCCCCACCCCAACTCTAGAAAAAGCAAACTGTAATAGAGCAGACAAAATTTCTATGGCTGACAATTTGGGAGACCAAATAAGTACTTATGAGGGAAACCTAAATATTTGTAAAGCATAGAAAGTAAGAATTACCAACAAATAAGTGTCTTTGCCTTAGTGTTTTTCATTCTTTTGTCACTCTCCCAACTAATAACCAGCTTTAACTGTGCCAGTTTAGGTAGAATCACAGGCAAAGGGACAGCTAGTAAGTACAAAACAGCCACTGGCTACCAAAATGATGCTCAACTAAATGCATTTTCATTCTTTATTTGATAGTTGATGTAATGTGCAAGAAAATGTTTCATAAATATGTTTTGAGGACCATTATCATACTAACAAAGTAACAGATCACTAAAGGCTTCTGTTTTCCGCACACACTGGGATTACATATAAACTACTTCTAAGGAAAGGTAGACTCTACTATTAAAAATTCATCTCATGAAGTTAAAAAGAGTTTCCGTAAGTGTAAACCTTCAAATCTTCAAGATGCCATAATTTTCTAGATGTCCTTTCCAAAAGACATTTATACTATGCAGCTCATTTCTGTAAATGTGACTTGATTACCAAGTCCTCAGCAACTTACGTGATTTTAGGAGACTGACTCATTTCCCTAAAGCTTTACAGCTATCTCTTGTTAGTGAAAAAGTTCTAAAGCTTAAAAGCTCTCAAGGAAATGAACCAAAACATTCTGGAAAATACATTCTTTGCAGGAAAGATAACAATGGCTATAAGACCAGAAGGTATAAGGAAGTAACAGGGAAGAAGAATGGCAAAAGGTAATAGGACTCAGATCTTTTCTAGTAAATTTAAAAAACAGGAACAGGTCTGTCTCCCATCTTAATATGTGTAACCAGATTGTAAGCCAGACACTTTTTTAAGTTTTCACAGGTCGTGTATCAAGCATGTTGTCCTAATTCAGCACCATACTGTCAATATTTTCTATAGCATCTTTTCTTTCTTTTAAAATTATGTTACAACAATATAGTTTGGGCTTTATATTCACCTAAGATTAATGTTTTAGGTAGGTGCCACTTGACTTTGATAATGTACAATAGAACCATTTATTGGCTGTGGCTGGCTAACCACGTTATATTAGGTTTTGGCCACATGCAATTAAGTTTTAGGGAAAGTTTTCTGTTTGCATCCATACAGTAAACAGTTCTCTTACAATTGAAGGATCTGCAGCAACTTGCAGTATCCACAATAGATAAACCTGATTTTTGAAATCTTTGTTGATAGTGGGGAGGCACATGGTGCTAGAGTGGTCCTGTTCTATGAACTCCAATAGTCAAAAAACATAATTCTCCCTATGACTCTCCTTCACGAATGTTTACTTATCTGCACAAAGTGTTAGTCATGTTTCTTTCTGCCATCTCTGCTAGGATAATGTAGGAATAGAGAGTCTTCAAAATCTTTTCTTAAATCTCTCAGTAGTAGAAAATGATGTTCTCATTTCCCAGCACCCAGTAAACCTTGCTTAAGCAGGCAGGAAAGTTTGGAGGGTCTTTGGAACCTCTTCTCTTTGCCACAGCACACCTTATCTGAGTCATGAGGATTCTGCTGATACCATCTTCAATGTGCCCTCTACACATTCTACTTCCATCTATTTCTCCACTATCAGCCCACACTCTCTGTCACCTTCACTGCTACCAGACTGTGACCTACAATTCATTCTCCACCAGCAGCTAAAGTGATCTAAGAAATCAAACTTGTTCTTTGCTTCTTAAAATCCCTCACTGGTCTCCCCTATACTTGGAATAAAACCCAAACTCCTTATGCTGGTTTATAAAGTACTCTGTGATCCAACTTCTGTCTGTCTGACCCCCATTATGTCTCATGTCCCCCTTATCTACTCTGCTCCAGCCACACTGGCCCTCTTTCTGTTACTGAAACCTGCCAAGCTCATTCATTCCTGTCTATGAATTATGCTACAACTATTCCCTCTGCCTATAAATTTCCTATCTCTGACATTGACATGGCCTTTTCCTTCTTGTCATTCAGCTTATAAGCGTCACTTTTCAGAGAGGCCTTTTTTGACTCCCAGTATAAATCTATCCGATTATTCCTATCATATTACTCTGATTTTCTATTTGCATTGTGCTTACTCAATAATACTGATATTTTATTGCTCACTTATTTTCTGTCTTTCCTCTCTAAAATACAAGCTCCACAAAAAGAGATCCACTTTGTCTTATTCACTGCTCTATGCCAAGATGGAGAAGGATGCCTAGCACCAAGCAGGTGTACAATAAATACTTCATAATGAATGCTTACAAGGAGAGCTCAAAGAATACGAGCTTTCTGGTACAAAAATGTTACATTTCCAAAATGACTATATTGCATTTATGTGGCAGACAGTACTTTCAAACACTTCCACAGTCATTTGTTTAATCCTCCCAACAAACTTTTAGAAGTTCACCATGATTCTTCCTTTCCCTAACACAGACAGAAGATGCTAAGTGATTTAAACCAGGTCATAGAGTCAGGCAGTACAGTGCTGAGACTAAAACCTAATTGCTGGACTCCTTGCTCAGTGCTCTTCTTACTAAGCCTAAGCTAACACATGAAAGCATATACTGAACTGGAGCCTTATGCCATCATGTGCTCTGTGTATGTACGGCACTTAGAAGATTATACTGAAGTTATTTGTTCACATCTCCTCTCCCACATGCTATATGTTCCTATAAAACAAAGCTGATGTTTTATTCATCTGTTTATTCCCAGTGCCTAGCACACTGCTTAGTACATGGTAAGCATTTAAAGGCTTGTTGAATTTAAATCAGAGCCAAGTGCTCTTCTCTGTGCAAACCAGACAGGTTATTCGCTATCTCAATACTGAAGGTTTCACTCTGAATACATAAAAACCCTTTAATGGTTCTTTTGAAAAGCCTCCAAGTTCACATCATCCATCACCTTCTGAGTTCTCTCACTGACAACTCATGTACCACAAGTTGTAGGTTAAAAGTGAAAGTTGCTCAGTTGTGTCGACTCTTTGTGACCCCGTGGACTGTAGCCCGCCAGGCTCCTCTGTCTATGGGATTCTTCCAGGCAAGAACACTGGAGTGGGTAGTCATTCCCTTCTCCAGGGGATCTTCCCGGCCCAGGGATTGAACCTGGGTCTCCTGTATTGCAGGCAGATTCTTTACTTCCTGAGCCACCAGAGAAGTCCAAGATGAAGGGCTTAAATGAGTCCAAATGATTTCTTCCAAATCAGTATTCCAATTCACTTTCTATTTCTTAATGTGAACAAAGAGCATATAGAAAATCTAAGATTTATTTAATCTGAAGTCAGAGGCTAGTGACATAAACTATATTTTTGTCCATGCTCTGAATGTGAGAAAATAAAATAGTCATAATGATTTAATAAGAACACTGAATGGGATATAAAGAATTACAGGTTTCAGTCCGAGGCAATGACTCTTAACAGCTATGTGGATATTTACGTGCAGGTTTCCATCAGTTTCTCAGTTTCCTCATCTATAGTTTACAAATTTTCTATTATCTTTAGGGCCCTTTTGGTTCTAAAGGCTTCCCAGGTGGTTCAATGATAAAGAATCCATCTGCTAATGCAGGAGATGCAGGAGACTAGAGTTTGATCTCTGGGTTCAGAAGATCCCCTGGAGAAGGAAATGGCAGTCCGCTCTAGTATTCTTGCCTGAAGAGTTCTATGGACAGAGGAGCCTGGTGGGCTACAGTCCATGTAGTCACAGAGTCAGTCAGGACTGAGCACACATGCCCCCTCCCTGGTTCTACAGAATCTGTTATTCTGTAAGCAGTCCTGATTATCATGTATTGTTCTCAATATCTTATCCACATCCCCAGAGTCTCTGAACTCAAAACAGCTAGATGCTATAATTAGAGTTAAAAGTACTATAATTAAATTTGACTGTGGAGGTAATAGTCAAATATATATAAATCAATAAAAAATGACTGACTGACTAGGTGGATGGAAGGGGTTCCTCATCTTCCACTGGACTTTCTCTCAAGATGCAAAACCTTTTGAATAGCAAAATGTAAATTCCACTTGATTATTTCAAAATGCTGAGGAGCCAAAAGAAACATTCCCTCTTAGCACTAAGCATTTATTATCAAACCTTAACTCAGATCAGATCAGATCAGATCAGTCGCTCAGTCATGTCCGACTCTTTGCGACCCCATGAATCGCAGCACGCCAGGCCTCCCTGTCCATCACCAACTCCCGGAGTTTATTCAGACTCACGTTCATCGAGTCAGCAATGCCATCCAGCCATCTCATCCTCTGTTGTCCCCTTCTCCTCCTGCCCCCAATCTCTCCCAGCATCAGAGTCTTTTCCAATGAGTCAACTCTTCGCATGAGGTGGCCAAAGTACTGGAGTTTCAGCTTCAGCATCATTCCTTCCAAAGAAATCCCAGGGCTGATCTCCTTCAGAATGGACTGGTTGGATCTCCTTGCAGTCCAAGGGACTCTCAAGAGTCTTCTCCAGCATCACAGTTCAAAAGTATCAATTCTTCAGCATTCAGCCTTCTTCACAGTCCAACTCTCACATCCATACATGACCACAGGAAAAACCATAGCCTTGACTAGACAAACCTTTGTTGGCAAAGTAATGTCTCTGCTTTTGAATATGCTATCTAGGTTGGTCATAACTTTCCTTCCAAGGAGCAAGCGTCTTTTAATTTCATGGCTGCAGTCACCATCTGTAGTGATTTTGGAGCCCAGAAAAATAAAGTCTGACAGTGCTTCCACTGTTTCCCCATCTATTTCCCATGAAGTGGTGGGACCAGATGCCATGATCTTCGTTTTCTGAATGTTGAGCTTTAAGCCCACTTTTTCACTCTCCTCTTTCACTTTCATCAAGAGGCTTTTGAGTTCCTCTTCACTTTCTGCCATAAGGGTGGTGTCATCTGCATATCTGAGGTTATTGATATTTCTCCCGGCAATCTTGATTCCAGTTTGTGTTTCATTTTAACTGAGCTAATCAATAAAATGGGCTCTTATCTTAGTCTTTTATCTCCAATTAGCTCAAGGGGCCTACCTATCTCACAAAGCATTGATCACTGATATGCTACCAGTAATGCCAAAAAGAACAGGCAGAAGAATATAACTGGTGGTGTATTGGAGCTGGTTGTTCATAGTTTCTGAAACTTGGAAAGCTGGTTTTTAGATAGCTTGAAATTGGCCATGGTCGAAGTCTTTATATGATAGAAATCTATGAACACTACCAATCAGAGGATATTTTTTAAAGAGAAAGACAGGTAATACGCTAATGCAAAGCAATTAGCTGAGCAACTAGCTGGGCTCACTCAAGACTCAGATGCTATATTTCCTAATTCTAGAATTAGGAAAGACTTGGGCTTCCCTGGTGGCTCAGAGGTTAAAGCGTCTGCCTGCAATGCAGGAGACCTGGGTTGGATCCCTGGGCCAGGAAGATCCCCTGGAGAAGGAAATGGCAACCCACTGCAGTATTCTTGCCTGGAGAACCCCCTGGGTGGAAGAGCCTGGTGGGCTACAGTCCATGGGGTCGCAAAGAGACGGACATGACTGAGCGACTTCACTTTCACTTGTACTTTCTAGGCAAAACAGACAACACAAACCAACAGAAAACAGACAGAAGATCTGATTTCTAGCCCTATATTTCCACTGATTGGCCATGATAACTAGAGTGAGTCTATGAACCTCTGTTTTGTTGACTAAAATGCAACAGAAGTGGAACAAAGATCCCGTTAGAATCTAAAAGTTAGGATTTTAAGATTCTCTATCTAGGTCATACCTACCCCAACTCCTGAGGTCTTCTTACAGGAAATGCTCCATGAAACAAAACCTGGATAACACCAAGACATTGCTCAATCTTCCCTCCATTGTGAGAGCACTACTTCAGTCTGATGCATTGGGCCAATCAACCATGCTCAAACCTGGCCAGTTTATAAATTCCCAGGATCTCTTAACTAATGAGCTGCATCCAAAAAAAAAAAAAAAAATTCCAGAAAGCCTCCTGTGCTGATTTAAGGATTTCCTTCAGATTTAAGCTAAAGGCTCAGAAAGGACTCCTGGCCATTTTGTCAAGCATCTGCTACTTCTATATCCTGTTGCCACGGTGAAGTTAAATAAGGAGCCCTCTGGCAAGCGGGCAGGAATGAAAAGTATCATGCTGCTAGAATACGATGTAGAAGAAGCACATAATACCAGAGCTAATATCCTAATACAAGATCTAAGCCACCATCCCGAGCCCAACATACAATAAATCCCTTAAAGGCAAAGACTATTATCCACAAAATCTGGTATGAGAACCATGAAAGATCTGCTACAGTGAATTCCCTGGCTTGGCAGAATTTGAGGTTAATTAATCTGAGGTTGGTATATAGGCAACAAATAACATTTAGTTAAACATTTCTCCCAGAGCAGCAAAGGACTCCTCAAAATAGCTGCTCCCTCTTGAGAAGCCAGCACAGATTTATCCCACAATGTAGGATGGCAGTGTTATCCTGCATGATTGGATCATGAAAAGATATAAATACTCTTGTTGCTCTTCCAAGTGTTCTCATTTCTGGATGCAAGGATTTGTAAATATCATCATCATTCTACTGTTTTACTCTTCAAAATAAAAATACACATAACACATTTGGGGGGAAATATTTAATTGGTAAATAGCAACAGTACAGTTTGGACATAGTCATAAAAGTGATAAGGAATATATCATCCAAGAGGACCAATTTGTCAGTATACATATTGACAGCCAAAAAAATTGTTTTAACATTCAGGCACAGAGAACAGAACTTAAAAATAGAGACAGTGGCTTAAATTTAGACTGGATTCTAGAAAATGATCATACATATCCAATCTAACTTATAGAAATAGATTTTTGAGAAATTATGGGAAAAGGCAGGGAATTATTCAATATTTAAGTCCATCTGCTGTGTTTAGGTCCAGATAAGTACCTAAACCATTGAAAACAATTTCTAAAGTTTCCTAGGAATACAGGAGTCAAAAAATCTTGGAAATCCAGTCCACAACTAAAAGTATTATCTAAATCAACAATATTCTGAATCTGAATTCTATAAGAACACCTCAGGTACAATACATCACTGAATTCAATTGTATGTCAAATTGAAATACAATCTATAGGACACAGAATCCTCAGTTTTTCCTTTTAAAATGCTCATTGATTCAACAAACTCATATTGAATTTGAATTTGGTACTGGAACTAGGGATCCAAACAAGATTAAGGCATGGCCAGTCTGTGACCTCATAGAGTAGGGCAGAAGGCACAGATCCACCAATGGTAAAGATACAGGATGCTGAGAGCTGTGATAAGAACAGCCCATCCAGATAAATACAGACTCTGGAGCTTCAAATGCCATACAAGGCAATAGCTCAGCTGGAGGCAGCAGCATCTTTTAATTAAGGACCAGACTCTGTGGTGAATTCAAATAGTGTTCTTTCTTTTAAGTGGGTGCTACCATTTCTAAAGATAACTTTTTTTCTGGCCAGAAGAAGAAGAAAAAAAAACTACAAAGCAGTGGAAGTTTAAAAAAAGCAATCCAGGTTCAACACTAAGGCTTGTGGAAAGGAGGACAGCCCTTTACATTACACAGGGTGCCAAAGTCCAGGCATCTAGGGGACCTCACATAAAAGGAGACACACCAAAGGATGCCCAGACTCAGGATATGATGGTGCTGGGGTGGGACTGGAGGGGGACGTTGTTGAAGTAGAAAGAGAGAGAAAGGGCAGCCTGAGAAGGCCTTAAAGCTCTTGAGAAGGCATTTTTAATTCAAAACTCACGTTTCATCAGAATTACATTGGAAGAAGATCATGTTTTTCACTTTAAGAATTCTTGCTTAGTTACATTCCCAGCATTTAAGCAAATACCTACTGTATTCATTTCCTAGGGTCATCATAACGAAGTACCACAAATTGGATATTCTCAACAGAAATGTATTGTCTCACAGTTCTGGAGGCCCAAAGTCCAAAATCAAGGTGCTAACAGACTTCTGAGCACTGTGAGGGCAGGATCTGCTCCAGGCCTCTCACCTTGGCTTGTAGATGACTATCTTCATATTTATATGGCATTCCCCCTGAATGGCATGTCTTTATCCAAATTTCCCCTTTTCACAAGGACAACAGTCATATTAGATTAAGGTCAATCCCAATGACCTTATTTCTAACTTGATTACCTCTGTGAAGACCCTCTCTGTAAATAAAGTCATATTCTGAAGTACTACAGTTAGGACCTCAGCATATAAATTTCCAGGAGACACAATTCAACCCATAACATCTATATTATAAAAGACATGGTCCCTGCCCACAAAGAGTTTATAAGCTAATTGAGAAGTCGGGAATGAGTCACATGAGACAATTCAAGAAAAAACATTCAGAGGATGTAATCGAATTATAAGCTCTGTGTTTTGGGCAAAAGTCTCTAGGGTAGTGGTTCCTAAACATACATGAGCATTGGCGCCTTCATAATTATTGCCACATCTCCGTAGCACTATTTACTTGGTGCTTTTTAATTTCTACTCTTTTTACCTAAGTAAGTGTATCATAGTCCATTAATGAAAAAGCAGTATCCTTGCTAAAAATAGCAAGGCAAACTTAAAAGTAAACACACCATTATTAAAATTTTTAAAACGGTCCATAAACTATATGAAATCCTCTCACCTTATTTGTTAACACAGCAGTAAAGGCTGGTACACTGGAGAGAGCTCTTTAAATTGGGAAATCATAAGACAATTTTAATCAAATTTGTTACCATCAATCTAACCTTGGATAAGCAACTTAACCTATTGTGTTTCCTCATCTAATTTCCACCATCAGGTGGCACAGTTAAAATTAAGTGGTTGGTTGCCATAACAATTATAGGAAACGTGCCCAAAAGAACTCTCTAAATATAAAAGCACTCAGCGCCAAAGAATTGATGCTTTTGAACTGTGGTGTTGAAGACTCTTGAGAGACCCTTGGACTGCAAGGAGATCCAACCAGTCCATTCTGAAGGAGATCAGCCCTGGGTGTTCTTTGGAAGGAATGATGCTAAAGCTGAAACTCTAGTACTCTGGCCACGTCATGCGAAGAGTTGACTCACTGGAAAAGACTCTGATGCTGGGAGGGATTGGGGGCAGGAGGAGAAGGGGATGACAGAGGATGAGATGGCTGGATGGCATCACCGACTCGATGGACATGAGTCTGAGTGAACTCCGGGAGTTGGTGATGGACAGGGAGGCCTGGCGTGCTGCGATTCATGGGGTCGCAAAGAGTCGGACACAACGGAGCGACTGAACTAAACTAAACTAAACTAAACTAAACATAGTATCATGGATAAACTGGAAGGGAGACTGAAACCTTAGCCTTAATTCTGCCTCCTTTTTCACTCTAATTTGGAGCTCTCCCTTAATCCTTTGAGGTTTACCATCACTACACTGACTGCCCACACCACCCCTCGCTTCTCTCACCTGTCAGTTCATGCTGGTCTCTATAGGAACACTGAGGCCGTTCAGCAACAGGTGGCCACATTTTAGTCTCCCTGTGCTTTATGCCTTGAGAACAGCAGAGGCAGACCTGCCTCAGCTTTTGGTCTGTTGTTGGCCATGATCACTGCTCTACACTTCACCTCTGCACCCAGCTGTATTCACCAGTGTTGTCAAAAGTACCAAGAACACGGTCCCCTGATTCTCTCTTCTTTTCTGCTTTTGAGTGAAATGCTTTGCTTTTCCACAAATAGTTCAGAGCCTGATGCCACATGCATATTTTCTTCAAAAGTGGCTCTCTCCAGGGGACTGGAGCAGAGCTGTCAATCAGCTTGGCTTAGAAGCAAGAGATCAGAGGAAGGCATTTTCCCCAACAGTACCATTTTCCATCCCACTTTACCTGGTTCCAGTCAGTTCAATTTCACCTCTGACCCTCAGCATAAAACCACGTCTATAACATCTCTGTAACCTTCAGTCTTATAACATCACAATTTGCAACTTGAAAATCAAATCTCAAAGTGTCTTCTCCCCCTCAAAGCTATGGTTTTTCCAGTAGTCATATATGGATGTGACAGTTGGACCATAAAGAAAACTGAGCACCAAAGAATTGATGCTTTTGAACTGCCATGTTGGAGAAGATTCTTGAGAGTCCCTTGGACTGAAAGAGATGCAACTAGTCCATCCTAAAGGAAATCAGTCTTGAATATTCATTGGAAGAACTTATGCTGAAGCTGAAACTCCAATATTTTGGCCAAGTGATGCGAAGAACTGACTCATTGGAAAAGACCATGATGCTGGGAAATGACTGAAGGCAGGAAGAGAAGGGTATGACAGAGAAGGAAATGGTTGGATTGCATCATCGACTCAATGGACATGAGTTTGAGCAAGCTCCGGGAGTTGGTGATAGACAGGGAAGCCTGGCATGCTGCAGTCCATGAGGTCACAAAGAGTCGGACATGACTGAGTGACTGAACTGAACTGAACTGAACTGAACATAAATTTTATAACTGGGTATTCAATGAGCTATATTACATTGAGCAAGCAAGACTCATTGGGTGCAACTTAGCTCTATTCTTATACCCTGCTGCTTGTCCTCATCTGCTCTGGGGGACTAGTTCTTTGCCCACCACTGAATGGAATGAGAACAGGCCCCTTCATTTTTCTGGTCATTCTGAGATAATGAAAAGTTCTTTGGTCACATCCAGTCACAAGAGTATTCACTTCTGCAAAGAAAATGTCTAGTCCTGTGTCAGAGGCAAAAGTTCTAGCTTCAGTTAATGACCTCTTCTCTCTTCACATAAGCCTGCTTCAGGCAGAAAACCTTCAGAGAGAAAAGGAAGCCTAGCTAGATTCCACCATGTGGATTGTTTCCCACCAGTTTCTGATTCTCAGTGTAACAGTAAGGTGGAAAGAAGAGAGGACAGGAGGGAAAGGAGGTCTGATTGAGCTGGTATGGCCACAACCTGGTGCTTGTACTCAGCAAACTTGGAGTAGCTCTCTCTCAAGGGGACCTCCCTGGGTTCTGAAAAGATACCCTGTTTCTGAAGATGTGTGTGAAAGTCCCCCAATCATGTCTGACTCTTTGTGACCCCATGGATTGTACAGGCAATAGAATTCTCCAGGCCAGAATACTGGAGTGGGTAGCCGTTCCCTTCTCCGGGGTATCTTCCCAACCCAGGGATCAAACCCAGGTCTTCCGCTTTGCAGGTGGATTCTTTACCATCTGAGCCACCAGGGAAACCTAAGATTCTCACCTGCAGTTTCCTTGATGTGGTCACTAACAGTCCTCTTTCCCCCAATGCTGGGACTCCATGAACACACTTGGCCTCTTCTTTGGTCCCATTCTTTTGGGTGGCCCCTGGGAGACAGCAGCTTTCCATCTAGTTCTTTGAGCAGGTGTGACAATGACCCCACACTAGCCCTGTTGGGCAGACTCCACTCCTGATTCATAAGAAACATGCATTCTTGTGCCAACAACTCAGGCCATGCAGGCCATTGCCAGCAAGCCCTCCTCACTCAGAGGTCCAGCACAGGTTTTTACCTGTAGAGCCCTCAGGAGAGGACCAGACACCAGTCCACTGTGTCCCTCTCACTGCAGAGGACACTTGTGAGCCTCTTAGAGCAGTTGCTCTGAGATCCCTCTCAATTGATATCCGGTGGAAAGAAGCACATTACCTGTCAGAGAGAAGGAACAGGTTCCCCAGTGCATGGACAATGCTCCTAGAAAAAACCGTTCCTCAAATTAACAACTCTGAACACCTGGGTGGCCAGGTAAGGGTCACAAGAATGATTCTGGATCACCTGCTTCCCAGGTGCTGTTTGGGTGGTCAAGCATTTCACTTTGGAATGTGGATGTGGCCATACACATAGATACAAAACTAGTTCTGTATTAAGATCCTTGCACACAATGAGGCTATTCATCAACTGAAGTACAATTGCAATCATCACATTTCCTACATACAGTGTTCAGTTTTATTTTTTAACTCAACAAATACTTTATCCAAAAGTAATGGGATATACTTGGCAGTACAGCCAGCAAATGGAAACAGAAAAAATGTGTTCTTTGCCTGGCTCAAATATGCAGTCTCATCATTATCAACATCATTACATTTGATACTTCTTATACTCTTATTAAACCAAGTCCTGTGCATAGCACCTTATACGTATGCAGAAAAATTCTACTGGGGATTTTATTATTTCCTATGAGATTGCTACTGTTATCAGAGAGGGTATGTAACCTGTTCATTACACAGGAAGCAAATGGCAAAGCAGAGATTTAAACACAGGTCTATCCAACTTCATAGCCTAAACACTTGATCTCTAGTGTCTATTATGTAAGTTGGGAGGTTTATGAAAAAAGATAATAGAGCATAAGCTACAAAGTCAGAAAAATTTCAACTCCTCTTTATTCTAATTGAAAACAGCTTGAAAAGGTTAATTAAGTTATTGGTCTATTACTTTGGCTATAAAATGAAAATACTAATAACTGCCTCAACTAGACATCTGCTGCACTGCAGAGCATCCATCTCTCGCCCCATTCTCAGCAGTGCAGCTTTTGCAGCACAATCCCACCCCTACCTCCAGGTGGAACCTGGGTGGTTTGGAGGATAATTTCCATATGCCAGTCTCCTGGCCACAGTTATTTGTTCAGGGAAGGGCTAGATTTGTTTGGCTTTTCTTAATCATGCTGCTGATCCCATCACTTCATGGCAAACAGAAGGGGAAACAGTGGAAACAGTGACAGACTTTATTTTGGGGGGCTCCAAAATCACTGCAGATGATGACTGCAGCCATGAAATTAAAAGATGTTTGCTCCTTGGAAGAAAAGTTATGACCAACTTAGACAGCATATTAAAAAGCAGAGACATTACTTTGTCAACAAAGGTCTGTCTAGTCAAAGCTATGGTTTTTCCAGTAGTCACGTATGGTTGTGAGAGTTGGACTATAAAGAAAGCCGACCACTGAAGAATTGATGCTCTTGAACTATGGTCTTGGAGAAGACTCTTGAGAGTTCCTTGGACTATAAGGAGATCAAACCAGTCCATCCTAAAGGAAATCAGTCCTGAATATTCATTGGAAGGAGTGATGCTGAAGCTGAAACTCCAATACTTTGCCACCTGATGCAAAAAACTGACTCATTTGAAAAGACCCTGATGCTGGGAAAGATTGAAGGCAGGAGGAGAAAGGGAAGACAGAGGATGAGATGGTTGGATGGCATCAAACAACTTGATGGACATGAGTTTGAGTAAGCTCTGGGAGTTGGTGATGGACAGGGAAGCCTGGCATGCTACAGTCCATGGAGTTGCAGAGTTGGACACAACTGAGCGACTGAACTGAACTGAACTAATGACTGTAACTTTCAAAATAAATTTCAATAGGTGAATAATATATTTTAATGATTCCCAATGACAAAAAGAAAAACAGTACTTCACTACCACTTTGGGCTTTCCCAGTTGTTCAGCAGTAAAGAATCTGCCTGCTGTGTAGGAGACACAGGAGACACGGATATCACCTGGAGGAAAAAATGGCAACCTGCTCCAGTATTCTTGCCTGGAAAATCCCATGAATAGAGGAGTTTGGGGAGCTACAGGCCATGGGGTCACAAAGAGACACAACTGAGCATGACGAGTGAGTGAGTATCAACTTCACTTCAGTACTAGCATTCAGTTTTCTTAAATAAGTAACAAGGTTTCCTTACATTTGAATTAAACTTATGTGGGATGAGGAATTCCAGGGTTCTATACGTAAGGATGATAATATGGCTGCTTATCTTAGCGATATTGCCATAGTTTCAAAGACTAACAAGTAATAATAATAATTTCTAGAAGAAATTTTGTTGTTTTCATAGCACTCCATTCAGGCAAGTGAATTATGTGATGCACTAGAAAAGTCTAAGTTAGTTGACATATGCTGACTGTAACCCTGCTCAAATCAGCATTTGCAGTGGGTCGCGTGCATAGCAAAATTCACCTTGTTTATCCCCTTGAAATGGCTCAGGAATGACAGATTTTGGCAGTTAAAGTGAACAAAGAAAAAAATGGCTGTTACACAGCCCCAAAGTAAGAATTTAACCTCCTTCAGATGTTCACTGAATTCTTAAGGCTTTCCCTTTTCACATGAAATGTTTCATCATATCAAAAATATGCCACAGGACTTACACTTACAGAAAAACCTATTTATTTGGATGCTTTAAAAAGATACATATTAAATACTTAGAACCCTATTAGTTAATGTAAATTTTCAGTTGGAAATTTCAAGATTTTTTTAGGTTAGTCTTTCAGTAACATATCTGCTTCTATATTACAGCTTAATGATGTAACTATAGTCTAAAAAATTGTTCTTCTTTTTGTAGAGTAAAAAGATGATCATTCCTTGATCTGTCAATAATCACATAATAGCACTTTTTCATACCAGAAGTATAATAGTTATATAATGAAAATACAAGTATATATTTCTGAATATCAAAAACAGTACAGACATTCTTCATGTCAAACTCACAGTTTTCAGAAAAATATCCAAGTTTGCTCAGAGTGGAAGATGCATGTTTTGAAAACATGGCCAAAAAAGTGAGTGTTTGAAGCAGTAGAGTTCAGGGAGTAAATTTATTTGTATTTAAACATACAGTGCTTTCCATATTAAAGATGGAATCCATGGGTAAGGAAACAGCAATCTAAAGGCCAATATATTGTATATAATTGGGAAAAAACTAGAATGACAGCACTATATTATCTTAAATATAGATATTTTAAAATTTTTTTCAGACGCCTGCTACACAGTCAACTCCTAACATTGTTGAGCAAACAAATGAATGGATGAATACCAAAAATAATCTTTTGAATAAAATCATTAAGAGAAAACTACACAGATGGCCAACTGGCACATGAAAAGATGGTAAACATCGCTAATTATCAGAGAAATGTACATCAAAACCACAGGGAGATGTCACCTCACACCTGTCAGAACTACCATCAAAAAAACAAAAATGCTGGTGAGGATGCAGAGAAAAAGGAACCCTCCTACACTATTGGTAGGAATGTAAATTGGTCCAGCCACCAGGGAAAACACTATGGTGGTTCCTCAAAAAACTAAAAATAGAACTACCCTGTGATCCAGCAGTTCCACTCCTGAGTATATACACACTAATTTTAAAAGATATATGCTCCTCAATGTTCATAGCAGCATGTTCTACAATAGTCATGAACAAATACTCTTAAGTGTATTTGATAGCTACTCTGGAAACTAAATACCTAATGCATAAATTATTCTACTTGATTGAATTTCAGATTAAACTGCAGTTTTTCTAACACCTTGGAAATCATGCTGGTTTAGAACTTACATAATACTCAAATTAATATACTGCATTATTTAACAGTCATGTTTTAGGTGCTTTGTATAATCCCCAGAGCTCAAGCTCAAAAGAATGGATTTTGTTTTCTGTAAGAAGAAGTAACCCAGTATGTCACTTTAATCTGAAAATCCCTTCTTCTGGACTCAGTGGCTAAATTCGTGCTGCTGCTTTAAACTACCAAGAAAATGGTTTCACTATTATTAACAATAGCCAGCATAAGGATGATAGTTTACAATCAGTAAGCTCTTACAAAGAGCCCAGGCACTTTGGTAAGAATATTATATGCATTATCTCATTTAATTCTCATAATACTGGTATTCTTCTTCATCCTCTTTTTTTTTTTAAAAAAAGATGAGGAACCTGAGATTTAAAAACATTATACAATTCTCCCAAGCTAGTAAGTAGAGTTGAATTTACTAGTCTGTCTGACTGCAGAGCCTGAACTCTAACCACTGATAACCTCAGAATTTCTCAAAGTGTGCTGCATGTGACAATCCTGGGTGCGCAGCCCACAGACAAAAGTTACTTATTAACAGTTAATGCATGTTAGAAAGAAAAACAGCGATCACAACAAATCTCTCCCAGACCCTGTGGCTTAGAACAACAAGGTCAGGGTAGAAAACCAGTTCATTTTCTTTAATCAGACGGTTTAAGGAAAAGGATAAATAGTACAAATGGTAATCCAACACTGTGAAAATCAAGAAAGTAATAATTAACTAAAGGTTGAAAAACACTGGACTATATTTTTCAACACACAAGAAGAAAAATGAAGACTGGTTCACAGGACACTTAAGCCCCAGTCTTGACTGCACCCAACTACCAGCATGGTTTCACCATTCTGGACCTTAGTTTTTCTTATCTATAAAACATGAGCTTAAACTTTGGGATCTTAGAGCTCAAAAATGCATGATCCTAATGCCTTGGATCATTATTGCAATTTTATTGCAAGAGAAGACTCTTGAGAGTCCCTTGGACTGCAAGGAGATCAAATCAGTCAATCCAAATCAACCCTGAATATTCATTTGAAGGACTGATGCTGAAGCTGAAGCTCCAATACTTTGGCCACCTGATGCGAAAAGCCAACTCACTGGCAAAGACCCCCATGTTGGGAAAGATTGAGGACAAGAGAAGGGGGTGACAGAGGATGAGACAGTTGGATGGCATCACTGACTCAACAGACATGAGTTTAAGCAAACTCCAAGATATAGTGAAGGACAGGAAAGCCTGGCGTGCTGCAGTTCATGGGGTCACAGAGAGTCGGACACAATTTAGTAACTGAACAACAGTCTTTAGAGATACAGTCAACATAGATGCTGAGAGGTATACTCAAACAATATTGGTAAATTATCTTTTTGTTACTGATCCATGATAAGAGAATAAGCTGATCCAGAATGTGAAATACCTACATTAGTAAGCCCATTATTTAGTTTAGATGATTTTTTACAGCAAGATCTTCTCAATGAAGGAAGCTTCCACATTGATTTACATTCTATAGAAAGTTTCTTACTGAGTCACAGATCAGTAACAAACAGTTCAGCCCATGTACCTGAAGTGGCCTGCACATGAGAAATGGCAAATAAAACTTCTTGAAGTGTTTTTCTTTTGAAGAATCCAAAAAACAAGCACAAGATAAAAGGTTAAGGGGAATTTAATAGTGAGCCTGAAACAAATTTAATATTTTCTGCCCCTCTATAAAAAGCGTCCATTTGATTTTTCATGGAAAGCTGTTCGTGCTGATTGCCCAAGAGTTCTTACACAATAAAAGCATTTGGCTTTTTTTATCTGGAGAGTTTAGATGGAGGCAATGAGTAGCAGTATTAAATTTGTGAGGGGTCAATTCTAATTTTGGAGACAAACAAATTATAAATCTAGTGATTTCTGGAAGCTATCTGCAAAGTATTAATGGCTATAATTTGGAGATTCAGGGCTATAGGTACACTGTGATCATCTCTGGAAATCTTGGGTGTACATGAGATTTTCTGGAGGGAGAAAATATAATTAGCTTCTGTTTTAAAAACAATGTTCACAGTCAAAGTTTCCCCAGATAGTGTTTTGACATTTTCAACATTTTTTCTTTGTACTCCCAATAGGATCTCTACATTGCCCACACTGTCTAAAGATTCTTATTTCTGATCCAGAAGGACATGTTTTCCCTTCAGATTAGTAGTGCTAAAAGTCATTCAGAGCAAACTGAACAGTGCAAAACATTAGCAATTAGCTAAACAAAAACAAATCATACTTCCTACCTACTTCTAGGTAGGAAGAAAATGTAAGCCAAGAGAAACAACAATCAAAACGCACACTGTGCCAATAAGCCACACCTCACCAGCCCTATATTCCACCCAAATCCTTCCCCTGTGGGACTTATTTCTATAGAGACCATCTCTCAGTTCCACAAATAAAACTAGATGTTGCTAGGAAACAATCCGGCTTCTCAGGACACAGCTGAAAAGGAGTGGCTGCTTCCTACTAAGAGGTACAGAAACCTGAAGCTGTTCCTGCTGTATGTGCGTTTATGAAACTTATTTCACAGAGCCCAAGAGAGAACATGTTATGCATATTCCTTTAGTCATGACAGCCTTAAATTCAGGACAGCACTAAGGCAGACGCCAACATTCTTTTCCCATCCTAGCCCTGCACTCATTCTTTACTTTCAGGTCTTCTCTAAATTCATCATCTACCCTATCTCCCTTTAACAGGGGCCAAGAAAACTGTTTTGCATATTTCAAAATTTCTAAATACTCATTTGGAAGATTTTCCCCATCATGTCATTGATTTTATTAAACTTTTGAAAATTTCCACATGGGTTGGAGTTGCTACTTTGAAAATTTTATGTCAAATTTTGTTACTTCTCGTGAAAACAACCGAGTGGTTTTTACCTATATTAAAGCAGCCCAAACCATCTCTGAAGCAGTAACTACAGAGGTAGCCCACTCACTTTTCATCCTACCTTTGACAGTGGTTGTGTTCCTCTTTTTTCCTTTCTCATCTTAATAGCCATCCCAGCAGCTCAGTTAGGAATGACTGCTGGTACAAGAAAGGCTCACTACTGATGACTTAAACACGGGTGAAGATTTTTTCCTTTGGAGTGCCAGTCCAAGCTCTTTCTTTCTTCTCTGTAATCCTTGGCTCTTAATCTTCCTGACTGATAACTTATAATGGTTACATGTATATAACAAGTCAAGCGTCACATCCTTTCACCAGAGTCACAAGCACAAGAGAAAGTGGGGGTTAAAGACTCTCTTCATGAGGCTTTGGCTTTTCCTTGGAAAAGGAAGTTGCCCCAAAGTCTTCCCTTTACACATCACTGGCCAGAACTGGGTCATATGTGCACTCCTAGACTACTCACTACTTGGACTGCCACATTAGTTTAGACCCTTCTTAAGTCTAGAGAGGGCCTACTTGCCCTGAAAGCAAGGGCTTGCTGCCCACCTCCTAAACCCATAATGAAGCAGGAATCAGGAAATGGCTGTCAGTTAAAAATCACAGAGCTGCCATCCCTCCCTTACCACATGGGATGGCCAAGTTGTCACAGAAGTAAGGCTGTCTCTAGTCTAGAAGTCAAAATAATCCATCCAGAATGAGATGAACAAGCCCCAGGAGAGAAAGGGCTATCTCTCCTTAAATCAAGGCCTCTTACTCTCACTTTGAGGTCCCAGATAAGTCAATCTATCTTTTAAACACAGCTGTGGTTCTTCAACTATATAAATGACCCATGCTTAATATTTCAGAAGTTAGTACCTGGGCCTTTTAAAGTCATTTATTGTGGAAGACCTGTTAAAAACCAACAGTGTGTCTGAAAATACCACATATCTTATTCTACCTCATGATACTTCTATTCCTGAATGCTTGTCTCTGTGTTCATCCATCCTTTTAAGAGGTCTGAGGGCACTAACTCCTCACCCCTCTTCCGTGCTAGGGATCTAAAACTATTTGAAAATATACTAAGGAGACAAACATATGGGACTCAAACTACCACTTACTATTTATTCAGAGTTCTCTGGAAATGGCTAGATGGGGAAATTAAGTGGAACCTCTTATCACCCATCCTAAATCAAAAGTAGGGGAGAAACTTCTGCTCCAGGCTATATGGTAGTAATTAGTTCCAGGCTTGTCTTCCTAATGAAATGACTGTAAAACTAGTAAGCAGTTATTTTATGACATTGCACAATAGACTAAAATCCCAGAGAGAAGGGAAACTTATAAGGTGACTCCATGACCATCCTGATCTTATCCGGGGAACAATTTCCTGAGTGCAGCACAGGGAGCTAGAGTTCATGACAGTTCTAATGAGCTAAGGAGGCAGCAATCAGAGTTTGGGTCAACTAAAGTGGCTAGAATCTGCAGGCAAGGCACTGGAAAGAGTGAGGAGGGAATAAAGGGGATCCCCCACAAGCCTTTGGCTGTGGTCTGGGCTGCATACGTGCAGGGTGAGACTACCAAGGCTTTCCAGAGAATAGCTGCTCCAGGGCTGAGAGTGCAATGGAGTTAAAGTAGTCAAGCAGTTCTGGAGAACACTGGAATTACAGACCAGCCAGAGAGAATGGTTAACGTTCCAGGCATCTGGCTAAGACATCAGAAATGGCATTACTTACGAATAAGCACAAAGTCCTAGAGTAAAGCCCACAAAAAACCTACTCTAACAAAACCCCAAATCAAGTCCTAACAAAATCCATAAAGGAGACTAAACCTGAAGACTGAATCTCATTAAGTTAGAAGAGCTGGATAACTATATTAGGCTTTCCACAGATACATTCTAACCAAGTGTTAAATCATAGCTAGTAAGTTCAGGGAAATAAATCATCCAACCAGAATAAAAATAAACATTAAAATTAAAAGTATGCCACAGAACTCAGAATTTCTACAATACAGAATCCTCAATGTCCACTGTAAAGTGAAAAAATGCAAAGAAACAGGAAAATGGGACTCACAGTCAACAGAAAAACAGACAATAAAAAGAGACCCTTAGATAAGCCCTCCTCTAAGATTAGATATAGCAGACAATTTAAAGCAGATACATTCAAATCAATTCAAATAACCGAAAAAAGATATGGCCTGACAGAGTTAAGATATATCAGACTCTCATAAGATAAATTAAAACTATAAAAAGGGAAATGCATAGTCTATCAAGAAAAATAAATGACCCAATCAAAAAATGGGCCAAAGAACTAAATAGACATTTCTCCAAAGAAGACATAAAGATGGCTAACAAACACATGAAAAGATGCTCAACATCACTCATTATCAGAGAAATGCAAATCAAAACCACTATGAGGTACCATTTCACACCAGTCAGAATGGCTGCAATCCAAAAGTCTACAAGTAATAAATGCTGGAGAGGGTGTGGAGAAAAGGGAACCCTCTTACACTGTTGGTGGGAATGCAAACTAGTGCAGCCACTATGGAGAACAGTGTGGAGATTCCTTAAAAAACTGGAAATAGACATGCCTTATGATCCAGCAATCCCACTGCTGGGCATACACACTGAGAAAACCAGAAGGGAAAGAGACACGAGTACCCCAATGTTCATCGCAGCACTGTTTATAATAGCCAGGACATGGAAGCAACCTAGATGTCCATCAGCAGATGAATGGATAAGAAAGCAGTGGTACATATACACAATGGAGTATTATTCAGCCATTAAAAAGAATACATTTGAATCAGTTCTAATGAGGTGGATGAAACTGGAGCCTATTATACAGAGTGAAGTAAGCCAGAAAGAAAAACACCAATACAGTATACTAACGCATATATATGGAATTTAGAAAGATGGTAACAGTAACCCTGTGTACGAGACAGCAAAAGAGACACTGATGTATAGAACAGTCTTATGGACTCTGTGGGAGAGGGAGAGGGTGGGAAGATTTGGGAGAATGGCATTGAAACATGTAAATATCATGTATGAAATGAGATGCCAGTCCAGGTTCGATGCACGATACTGGATGCTTGGGGCTGGTGCACTGGGACGACCCAGAGGGATGGAATGGGGAGGGAGGAGGGAGGAGGGTTCAGGATGGGGAACACATGTATACCTGTGGCGGATTCATTTTGATATTTGGCAAATCTAATACAGTTATGTAAAGTTTAAAAATAAAATAAAATTAAAAAAAAAAAAAAAAAGAAAAGTCAAATAACTGAAATTTTTAAATCCACTGAACAGGCCTAACAGGAGAATGAAGAAAAACAAAAAGAAAAGTAGGCAAACTAGGTTGAATTCTAATACTAAAGAGATTAAAGCAAAATTAACCAGAGCCTCAGAACCTTAAAGAACAACATGTAACATATGTGTAACTGAAGTCTCAGAAAAAGAAGTTCTCAGAAAAAAGAAAAAAATATCCAAAGAATTCATGACCAAACTTTTCACAATTTTCATTAAAAATATTTACTTAAAAAGTTTAAAGAATCCCAACCAATATAGATAAAAAGAAAATCACACCTAGGTACATTATAGACAAACTGTTGAAAACCAAGATAAAGAAAAAAATATTGAAAGTAGCCAAAGGGAAAAAAAGAGACACAATACATACAGGCAATCAAAAATATCATGAGGATATGTGAGAAAGACACAGAGAAAACTTGAAATTAACTAAAGAAGAACAGCACTTTTCAAGAGATATATTTGCCAAAATATTTTCCTAGCTATATCCTTGGGCTAATTCTCGATTTAGACCTCTGATCTATACTCTAGAAAGTGAAATAAATACAAGAACACCAAGATTTTGTGACTTGGGAATAAGATAAACTTGGCCTTCCTTTCCTTATTTCCTTCTCAGTTAAATATAGATAAAGAACTAAAACAAGAGGGATGCAGAAACAGAAAGACGGTGGGGGAAAAACTATAAAGTAATATAGTTTATATTATAATACAGTAATAGGAATCATTGTCTTAAGTGATTCTAGCATCTTACAGATTAAAGTGTTTTTGTTGTGTACACTGTCTTAAGTGATTCTAGCATCTTACAGATTAAATTGTTGTGGTTTAGTCGCTAAGTCATCTCCATTTCTTTTGCAACCCCATGGACTGCAGCCATCAGGCTCTTCTGTCCATGGGATTTCCCAGGCAAGAATACTGGAGTGGGTTGCCTTTCCTTCTCCAGAAGATCATCCTGACCCAGGGATCAAACCCACTTCTCCTGCTTTGGCAAGCAGACTCTTTACCACTAAGCCACCAGGGGAGCCCACAAATTAAGATATTCACAAAAAAAAAAAAAAAAAAGATATTCACACACAAAAAAGGAATCACCCTATGCAAGAAAATAAAATTGTATCCCAAAATATGACACATAAAAAAATCATCTAAGAAAACACAATATGCTATTTGTAGCTTAATGTTAAGCATTACAAAATCTTAAGTGAGGGAAAAAAAAGGAAAAAATATGAGAAAAGTGAAAAGAAAAATGTTTCATAAAATCCAAAAGGGCAAAAATTACATCAAAACCACAAGAGTTACCTCTAAAGTCACATCAAAACTGCAATATTCTTTTGTGAACAGAATAGATATTAGATATAAACATATAATTTTAAAATCATGTATCTCCCTCACTATAAACATATATTTAAACACACCAGGGGAAAATGCTGAACTCTGAAGACTTTTCCTCCCCTTTTTCTTTTTGTCATAAGAGGAAATAGAAAAATTAAAATTCATTGAATTTTTGTTTCAATTTCTTGCTATCTAGCATGATTCAGCATTAAAATTTCCATAAGTAAATATAAATCAATTTTATTTTAGTCAATATAAAATTGTCCAGAGAAACAAAGTGCCATCAAGGGTATTACTTTGCCTCAACTAGGGTTTCTCAACAGTGTGCTGACATGTGAGGATAGATAATTCTTTGTTGTGAGGGGGTGTCCTCTGCATTGTAGGCTGTTTGGCAGCATCACTGATCTCCCATTTCCCCTATCCAGTTCTGCCAAACAAAAACATCGCCAAACACTGCCAAATGTCCCGTAGAGGAAGTAGGCAAATTGCCCCTGGTAGAGAAGCAGTGCATAAACTAGTTTTCCCACCCTACTGCCACTCTGTTCACACACACACACACACACATAAAGTGCTTGGCTTATAATCTACATTGAAAGGAACAATGTCTTCTGATAAGACATCTGTTGTTAATTTTTTTTTTTTTTAAAGAACTCCCTTCATGCAGCGATAAAGCTCTCCAACTTTGGGGAATGTTAAGATTTTCTTACTAGATTTGATTTAGATTTCTTTATGACTGGTTAGTAGGTTTTACTTCTGCTTTCAACTCAAGTAACAGATATTCTATTTTCTGGGACATGGTAATTCATCATGAACTCACCTATAAAAAGAGATGCAAATCAGCTAAACAGGGTTGGGACACTTTCATTAAAACAAATAGCAACCTATTTCTAAGTCATTTGTTAGAAGACTATGACACTTTCTTTACCTAATTGATCTAAGATACATCAAGGAATTTTGAAATAAAAAGATACTTTAGACTGCAAGTTATTCTTAATGTAATTCAACCTTCTGAAAATACAGAACATTTTTTATATCAGTTATCTAAATCTGAACATCTTTTCCATTGGTTTAAAAATACTTGTAAATGTTTATAGCCACCTCTTTCCAAAATGCAGCTAATGATCAAGGGTAAAGTGAAGTTTTAAAAAGAAAATACTGCAGGTTCTGATGTTTAATTAGGGGAGAAATTAAACACAGAATTCATATCAGCAAAGGTATTTATAACTGTTGTTTCCCCTACCCCAATGAAGAAGAAAAAAATTCCCAGGATATGGCTGTTTTAATTTATGTATGTGAATTTCTTCCCAGGAGAAAACATAGAATAGTATAATGTCAGAGCAAAATGTATGCGCTAAGTCACAAGCAAGTCCAGTTCATTTGACTTACCTATGTGATATAGTCCTATCCAATCACTGGGATCCACCTCCTCTTTAATGTCCCAGAAGATGATGAGGTTCTGGGCTTGCCCCAGAGTGTACTCATACATGCTGGCCGTCAAGCTGGAGCGGCTCTCAGAGGTCACCAGATCTGTGTCACTGTTGGCCCGCTGTAGGGTCATATTCTCTGTCATGGAGCTCTGGGCAGCCAGGCTCTGGAGGTTCTCTGGACTCAGGGTGTACCGCATCTGGGGATTTCGACGCCTTACAAAAAGCAGGTGCTCCCGGGCTGAGCTAGCCATCCCGTCTGCCTCTCTGAAGTTGACTTCCTACAAAGCTGTAGAGACAAACACATACAAAGCATTAGCATTACAATGCAAGGAATTACATTTAAGCTTCCCAGACAATGACTTTATGAGTGTTTGTTAAAGCCTAACCCACGCAATAATCTGCTGTCAAAATAAAACCTACTACTCTACTGTCAACTGATGATGTCAGAAACAACTTCCATAGGCTGAGGTCACATGATGGCAAAGGTCATCAAACACCTGTGGCCTCAATTTCATTACTGGGCACAGTGTCCTCATAGCAATTAAGAAGGGGCTTTCCCTACCATCACTTTTATGTCTATCCTTCCTCCTTCAGAAATAGCATCATCCTCTCCTTCACCCAACTCACATATTTATTTGTTGATGCAATTAAATTTTAAAATAGCAAGACAGAAAATTTTGACCCATGTTAAACAGAGTTGAAATACACCAGTGAGGACAAGTTCATGTGCTCAATTTCCTTCTCATAGGAATAAAACCCACCAAATCCTTCTTCAGGAACTTGCCCAAATGTTACCTCCTCACTTACATATAGTTGACCATTCCATTTAAAACTGCAACATCCAAGCATTTCCCACCCCTGCTTCCTTGCTTTACTTTTCTCAAAAGCAATTACCATGATCTGCTGTACCACAGAGCACCATGCACTTATTTGGTTCTTGTGTATTTTCCCCCACAAGAAGGTAAGCTTGGGGAAAGAACAGTCTGCTCAATAAAAGGTGATTGGAAAAACGGGGCAACCATGTGAAAAGAATGCAACTGGACCACTACCTTGCACCATACACAAAAAACCAACTAAAAATGGATTAAAAACTTGAAGACCTGAAACCATAAAACTCCTAGAAGAAAACACAGACCAAAATTTCTTTGACTTAAATCGTTGCAATATTTTTTTTTTTTTTTGGTCTGTTTCCTAAGGCAAAGGAAACAAAAGCAAAAGTAAATAAATGGTATCTAACTAAACTTAAAAGTTTTGGCATGGTAAAGGAAATTACTGATGAAACAAAAGGACAACCTACTGAATGGAAGAAAATATTTGTAAATGATATGACTGATAAGGAGCTAAACATGAGGAGATGATATATACTGATAAGGAGCTAAATAATCTGATAAGGAGCCAAAATATACAAAGAGCTCATGCAACTCAATATCAAAAAAAAAAACACAACCCAATTAAAATATAGGCAGAAGATCTGAATAGACATTTTTCCAAAGAACACATACAGATGGCAAACAGGCACAAGAAAAAATGCTCAAAATTACTAATCATCAGGGAAATGCAATTCAAAACCACAATGAGATATCCCCCTCATACCTGTCAGAATGGCTACCATCAAAAGCCAAACAAATAACAAATGTTGGCTACGACATGGAGAAAAGGAAACTCTCCTGCACTGTTGGAGGCAATGTAAATCAGTACAGCCATTATGGAAAACCATATGGAGATTTTTCAAAATATTAAAAATAGAACTACCATATGATATAGCAAGGAGATCAAATCAGTCAATCTTAAGGGAGATCAACCCTGAATATTCACTGGAAGGACTGATGCCGAAGCTAAAGCTCCAGTATTTTGGTCATCTAATGTGAACAGACAACTCATTGGAAAAGTCCCTGATGCTGGGAAAGATTGAGGGCACAAGGAGAACAGGGCATCAAAGGATGAGATGGCTGGACAGCATCACCGATGCAATGAACATGAACCTGGGCAAATTAGGGGAGATGTTGAGGGACAGGGCGGCCTGGCTTGCTGCGGTCCATGGGGTCACCAAGACTTGAACATGACTGGGCAACTGAACAAGAACAACAACAACAGTGATACAGCAATTCCACTTCTGGGTATACATCCAAAAGAAATGAAAACAGGATCTCAAAGAGACATCTACACTCCCCCCTGTTCACTGCTGTGTTATGTGAAATAGCCAAAATATGTAGACAACCTAAGTGTCATTTAATGAATAAATGGATAAAGAAGATGCAATATTGATGTATGTATGCAATACATACATTGGAATATTATCCATTTGTGAGAAAGAAGAAAATCCTGCTGTTTGGAATAACATAGCTGAACACTGAAGCATCATGCTAAGTGAAATAAGTCAGAGAAAGAAATTATCTCACTTATATGTGGAATCTAATTTAAAAAGAAAAGTCAAACAGCTAGAAACAAACCAAAAGAGTGGTAACCATGGGCTGCAAGATGGGAATAATGGGGAGGTTGGTAAAGGCTACAAACTCTCAATTTTCAGATGAATAAGGTTTGAGGAGCTAAAGTGAACGATGAATGACTACAGTTAATGACACCATATTATATAATTGAAATTTGCTAAGAGAGCAGAATTTAAATGTACTTATCAAAAAAAATAATAAAAGAGGTGATGAAGGTGTTCATTAACTGGATGGTGGGAATCCTTTCACAATGTACACAAATATCAAATCATCATGATGTAAATGTTAAATATCTTACAATTGCATTATCAATTATACCACAATAAAGCTGAGAATTAAAAAGAAAAAAAAAGAATGTAAGCTTCACAAATGCATGTTTGGTCACAGCTTCATCTCCAGCGTTTTCAACAGTGCCTCGTAAACAGTTCAGTTCAGTCGCTCAGTTGTGTCCAACTCTTTGCAACCCCATGGACCGCAGCACACCAAGCTTCCCCATCCAGCACCAACTCCTAGACCTTGCTCAAACTCATGTCCATTAAGCTGGTGATGCCATCCAATCATCTTATCCTCTGTCATCCCCTTCTCCTCCTGCCTTCAATTTTTCCCAACATCAGGATCTTTTCCAGTGAGTCAGTTCTTTGCATCAGGTGGCCACAGTATTGGAGCCTCAGTTTCAGCATCAGCCCTTCCAATGAATATTCAGGACTGATTTCCTTTAGGATTGACTGGTTGGATCTCCTTGCAGTCCAACGGTCTCTCAAGAGTCTTCTCCAACACCACAGTTCAAAACTATCAATTCTTTGGCACTAAGCTTTCTTTATACTCCAACTCTCATATCCATACATGACTACCGGAAAAGCCATAGCTTTGACCAGATAGACCTTTGTTTGCAAAGTAATGTTTCCGCTTTTTAATATGCTGTCTAAGCTGGTCACAGCTTTTCTTCCAAGCAAGCATCTTTTAATTTCATGGCTGCAATCACCATCTGCAGTGATTTTGGAGCCCAAGAAAATAAAGTTTGTTACTGCTTCCATTGTTTCCCCATCTATTTGTCATGAAGTGATGAGACCGATGCCATGATCTTCATTTTTTGAATGGTAAGTTTTAAGCCAGATTTTTCATGCTCCTTTTTTACTTTCATCAAAAGGCTCTTTAGTTTCCCTTTGCTTTCTGCCATAAGGGTGTTTTCATCTGCATATCTGAGGTTATTGATATTTGTCCCGACAATCTTGGTTCCAGTTTATGCTTCATCCAGCATTTCACATGATGTACTCTGCATATACCCAGCATTTCACATGATGTACTCTACATATAAGTTAAATAAGTAGCAAGACAATATACAGCCTTGACGTACTCCTTTCCCAATTTGGACCAGTAGGTAGTACAAAGTAGGTATCAATAAATGTTGAATAAGCAGATCAGTGACCAGTGAGCATCCTTCTCCAAGATACCCGTTAAGTTCCTAGGAGACACTCCTTACTATCTCCTAGATACTCACGACTTAACACCTTGAGTCCCTTTTCTGCGCCTGGTTTCTAACTGGTCCACAATATTTCTACCATCTGGATCATGATAAGTTATTTCCTTTGGCTCCCATCTAAAAGAACAAAGCCTTCCCTGTTTGAACTTAGATTCAGCCCCCTGCTGGCTCACTTTGAGTCTAGTCATAGATACCCATTTTCTTCTCCATTGCCAGACTCTGACAAAGATTCTTTCCAAGACCTCTGTACTTTATTAAAAAAACGAAGATCATGGCATCTGGTCATATCACTTCATGGAAAATAGATGGGGAAACAATGGAAACAGTGACAAACTTTATTTTGCTGGGCTCCAAAATCACTGTAGATGGTTGACTGTAGCCATGAAATTATAATGTTTGGCTCTACATAGAATGAATATGGCTCTCTTCTTCACTATCTCTTTCATGACTACTTCATTCACCAATAGGTTTATGGATTTAACATTTACTCTGCATCCCCAGTACCTGCTGGCCTCTTCAACATATTACATCTTTTCAAAAGACCACTCCTATAAGGTGTTCTAGAAAGTTAACTAGAACTTTCATTAAAAAAAAAAAAGTAATCCTGGGTTCAATGGTTACATTATTAACTAATAATCTTGGATACCTAGTCTGAGGAAAGAAAAGAGGAGGATTCCCTAATTTTTCCCATCCCCTCATCCATTTTCACAAACACTCGGGTGAAGGGGAAAATTCTGCCACTGCCAAGGTCACAGTACTTGCAAATATATTTATTCAATTAATTTATGTGATAAAGTTGATCTCACACTTTTAGCACTATACTTGAATTTAAAAAATCACTGGGATTGGTGGGCAAGATGTCCTGTGTAAAAAGGACAGAAATAAAGTGAACAGAGAAACTAATACCTCTTCATAAATTTAACTATTGCTTTCTGATGTGGTATATAGTAGCTCTGACATCATATAACCCATAACTGTTACACAACTTCAAATACATGAAGCCTAAAATTCAGGTCAACCTCTAATGTGAGGTTTCATGAAATTTTCATTTTAGTGAATTTCACCAGGCCATTCTTTGTCTGTAAACCCAGAGTGAGCTCAGCACCACATCAGCTTCAACAGGCACTATAAATAATTAACTCCTAACACATTGTAGTCAAATAGAAAATGCAGGCTATACGTAACTAAGCTATTTCCCTGGAAGAAATAGGCCAAAACCTTTACTGCTTTAAGCAACAACAAAAAATACCTGAAAATTACTCTACTCTAGAAAGAAAAGGGGTAAAGGGATGTATACGAAAACTATTTTATTTTTTAATGACCTCTATTTAATCAGAGAGATAGGTAAAACACAATGGGAAAAAGAATAAGTTCCAAACTCTGATTATGGGTTTCGGTCATCTCTCTACTATTAAGTTGCTCTGTCATCTTGGAAAATTTATTTTAACTCTCTGTGCTTCCCATCACTATAAGAGAGACATAGTAACACCTGCTTGCAAAATAGAATTTTGGAGAAAACTAAATTAATCAGTACACGTAGAACATTTAGAACAGTGCCTGGCATATAAGTGCTCAATTGTGTTTAACTATTAATATTAATAATGTTATGTGATGACATTCTACTTTAATTATACCAAGTAGTACTGATTTTAATACTCCTTTGATCCCCACAATTATTGGGAGAGTAGATTATCAGCACCCTCAATTATTCAAAGCACAGGCCCCAAAACAGAAAGAAAAAAAAGAGCCTTGTAGGCAATGAGGAAAAGCTATCCTGAAGCCCAAGTCTTAGCCCTATAGCAAGGGACTGACAAGGGCCACTCTCTGGTCCTCCAGCCAGAGATAAAGCTTGAAATTTGATTTACTCATCATTATTGGGTTCATTCATTTATTCACACATTCAACAAACTTTTATTGAGTACCTCCCTTGTGAAAGCCATTAAAGATAAAATAGAGCAAAAGATCAAATCCCTACCTTGTGAAGTTTCATTTTTACAAAGAGAGAAAACAACAGACAGGTAAAAAAAAAAAATGAATAAATAACATATTTATTTTTAGTGGAAAAGCAAAAATAAGCTAGAAATGTGTGAATTTGCTAGCCTAACTGAACCCTGCAAAAAAAAAAAAAATGTATGAAGCATCTATGACTGGCATAAAACTATAGAGTATACCAAACAGTAAAGAGAGTAAGTTCAGTTCAGTTCAGTCGCTCAGTCGTGTCTGACTCTTTGCGACCCCATGAATCACAGCACGCCAGGCCTCCCTGTCCATCACCAACTCCTGGAGTTCACTCAGACTCATGTCCATCGAGTCAGTAATGCCATCCAGCCATCTCATCCTCTGTCGTCCCCTTCTCCTCCTGCCCCCAATCCCTCCCAGCATCAGAGTCTTTTCCAATGAGTCAACTCTTTGCATGAGGTGGCCAAAGTACTGGAGTTTCAGCTTTAGCATCATTCCTTCCAAAGAAATCCCAGGGCTGATCTCCTTCAGAAGGGACTGGTTGGATCTCCCTGCAGTCCAAGGGACTCTCAAGAGTCTTCTCCAACACCACAGTTCAAAAGCATCAATTCTTCGGCACTCAGCCTTCTTCACATCCATACACTCTCACATCCATACATGACCACAGGAAAAACCATAGCCTTGACTAGACGGACCTTTGTTGGCAAAGTAATGTCTCTGCTTTTGAATATGCTATCTAGGTTGGTCATAACTTTCCTTCCAAGGAGTAAGCGTCTTTCAATTTCATGGATGCAGTCACCATCTGCAGTGATTTTGGAGCCCAGAAAAATCAAGTCTGACAATGTTTCCACTGTTTCCCCATCTATTTCCCATGAAGTGATGGGACCGGATGCCATGATCTTCGTTTTCTGAATGTTGAGTTTTAAGCCAACTTTTTCACTCTCCTCTTTCACTTTCATCAAGAGGCTTTTGAGTTCCTCTTCACTTTCTGCCATAAGGGTGGTGTCATCTGCATATCTGAGGTTATTGATATTTCTCCCGGCAATCTTGATTCCAGCTTGTGCTTCTTCCAGTCCAGCGTTTCTCATGATGTACTCTGCATATAAGTTAAATAAGCAGGGTGACAATATACAGCCTTGACGTACTCCTTTTCCTATTTGGAACCAGTCTAAAAAATGACAGAATGATCTCTGTTCGTTTCCAAGGCAAACAATTAAATATCACGGTAATCCAAGTCTATGCCCCAACCAGTAACGCTGAAGAAGCTGAAGTTGAACGGTTCTATGAAGACCTACAAGACCTTTTAGAACTAACACCCAAAAAACATGTCCTTTTCATTATAGAGGACTGGAATGCAAAAGTAGGAAGTCAAGAAACACCTGGAGTAACAGGCAAATTTGGCCTTGGAATACGGAATGAAGCAGGGCAAAGACTAATAGAGTTTTGCCAAGGAAATGCACTGGTCATAGCAAATACCCTCTTCCAACAACACAAGAGAAGACTCTACACATGGACATTACCCGATGGTCAACATTGAAATCAGAGTGATTATGTTCTTTGCAGCCAAAGATGGAGAAGCTCTATACAGTCAACAAAAACAAGACCGGGAGCTGACTGTGGCTCAGATCATGAACTCCTTATTACCAAGAGAGTAAGGTTTCCTTTCAAATTCTTTCTTATCTTTCCCTAAGGCATGTAACATGGCTCTTACTCTTCAAGAACTTTAAGAGGAAAGATCAAATAATTCACATATGAAAGAATTCAACCTGGTATTAATGACACTTCATGTACATGTACAATTTGTCCCCCAAGTATGTGATAGAACTAGTAAATGCTCATGGGGCATCAGGAAGTGACAGTAATATAAAATATTGTACATTTTCCAAAACATTTTCACTCCTATCATCTCAAGTGAGACCCCAAAATAATATGAATTAAGTTTGAAAAATGCTGTCATCTCTATTTTCAGATGAAAAAAACTGAATATCTGCAAGACAAAAGATTGGCTGAAGGAGATCTGAGGTAAGTCTTAAAGGATAAGAGGAAAAGAATAAATGTATGAAAAGCATTCATACATCCTAACTGGAAGGATGGTTATGGAGAAGCAAGCAAGGAAGAAGATATGAGAGGGAAGAAACAAAATGAAAACCAGAAGTTCTGCAGACATCTGTGTCTCTTTTGCTGTCTCACATATAGGATTATCAGTACCATCTGTCTAAATTCCATATATATGTGTTAGTACACTGTATTGGTGTTTTTCTTTCTGACTTACTTCACTCTGTATAATAGGCTCCAGTTTCACCACCTCACTAGAACTAATTCAAATGTGTTCTTTTTAATTGCTGAGTAATATTCCATTGTGTATATGTACCACAGCTTTCTTATCCATTCATCTGCTGATGGACATCTAGGTTGCTTCCATGTCCTGGCTATTATAAACAGTGCTGCAATGAACATTGAGGTACACGTGTCTCTTTCAATTCTGGTTTCCTCAGTGTGTATGCCCAGCAGTGGGATTGCTGGGTCATATAGCAGTTCTAGTTCCAGTATTTTAAGGAATCTCCACATTGTTCTCCATACTGGCTGTACTAGTTTGCATTCCCACCAACAGTGTAAGAGGGTTCCCTTTTCTCCACACCCTCTCCAGCATTTATTGTTTGTAGATGTTTGGATAGCAGCCATTCTGACCTGCCTGAGATGGTACCTCATTGTGGTTTTGATTTGCATTTCTCTGATAATGAGTGATGTTGAGCATCTTTTCATGTGTTTGTTAGCCATTTGTATGTCTTCTTTGGAGAAATGTCTGTCTAGTTCTTTGGCCCATTTTTTGATTGGGTTGTATATTTTTCTGGAATTGAGCTGCAGGAGTTGCTTGTATATTTTTGAGATTAATTCTTTGTCAATTGCTTCATTTGCTATTATTTTCTCCCATTCTGAAGGCTGTCTTTTCATTTGCTTATAGTTTCCTTTGTTGTGCAAAAGCTTGTAAGTTTAATTAGGCCCTGTTTGTTTATTTTTGCTTTTATTCCCATTACTCTGGGAGGTGGGTCATAGAGGATCCTGCTGTGATATATGTCAGAGAGTGTTTTGCCTATGTTTTCCTCTAGGACTTTTATAGTTTCTGGTCTTATGTTTAGATCTTTAAGAAATATACTATGTTCATGGATTGGATGAATCAATATAGTGAAAATGAGTATACTACCCAAAGCAATCTATAGACTCAATGCAATTCCTATCAAGCTACCAACAGTATTTTTCACAGAACTAGAACAAATAACTTCACAATTTGTATGGAAATACAAAAACCTTGAATAGCCAAAGCAATCTTGAGAAAGAAGAATAGAACTGGAGGAATCAACCTGCCAGAATTTAGGCTATACTACAAAGCTAAAGTCATCAAGACAGTATGGTACTGGCACAAAGACAGAAATATAGATTAATGGAACAAAATAGAAAGCTCAGAGATAAATCCACGCACCTATGGACACCTTATCTTTGACAAAGGAGGCAAGAATATACAATGGAGAAAAGACAATCTCTTTAACAAGTGGTGCTGGGAAAACTGGTCAACTACTTGTAAAAGAATGAAACTAGAACACTTTCTAATGACATATACAAAAATATATTTACATTTTGAATTCTAAAAGGAACTCAAGCACAGCTCTTAAAGAATTGTTTCTATTTAAAAACAAAGTTAATTCCAACTTCCAAACCACCCACTTTAAAGGAACTTTTAGAGCCAGCACTTTCAAGCCAGTCGCTGCATGTAGTGTGATGTGAAACAAGGGAAAGAAGAGAAGATCAGAAGAAACTTGGGCAAAGAACATGAAGTAATTTACTTGGAACCTCACCAGTGAGCACGGAGCCATTCCAGGATCTCAAGCAGAGGAACCAAAATATAAAATTTAAGCATGAGAAAGTTAATCTGAAAGCTTACGAAGGACTGATTTTAAGAGGAAGAAAACAGAGATGAGGAAAACAGTTAAAAGCTAACTGATTAGTTAAGACATCTGGCACTGAGTGTTAAGAATAGATTTCATTAAGAATAGAATTCAGTTCATGTAACAGCAATATTTCAAAGTAATAACACAGTCAATCAGGAATATTTCAAAGAAAGAGCCCCAAAACTTCGTGACATATTGAATATAGGGGATAAAAGTGAGGGAGCAAATTAAGACTCAATTCTGGATTTTTAATCTAACTGCAAACAGAATCCCAGAGGCATTGATGAGGCTGAGAAAAGCAATACTACTTTGGGTGTTTAAAATAAAAGCAATATATCTCAGTAACTCTGTCCCAAAGACTCTTGTGAAGGTAGGCCTGAGTTGCTGGTTATTATGAGGCCAGGGACAAAACAAATACTCAAATGCAGGTTTCTGCTTGTAATGGTCTTAGAATTTATTAGTTACAATTGACTATGGCAATATATCTCTAAAAGGATCAGCTCAGTGTTTAAAAACCTCACTAAGATGTTTTACTCTATATAACTTGGATTAGTGGGAAAGAAATAAAGTCAAAATGCTGAGATTACAATGAGGCTAATCACTGTAATCATTACCAAACCTGCTTTGGAAAACTTCATTTTTCCATTATAAAAAAAGTAGTGTATTTTTTAAGAGTTCACATCTCCATAATAAACAAGATCAAATACGATGTAGAAATCAATTTGCAAAGTTGCATAAAAGTTTTAAAAATTAAACTACTCTACAGTTAAAATTTTAGTTTATAACTACAGTATTTCAATGCAATGTTCTCTTATGGGAAAATCAGTGTTACACAAACAACAGGTAATGACTGCTTCATATTTTCTGTTGATATCTAAGAATTCTTCATTGGTATCTTGGTTTCATATCTATGCTTTTTGCAATAAGAAAGACAAATTTTCTTTGGACTGTCATCCATGAAAACCTTTAGTAGATGAAGCTAATGGTAAGGGAAACTGATTAGTAGTCACCATATTTATTAAAAAGATAGCTGGTCCTTTAAAGCTCCTTAGACAATCCACCCCACTGTGAGCCTCTGCTGAGGCTCTATGTCCCATTCCCAAATGACACAATTTAACATGATATAACACTCCCTGGGTGGGGTGGGGGGGTGGGACACCCTCCTCTTCTAATTATGATTAGGTCTGCAATAGGTTGCTCTCTCACATGAACAGACATCTGCTTAAACAACAATCAAAAACAAAATCACCTTTATTCCAGAGGTTGAGAGAGTTATAATTACTATACAAATTGCAAAACACCTTAGTATATACAACTTCATTTCCAAAAGCAGCAGATTCTGTTTAGAAGATAAAGACAGCAGCAGATGACAAATACATTAAACAAGTGTTTTTATTTAAAATATATTTGTTAATGAATCTGGAGGTCAATTTATTAAATTTCACCTAAACAGCAAAACTGAAAATATTCATTATGAAAAGATTTTACAGACTGGAAATCACCCTCAGATTTTAACTTCTTAGACTGAAAAATAATAATAATAATGACTAACATCTTTGTTAACCCTTCAAATTTCTTCAAATACACCACACGCATATGCATACACAACACATATACGTATATTATACCAAACTCTATTTGTGTTTTACTATATAAATGAGGAAAACAAAGTGGGGTGAATTATATTTATGACAAGAGACACTAAAGAAAATATAATGTGTCTGCAATATGCAGAGATGTGAAAGGTCTGGGAACAGAAAACAGCAAGCCATTAGACCCCACAAGGCAAGGTGTCACCTGAGATGAAGAAGTGAAAGTTGCTCAGTCATGTCTGACTTTTTGCAACCACATGGACTATACAGTCCATGGAATTCTCCAGGCTAGAATACTGGAGTGGGGAGCCGTTCCCTTCTCCAGGGGATTTTTCGAACCCAAGGATCGAACCCAGGTCTCCTGCATTGCAGGCAGATTCTTTACAAGCTGAGCCACCAGGGTAGCTGGAGATGAAGAAAGTTACCACCAAATTCTCAACTAAGACCCCACCTCAGTAACTGTTCACTGTGCCTACTTGCTAAGAGAAAGCAGCAAGCTTTATTCATTGTTTATCATACATAACCATAACCCAATGCTAGCTTACTCAGCAAGGAAGTGCTAATAAAATGATTAAGATCAGAAAAATTCCTCCTATACAGTCTACCAATAAATGATTTCAGGGCATTCAACAGAGAGCTTGGGGTGACTGAAGCTGCCATCATGTCCTCTTTTCAGGTGTTAAAGTACCAGTTCAGTTCAGTTCAGTCACTCAGTCGTGTCTGACTCTTTGCAACACCATGAACTGTAGCATACCAGGCCTCCCTGTCCCTCACCAACTCTCAGAGCCTACCCAAACTCATGTCCATTGAGTCGGTGATGCCATCCAACCATCTCATTCTCTGTCATCCCCTCCTCCTCCTGCCCTCAATCTTTCCCACCAGCAGGGTCTTTTCAAATCAGTCAGGTCTTTGCATCAGATGGCCAAAGTATTGGAGTTTCAGCTTCAACATCAGTCCTTCCAATGAACACCTGGGACTGATCTCCTTTACAATGGACCGGTTGGATCTCCTTGCAGTCCAAGGGACTCTCAAGAGTCTTCTCCAACACCACAGTTCAAAAGCATCAATTCTACGGTGCTCAGCCTTCTTTATGGTCCAACTCTCACATCCATACATGACTACTGGAAAAACCATAGCCTTGACTAGACGGACCTTTGTTGGCTAAGTAATGTCTCTGCTTTTAAACATGCTGTCTAGGTTGGCCATAACTTTCCTTCCAAGGAGCAAGCGTCTTTTAATTTCCTGGCTGCAGTCAACATCTGCAGTGATTTGGGAGCCCCCAAAATAAAGTCTCTCACTGTTTCCATTTTTCCCCATCCTTTTACCTTGAAGTGATGGGACCAGATGCCATGATCTTAGTTTTCTGAATGTTGAGCTTTAAGCCAACTTTTTCAGTCTCTTCTTTCACTTTCATCAAGAGGCTCTTTAGTTCTTCTTCACTTTCTGCCATAAGGGTGGTGTCATCTGCATATCTGAGGTTATTGATATTTCTCCTGGCAATCTGGATTCCAGCTTGTGCTTCTTCGAGCCCAGTCATGATGTACTCTGCATAGAAGTTAAATAAGCAGGGTGATCATATACAGCCTTGACATACTCCTTTTCCTATTTGGAACCAGTCTGCTGTTCCATGTCCAGTTCTAACTGTTGCTTCCTGACCTGCATACAGGTTTCTCAAGCAGCAGGTCAGGTGGTCTGGTATTCCCATCTCTTTCAGAATTTTCCACAAAAGTTTATTGCGATCCACACAGTCAAAGGCTTTGGCATAGTCAATAAAGCAGAAATAAATGTTTTTCTGGAATTCTCTTGCTTTTTTGATGATCCAGCAGATGTTGGCAATTTGATCTCTGGTTCCTCTGCCTTTTCTAAAACCAACTTGAACATCTGGAAGTTCATGGTTTACATATTGCTGAAGCCTGGCTTGGAGAATTTTGAGCATTACTTTACTAGCGCGTGAGATGAGTGCAATTGTGCAGTAGTTTGAGCATTCTTTGGCATTGCCTTTCTTTGGGATTGGAATGAAAACTGACCTTTTCCAGTCCTGTGGCCACTGCTGAGTTTTCCAAATTTGCTGACATATTGAGTGCAGCACTTCCACAGCATCATCTTTTAGGATTCGAAATAGCTCAACTGGAATTCCATCACCTCCACTAGCTTTGTTTGTAGTGATGCTTCCTAAGGCCCACTTCACTTCACATTCCAGAATGTCTGGCTCTAGGTGAGTGATCACACCAATGCAATTAACTGCGTCATGAAGAATCAGGAAATGCAATTTTCCTCCAGGCTGCTGCCCTTTAGAAAAAGGCTCTTCTCCCCACAATTTTAGCAAATACGTTATGATCCACAACATAATAATAGCCCACCTTTAAATCTGGAAAAGAAGTAGACACAAATAGACATAATTTTGTTTCAAAAGTTGTTAATTTTAAAGACTGAGTCCAACAGAACATTCAAGCTGTTGATTTAGTATTAAACCAATGGATATGCAGCCAGATAAGTAAGAGAAAATAATTAAGATTTGGTTTAACTGTTTTGAAATTAACTACAAATACTCTATACTCCACAGGTACTTTCTTCCATTCCCATTGCCACAACAGCACTAAGTCAAATTCACATCAGACCAAATCTAGGCCATCATTTCTTTTTGTAAAGTTTTTAATGACTTTAGCATATTTTTTATGTATTTATCTTTATTTTTTCATCACATTACTTGGTCTGTGGGATCTTAGTACCCTAACTAGGGAGTAAACTCATGTCCTCTGCAATGGAAGCATAGAATCTTAACCACTGGAGCACCAGGGAAGTCCTGGCCATCACTTCTTAAAAGACCTCTCCAATGCTTGTATTTTCCCCCAGACAATCCATCTACTCTCTCCCTGTAGCACTCTTTCAGTGACTATACTCCCAGTCAAGTAAAATACATAATTAAAGGACTACAAAAGAAGTGAAAAAAGGGGCAGGAGTGGGACCTGGTTTAGGCAGGGTGAGTAGACAGGCCTCTCACAGGCAGTGACAATTAAACTGATTAAGCTGAGACCTGAAGTTAGCAGGCCATTGCACACTGCGGTGAAACGTAAGAATAGCATGTATTTGAGTGGTGTTTCTGGGGGTTCATGGTGGAGAAGGAAAGGTGGTTTTTAGTGGATTTCTTTATAATACCATAAACAAACACAAAGCTCTTTACAAAGTTCCTCCATGGAAGGGTAACTATCTGTTCCTCATGAAAATGCTTATAGCGTGCCCAGCATCACTCATGCCATCCTTTCCACCTCCTGCACCTACTCTGCCTTCAAGGCCTTCACTTTCATCTTGAAGAACACAGAGACAGAAGGCAACATTCCTACTACTGAATTCTAGTGGTCTCTTGTATACCATTCGTATCACGGGTACTTCACAATGCCTCAGAATCTATAAATATTCATGTCTTGCCAGATTATAAACTCTTTGAGGACAAATTACTGTTTCTCTTACATGCTATATCCTCTATAAAATAATAATTTTTATAAATATTTTTCAAATACATGAATGGATAGAGTTGACTCCTACTAATGAGAAAATATGAATATAAAATAATTAAACAACACTATGAATACATGTTGAATTTCCTTTAGATTTAGTCACAATAGCCATCCAAAAAAACACTAATACTGTATATTGTCAACTATATGTGGAATCTAAAAAATGAACCAAATTATTAAAACGAAACAAACTCACAGACATAGTGAGTTTGTTTTGTTTTAATAACAAACAAAACAACTTTTGTTTGTTATAACTCACAAACTAGTGGCGATCAGTGGAGAGAGGGAAGTGGGGAGTGGCAAGACACAGGTAGGGGATTGAGACACAATGCTATGTATAAAATAAATCAGCTTCAAGAATACAGCCATTGTATTATAATAACTTTAAGTGGTGTGTAACCTAAAAAATATTGAACCACTATGTTTTATACCTAAAACTTTGTAAATCATCTATTACTTCAATTAAAAATAAAATAAAAATTAATAAAACACCAATACCCAAGATTTCCATGGTATATAGAATGATCTGGAAGAACCAAAACTTAAATGAATATGTCGTATGTGGATAAGCAAATAGTTGTATTCAGTATCATGACCCTGCTTATTGATACCAAGCTTAATTTTGATTCAAGTATTAAGATAAAAACTGTTTTAAAATTGTTCCCAAAATGACTACCTACATTTTCATAGCACTATAGTCTCCAATATTTTTTGACAAAGAAAAACATCCTTTTTACCTAGGTATTCTTTATCCAGGCACACACTATTAAGAAACTAAAGAAGAAAGCAAAAATTTCACAAAACAATAAACTGAAGACTTTTTATTTGGGTCTTCATTCATTTAAAGTTGATCCCTGCCACTTGTATCTCTTTCAGTTGGTCCCTCACTGAAATTCAGATGTTCTAACAATAAATTCATGCAAAGAGAAACTGCATGAACTAATAAAAGACTCAGAATTTCATAAAAGTCAATTTAAATGATTTTGAAGAACTAGAATCATATGCTAAACCACTGATAATGAAGAGTCTGGCAAAGTCAGAATAGTTACTAACTGAAGGAGAAAATTTTAAGCCCAATTTGAATATCATAAGATTAAAAAGAGGCCATGGGAAGGCTGACAGCAGCCTGGCACAATTCTTATAATATGACTTTCATGATTGGGTCAGTCAGTCAGTTCAGTCGCTCAGGCGTTCCCGACTCTTTGAGACACCATGGACTTCAACACACCAGGCTTCCCTGTCCATCACCAACTCCCAGAGTTTGCTCAGACTTACGTCCACTGAGTTGGTGATGTCAACCAACCATCTCATCCTCTGTCACCCCTTCTCCTTCTGCCTTCAATCTTTCCCAGCATCAGCGTCTTTTCAATTGAGTCAGTTCTTTGCATCAGGTGATCAAAGTATCGGAGCTTCAGCTTCACCATCAGTCCTTCCAATGAATATTTAGGATTGATTTCCTTTAGGATTGACTGGTTTGATTTCTTTACAGTCCAAGGGACTCTCAAGAGTCTTCTCCAACACCACAGTTCAAAAGCATCAGTTCTTCAGCACTCAGCTTTCTTTATGCTCCAACTCTCACATCTATACATGACTACTGGAAAAACCATAGCTTTGACTAGATGGACCTTTGTGGGCAAAGCAGTGTCTCTGTTTTTTCATATGCTTTCTAGGTTGGTCATACCTTTTCTACCAAGGAGCAAGCCCCTTTTAATTTCAAGGCTGTAGTCACCATCTGCAGTGATTTTGGAGCCCCCAAAATAAAGTCTCTCACTGTTTCCATTGTTTCCCCATATATTTGCCATTAAGTGATGAGATCAGATGCCATGATCTTAGTTTTCAGAATATTGAGTTTTAAGTCAACTTTTTCACTCTCCTCTTTCACTTTCATCAAGAGGCTTGACAAATATCATATTATGTATTATACAATTTTTTTTGAAAAAATTAACTCCCCAACCCTCGAAAAATATCAACACTTCACTTTTCCTTTTTTCACTCTAGTAAGTAGGCCATGTTTGTGAGTATAGAAAAAGCCATATTGGATGATGTTGGATCATAGAAAAAGCAAGACACGCCAGAAAAACATCTATTTCTGCTTTATTAATTACGCCAAAGCCTTTGACTGTGTAGATCACAACAAACTATGGAAAATTCTTAAAGAGATGGGAATACCAGACCACCTGACCTGCCTCCTGAGAAATCTCTATGCAGGTCAAGAAGCAACAGTTAGAATAGGACATGGAACAACAGACTGCTTCCAAATTGGGAAAGGAGTACATCAAGGTTGTATATTGTCACCCTGCTTATTTAATTTCTATGTAGAATACATCTTGCAAAACCCGGGCTGGATGAAGCACAAGCTGGAATCAAGACTGCTGGGAGAAATATCAATAACCTCAGACATGCAGATGACACCATCCTTATGGCAGAAAGTGAAGAGGAACTAAAGAGCCTCTTGATGAAAGTGAAAGAGGAGAGTGAAAAACTTGGCTTAAAACTCAACATTCAAAAAACTAAGATCATGGCATCTGGTCCCATCACTTCAAGGCAAATAGATGGGGAAGCAATGGAAACAGTGAGAGACTTTATTTTGGGGGCTCCCAAATCACTGCAGATGATGACTGCAGCCATGAAATTAAAAGTCACTTACTCATTGGAAGAAAAGCTACGACCAACCTAGACAGCATAAGGCCTATGCCCACAAAGGTCCATCTAGTCAAAGCTACGGTTTTTCCAGTAGTCACGTATGGATGTGAGAGTTGGACTATAAAGAAAGCTGAGCGCACAATTGATGCTTTTGAACTGTGGTGTTGGAGAAGACTCTTGAGAGTCCCTTGGACTGCAAGGAGATCCAACCAGTCCATCCTAAAGGAAATCAGTCCTGAATATTCATTGGAAGGACTGATGGTGAAGCTGAAACTCCAATACTTTTGCCACCTGATACTTCAGGGCAACTAAGCCTGTAGGCCACAACTACTAAAGCCCATGCACCCTAGAGCCTTTGCTCCAACAAGAGAAGCCACCACACTGAGAAGCCCATGTGCCACAGCTGGAGAGTAGTCCCCAGCCGCCACAACTAGACAACACGTGGCACAGCAACAAAAACCCAGCACAGCCAAAATAATAAATAAATAATCATTTTTTAAAAACCTAAATGTTATACATAAGTTTAACTGATTTCCATAATTTGACCTTTTGTTTGTGGAGTTTAAACCCTTTTCCCTAATTACTATGAAATCTGGCTTCCCCAGTGTAAATGGAGTCACTTTAAGACTCCTGCTTCTCTGGTATATCTTGTCTATGCTTGCTACCACACTCACTCCATGTTATCTCCATAACCACCCTATGCTGCTGCTGCTGCTGCTGCTAAGTTGCTTCAGTCATGTCCAACTCTGTGCAACCACATAGACGGCAGCCCTCCAGGCTCCCCCGTCCCTGGGATTCTCCAGGCAAGAACACTGGAGTGGGTTGCCATTTCCCTCTCCATTAACCACCCTATGATGGAGCTATAAATCCAGATTGCATTTCCAGATGAGAGTATCATGGTAGTGGATGACACAGCTGAGGCCCACACTTAGGTCTTTCAAGCCTGGTTCCCTTCCTATATGTCACAGCTCCTTGCGGCAACTATACCTAAGCCACATCATGGAGTACCTATGGTTACCCACAAAATTGTGTGGGGGTGGGGAAGAAATCTTCTATTTACAGGATTTAAAATCAGTGCCTTAAATGCAGGTGTCAAGCAGCCTCCGGCTGCCAAAGGAGAGTTCCTCAGCTGACCTGTCATGATTCATACCTGCCTTCTCACTCTCATTTTTGGCCCACCTACTACAAGCTTTGCAGACACAGAAAGTCATTATTTACTCATTTGTTATGAGCCACAGATTTATTATAAGTCAACTTCATAAAACCATAATATTGTTAAGAAGCAGCAAGCTCCCTCTCTCAAGACAGTCTCCATGGACTCTGAAAACCATGTAATGTGAAGGCATGAAAAAGAGGCCCCACAGAGTGGCTTTGCTGATAGGAGCCATGCCAGAACAGGACAAATCAGAAAAATCAGAGCCTTTTTGGTCTTCTCCTCTCACCCATTCATTTTTTTAAAAGAATAATGAATATGTATTAAGACTGTCCCTAAGCAAGCACATGAAAGTTTGTACATAAAAATTCTGTGGTAAGCAAAGATGTAAGGTTCTAACTCCCATGTCAGTGTTGGGATTGGTTTTCATGGCATTTCAATGTATGTTAAAAGGAAAACAGCGCTGGCTTCTTATCTTGAAGATACAGGGAGGAAGAAGGAAATTTGTGATGTCAAGTCTGGGAAGTTTGCCTGTCTAAACCACCAACTTTCTTCTGCTCAAATGCCTTGATGTATACAACTAATCCTCAGGGACCCTAACAGCTCTCCAGCCAACTTCACAATGACATGTCATTAAGTTCTTACACAATGCAACTTGGTCTTTTCCACTTCTTTTCCTTCCTATTAGTTTCACCAAGATGTCCAGTGCAGTATCAGTGACATGGAAACTATTCAGTGGAAGTGAAACAAATATGGAATGAAGCAAGGTTTAAGTCGGTGGAATCATCTCTATAGAATAGACAATTCTTACAAAATAATTATAGAACCATTTTAGTTAGGTTATATATCAGATAAAGTTCTATAACTTTAAGTAAAATTGCCAACTTTTCTCTAAAGATGCTGAAAACAATCATTAGTTTCAATGAGTCAAATTATTTTAACTTGTTAAATTTTTAGAAATTGGATTCCTACTCCAAATTCAATATGCTACAAGAAGCTGCATTTTAACTAATAGATGAAAATCTACTCAAAGAAAAATCCATTCAATTTATAGATATTTACTTTTGCTTAAAATGCTACACTATTAAATTTATAAAAGTATCACGGCCTTATAGATTCAAATATAAAATCTCATGAAAATGTAAATCAATTATAACTGGTTGTAATTGAGGGAAAATCTCAAAACACTAGGCACTTATTCATTACCTCATTAATCTAATTCTTTTCTTAAAAGAAAGATCCCAGTGTAAAGCAAAAAGTCACTCTCTGCCATGATCAATCTTTCTGTTGTGATATACAAATAACTGGGATAAAGAAAAGATTTTGAATCACAAGTATCAGCACTTCTCCTCTCTTTCTCTCCTGCTCAAAGAGGAAAGGATTCTCCTCCTTGCCTTCTGGAGGTATGGAGACACTGGTGGTCAGCCGGGCTGAGAACCAGGGAGATAGCTATGTTTTGACTCCAGCCTCAGTCCACTGTGCCTGAGACCAGGCTCACCCCTGGGCTCTTCTGCCACTTTTCTTTTTTTCTCCTTTTGGTTAGGTAAGTTGGGTTGGGTTTCTGTCACAAACTTCAGTTCAGTTCAGTTTAGTCGCTCAGACTCTCTGCGACCCCATGGACGTAGGGAAAAGCCACTAGACCATTCAGGTATGACCTAAATCAAATACCTTACAATTATATAATGGAAGTGACAAATAGATTTAAGGGACTAGATCTGATAGACAGAGTGCCTGATGAACTATGGACAGAGGTTCGTGACATTGTACAGGAGGCAGGGATCATGATCATCTCCAAGAAAAAGAAATGCAAAAAAGCAAAATGACTGTCTGAGGAGGACTTACCAAAGGCTGTGAAAAGAAGAAATGCGAAAAGCAAAGGAGAAAAGGAAAGATATACCTATTTGAATGCTGAGCTCCAAAGAATAGCAAAGAGAGATAAGAAAGCCTTCCTCAGCGATCAATGCAAAGAAATAGAGGAAAACAACAGAATGGGAAAGACTAGAGATCTCTTCAAGAAAATTAGAGATACCAAGGGAACATTTCATGCAAAGATGGGCTCAATAAAGGACAAAAATGGTATGTACCTAACAGAAGCAGAAGATATTAAGAAGAGATGGCAAGAATACACAGAACTATACAAAAAAGATCTTCATGACCCAGATAATCACGATGGTGTGATCACCCACCTAGAGCCAGACATCCTGGAATGTGAAGTGAAGTGGGCCTTAGGAAGCATCACTACAAACAAAGCTAGAGGAGGTGATGGAATTCCAGTGGAGCTATTTCAAATCCTAAAAGTCACAGACTTAGGAATCCTAGACAATAAACGAGATGTCCCACTACTTAGTTACAAAACCTAGATAATGGGGGAAGCAGGGAGGGGAAAACGGGAAAGTCCAAAGAATCTGAGTTGACTTAAAAAAAAAAAAACAGAGAGGGGCAGGGAAAAAAAGATAAGAAAAATACATGATGATGGAAAGGGAGATATATGTACAAATTTCCAGCTATAAAATAAATAAGTAGTTTTGAGGATCTAATGTACAGCACAGTGATTACATATGAAAATTTGTAAACGGATAGTAAATTTTACCACCACAAAAAAGAAATGGTAATTATATCACATGACGGAAGTGTTAGCTAGCTATAGTGGTAATTAATCATTTTCGATATATATCAAATCAACATGTTATACACCTAAATTTACACAAAGTTATGTGCCAATTATATTTCAATACAGCTGGGGCTGGTGAGGGGAGAACCAAAAGGGAAAGACTGCAGGGATTAAGCATGAAGAACATTTTCTCTGGGAGATTAGTATGAGGAAAAAGGCAGACAGGAGAAAGAGCTATCAGTAATATGAAAATCACAGAATGTGTCTACCATATTCTAGACCTCAACCTAAATCCTAACCCACCATGGGATGGGGCCCACAAACCAGATTGTTCACATGTTTCCCAGTTGGTGTTGATGAATGCTGAAATTTGAAAGCTACTGATGTAAGAACGCTCAAACTACCGCACAATTGCACTCATCTCACATGCTAGTAAAGTAATGCTCAAAATTCTCCAAGCCAGGCTTCAGCAATACATGAACCATGAACTTCCAGATGTTCAAGGTGGTTTTAGAAAAGGCAGAGGAACCAGAGATCAAATTGCCAATATCCGCTGGATCATGGAAAAAGCAAGAGAGTTCCAGAAAAACATCTATTTCTGCTTTATTGACTATGCCAAAGCCTTTGACTGTATGGACCACAATCAACTGTGGAAAATTCTGAAAGACATGGGAATACAGACCACCTGACCTGCTGCTTGAGAAACCTGTATGTAGGTCAGGAAGCAACAGTTAGAATTGGACATGGAACAACAGACTGGTTCCACATAGGAAAAGGAGTACGTCAAGGCTGTATATTGTCACCCTGCTTAGTTAACTTATATGCAGAGTACATCATGAGAAATGCTGGGCTGGAAGAAGCGCAAGCTGGAATCCAGATTGCCAGGAGAAATATCAATAACCTCAGATATGCAGATGACACCACCCTTAAGGCAGAAAGTGAAGAGGAACTAAAGAGCCTCTTGATGAAAGTGAAGGTGGAGAGTGAAAAAGTTGGCTTAAAGCTCAACATTCAGAAAACTAAGATCATGGCATCTGGTCCCATCACTTCATGGGAAATAGATGGGAAAACAGTGGGAACAGTGTCAGACTTTATTTTTTTGGGCTCCAAAATCACTGCAGATGGTGACTGCAGCCATGAAATTAAAAGATGCTTACTCCTTGGAAGGAAAGTTATGACCAACCTAGGTAGCATATTCAAAAGCAGAGACATTACTTTGCCAACAAAGGTCCATCTAGTCAAGGCTATGGTTTTTCCTGTGGTCATGTATGGATGTGAGAGTTGGACTGTGAAGAAGGCTGAGCACCGTAGAATTGATGCTTTTGAACTGTGGTGTTGGAGAAGACTCTTGAGAGTCCCTTGGACTGCAAGGAGATCCAACCAGTCCATTCTGAAGGAGATCAGTCCTGGGTGGTCTTTGGAAGGAATGATGCTGAAGCTGAAACTCCAATACTTTTGCCACCTGATACGAAGAGTTGACTTATTGGAAAAGACTCTGATGCTGGGAGGGATTGGGAGCAGGAGGAGAAGGGGACGACAGAGGATGAGATGGCTGGATGGCATCACCAACTCGATGCACATGAGTTCGAGTAAACTCTGGGAGTTGGTGATGGACAGGGAGGCCTGGCATGCTGCAATTCATGGGGACGCAAAGAGTCAGACATGACTGAGTGACTGAACTGAACTGAACTGAACTGATTTAAGAAAGTGCCAGCTCATCTCTATACAGTTCCAAGCTTAATAAGTGAGATGCTCTCTCTCCAAGTATATCCAAGTTTATTAAACTAATTTTAAAAGAAGCAGATGTCAAATGAGAGACTATAGTCTTTCTAAAATTTAATTTACTTCCCATAAAATTTAGAGCAACATAATCATTTAAACAATAAAAACTTAGATAACACAAAATCTTATTTATTCATCTTCATTCTTATTCTTATTCCCAAAGTTTTTCATGGCATGTTGCAGTACAATTCAACATGCTAAAAAGAAATCAATGAAGAAAAGCCAGGGGAAGCAAGCCAGGGATAAAGTTTACGCCCAGAACTCTTGCCATTCAGCACAACTGAGATACTAGAAATAGGCCATTGATTTGTTTCTAAATTTCCCATTAATAGCATCCCAACCAAAGATTCACAAAGATCACAAGCCTAATTCACACTGATGACCCCAAAGCTCTAAGGAAAAAAAACATGGACCAATAAACACATCCTGGTATATTTTCCGAGCAGGGTTTACCAGTGGGCCACAGGCCAATGAGATAATCCTATGATTTCAGCAAGTCAATTCCTGGGGAGGGAATATAAAAACACAACTAAGCCTCAGCCACAAGACCAGTGAGGATCCATGATAAAATTGTGACCTCCAATAATGAGCCTATTTTCCAATAAATTTGCTTTTAACAGTAATTAGTTCTATTCTAAGCAATATGTTTAGGGAAGTCAAAAAGACTTTAATTTATATTACTCTACCCACAGAAACCACAATTTATAAGCAAACAAATTCACTCACACGAGAGAGGAGAAGGTAGACTCCATTCCCCTTTAAGAAAACAGACTTTTATGACTGAAAACAGCAAATCACCAAGACTACCTATAAGAAACCAGTTATGAATTCTTTTTTCTATTACATCATAAAATTTTAGGATATCCAACTGGGATGATGCTACAATATAATGGACAATCAATTACTTCAAAAGAAGATTTTGAAAGAGTACAGCCAATTAAATTAGTTTTAAGCATATATACCCAAAGTCTAATTTAAAAAAAAAAAAAAAAATTGCTCAAAAGCAGGGCATTACTAGCCAAGTCCAAACCCAGGGTGGGATATGCAATAGAATACAAGTTCTGTGATGTTTTTATACCAAGCTAAAATTTAAGAACATTCTAATCAGGATCTGTATATATGATCACAAAGGAAATGTTTGACTGTTTGACAAAAGATTCAGGATTATTAATGACATTAGTTTACTTCAAATGCAGCTTTAAGATATTATCTGCTTTAATGTTTAATAATAGCTTGTATTTATTTATTTTAACAGAGTTCTATCTTTATATGAATTGTTATGGAAAAGTTACATTTAAATCAGGAAGCTCAAGTCAACTAGGGTGGGCTCTGGAGTTTAGCACACATCCAGAGCTCATTAGCCCCACCTAATGACAGCACGTCTAGACCTCTATAGCAGTTTTAGAGTAAGGAATAGAGAACCTTGGAAGTCGAAACTTCAAAAACAAAACTGTGATGTGGAGCTTCAGGAAGAGCTCACATAAAATATTGCCTCCCATTCAGAAAGTACGACACCAAATTAAAACGTGCCAACCTAATTTTATCACAAAAAAATAAGAGTTAAGGGAATAAGTAAAAGAAATACTTTTTAGGGCTTTTTTCCAACTATAAAAATGACACATGCTCAATATAAAAGTTCAAAAAAGATGAGAGAAGAAAAAGATAAATATCATCTATAATGCCAGCACCCAGCGATGCCAGCCCACTGCTATTCTGGTCTGTAAACACACGAATAGCTATTTAAACATATAGATGAGATGAGATCATACTGTAGAGTACAAACTGCTTTGCAATATGTTCTTTTCATACAAATTCTAATGTGGACATTCATATTAATAAACATAGCACTATACCATCCTTTTTAATAGCCATATAACATTCTATCATGTAATATTTCATAATTTTGTTAAATAATTCACTCAAGATGATCGTTTTCTCATTGCCGTAAACCACAGTGTAAACACATCTTCTCACTGACTATTAGGATAAATTAACTGACTATTGGGATAAATTTACTAAAAGTGGAACTTTTGGATTCTAAGGTGATGAAGAGTGCTTTTTTTTTTTTTTTTTTTCCAAAAAATAGGCACAATAAACATTCCTCACACTTGAAATGCAAGTGAGGTGGCTATTTTCCTTCCAGAAACTTTCACCGATACTGAATGTCATCAACCTCTGCAGATAGTTTAGTGAGTAAGGGAACAGTTCAGAGGAAGAGTTCTACAGTAGGGTTCAAATTTTAGCTCTGCCATGGACTAGCTCTATGACCTCTGGAAAGATAACATCTCTGCAGATTTCTGTGAAACAGAGACTGTATCATTATACCTACAATAAAGGATTATTTTTAAGGATTAAATGAGTCACTGCAACACCTGATACACAATAAGGACAAAATAAATATTCACTCATTATATTAGATAGTGCCCATCTGAAAGTGAAAACAAAGGTCATTTTTAAATTAATTTATTACTTTAATTGGAAGCTACGGTAGGTGTTGCGACAGAGCATCAGAGAGCAGACACAATGAAACCATAATCACAGAAAACTAGTCAATCTAATCACATAGACCACAGCCTTGTCTAACTCAGTGAAACTAAGCCATGCCCTGTGGGGCCACCCGAGATGGGTGGGTCATGGCAGAGAGGTCTGACAGAATGTGGTCCACTGGAGAAGGGAATGGCAAACCACTTCAGTATTCTTGCCTTGAGAACCCCATGAACGGTATGAAAAGGCAAAATGATAGGATACTGAAAGGGAACTCCCCGGGTTGGTAGGTGCCCAATATGCTACTGGAGATGAGTGGAGAAATAACTCCAGAAAGAATGAGGGGATGGAGCCAAAACAAAAACAATACCCAGTTGTGGATGTGACTAGTGATAGAAGCAATGTCCAATGCTGTAAAGAGCAATATTGCATAGGAACCTGGAATGTCAGGTCCATGAATCAAGGCAAATTGGAAGTGGTGAAACAGGAGATGGTAAGAGTGAACGTCAACATTCTAGGAATCAACGAACTAAAATGGACTGGTGGGTGAATTTAACTCAGATGACCATAATATCTACTACTGCTGGCAGGAATCCCTTAGAAGAAATGGAGTAGTCATCATGGTCAACAAAAGAGTACAAAATGCAGTACTTGGATGCAATCTCAAAAACGACAGAATGACCTCTGTTCGTTTCCAAGGCAAACCATTCAATATCACAGTAATCCAAGTCTATGCCCCAACCAGTAAAGAAGTAGTTTTCTTCAGAAAACTGAAGAAGCTGACATTGAACAGTTCCATGAAGACCTACAAGACCTTTTAGAACTAACACCCAAAAAACATGTCCTTTTCATTATAGGGGACTGGAATGCAAAAGTAGGAAGTCAAGAAACACCTGGAGTAACAGGCAAATTTGGTCTTGGAATACGGAATGAAACAGGGCAAAGGCTAATAGAGTTTTGCCAAAAGAACACACTGGTCATAGCAAACAACCTCTTCCAACAACACAAGAGAAGACTCTACACATGGACATCACCAGATGGTCAACACCAAAATCAGATTCATTATATTCTTTGCATCCAAAGATGGAGAAGCTCTATATAGTCAGCAAAAACAAGACTGGGAGCTGACTGTGGCTCAGATCATGAGCTCCTTATTGCCAAATTCAGACTTAAATTGAAGAAAGTAGGGAAAACCACTAGACCATTCAGGTATGACCTAAATCAAATCCCTTATGATTATACAGTGGAAGTGAGAAATAGATTTAAGGGCCTAGATCTGATAGATAGAGTGCCTGATGAACTATGGACAGAGTTTCGTGACATTGTACAGGAGACAGGGATCAAGACCATCCCCATGGAAAAGAAATGCAAAAAGGCAAAATGGCTGTCTGGGGAGGCCTTACAAATAGCTGTGAAAAGAAGAGAAGTGAAAAGCAAAGGAGAAAAGGAAAGATATAAGCATCTGAATGCAGAGTTCCAAAGAATAGCAAGAAGAGATAAGAAAGCCTTCTTCAGCGATCAATGCAAAGAAATAGAGGAAAACAACAGAATGGGAAAGACTAGAGATCTCTTCAGGAAAATCAGAGATACCAAAGGAACATTTAATGCAAAGATGGGCTTGATAAAGGACAGAAATGGTATGGACCTAACAGAAGCAGAAGATATTAAGAAGAGATGGCAAGAATACACAGAAGAACTGTACAAAAAAGATCTTCACGACCCAGATAATCACGATGGTGTGATCACTGACCTAGAGCCAGACATCCTGGAATGTGAAGTGAAGTGGGCTTTAGAAAGCATCACTACGAACAAAGCTAGTGGAGGTGATGGAATTCCAGTGGAGCTATTTCAAATCCTGAAAGATGATGTTGTGAAAGTGCTGCACTCAATATGCCAGCAAATCTGGAAAACTCAGCAGTGGCCACAGGACTGGAAAAGGTCAGTTTTCATTCCAATCCCAAAGAAAGGCAATGCCAAAGAATGCTCAAACTACTGCACAATTGCACTCATCTCACATGCTAGTAAAGTAATGCTCAACATTCTCCAAGCCAGGCTTCAGCGATATGTGACTTCCTGATGTTCAAGCTGGTTTTAGAAAAGGCAGAGGAACCAGAGATCAAATTGCCAATATCCGCTGGATCATGGAAAAAGCAAGAGAGTTCCAGAAAAACATCTATTTCTGCTTTATCGACTATACCAAAGCCTTTGATTGTGTGGATCACAATACATTGTGGAAAATTCTGAAAGAGATGGGAATACCAGACACCTGACCTGCCTCTTGAGAAATCTGTATGCAGGTCAGGAAGCAACAGTTAGAACTGGACATGGAACAACAGACTGGTTCCAAATAGGAAAAGGAGTACGTCAAGGCTGTATATTGTCACCCTGTTTATTTAACTTATATGTAGAGTACATCATGAGAAACGCTGGGCTGGAAGAAGCACAGGCTGGAATCAAGATTGCCAGGAGAAATATCAATAACCTCAGATATGCAGATGACACCACCCTTATGGCAGAAACTGAAGAGTAACTAAAAAGCCTCTTGATGAAAGTGAAAGTGGAGAGTGAAAAAGTTGGCTTAAAACTCAACATTCAGAAAACTAAGATCATGGCATCTGGTCCCATCACTTCATGGGAAATAGATGGCGAAACAGTGGAAACAGTGTCAGACTTTATTTTGGGGGGGCTCCAAAATCACTGCAGATGGTGACTGCAGCCATGAAGTTAAAAGACGCTTACTCCTTGGAAGGAAGGTTATGACCAACCTAGATAGCATATTCAAAAGTGGAGACATTACTTTGCCAACAAAGGTCCATCTAGTCAAGGCTATGGTTTTTCCTGTGGTCATGTATGGATGTGAGAGTTGGACTGTGAAGAAGGCTGAGCACCGTAGAATTGATGCTTTTGAACTGTGGTGTTGGAGAAGACTCTTGAGAGTCCCTTGGACTGCAAGGAGATCCAACCAGTCCATTCTGAAGGAGATCAGTCCTGGGATTTCTTTGGAAGGAATGATGCTAAAGCTGAAACTCCAGTACTTTGGCCACCTCATGCGAAGAGTTGACTTATTGGAAAAGACTCTGATGCTGGGAGGGATTAGGGGCAGGAGGAGAAGGGGACGACAGAGGATGAGATGGCTGGATGGCATCACTGACTCAATGGACATGAGTCTGAGTGAACTCTGGGAGTTGGTGATGGACAGGGAAGTCTGGCGTGCTGCAATTCATGGGGTCACAAAGAGTCGGACACGACTGAGCTACTGAACTGAAGTGAACTGAACTGATACTGTATTGGTGTTTTTCTTTCTGACTTACTTCAGTCTGTATAATAGGCTCCAGTTTCATCCACTTCATGAGAACTAATTGAAATATGTTCTTTTTAATGGCTGAGTAATATTCTATTGTGTATATGTACCACAGCTTTCTTATCCATTCATCTGCCAATGGACATCTAGGTTGCTTCCATGTCCTCACTATTGGAAACAGTGCTGCGATGAACAGGTGTCTCTTTCAATCCTGGTTTCCTCGGTGTGTATGGCCAGCAGTGCGTTGCTGGGTCATAAGGCTGTTCTATTTCCAGTTTTTTAAGGAATCGCCACCCTGTTCTCCATAGTGGCTGTACTAGTTTGCATTCCCACCAACAGTGTAAGAGGGTTCCGTTTTCTCTGCGCCCTCTGCAGCACTTATTGTTTGTAGACTTTCGGATAGCAGCCATTCTGACTGGCGTGAGGTGATACCTCATTGTGATTTTGATTTGCATTTCTCTGATAATGAGTGATGTTGAGTATCTTTTCATGTGTTTGTTAACCATCTGTATGTCTTCTTTGGAGAAATGTCCGTTTAGTTCTTTGGCCCATTTTTTTTATTGGGTCGTTTATTTTTCTGGCATTAAGCTGCAGGAGCTGCTTTGTATATTTTTGAGGTTAATTCTTTATCAGTTACTTCGTTTGCTAGTATTTTCTCCCATTCTGAAGGCTGTCTTTTCACCTTGCTTATAGTTTCCTCCATTGTGCAAAAGCTTTTAAGTTTAATTAGGTCCCATTTGTTTATTTTTGTTTTTATTTCCATTACTCTGGGAGGTGGGTCATAGAGGATCCTGCTGTGATATATGTCAGAGAATGTTTTGCCTATATATTCCTCTAGGAGTTTTATAGTTTCTGGTCTTATGTTTAGATCTTTAATCCATTTTGAGTTTATTTTTGTGTATGGTGTTAGAAAGTGTTCTAGTTTCATTATTTTACAAGTGGTTGACCAGTTTTCCCAGCACCATTTGTTAAAGAGATTGTCTTTTCTCCTTTGTATATTCTCACCTCCTTTGTCAAAGATAAGGTGTCTATAGGTGCGTGGTTTTATCTCTGGGCTTTCTATTTTGTTCCATTGGTCTATATTTCTGTCAAAGTTCATTGCTTTAAATTTGCATTTATTTGATTCTTACTGGGATTAAACATAGACCCTTTAATTTTAATAAACGATTTTTACTTTATTGGTCATTTTTTTTTAAGTAGTCAATCATATTTACAAATAATGGTGACTTCTGATATCTTCCTATTTTATTTTTCTGGAATAATTGCACTGGTTAGAATTTGTAAAATCAAGTTGGGTAAAGGTTGTGGTCTTGCTGCTGCTGCTGCTGCTGCTGCTGCTGCTAAGTCGCTTCAGTCGTGTCCGACTCTGTGCGACCCCATAGACGGCAGCCCACCAGGCTTCCCCGTCCCTGGGATTCTCCAGGCAAGAAAACTGGAGTCGGTTGCCATTTCCTTCTCCAATGCATGAAAGTGAAAAGTGAAAATGAAGTTGCTCAGTCGTGTCCAACCCTCAGTGACCCCATGGCCTGCAGCCTTCCAGGCTCCTCTGTCCGTGGGATTTTCCAGGCAAGAGTACTGGAGTGGGGTGCCATTGCCTTCTCCATGTGGTCTTACATACGCTTATATATTTGTATATATATATATCCCTATATCCTTCATGACTTTATGGTAACAAAAGCATTTTTAAAGTATCCCAAAATTCAAAAGTATAAAAAAGTGAGGTATAGATAGCTTTTTAAATATAGGATCCTATAAAGTAACTGTTAAATATAAATTCTGCATTGTTTATAAATTGTGGTATTTAATCATGGCATTCCTTGGGGAAAAAAATCTTCTTTGATATTTAAAAACAAATCTTTATTAACTAAATTTGAATACACCTTTAATAAAGATCAGAGTAATATTTAATGCTAGGAACATGAAATATAAAATAAAAAAATTGTTATATTACTCAAATTAGAGAAGTAAAGGAAATTCAAAAAACAATAATGTAGCTTGCCCAATGATCCCAAATCAACTATATTTTGTTAAAGAAATATATAAATAACAGAAAAATTTTAAACCACCATTTGTAATCAGAAAATATCGAGCTATTTAACTTTAAGTATCTGCATTTGGATCTAGTATTTTTGACTCCTAGTGTTTTTTCTTCCTAAAACATCATGTAAATTTCAAAAGAAAGACTCCATTTCTCACAGTTCACACATACACCCACATTTTGAGAAGAAGCCTGAATTATCTCTAGATATCAAAACCTTCAGTACAAATTAAGCCCCTTAATTGCTAATCCCCAATTTAGGGCTACTAAAGTCACAGAACATGTTAGTTTTCTTTTTTTAAGTTAAATAACAGAAAAGACACTCTATTAAAACTCAATACTAAGTCAAATATTCTGAAAGATCTTCCCCAGGTCTTAACAAAATGTATAGTCCTGCTTTCTGTTTGCGCTTCCCCAGTGGCTCAATGGTAAAGACTGCCTGCAATGCAGGAGTTGCAGGAGATTCAGTTTCGATCCCTGGGTCAGGAAGATCCCCTGGAGAAGGGCATGGCAACCCACTCTAGTATTCTTGCCTGGAATATTCCAAGGACTAAGTAGCCTGGCGGGCTACAGTCCATAGGGTTGCAACAGTCGGACACAACTGAAGCAACTTCACACAGCACGCTTTCTGATAGCCTGAGAGCTACAAACCCAGAAGCAAAATTATGGAACAGAACAAAAGCATTATTTACTGAGCACTTAAAATGCGCCAGACCCTATGCTATGAGCTTATACTACAGTCATTATCTCCTTCACCTAGTAAGGAAAATACTGTCATCCCACTGGCTTCACATTGGCTTTGCCACAGAGTCTTTTCCAAGCACCCTGAACACAGATTGCAAATTGTTCTTTGGGAGTCATGACTGACCAGCTGTTCTCTGAGGAAAGAAGAGGAGCTATCAGGGCCACAGGCACTGCAGACACACTTGGAGCCTGGAGTGGTGAGAGACTGATTACTGGAGATCACGACAATCAGCAAGCAACAGTAACTATATCCCAGGGCACGGGACAGGGTAAAATGACACTTAAATATGACCAGACAACCTTCCTTTTACCCTCCTGGAAGACTATCTTTGAATAAGAGTGAGCATGGCTAAGAAACACTGGATTTGCTGTCCTACAGAATGTAAAACAAGGGAAGTTTACCAGGCAAAACACACTAATTCAATGAAGCAAAACCCATGGATAAGTTATAGCCCTTTCAATAAAAGATGATTCAAATTTAAACAACCTAAGTTTTCTTTATTCTTTAATACAACAACGCACCTACCATGTACATGGGACTGTTCATTTGGAAGAGCCAAAAGATTTCTAAATAATAAGTTCATTGGTTCCTTTGTATCTATTCACAGTATTCCTATTCTGGCAACAAGCTCAAAACAAGAGATCCAAATTAAGCCAAAGAAATCGAAATCATCTGGAAAAGCATCATCGTGCCTAACGAATAGATTTGGTATAGAATCAAGAAATAAATTCTAGGTGACTAAGTACTAGGTGTTCATTAAGCATTTATTTTATGTCCAGTATACCATGTTAGGCACTGTAGAATATACAGAAGAAAAAAAAGAAGACTTGGTTCATATTCTCTAGAAGCTTACAATCCAGTTGAGCAAACAATATTAAATAAATAACAAGCAGCACAGAACTCCAGAAATTAAATGATAAATTCTGCACATGAGTGACTGAAGAATTATTGATAATTAGAAATGATATGCAAAATAAATTAGCCCAAAGAAAGAATAGAATGAGGGACGCCAGACTTTTTCATAAACTTTGGATTCTACTCAACCCACTATATTTTTCTTCAGGGAAAATTCTATTATATAATTCAAGATGACAATGACATTTCTGGATCCATTAATAGTGCTTTCCAGATGGCCAATTCCTGGTTATGCTTTAATCAGGTCTTAGCTGAAGAGAATCATAAAACTTCAGATTTTAAGTTTTCACTATGTCCCAGAAATATAACGAGAACAGGTTCTTTTTTATTAATAGGTCTTCCTTTAAGACCATTTATTTATAAAATGGCATACCTGGTGGCTCAGTCGGTAAAGAACCCGCCTGCAATGCAGGAGACCTGGGTTCAATCCCTGGGTTAGGAAGATACCCTGGAGAAGAATGTACTGAATTTTTAAGTAAGTGATAAATTTATATGGGTTTTCCTGGTGGCTCAGTAGTAAACAATCTGCTTGCAATACAGGAAATGAAGGTTCAATCCCTGGACTGGGAAGATCCCCTGGAGAAGGAAATGGCAACCCACTCCAGTATCCTTGCCTGGACAGAGGAGCCTGGTAGGCTACCATCCATGGGGTCACAAGAGTCAGACACAACTCAGTAACTAAACTATTACCACCACCATCAAATTTATATATCTCCAAACCACAACCACCACAAAAAAGAAAAAGAGGCACTGAACAAAATAAAATGATCATTTATTATGCTTAACAATCCTGAGTATTACTGGAAATAAGTCAGGTCAAAACAACTGTATTCTTTATCTCAACAACATTAGAAATGTAGACCTTAAGGAGACCCATGAGTGAACAAATGAAAAGATTAGGAAATAAAATGTAAGGGAAAGCTTTAAGGGAGTGACCCAAGCAGCTGAAACAAATAGGTAAGAGCAGCAGATGGGGGAAAGCAGCTCTCACTGCTCTCTATCCCCTGTTCCAGGGAGACTTCCAAACAAAAGAGCGATGCCCCCTACTTGCACTAGCAGTAGGAAAAAAAAGCAAATTCTCCCATTCTTCCAGTGATACTAAGGCCAAGGCTTCTGAGCGCTGGAAGAAGTTCAACTTGGAAGTTCTTTAGTCCCCAAGTAGCAGTTAGTCACAAGGGTATGTAATAACACAATTCTGCCTTCCATAGTTGATCACCAGCAATCACACCAATAGCCCTGTGTGTGCAGAAAGGGGGTCTCACCTCTCTTGTGAGATTAGAACATAAGAAAAGCAGCAGTGGTTCTTCTAAAAGACATCTGTTCTATTAATTACAACTGTTATCATGGGTTACTAACTAAGAGATGAAGTCTCTAAAAAATAAGAGCGATGCCTGAGTGCCTGGGATGTTTGGCAATAGACTGAAATGAATCTGAAGTAGATTCTTCATGCAAGTCAGGCCGTATGCTCCTCTCCTTCACAATCACCACCCTGACAGGGAAAAAAAGCAAAATGTAGAGTAGAAATTTTAATAGAAATGAAAGTTCAAAACTGAGGCTGGGCTTCTCCAGAATACTAATATAGACTGACACCAGTCTACATTATGACTATTACAGAAATAATTTGTAAAGAAATAGCTAATATTGTTTACCACTGTTTTCAACTTGCTTATATAATGTCTTATTGTATAAGGTGAAACTATTTCCAAGGTGACTTAATTGAACTACCTGATCTCTTTGTTCTCTGAATTCTACTAGACAATGGTTCTTTGCAACAATTCGCCTCACCATATGACACTGTACATTTTACACTGCTGCAATTAGGCAGTAGTTCTTGTCCAGTGACCCTCTTCTCCTGAAAATCCACAGAGGCCACTGAGCTACCTGTACCCTGCTTAGTCGCTCAGTTGTATCCGACTCTGCAACCCCATGGACTGTAGCCCACCGGGCTCCTGTGTCCATGGGGATTCCCCAGGAAAGACTACTGGAGTGGGTTGCCATGCCCTCCTCCAGAAGATTGTCCCAACCCAGGGATCAAACCCAAGTCTCTCTCAATTACAGGCCGATTCTTTACCATCTGAGACACCAGGGAAGCCCAATGAACCAACTAGCAACATTCATTATCTGCACTTCATTTTGACCCAAGAAATAAAATCAAACTGTGCTGGTAGTTTCATGTAAAGAAACAGAGTACTTCCCCTTCCTCCCTCCTCCACCTATGAGAAGTCAGGCCCTTTTATTTTACCTTGAAATCTATCTCCCTTCCTTCCTTCTTTTCTCCCTTCCTCCCGTCCTTCCTTTTTCTTTTTTTTTCCAGAAGCTCTTTCACCAATACTTCAGAAGAGGGGTACATTATAATTGCCACCCACTTTGGGGGCCCTTGTCTTCTCTGCTGCTTCCAATTTCATGTTGGATCTTCCAACATGAAACATTAAGAAAATGGCACCCAAGAAAGCATATGCTGCCACGGTAGCACCAGCTGTTATTGCCTCATTTTTCACTTTTAAACATACTTCAGAACTCCCAACTGAAAAACTGTATACATTATATAGAAAATAAAAAATTTTAGTTTAGATCCACAGTAAAGTACTATTTCTGGGACTTAGAATTACAGCCTGAGTACCATCAGTGTTTCAGGTGTGTTATGTTTTAACAGCGAGGGTTCCACCAAAACCAAAGCAGATCCTATTTCCTTGCAAGATATCAAATGACGGGTTATTGATAACTAAGCTCAGTATTTAATCCACTTTCCATTATAAAATTACCCAACAATCAAGAAACGGAAAAAGCCAAAGGAAAACCTGAAGTATTATTCCCAAGATTTTACGAACAAGAGGCAAACACACAGTCTGTAATTACCTCGTTGGCCAAGCTCAAAGCCATAAGCATTCTAGGAGGGCAAAAGGTTAATGCCACAATGATTGTTTATGTGCCAGTTAGGCAAGGGGATGAGAAACCTCCAAAAATAAGATAAGATTACACATTTCTAAAACATTCACTGAAAGGAGGGGGTGGTAATGCACGCATTTGCCTGACATCCTAACACCCTCCTGCAGAGGTGATTCTATATACACCTCAATGGAAGGTGAAGGAGTTCACAGCTTTAAGAGTGAACATGTTTTATTTCTAACTAACAAATTAAAGTATTTGGCAGTAATTTTTTTAAGCAGATGGACTGGAATATTTCAGGAAATGCTAAGGGGCTGATTTTCTATTGCTTTTTAGAATTTCAAGTTATAAAATAAGATTTTGGCTAATCTAGTCTTCTTCTAAATTCAGCAGTGTTTATTAAAGGCACCAAGCTTTAACTTTCTTATCTGGATTATCAGTGAAGCAGTAATCAGCTTTAATTAGGAAGGCAAATTCACATGGTCAAAATAATGCTGGATTTGGTGACTTTATTCTTCCCAAATAATGAGAGGTTAAAAAAATAAGCATGTGCACGGACAAAATGGGCCCAAATTTATACCATGATTTTCAGGGTGCTCTTAAATTCACTATTTATTCTTCTGCTTTTAAACCCAACCTTGTCTTCAGGAACCTGCCTTATCTTTTACTCTTTCCACGACAAAGATTAGAACACTTGCTTTACAAACACCTATATTTATATTAAGCTCAAACAAACTCATGTTTCCTGTGTCAGGCAAATCCATGGCCATTCAGGTTGACCACTGATCCAAGAGGACACTAAATAAAAATGAAGCTTTGCAACTTCTTGATTTATATTACTTTATCTGTGTAATTCTACTGAATATTCTACTGGATACAAAGGAATTATTCCTCTTTCTTTGGCTTCTTCCTTAGATCAATCATCTGGCCAATATTTATTGAACATCTGCTATGCACACAGTTTTTCAAAGAATCGCTTTCACAGGCTGTCCAAACAGCTATAAATTTTGCTAAGATCCAATCCCATAACCTCTTCATTGGCTCTCTAACATAGAAGCCTGTAAAAATATTTTTTAGTAACTAGAAATTTCGTCTAAAGGATAAGAATTCTCTTCACGACACCTACACACTAAAAGAATCCAGTGAACAAGTACAAATGATCCCCCACCGCGTCCATAAATTGGACATTCATATCTGCTAATATTTGGCTCCTGAAATCTGGATAATGAGTTGGGTTAATTGCCGGGAGCCGGCATATTGCATATTGAGTGAGGATCTGTAATAGCTCAACTGGAATTCTATCACTGCCGGGAGCCAGTGTGAGGAACTCCGCCCATGACAAAGGTCATGAGGAAGGAGGCTCGGCATACGCAAAGGCGGGATCGAGCCTCAGGAGTCCCCCTGGAAATTCTCGAGCATCTACCCCCAAAACCAGAGTCTGCCTACTTTCTGCTTTGTGCTTTCACCTACACCTCTGACTTTACACGGGGGGCTGTCTCCCACTACCTCTCTCTGAAAAAAGAGTTAGCTTACAGCTCCAGTTAATAATTCTTGGATGTGACAGTGTTTCAACCTACAAACTCCTTTGGAAATCCTCTAGCCTGCCTGAATGGGTTTTTCCGGCCACATGTGATTGTTCAGAGTCTCCCAACTGTGAGAGGCAGGAGATGTTCTAAACTGCCTAAACACAGATTCCTTTGAGTAGTTAAAAGATTGATTAGAAATTGTATTGGTGAAGGGTTTTTCACTTGTTGGGCCAATGTTTGCTGCTAAGTCTCCATACTCCTTACCTACTGTGTCCTTGGCAGTGTATTGATTGATATAATGGGTGTATAGAAATGTAAAATGCAGCTTTGTCCAATGCTTTTTGGGAGGCTGGTGCCTGACTTTGGAATAATCACCTTTAGAGAAAAATAAGTTTCTTAAAATGTTAACAGGCCTCCGGGCCAGAAGATGATGTCAATCACCTGAACTTTTGCATATGATAAGGAAGAAAGCCTGGCTTGCTGCATGGCTCTACCCCTTCCCCCATTATCCTCTATGCATACCTTTAGGTATAAAAACTACTTTGGAAAATAAAGTGCGGGCCTTGCTCACCAACGCTTGGTCTCCCCATGTCATTCTTCCCTTTAACTTCCAGCTGAGTGTCCATCTGGAGCGCGGATGTCCTCTGCGACCATTTATTTGCCTGGGCTTCTAAGACCCACTCGAGAAGGTGTCTAAGGTGGGGCACCTTCCGCTATTTGAGAGGGCGCCTGCGGCCTCCGTGGTCAGAGCTAACCTGGTGTCACGGGTTATATTGATTTTCCGCGTAAACCAAGCCACTCAGCTTCTTTTCTCCACTGAATTTTCCTACTGAGCTATCCTCATTCTATTACTCTTTGTATCCTTAATTAAAGTGTAATTAAGCAGTTGTTTCCTGACCCTCGCCTATGCCGTCTCTCCTTCGAATACCCTGGATCAGCTGGGGCTGGTCCCCGGCAGTTAATGATTTAAGTTGTGGGCTAAAAGGAGCTGGCTCTCACTGGAGCAGGCTCTCAGGAGCTGACTGCATGCATCTCTTCCCAACCTCTGGAGACCTCAAGTTGGCAGCCCAAGATAACCAAGAGGAAAACATTTACACCCCTGTGACTATCCTCCAAACATTTCCCTCTCTTGAAAGTTGTCCAGATCTATTCTGCCCCTGGATTCAGATGGTAGGAGTTTAGCTACCAAGGGTTACCTTTTACATTAGGAAACCATCACTTGTGAGAAACAGGAAAAAACTAAAAACAGAAAATTGTAAGATCCTCAGCCCTCAGGGAACTTGAGGATCCAACACCAAATACTTCTGAAGTTTGCAAGGGGGTGAACATTTGAAACTGTCAAAAAGAGCTCACAGAGTAAAGGGAAGATGGATTTGATAGAGCGCTTAAGTGATGGCTATGATTTTGGTCAGCCGGAAAGTGGGGAAACAGTCATCCTGTTGAGATTACTGAATGGGCAGGAAGAGAGGTCAAAGAGTAAGGTGAAGACTTCACTGGTGATCCAGTGGTTAAGGCTCCGAGTTTCCACTGCAGGTGGCACAGGTTCCATCTCTGGTTGGAGAATTAAGATCCCACATGTCGGGTGGCACGTCCACAAAACCACACACACATACACACACACACACACACACACGAGTAAGGTGAGCCAGAAAAGTATGGTGAGCCTGTATGCTTTGACCTGGAAAGCTAGAGGTAGAGGGAGCTACTAGGAATAGTCTTTCCAATTTTGCTTGACATGTTGTTTTTCTGATCTTTAACTTCTTACTGATCTCTGATAATACCAAATCCGTTGGTTTTCAGTCTGGTTAGACTAGCACTCACACTAGTACTGGGCACAGCACACTGTTGTGTCATCTGGTAACTCTGAGCCTCCTGCTGGGACATAACAAATTATAGCTGATGCCAGCTTGACCTCATAAAGTCAGCTTGGCTTCATAAAGCTCACATTAGGGCTTCCCAAGGCAATAGTTTAGGATAGATTTCAGCCTAGCCCTTGTCTTCAGCAAGTTGCAAATTATTAGAATTTAAATGAAGGTGATGCTCATCTTCAAGATTTAGAAAAACTATGCATATGTATTCTTTAAGCCATTCACTTGGAGTCTCAAATGTCTCTCCCCTCCTTATCTTTGCACCCTATAAATACTATACCACAACTACTATTCTTAGTACTAACCTGTTAGTATAACCTCTATAGACTCTGGAATCAAACTGCCTGGGATGAGGTGAAAGAGAAGGATGAGAGATAGGGGATGTGGCAGGGAGAGGACGGGAGGAGGACCTACTATTTATCAAGACCTTTCTCTGGGCCTTTTTGCAGATCCCATTAAATCCTCACAGCAATCTTGTGAGATAGGAAGACACTGAGGCTCAGTTCAATACTTTTATTATTGGACTTCCCATGCTTGTTAAAATTTTGATTTCAATAACTGACCACTCTCTTCCTAGGTGCTATGGGCTCAAAGTGAGGAAATGGCTGTGGTGTATATGTATCTCCAGTCTGCTATATGCCCATAAGGGTAGTCGATATAAAACTTATGAATAAAAATAATGTCAGAAGTGGTAATTAACTTTCCACATTAAACTTGAAAAATTAAAAATAATAATATTGGGTTTTGGCAATACAAATTATTACAACACAAAAGCAAGAAAAGAGAAGGTCCTTTCCATTTGTGAGCAAAATCCTTGATGCTCTTTTTATCCCACCTCCTATATCTTCTTCTTACTGAATAAATTTCATGCTTCCCTAGACTTCCCCTTACAACCCCTCCAGTCCAGGCCTAAGACTATCCCCTACTCTTCTCTTGCTAAAAAAAAACAAAAACAAAACAACTTTCATTTCCTTATAAAATAGCAGATAGCAACAAAGTCAAATAATTATCAACATACAAATGACTGGTAACCTCTTCATTCTCCTAGTTGTTTCTTTAAAGAAAAACATTTGAATTAAGCAAATGAACTAAAAGGAATATCTCATGGTAGACCCTCAAGTTGTCTGGCATATGTACAGCTTTATCAACACCCACCCATTCCCAGGCTTCAGTTACTCTGAAAGAAAACTAGGAGAGGAGATGGTTCCTTCTGAGGCAGGTCAACCTTTACCAGAATTCTATTGTTGAAAGCAAAACTTCTCAAACTTCACTTGTCAAGACACAATTTCTGCTTCAGTAGGATAGGGATGGAGCCAGAATCTGCATTTCTAATCAATCACCAAGTGTTGGAGGAACTGCCTGGCTGCAGACTGCCCTTAGAGTAGCACTGCTTGAAGCTATTCCACTTCACTGCTTGTTCTGAATGCCTCCACTTCGACACCCAGACTTGTAAAATGTATGAAGGTATAAGGTCTTTTTTCAATCTAAATCTCAGGAAGGCAAGATCTGTAACACTGGGAACTGGACTTGGGGAGGAAAGAAACAAGGGAGAGGATGACATGCACAAATCAAGACACACATGTCTAGACCAAGCCTGCAGGTATTCAAAAGAGAACCACAAAAAGGCTAAATTGTTGGGTTTTCCTGCATTTATCTGAGTTATCGCCTTGGGAGCCTTTTGGTTGCCTAAAATGTCTTTTAGTAAGTGAATGACAGGTTACTTGCACTGCAATGTTACCTTACAGAAGAAGAAATGAATTTTCTAAATGGAAGGGATCTGATTTGATACCCAACCAGGGCCAGATGTGAGAGCAAAAACAAAGATCTTTTATTTTTATTGAAGGTCACTGAATCACTGTGTGTGCGTGTGTGTATACAAATATGACACCAGCAGAGAAAACTCGGTAAGGGAAAAAAATAGAAAATTGAACAAAATATGTAAGTACTTTACAAAAATAAAATGTAAATAGCCCATAAACATATGATAAAAAGATAAATATTATTTCACACCCATCAAATTGGCAAAACTTAAATAGTCTAATGACACTAAGTGTTAACAAGGATGAGAAGCAAGAAGAAGTCCCATATACTCTGGTTTTGAGTGTTATAAATATGAAGGGGTGCATGCTTTGCAACACAGCAATTCTACTCCTAGGTACATCCCAGAAAAACACTGGTGAAATCCCTACCAGGATTATTTGTAATGGGGGAAAAAAGAAACAAAATGTCATTTATAGAATAAACTGTGGCATTTTCAAACTTTAAAATATCATAGAGTTGTGGGAATGAACAAACTAGTTATCCAAAATCAACATGCATGGGGGAAGCTATAGAGAAATACATGTAACATACTATAAGTATGTATTGCAGAAAATTGAAAACAAGCAAAACAATAACTCATTGTTTAGGACCCAAACATAGGTCTACAGTTTTGTGGAAATAAGAAACAACAAATTCAAAAGAATAGATGGTTCTACAGGAAGAAGGTAGTGTTTTATTTTTCAAGGTATTCAATAAAAATATGGGCCTTGGTTTTTGTATGTCTCACATATTTTATAATAAAAATTTAGGACCTTGTCTTCATAAACTGGTAACCATATTCCCTTAATAGATAACTGATAGCAAGTGGCTGCAAACAAAAGTGATATTCAAGTCATATCATTCTAAAGTTTACTAAAATCACTAGAATTAGTGCTATGACTCAAAAGGAGCCATGCAAGTACACTGAATAATCTTCTGCTTTCTAAATCAGTGGTCTCCAAAGTGGGGTACACTGGGCTCAAGAATAAAATATTCAAACATATTTACTTGTAAAAATCCCTGATTTCTAGCTCTTGTCCATTATATAATATACATAATCTTGTTTTTCTTCAGTTGCTAAATCGTGTCCAACTCTTTACAATCCCACGGACTATACTCATGGACTGTAGCATGACTGATTCCTCTGTCCTCCACTATCTCCTGAAATTTGCTGGAAATTCATGTCCGTTGAATTGGTGACACTATCTAACTATCTCATTCTCTGCTGTCCCCTTCTCCATTTGCCTTCAATCTTTCCTAGCATCAGGGACTTTTCCTGATGAGTCAACAGGCAACTATTCGTATTAGGCAGCCAAAGTATTGAAGCTTCAGTTTCAGCATCAGTCCTTCTAATGAATACTCACAGTTCATTTCCTTCAGTCTCTTTGTAGTCCAGGGGACTCGCAAGTGTCTTCTCCAGCATCACAATTCAAAAGCATCAATTTTTTGGCCCTCAGCCTTCCTCATGGTCCAACTCTCATATTGAAAGTGATTACTGGAAAAACCATAGCTTTAACTATACAGACCTTTGTTGGCAAAGTGATGTCTGTTTTTAATGCTGTCTAGGTTGGTCATGGGGCTTCCCTCATAGCTCACTCAGTAAAGAATCTGCCTGCAATGCAGGAGTCCTGGGTTCAATTCCTGGGTCGGGAAGATCCCCTGGAGAAGGAAATGGCAACCTACTCCAGTATTCTTGCCTGGAGAATCCCATTGACAGAGGAGCCTGGCAGGCTACGGTCCATGGGGTCACAAGAGTCAGACACGACTTAGCGCCTAAACTACTATTACTAGGTTGGTCATAGGTTTCCTTCCAAGGAGAAAGCGTCTTTTAAGTTCATGGCTGCAGGCATCATCCATAGTCATTTTGGAACCCAAGAATATAAAATCTGTCACTGCTTCCACTTTTCCCCTTCTATTTGCCATGAAGTGATGGGACGGGATGCCATGATCTTAGTTTTTTTAACGTTTTTCAAGATGGCTTTTTCACTCTCCTCTTTCACCCTCAAGAGGCTCTGTAGTTCCTCTTCACTTTCTGCCATTAGAGTGGTATCATCTGCATATCTGAGGTTGTTGATATTTATCCCTGCAATCTTGATTCCAGCTTCTGAGTCATCCAGTCCAGCATTTTGCACAATCTATTCTGCACCAGGATTCCCTGGTGGCTCAGACGGTAAAGCATCTGCCTGCAATGCAGGAGACCTGGGTTCGATTCCTGGGTCAGGAAGATCCCCTGGAGAAGGAAATGGCAATCCACTCCAGCGCTCTTGCCTGGAAAATCCCATGGACAGAGAAGCCTGATAGGCTACAGTCCATGGGGTCGCAGGGTCGGACACGACTGAGCAATTTCACTTCACTTCATTCAAGCAGGGTGACAATATACAACATTGTCATACTCGTTTACCAATTCTGAACTAGGAGTTCTTCCTGGTTTAGTTCTAACTGTTGGTTCTTGACCACTGACAGGTTTCTCAAGAGACAAGTACAGGGTCTGATACTCCCATCTCTTTCAGAATTTTCCAGTTTGTTGTGATCTACACAGCCAATGGCTTTAGAGCAATCAATGAAGCAGATGTAGATGTTTTTCTGTAACTCTTTTGCTTTCTTCATGATCCAATAAATGTTGGCAGTTTGATCTCTAGTACCTCTGCCTTTTCTAAACCCAGCTTGTACGCCTGAAAGTTCTCAGTTCATGTACTGCTGAAGCCTAACTTGAAGGATTTTGAGCATAAGCTTACTAGCATGTGAAATGACTACATCTGTATGGTAGTTTGAACATTCAACGGCATTGCCTTTCCTTGAGATTAGAGTGAAAACTGACCTTTTCCAGTCCTGTGGCCACTGTTGAGTTTTCCAAATTTGTTGACATATTGAGTGCAGCACTTTCACAGCATCATCTTTTAGGATTTGAAATAGCTCAGCTGGAATTCCATCACCTCCACTAGCTTTATTCGCTGTAATGCTTCTTAAGGCGGGTCATTAAGATCTTTTTTGCATAGTCCTTCTGTGTATTCTTGTCACCCATTCTTAAAATCTTCTGCTTCTGTTAGAAGCAGAAGATTTTCTGTTAGGTCCTTACCATTTCTGTCCTTTATTGTGCCCATTCTTCCAAGAAATGTTCCTTTGATATCTCCGATTTTCTTGAAGAAATCTCTAGTCTTTACAATTATATTGTTTTCCTCTATTTCTTTGCATTGTTCATTTAAGAAGGCTTTCTCATCTCTCCTTGATATTCTTTTGAACTCCACATTCAGTTGGGTATATCTTTGGCTTTCTCTCTTGCCTTTCACTTCTCTTCTTTCTTCAGCTATTTGTAAGGCCTCCTCAGACAACCACTTTGCCTTTTTGCATTTCTTTTTCTTGAGGATGGTTTTGGTCATCGCCACTTGTACAATGTTACAAACCTCCATCTATAGTTCTTTGGCGCTCTCCCAGATCTAATCCCTTGAAATTCGTCACCTCCACTGTATAATCATAAGGGAGTTTACTTAGGTCCTACCTGAACAGCCTATTGGTTTTCCTTACTTTCCTCAATTTAAGTCTGAATTTTGCAATAAGGAGCTCTTGACCTGAGCCAGTGAGCTCCAGGTCTTGCTTTTGCTGGCTCTATAGAGCTTCTCCATCTTTAGCTGCAAAGAATATAGTCAATCTGATTTCAGTAAGAACCATCTGGTAATGTCCAAGTGTAGAGTCATCTCTTGGGTTGTTGGAAGAGGGTGTTTGCTGTGACAGGCATGTTCTCTTGCCAAACCTCTGTTAGCCTTTGCCCTGTTTCATTTTGGACTCCAAGCCCAAACTTACCTGTTACTCCAGGTATCTCTTGACTTCCTACTTTTGCATTCCAATCCCCTATGATGAAAAGGACATCTTTTTTGGTGTTAGTTCTAGAAGGTGTTGTAGGTCTTTATAGAACTGGTCAACTTCAGCTTCTTTGACATCAATGATTGGGGCATACACTTGGATAACTGTAATGTTGAATGGTTTGCGTTGGAAATGAAGCAAGATCATTCTATCGATTTAGAGGTTGCAATCAAGTACTGCATTTCAGACTCTTGTTGATTCTATTTCTTCTAAGGGATTCTTGCCCACAGTAGTAGATATAATGGCTATCTGCATTAAATTCACCCAATCCCGTCCATTTTAGTTCACTGATTCCTAAAATGTTGATATTCAATCTTGCCATCTCCTGCTTGACTACACTCAATTTACCTTGATTCACAGACTTAACATTCCAGGTTCCTATGCAATATTGTTCTTTACAGCATCAGACTTTAGTTTCATCCCTAACACATCCACAACTGTCATTTCAACTTTGGCCCAGCCATGTCATTCTTTCTAGAGCTATTAGTAATTACCCTCTGCTCTTGCCCAGGAGCATAATGGACACCTTCTGACCTGGGGGGCTCATACTCTGGTGTCATATCTTTTTGCCTTTTTATATTGTCTATGGGATTCTCCAGGCAAGAATACTGGAGTGGGTTGCCATTTTCTCCTCCAGTGAACCACATTTTGTCAGAACTCTTCACTCTGACCTTTCCATCTTGGGTAGCCCTGCACAGCATGGCTCATAGCTTCATTGAGTTACACAAGCCCCTTCACCACAACAAGACTGTGATCCACGAAGGAGAATGTATATAACAGAAACAAGCATAAGTTAATTTATATATGTGCTTGCACAGTGGTAAGAGTATGTCACATATAAAATATTCATTGATCCGTGTTCAAAATTTTAAAAGTTTAGAAGCCAGTATTCAAGATGACCACTGACTTTAAAAATCACCCATCCAGGTAACCTGAAGTTTAAAAATAGAAATTTTGGAAGAGGACCACATTCACAAAGAGTTTTATTAGTGAAAAATACCCTGAAGTAGATGATTAAAACTACAACCTGGTATCAAACCATGTTTGAAAACTTTCTATAGATCAAATTTTACATCAGGCTTTAAAATAAATATTGATACCAATGTCAACCAGTGCAGTATCAAGTCTGGATGTATTAGTGTATAATATTCTGTTTAAAAAAGAAAAAAAAAAACAGAAATCATTTGGAAAATTCACGTGGAACACAGGACACAGTCTAGGAAACTGACTGCCTCTCATTAACACAAGAGCTAAGTTAACATTCTCCAACTGCTCTCAGCTATTGATATTCATTTTGGAACAGGCAGGACACATTTAGAAAATGGCACACCACCAGAAAGTGTGGGTGAGGGTGTGCAATTTTGCCTATTACAATGCAGCCAGAATCTTTCCAGAACCAACTTCAGGAGCCAGAGAAGTAAATTTGTTGCATAAAACCTTTACATTGGGGTGTAATCCTCTTACAAAATAAACTATATAAAATTGAGTAGTATCATCTCACTATAAATATTCATTCATTGAGGATGCATTTTAAAATAAACTTTTTGGCCTTTAAGCTAGTGATTCTGGTTATTGACAACTGAATTCATAATTAAAAAGATATAGTTTCACTCAATGTATAATAAAGAATCTACATTTACCTCTTAATAAAAATGATATGACTATTTATTGACATGTATCATTTACCAATTTAACAGTGACAGAAAAATGTAAGAACAGACACATTAGCCAGCTACGATAAAGGCTTGACTTTGGGCAGAAGCAGAAACAGAGGTAGGTGGATACTAAAACTATCATTAAGCCATAAATTGAGGGAAAGTAATCTATTTACTAGGATTAGTGTGCGTTTTACTCTAATAATATTGTTTTCATACCAAGTCAAGAACAGCCTTCTCAAAAGCATTTCTTTGGATACTAATTTGGAAAATCTCACTAAAGGGAAGAGGTCTTGGTAGTACCAATTTATACCAATATCTATTTCATGACTTGTAAAGGAGGTACACATCTCTTAAAAAGATACAAAGTTTATACAAAAAACTATCTGTCATTTCACATCTGAGAATAGAAAGAAGTATCAAAAATTTCTCACCCTGTTTCCATTGCTGACTATTTGTTAAGGTGCATCACAGGATGAAATAGATCATGCCAAGACAGATAAGTTTTTGATGAAAGCATTTGCTATGATTTCTTATTTCTTCCCACAAGTTCATAAGACAAAGTAATCAATCTAATATCCAGGCTTTTGAAGCAGTGGCCCTTTTATTACAGTGTATTTAGTATACAATAAAAAACATGGTCTGCATCATACTCCCACCCCATAGCCTCAACCCCATGGCAAAGGGAGAAGGGACTTATCACTGATGCGTCTCACAGCTTAACAAAGTTCTCTGACGCACAGCAGTCCACTCTGGCTCCATTGCCCCATAGTTCTGCCTTCTGAAGAGCCTCAATGACCAAAGTCTCTTCTCAGTGGTTTTCTCTGAAAGGCTTAGAAGACCCTGGGCAACACAGCCTCTACCCACCTAGTTTGCTACCCTGATGCAGTTGAACAGTTCCTCCTTCAGACCAGGGGCATCACTGAGGGGCTGTCCAGGTTGGAGAGGTCCTAAATCTATTCACCTTTTGTGCTAGAACTCTTTCAGCAGTAAATAATGGGAACAGAGGGGCGGAGTAGAGAAAGGAGGGGAAAGCAGAAGAGAGATGAGAGGGAAGGGGGAAGAAAGGAGGCTCACATAACTGAAAACGCTATGGATGGATATGTCATGTGTCATATCTTCAGACATAGTTGGATCCACAAGACAGCATTAGAGCTTGATCTCTTTTTCTCCATCTCTCACCTCTGCTTTTCTCTCTGATCCTCATTTTCTACCAGGGTCTAATGCCTTCTGGCCGCTCCAGGCTTACATCTTCCAGGTCTTATTCTTTCTAAAGATTCCCAATAAAATTTCCAGAATGAACACTTATCAGTTCCAATCAGCCTCAGTTGGGTTCTCTGCTCATCCCTGAGCCAATCACTGTGGTCTGAGAGGTGCAAGGCCTTCTGTAATTGACCCAGACTGGGTCATATGCCCACCCAGCAACTGGAAGAAGGATGGTTTCAGAAAGCAAACCCAGGTGCTACTACAGAAAAAAGAGCATTTAGGTAAACCCACAGAGGATCTCAGGACCCTCCTCATCCTGCCCTGGTCTTCACACTCCGTCCCACATTCTCCCAACCTAGGACCCTTCATCCCTCACCATGTCTGTCCAGGATAGGACCTCTCAACATATTTTCCTAACACAGGAAACTCCATGTGGTATAATGACCCTAAAGTCAAACAACCTGACTTCCAGTTCTGGCTCTATCACTTCAGCAAGTTGCATAATGTCTCTGTGTCTCTGCTTCTTCACCAGAGAGAGAAAAAAAAAAGGTGGGTGGGAGGCAGGCAAGAGTAGCACATCTAGCATTACGTTGATGGGACAAATAAATAAGATGATACAGGCAAAAGAGCTCCTCACATGAAGTTCTCTCTCAAAATATGTTAGGTATTAATATTCAATGATTGGTTAACATTTCACTAACACTGCCTCATTTTTGCTTATATTTGAGACATCTTATACATGCAATTTATAAAAAGATACCACTGAGGAACACACGTAAGATAAGCAGGAAGCATATCTGAAGAGTGTTTTCTAAAATTATATTTCCTAATTTATCTTCTCACCATCAATGTATGAATGGAAGCATTTCACTGCATCCTTATACAAAACTGGGTATTATTTTCTAATCCTTTTCAGAGCCATTATGAAAAAATTCCTTAATAACTATCAATTAGATCTATTTTTAATCCACAAGACACTATAAACACCTAAAATGTCTAAAAATACATTAATTACTTTACATTTCATCCAAAGCTCTCACTGATTTCATATTGTGTCTATTATCTAATTTGGTTACTGATAAACTCAGAAAAGAAGGAAGCACAGCCTACAATTTGAATGTTTAGGAAACTAGAATTCTGAACCGAAGAAGACTGAGCTTTTTCATCCTAAAAGAAATACAAAAAATCTAGTTAGAAATAATATCATGTCCTCAGCTCATTAAAAGCAAAAGCTAAGTGGATATATGAAAAGAAGAAATTAGTCAATTTTAATGTGTAGAAGAAAGTTGTAATGAATATTTTTCCAACAGTTATCTAATAAGCATTTTAGTCTATTCAACTCATCAAATTGCTACCATTAAAAAAAAATCAAACTCAATTTCCTTATTAAAGTTAAAAATTAATAGGCCATTTACAGGAAATTTTATATCCCTTTTAAAATAAAGAAAACCCTGCTCTGCTTTCTCAGCTTTCAAGTGTTTCAGGAAGAAAATTCTAAACGGCATGCAGAATGCATTTATCATCAAAATCCTCTAAAATGTCCCTGGGGATTTCATTTTCAATAGTGCCATATTTTAAAACAAAGTCTATATATGCTATTGATTTTTCTTTAATTCTTTTCAAATGCACGTTGCAAAAAGAAGAAATCTGAATGAATGCTTCATACTCCTTTGAAGTGAAATTTGAGTAAAACTGACAGAAAGATGCTAAGCTCCCACTGCATGCCTGACAGTTGGGATGGGTGGGGAGCTGAAGACCACCCCTGTCTTGCAGGAGCTGAGCACTTCACAGAGCACACAAGTCTCCAGTGACTCAGATACTAATCTGCGAGAAACATAAATAAATTTAAAAGAGTGAAATCAGAGTTTCCTTGGTGACAGAAGAGGTTCCAGACAAAGGGAACACCTGACCTAGGCTAGGCTCTGAAGAATAGTCATATTTAGACAGACAGAGTGAGGAGGACAAAACATCCCACTGCAATCCCTGGGCAACACACTATGGCTCCCGTGAAAATGGATGCATTTCCAAAGACACGTCTCCTTGCTGCTGGTATGTAACATCCTCATGTTTCCTACTATTCAATAATGTACAAAGATCTTACATTGCCCAGTAGCTTTGCAGTCACTGTGGTCTAACCATAAAGTTCTTTAAAGACTGAATATCCTCTTGCTTATACCCAATAACCAGAATGGGTAAAAAAAGGTATGTCAAGGGGAAATCATTATTGTTTTTGTTATTATCATTATCTGTTTTAACTTTACTCTCAACAGTTGCTTTTTACACCTAGTTTCCATAAACATTTTCATAGAAGAATAGTATTAAAAAAATTATGCCAGAAGTACCAGGAGAGCCAATTCATAACAAAAGAAGTAACCCAGCCCTGCAAGGGGAACAGGGCAGTCTAAGATACTAGAAAGCAGGCTTTGTTGCCACTTGCTCCATATTTGGAAAATTCTGTAATGATCTGTATTGCCAAATAGAGACTCATTCACAGCATCCTGTAAGAACAGCTAGGAGCCAAGGCTATGGCAAAGACAACCTCTAAACTGTAGTATATAGAAGAGAGGCTGTTTTATAACAAACTTGATGGTTACTAAATTTCATTCCTAGGGAAAGGTGGAGTCAAGCAACACCTATTGGAATACATGTTGGAACTCCAGTTGGTGAGAAGCAACACAGCCAATATCAGAGCCAAAAAGAAGGGTACATATAAGCCTCAAATATTAAGAACTGGCCACAACAGTGGAGCATAAACTCATTCCACTAGGACACTATTACTCAAGTACAAAGCCACCTTCTCCTTTTCATATGTAATGAGTAAAGAAGCAACAGTACAGAAAATTGACCACTGTGGGCCTAAGGGGGGGAAAAGTGCATACAGGTTGGTGATAGAATAAGGAAGTGAAGCCAGAGCTTTTCAGGTCACTTCCAGCTCCATCTCAGCCATATGTCTCCCTCATCTCTCTCAAAAGGAAATTGGGAATAAAATTCCCAGAGTACCAGCACCCCTTGGCATACTATTCAGCCCTCTGTTACAGACAAAAACATGAGAAAGAACTCATGCTTGCCAACAGGATTGCATGCTCTCTGACTACAATCATCAGTAAGTTCTCAATCTTCTCAACAAGAAGTGCAAACGACAACCAGGTGGAAAAGCTCTTGCCAGTGCAGGGACGTCTCAAATGTCAGTAGCACAATCACAATTGAAATTGCCCCAATACATTTCTCAGACTACCTCTGGTTGATAGTCACTGAGTCAGGACTTTCTCACTGGTCCAGTGGTTAAGACTCCGCATTCCCAATGTAGGGGGCACAGGGTCAATCCCTGGTTAGGAAACTAAGATCCCAGATGCCAAACAGAGTGGCTTAAGAGGGAAAAAAAAAAAAGCCACTGGGGCACTGAGCCATAGCTACTCACTCTGCTCCACTGCCCAAGTCTCCATACAATGCATAGCCAAGTACATTACACTGTATTAACATAGCACTCAATATTTCCAAGGGCAAATTCAGAGTCTGTCTCCTCTTCGTCCACCAGCTCACTCTCTAGACAACCTTATTTCTATAAATAGAAACTGCCTTAAGAGCTCTGAGTTATCTTTGACTCTTTCTCCCACTCCATATTTTCTTCTCAATCTTGCCCTGACTTTCCATTCCTCTTTCCTGAAGGACTAAGATATTCTCCCATCTCATCTCCCTGTCACTGGACAACCTGATCTCCTCCTAGTCTGTCTTAACACAGCTCTACTTGCTCATCATTCATGCTTAGAAATACCTGAAGGACTCCCAACTGCCTACTAAACGAAATGCAATGACCCAGCATTGATAACCTCTCTTAACATGACCCCCAAAAGATTTTCCTACCACACCAACTATTACTCCCCTCAAAATACCTATCTTCCACTCTGTGCATTCTTCCCCAACCCAGTCCTCACCTCAGCCATGTGCTTTCTTACTCTTCCCAATGAGAGAGAGAGCTCTTTTTGAAACATCTTTCCACGTTTCTAGCCAAATCAGCCTGGAGGTCCTGCTCACAAAGCCTTCCCAACTTCCCCAACATAAGATTTCTTTCTCCTTCCACCCTCCCTCCTCCACACAGTACTTTGTATTTTATTATCTTCATACACATATTCTGATACAGATCCACTGAAATGAGGAATAAATGTTGGATCTGGACTATTCCATGTGTGACAAAAGCTTAATTTCTGTTTAGCGACCCACTGTCTCAATCCACTAGAATTGGATGAGGTCTCCCCCAGGTCCCAAGGGTGGAGCCGAGGATTCCAGAGATCGTTAACACATCCCATCTGCCAGCCACAGTGAGGGGTTCTGGGATGTACATGCACATCATACAAGGCTTGGCAATAGTGCTTAGTCAGAATCCAGTCCCCAGCTTTTCCTTAGTGTGCAGGAAAAGCACTAAATAGGGAGGATGGAAAGCTGGATGGGACAGAACTGAAAGGTGAGACACATCACTTGACACCTGCAACGCACCATACAGTGCCTAGTCGTATCCCCGAAGTTTTCATTTACGAGTAAAAAGTACTCTTCTCTTGCTTAAGCAAGTTTGAGGTCCCTCACCACCATAAATCCAGCCTAAAACATCCTTTCTACTGTCTGTTGGCTACATAAGCAAAATGTCTAACCCTTAGTCACGCTTCCCCTCCATTCTTAGCTCAACCATGACTCTGCATATTATAAATTTGTACAAAGACAAATGTGCATTGTACTAATTTAGTACCTGTACTCAAGAAATCTTTTCCATATGGACTGGAGAGTAAACATTTTAATTAGAATGAAATAAAGGATTTAATTTTATCCCTTTGCAGTCTTTCCAGTCATCACCTTATCACCTGTAGTCAGTAGACACCGAAAAGCTTTTATTAACAAGTTTCAGGAAGGTTTTGCATTCATAATTAAACTCTTCTGTAAAAACCTATTGCTGCTTTCAGGATTTCTTAAGCACTCGTGGCATATGGTAAAGCAGGTGTTTGCCAGCAAATGTTTTTTAAAAGATCTTTTCAAGACCACAAACTGGTTTCTCCTTCTAAAATTAGAATATTACAATTTTAGCTTGGATTCCCTGACCCTTGCAATTACATATTAACTTCATCCTATTAAAGAAGCCACAGGCTGATTAGGTGCTGCCACAAGAGGTGCAGTTATGCTGGTTTTCTTCAAGACCTGAGTAAGCTTCACAGACGTGATTTATGGCAAGAATATATATGCTCTGGAAAAATAAGCACATATGTGCCCAGCCACATTGGGATATTGTGGACTCACTTACAGTGGAAATCAGGAGCAGTCCTGAGTTGCTTCAGTCATGTCTCACTTTTTGCAACCCCCTGGACTGTAGCCCACCAGGCTCCTGTATCCATGGGATTATCCCAGCAAGAATACTGGAGTGGGTTGCCATTTTCTCCTCCAGGGGATCTTTCCAACTTAAGGATAGAATCCACATCTCCTGCAGCTCCTACATTGGCATGTACATTCTCTACCACTGAGCCACCTGGGAAGCCCTCGAACTCAGGAGAACATCTCCTAAAAGACATCCCACGATCTTACTTCTTTCCAGGATTAACTGACCCTCAGTTTCAAGTCCCAGCCCTCAGGCTTACAAACTCAAAAACACAGGTGGCACTCCAGCAAGCTGGATGCATTTTCAAAGGTGAACTTTCATAAAACAAGCTTCTGGACCAATACAGAAAATTAAAATGCCAATAAGTATGGTTAACAAATAATAATAATAATAACTATCTTTATTAGATATTAGAAAACTATTGGATATTAGGTACTAAAAAATTTAAAGTTCACCTGATCACTCTATTCTCTCCCATAGCTAAGCTCATGAAAGACAAATCATAGTCATAAGATTGCTTTGGTAAGCACTGAAATCAAAGAAAAGGGGACTTAGATGTCCTTACAAAATGTACCTCAGACAAGACAGCTAAGGAAATGTCATTCCTACAAGAATCCACGTCAACTGGCCACACTCCCCCACCTGTGGAGAGCTAGCTGTGCCATGTCGAAGCCCCCCTCATTCCACATGCCTTCTAACTGCCCTTTCAGGCTTAGCTACATAATTCGCAGAGCTCAATCCAAAAGGAAAATGTGGAGCTCATAGTTCAAAAAGTGGGATAAAAGTGCCACGAAAATTCCAAAATACAAAATGTCTCCTTTCTTCCATTCTCTGTCTCTTTTTCCCTCCCTCCTTCCCTCTTTTCCTCCTTTCCTCCTCAACCCATCATGGTGTTATTTAATTTGCCACTTAAAATCTGCTTCTGTCAGTAAAGAGATATTCACAGGGCCAGTACAGATCCTCACAGGTACCCAAGAGCCCTGGTCCCATAAGTTGGCATAGGTGTGCAGCCCACCAGATAGCAGGTTCCCTCTGCTACCAGGTCCCTCCCTGGCTGGACTGACAAGGTCTGAGCCAGGGGCAGCAAAGTGAAGTGAAGTCAAGTCAAACAGGCATCTGCCCTTGCAATGTGGCATGTGCCCAACCTACAGTGGACAGGCCATCCCAAAGAACTGCAACCCCTGAGTCTGAGCACACTCAGTACCTGGACTGGGAGTGGGCAAGCGGTTCACTCTTGTTGTACTCAATATGCCAGCAAATTTGGAAAACTCAGCAGTGGCCACAGGACTGGAAAAGGTCAGTTTTCATTCCAATCCCAAAGAAAGGCAATGCCAAAAAATGCTGAAACTACTGCACAATTGCACTCATCTCACACGCTAGCAAAGGAATGCTGAAAATTCTCCAAGCCAGGCTGCAACAGTACGTGAACCATGAACTTCTAGATGTTCAAGCTGGATTTTGAAAAGGCAGAGGAACCAGAGATAAAATGGCCAATATCTGTTGGATCATCAAAAAAGCAAGAGAATTCCAAAAAAAATCTACTTCTGCTTTATTTACAACGCCAAAGCCTTTGACTGTGTGGATCACAAGAAACTGTGGAAACTTCTTCAAGAGATGGGAATACCAGATCTCCTGACCTGCCTCCTAGAAATCTGTATGCAGGTCAAGAAGCAACAGTTAGAACTGGACATGAAACAACAGACTGGTTCCAGTATATTGTCACCCTGCTTATTTAACTTATCTGCAGAGCACAACGTATGAAATGCCAGGATGGATAAAGCATAAGATGGAATCAAGACTGATGAGAGAAATATCAATAACATCAGATATGCAGATAACACCACTCTTACAGCAGAAAGTGAAGAGGAACTAAAGAGCCTCTTGATGAAAGTGAAAGAGGAGAGTGAAAAAGTTGGCTTAAAACTCAACATTAAGAAAACTAAAAAAAAAAAAAAGAAAAAAAGAAAACTAAGATCATGGCATCTGGTCCCATCAATTCATGGCAAATAAATGGGGAAACAGTGGAGCAGTGAGAGACTTTATTTTGGGGGGCTCCAAAATCATTGCATATGGTGACTGCAGCCATGAAATTAAAAGAAACTTACTCCTTGAATGTGAGAGTTGGACTGTGAAGAAAGCTGAGCACTGAAGAGTTGATGCTTTTGAACTATGGTGTTGGAGAAGACTCTTGAGAGTCCCTTGGACTGCAAGGAGATCCAACCAGTCCATCCTAAAGGAGGTCAGTCCCGGGTGTTCATTGGAAGGACTGATGCTGAAGCTGAAACTCCAATACTTTGGCCACCTCATGTGAAGAACTAACTCACTGGAAAAGACCCTGATGCTGGGAAAGATTGAAGGCAGGAGGAGAAAGGGATGACAGAGAATGAGATGGTTGGATGGCATCACTGACTCAATGGACATGAGTTTGAGCAAGCTCCAAGAGTTGGTAATGGGCAGGGAAACCTGGCGTGCTGCAGTCCATGGGTTTGCAAAGAGTCAGACATGACTGAGCAATTGAACTGACTGAAGGGGTTCAAAACCCCAATGAGTCACTATGGTTCTGCCAGCCCAAGGTGGGAATGTCCGCCACCATGCTTTATACCAAGACACCAAGGCGTGTGTATATTTGGACCCTGACCCTCTCTGCATCTAGACTCCCACCCAGTCAAGACAGGAGCAGGCCTGGACCATGGTACCAGGAAGTGAAGAAGCAGACACCCAAGCACCTGTCCCAGGGAGGTTGGGCTCCATGATCTTGGGCATGCTCAGTTGTCCCATCAGACTTCACTTACAAAAACTACAAACTCAAAGGTAAAATCATCCAGAATTTCAAGACAGCAACTACAGAGCACTTCACCCCAAGCACAGAGCCCTTCTGGTGGGACCATCTTATATGACTGTAAAGCCAGCCTGCTTGTCCCAACTTCTGTTTTCTTTTAAATGTCACTGGGTACACCACAGCTTCAACTAGCAAACATAGTCCGATTTTGCCCATAGCTACAACTTGACAGCTTACTTCAAGAAAATAACGGTTCCTCTTTAATTAACCAATTACTTTCTAGACTGGTATTTTAAACGGCAAGCAACTTCCACAAGACACAGTATTGATTTCAAAATCGAACTAAAAGAAGCATTCTTATTTTCCTTATTTCCAAGCCCTCCTATAGGCCCAAACACTGACAATATCGACCACTGGCCAAGTGTAGCAATAACCACAGACTGAAACTGCCTCGAGAATGCATTTATCTCCATTCATTTATTTATTCAATGGACTTAACAAATCTTGTGTGCTTATATACCAGGCATTATGCTCTGTGTTACAAAGTTCAAGAAGCACACAGTCCCTTGAAGAGCGCACACTGAAATAGAGAAAGACACAGAAGTGGACAATTTCATTTGATAAGTGCTATGAGACCATTTGTCATGGAAGCACAAAGGCAGGGTATTCAACCCAGCCTGGTGGAGGAAGATAAAGGTTTTCCAGACATTTTCCATCAAGGAGTGAGAACATTTTCCCCAAGAATACGAGTAGCACTTTGGAGTTACACATTCCACCTTGGAGTTGCTGCTGCTGCTGCTGCTGCTAAGTTGCTTCAGTTGTGTCCGACTCTGTGCGACCCCATAGATGGCAGCCCACCAGGTTCCGCTGTCCCTGGGATTCTCCAGGCAAGAACACTGGAGTGGGCTGCCATTGTCTTCTCCGACCTTGGAGTTACACATTCCTTTTTCCTCAGAATCTGTCATATGAGAACACACCACCTCCTCCAAAGTACCAAGTAGTCCTGCCCCTCCCTTTGCCCCCACTAAAAAAAATCAACCTAGATCTGTTCAAGACTTCAGAACCAGCTACCAATTTACGAGTAATACAGGGCACAGGGGAGCATATTAAACTGGTCACAAGGAATGCAGTCAGCAAAATCCTGTGAGAAACTCTTAATAGGACAAATACCCCAATTTCTTCAAAAACTAAACTACAAGAAAAAAATAGCTAGAAGAGCACTCAGTAGATTAACAGAGACTTAAAGGACATATCCACTAACTGCAATATGTGGGCCTTGTGTGGAAGTTTTTGAATCTTTGTAGGGGAAAACATTATAACATTTATGAGACAAAGATATTTAATGAAATTAAGGATCTGTTCATTGTCCAGATGTGATCATAACACTGTAGTTACAGTTAAAGAGGCAAGAAAAGTATAATGGTTAGGGCTCCAAGCCTTGGGCTCACATTTCCTGGTTTCAGACATCTCTTCGGAGACAGGGCAATAAAACTTTGAGTAAGATGGCTTACTCAATGGTGGCATGTCCTCCTCTCTAACACAGGAAATAATAATGGCAGTTGCTTCATTAAGTTGTTGGAGGATTATGAGATGTACCATGAAAAAGCATTCAGTACAGTGTCTGCTGCTGCTGCTGCTAAGTCGCTTCAGTCGTGTCCGACTGTGTGACCCCATAGACGGCAGGCCACCAGGCTTCCCCATCCCTGGGATTCTCCAGGCAAGAACACTGGAGTGGGTTGCCATTTCCTTCTCCAGTGCATGAAAGTGAAAAGTGAAAGTGAAGTCGCTCAGTCATGTCCGACTCTAGCGACGCCATGGACTGCAGCCTACCAGGCTCCTCCGCCCATGGGATTTTCCAGGCAAGAGTACTGGAGTGGGGTGCCATTGCCTTCTCCGAGTACAGTGTCTGGTTCACAATAATCATCCATTCTGTTTTTATTACCACTGAGGTGATGAGCAACCTTTTTAAAACCTTGCTATTGATTGCCCTCAGCTCAGTTATTCTGGACTAGATTCCTTCTTCTGCCCAACCAGATGCCTGCAGGACATCACTTAAAGGGAGTTCACCATTCACATCTGTGCTCCTCTCTATTCTACGCCTTCCCTTCCAGCTGCCAAACTCACAAACCCATATTCCTTTTCTTTACTGCCCAATGGGCTTGAAAAGTATAGTCCCAGGAATCAAGGATTCTCCTGCAAATGGCTCTGGTTCATCTCCTTGCTTAAATCTCTCTGGATAAAATCTCTTTGAATTCATCCATTCATGCCCTAATTCACCCAATGGGACCCAGGCAGGGTCCTCCCATCCCTGGCAATGGCAATCTCATGCTTCTTCCTCCACTCCAGGCTTATGTTGTGTGTCCTGTGTTCAACAAACAATTTCACTGTTTGCTGCTTATCACTGCCTTTAGGCTACAGAACCAAGTCTGAAGGTTTTCACCCTCTGCTGCAATTGTGACCCTTTCTCCACTTCAGAGCAGAGAAGGGCCTGCCTCCTGGTAAATCCTTAAGACCAGGATTGCCTTACACCTAATTCATTCCTCCAAGGCTACTTACTTGGTGCTTTGCACATGTAGACGCCCCAAACTTCCTTCCTGTTTTTTACAATACTTCAGTTCAGTCGCTCAGTCGTGTCTGACTCTTTGCGACCCCATGAATCATAGAACGGCAGGCCTCCCTGTCCATCACCAACTCCCGAAGTTCACCCAAACTCATGTCCATCAAGTCGGTGATGCCATCCAGCCATCTCATCCTCTGTCGTCCCCTTCTCTTCCTGCCCCCAATCCCTCCCAGCATCAGAGTCTTTTCCAATGAGTCAACTCTTCGCATGAGGCGGCCAAAGTATTGGAGTTTCAGCTTCAGCATCACTCCTTCCAATGAACACCCAGGGCTGATCTCCTTTAGGATGGACTGACTGTATCTCCTTGCAGCCCAAGGGACTCTCAAGACTCTTCTCCAACACCACAGTTCAAAAGCATCAATTCTTCGGTGCTCAGCTTTCTTGACAGTCCAACTCTCACATCCATACATGACCACTGGAAAAACCATAGCCTTGACTAGACGGACCTTTGTTGGTAAAGTTATATCTCTGCTTTTCAATATACTATCTAGGTTGGTCATCTACTGAGTGCTCTTCTAGCTATTTTTTTCTTGTAGTTTAGTTTTTGAAGAAATTGGGGTATTTGTCCTATTAAGAGTTTCTCACAGGATTTTGCTGACTGCATTCCTTGTGACCAGTTTAATATGCTCCCCTGTGCCCTGTATTACTCGTAAATTGGTAGCTGGTTCTGAAGTCTTGAACAGATCTAGGTTGATTTTTTTTAGTGGGGGCAAAGGGAGGGGCAGGACTACTTGGTACTTTGGAGGAGGTGGTGTGTTCTCATATGACAGATTCTGAGGAAAAAGGAATGTGTAACTCCAAGGTCAGAGAAGACAATGGCAGCCCACTCCAGTGTTCTTGCCTGGAGAATCCCAGGGACAGCGGAACCTGGTGGGCTGCCGTCTATGGGGTCGCACAGAGTCGGACACAACTGAAGCAACTTAGCAGCAGCAGCAGCAGCAGCAACTCCAAGGTGGAATGTGTAACTCCAAAGTGCTACTCGTATTCTTGGGGAAAATGTTCTCACTCCTTGATGGAAAATGTCTGGAAAACCTTTATCTTCCTCCACCAGGCTGTAGAGAAAGTGATAGTGTTCTTAGAATCTCCCATTCTAAAAGGAAAAAAAAACTCTAATTCTTCCTGACTTCTTAGAAATAAACCTGGGCTGTCTATCATAGTTATGCTGCTAATTAGCTATTCAGGACTCCCAGTAGATGATTTAACTTCTCTAGGCTCCAGCTTTTTCATCTATAACATGAGGATGTTGGATTATAGGAGCTCTGAAAACTCTCTCGGCTCTAAAGGTATGATTTTAAATATTAGAAATAAAAGTCCCAGATGCAAATGTTGATCCATAGTGGAAGCAGGTGGACCCTTAGTCACTGACACTATTTTCTCAGTAACTATTAACCAAAAATGTTTTGTGATGACTAAAATGAACACTAAAAAAACTATTAACAGCATTATAAATTCTAATAATAGTATAACATATATCAGTTGCCTTAAATTGCATTACTAGAGTCACACGGCATTAGTCTAATACCTTGGGAAATAGAATCATAATGTTAATATTAATAACTTACTGGCACAGAATCCAGTATATTTTCAAATGCTATCAATACATGGTAGCCAGTCTGACAGCTGCTGCGTTCATTCATTTAATTAGGAATTTTGCCCTAGATGATGTTCTGTTCAAGCTTTAGAGGCTGTATCACGCTAAGGTGAGATTGCCAGGCTGAGCTAGAATAATTCTTTGGTTTCTCTTCCTTGCTCCCCTTTGTTCTCTGGAATTTAGGTATAAAATTGAGCTATCAACCACTTTTGTTCAAGGCTGACCCACCTTAACCAACATGTTTAAATGCAGCCAATGCTATAAAAATATATCTAGAGACAGACATATTTCCAGGAAATTGAACAAGACTGAAATAAACGTTTGTAAATAAAATCACAGACTCACAGTCGGCACAGAAGTAGGATTTCAACTAAGTATTCTGCCAGCCGGAATCTGTTTGGGGCCCATATTTTTACCTGTCCTGGAAACTCCATTACAATGAATCTAACAGCCACAGTACATAAAGGCAAGGGTTTGTTAGCAGCCATAGCAAAAAGTTGCCCCAACTGTATTATGGGCAAAAGGGTGGTATCAAAAGAATATCAGCATAATCATGTCATCATTTTCCTCACTGGCTATGGAAACATTATATTAGAAAGAAGGGGATAGGTGTAACTTAAAGAAGTATTTTAGTGATGGAGGTCAAATCATCATTTCAGTCTTTCTTAAAGTTTTTGCTACTGAATGATGAAGCAGAAAAGAAATCTAGACACTTGGGTGCAAGAGCCAGCCACAAGAGCCAACCAACCACTAAAAGGAGTATCAAAATTGACAGAAAGTATAGCTGCTATTAGAGAATATGAAAGATAATCTTATGAGCACTAAGCTAAATTTTTTTTATTCTTAAAATATCTCATTGTAAGTATAGCATTATCTTGCATGTTCTTCATAAATCCCAATCCAGGTAAGTTTACAAAATGTCTTTAGGTTTGGTTGCTTAACCTTCCAAGTTTGTGTGCTGTACTTAGTTGCTCAGTCGTGTCCAACTCTTTGCAACCCCATGGACTGTACCCACCAGGCTCCTCTGTCCATGGGGATTCTCCAGGCAAAAATACTGGAGTGGGTTACCATGCTCTCTTCTAGGGGATCTTTCCTACCCAGGGATTGAACCCAGGTCTCCCACACTGCAGGCAGATTCTTTACCATTTGAGCCACCAGGGAAGCCAAGAATACTGGAGTGGGCAGCCTATCCTTTCTCCAGGGGATCTTCCTGATCCAGGAATCAAACCAGGGTCTCCTGCATTGCAGGCGGATTCTCTACCAGTTGAGCTACCAGGGAAGCCCTAAACCTTCCAAGTTTAAAGCACCTCATTTTTATCTTAACCTGAAATTATTCCCAGCATCTGCAGTTGTATAACACTTCTAAACAATTTCAGGCAACTTGGCTAGTCTATAGAATCTTTAAGAAGCAATTTACAAAGTGACTCACTTTGGTGACCCAGAAGTATTTTCACATCTGGCAAGTACATCATTCACTCATTCAAGTGCACAGCAAGCACCTATTCCATGCAAGGGCACTTGGCAGAGTCAAGGGAGATCTGCAATTTCAATAGGACAACATCCTCAACATCAGAGTCCACAGGCCAATGTATCAGACACATGAGCACATCAGGTAAGTACCTAACTTGGAGATGCTCCCTGAAGCAGAAGAGAACAGCACAGTCTCAGGGCCCAACACCAACTGAAAAAACATTCAAACACACTGGAAACCTGAGGATATGCAAAACACTCTCATATCACTCTCATCTTTTGGAAATAAAGATATAAAAAATTCATAAACAAAGTCAGGAAAAGAAATCAGTGCTTTTACATATTATTTCAAATGTCTATCATTTCCTTTGTCTAGTTACCTATTTCAGAGTTGCATTAATGCATATTTTAAATGACCTAAGACATGCAAAGAGTTGACTCACTGGAAAAGACTCTGATGCTGGGAGGGATTGGAGGCAAGAGGAAAAGGGGACGAAAGAGGATGAGATGGCTGGATGGCATCACCGACTCAATGGACGTGTTTGAGTGAACTCCGGGAGTTGGTGATGGACAGGGAGGCCTGGCATGCTGCAGTCCATAGGGTCGCAAAGAGTCAGACATGACTGAGTGACTGAACTGAACTGAAGATGTATCAATGCCTTTAAGAAGAAAATTAATTCTCATTATACTTCAATTTAAGGTTTCCCAGTTGAAGCCACTAACCTTAGGAAAAGAGATTCGTAAATAAAAGCAGGCTAGTAGCCAGAAGAAATTCAGTGGGGGTGGGGGGAAAGTACAAACATATTAATGAAACATATATTGAACTTGAACAGAGGGGAGGGTCTTTGAAGCACAAAGTTCAGCAACCTAAAGCTACGTAGGGCCCTTCTGTGACAAAGCATCGGCTTATCTGCCGCCGTATTGGATCCCCACTTGAAAGGTTTATTTAAACTTCTATAGAATAAGCAAGGTCACTGCCTTACCATATTGAAAAGTTTTATCAAGAAAATGTCACAACCCAGTTGAAGTCATTCATTAACAATTATAATTTTTAAAAGTCAGAAGAGGAATTCAAAAGACTATCATTAATTCAACAAATGTTTATGATATACTGTACTAGTTTGCTTGGCTACCACAACAAAATACCACAGACGAAGTGGCTTAAACAACAGAAATTTATCTTCCCACAGTTTTGGAGGGCAGAAAACCGAGGTCAAGAGCAGCAGCATTGGCTCTTCCAGGCCAGTCTCCTTGGCTTATAGATGGTCACCTTCTTCGTCTTCACATGGTCTTTCCTTTGTGTGTGTCTGCGTCCTAATCTCCTCTTATTATAAGGACACTAGTCATATGGGTCAAGGTCCACCTTAATAACCTTATTTGAATTTAATTATCTCTTTTAAAACCCTATCTCCAAATACATTCCATTCTGAGGTAATGAAGGTCAGAACTTTACCTGTAAATTTTGAGGGGGCATAATTCAGTCCATAACATACCTAATCTGTGCCTAAGAGAACAGCATTGAAACATGTATGTTACCATATGTAAAACAGAGGACCAGTGCAAGTTCGATGCACGAAGCAGGGCACCCGAAGTAGGTGCTTTGGGACAACATAGAGGGATAGGGTGGGGAGGGATTTGGGATGGGGGGGTTTCAGGATGAGGGGAACACATGTATATCTATGGCCGATTCATATTGGGGGAAAAAAAACAAAACAAAACAAAACAAGAGCAGAACATCAGTGTTTCACCCATCTTCATGGTACTTAATTTTTCATTAGTATCTTTCACATGTTAGTTACACATATGTAGTAATTTAAGGACCAATAATTAACAGGCATCAAACCTAATGAACCATGGACTACAACTGATAAATCATGCAACCATACCTAAAGAAAGAGAAGCAAACAGGAATGAAATGAGAGGTACAGGAAAAGGAATGAGCTACTTTGCACGACTCAATGCTGGAGCTTTCGTACAGCACAGAGAGTGGGTGACCTTCATTCCAGTCACAGTGCCTACAGGTTCCCAGGTGCCCACCCAGAAGCTCATGTGCTTCAACTGCAGTAATGTTGTTGAACAGCACTCAACACATACAATTTAAATCCATCCAAGCAGGCTTTCCGTACTTAATATTCCATACTATAATATTGCTGCTTCCCTCCCTTTAACTGCTTGGTCCTGCAACTATCTTTACCAAGTAGAGATTTCCAGGATCCAGGAAGAGTCATGTCAGTAATCACCACATTACCAGTCTGTCCAGATCATAAAAGTCATGTTAGGTAGCTTCCAATCATCCTCCCAGACTTGCAATCCAAAGCCTTAATCTTCTTCATTTCTTTGGTTCCTCCATTTTGGAGCATGAGTTGTATTAATTGCAAGATCAGAATAGAAAAAAAATAACTTATTTCAGGCCAGAGCTTAAATTAACTCCATGAAAACAATGAGTTAAGTAGTTTTAAAATATCAGTAACAGCAGGAATGAAGGGCAGGATAACAATACACCATTTCTGAAGGGGAATTTAGAAATAAATGTCAAATTCTTTGCCTTAAAATTACATATTTTTGACCCATAATTCCATAAATAGGAAATTTCCCCAAAGATGTGCATTAAAATGTGAGTGCCTTTATATTCATTACGTGATATATAGCATCAAAATCTGGAAACAACCTTAACACTTAAAGTAAAGAAATTATGGAACATTCAAAAGACAGAATACTAAAAATGCCTACTAAAAATATTTATGGATATGGAAAATATTTCAACTATAATTGAGTTTAAAATTTTTAAACTGTGCAAAACAGTGCTATACCATGACCCCAGAGTTTTCAACTATACCACATTTATTTTGGGTATGCACTACATATGAATTTATTTATGTCCTGATTTTAGAATTCGATTTTTTCTTAAGATGAAATTACACACAATAAATCTGTTAAAATATACAAAAGCAACACAATAGTGATAGTAAAACAAAAATGAGTGAATCCTGGAGGTCAACTAGAACAATTTAAAATTCTCCACACAAGAGCACCTGATGCCACAGCAGATACATATTTTCCTTTCATCCAGCTCAGTAGTTCTCCAGATTTCATCTACATAAAAACCTCTGCCCCATGTAACACACAAAACTCTTCTACACTCTTCTTTATGCTTGAGTCAAAGGATTTTTTATGGGTGCTTTGATTTTAACCTCCAGTGACTACTATATGTATATATATGTATATATATATATTTCTTTAAAAGTGTATATTTTATATAAAATGTACATTATGTGTTCCTTAAATATATATTTATATATTATATATTTAATTATATATGTGTGTATATATATATGTTTCTGAACATGTGTATATATGTGGATATGCATACATATATCCTTCATGTATATTTTATATACACACACATATAGCATATATGTGTATGTACTTCTCTGTGTGAGTGTGTGTTCCTTAAAAATGGACTATCTGGATATACACCAGAACAATAATAGAACGGTAGGTTAATTTGTTATTCTTTTGTACTTTTCATTAATCTGCAATCAGAAGAAAACATTACTATTTCAAGAAGATAACAGACAAGGCTTTTTCTTTTCCTTTCCTATATACCTGATCATGTTACAAGAAAATCAGAAAAAAAACAGTATCTCTTATCTAGCATTTCCCAAGTTAATGATCCAGAACCACTCTACCTAAAATTCGGTCCTTCAACCGCAGTGGGTGTTAACGCCTGTCTCTCTTAAGAGGCCTACTCAGAATTGCTTGTCCATACATTAGATAACCTCAAATTGTTTTGCTTCTGGAATTTCTTCACTTTTTATTTTTCTGGTCTCCTGCCTCTGAGCCTGTTTTCAGTCAACTAGCCACTTCTTCTTCTAGCATGCTGTTTCTATCTGCTTTTTAGTGAGAAACTAGATAATTATGTCATCACTGTTCCAAATTTAGATGTGCCAATGGATGGGGTTTAACATCGCACCTATTGCCTCAACACACGTGCTTTTATTTTAATGCATAAACTCGGACATACACTTTCATTTCACAAAGGCCTTCTTTGTCCTCCACATTCTTTAAAAGCTGAGTGTGTTGAGGATGAACTTTGTGCCTCGGACCGCCCTAGTCCTCTACAAGACTAACCCTTTGAACTCTCACAACAGCCTTAAGGGGTAAGGAAAAGAACCCCCATTTTACAGCGTGGATTCAGGGTGTTAACACAGGCACGCTGCTTCTCACAGATATGTTATCAGATAACTGGCCTCAGAGAAAGCGAGGTACTTTTAAAGAAAATGATCTGCCCAAATTTTCTTATCATTGTGCAAATAATAATCTTGTATATTCACTAGGACTCAATTTTCATAAAATCTTAGCAATCATAAAGACCTTCAAAGCTATCTCAGTCATAGAGTCAAACCCTTTTGTAAATAATAGATAATCTCCACTTTTCACATAATAAAAATTAACCACTTGTTTCACAAAGGAAGAGACGCAGTGAGTTTACAATTCTGTTCTCCATTCCCACACTCAAGGCTTTCTTAACATATGAATCGGAGAAGGCAATGGCACCCCACTCCAGTACTCTTGCCTGGAAAATCCTATGGATGGAGGAGCGTGGTGGGCTGCAGTCCATGGGGTCGTGAAGAGTCGGAAACGACTGAGCGACTTCACTTTCACTTTTCACTTTCCTGCATTGGAGAAGGAAATGGCAACCCACTCCGGTGTTCTTGCCTGGAGAATCCCAGGGATGGGGGAGCCTGGTGGCTACCGTCTATGGGGTCACACAGAGTCGGACACGACTGAAGTGACTTAGCAGCAACATATGAATATATGTTGAATTAATATAATGGTTTAAAACATGTGCTTTGAAAACTGGCAGCCCTGGTTTGAGTTCCAATTTATGAGCTCTGTGGCTGTAGGCAAAGCTCTCAACCTCGCTGAGTCCCAGCTTTCTTACTGGCCAAACAGAAGTAACTGTACCCACAACCTCTGAGTCTTTGTAAGGATGAATTAAATAACACATATGAAGTACACAGTACCTGTCATTTAGTAAACGCTTAATAGATGTTCTTAACATTTATAAAGTTTCATGCCAGTTCAGCATTCAGCCAGATGTTCAGTTTCACGAAATAGGCCTTGTATGCAAATCAAGAGTTCATTATAAAAAGCCCTTCAACTACAAACCCCTTCAGAATTACCTATTAGGAAGCAAAATGTAGAATGCTACTAATTACATTTCTGAAATCAGTAAGTGCTTAACTAGAAGATATTTTTTAAGGTAGGCTAATTTTAACCTCAAAAGATAATTTTTCCTTTGAAGCAAAAATGAGATACTAGGCCTGTTGCTCTTGTTAACCTAGTTTTTCAAAAAATACACACAAATTCTAACTTTTGAAAATCCTACTGTTCTAATTTTTGACTCTACAGTTTCCTATTGTCATCATCCTACATTCAGTTGCACACACTGAGAGCCTGGGACTCAGCCTCTCACTTGTAACGAGGTAACAGCATGTGTCATAGGGTCTTGTGGCTATTACATGAGATATCATAAGGTGCTCCATGTAATGCTTTTAAACAGTATACAGAAAGCACTTGCTGGATGTAGCAGTTATTCATTAATTATATAAATCTTTCTTTATAAATTGAATAGCAGAGACCAACTGTTTACATCTGGTAGTCTATGCAATTGTGGAAAGCACAAATCCCGAACTGGGTAATGATTATGAAGAATTATAGATATCACTGTTAAGCAAGTTATCAATATTTCTTAGCAATAAACCTGCACTCCTTCTGGATAAAATAGCACAGGGATTCCAGTAAGAAGGCCAATCACATTATAACTTTGAAATGGCATTTGGAGGCTTTGCATTTCCCTAACAGGCACTTGGAGAAGTCCATGGCACCCCACTCCAGTACTCTTGCCTGGAAAATCCCATGGACAGAGGAGCCTGGTAGGCTGCAGTCCATGAGGTCACTAAGAGTCGGGCATGACTGAGTGACTTCACTTTGACTTTTCACTTTGATGCACTGGAGAAAGAAATGGCAACCCACTCCGGTGTTCTTGCCTGGAGAATCCCAGGGATGGGGGAGCCTGGTGGGCTGCCGTCTATGGGGTTGCACAGAGTCGGACACGACTGAAGCGATTTAGCAGCAGCAGCAGCAACAGACATTTGCAATTACTAATCTCCGAATTTTGGAGTGGTGATTATTTGATGTTTGTTAGGATCAATGTTTGAGTTCAAAGAAGTATAAGACATTCCTTCTTGTACAAAGCATAGGATGTGTGTAAGGCAGTGGTTCTCATCCTGGCTGCATATAAAAATCAGCTGGTGGACAGAGGAACAGGTGATCCCAAGGAGGGCAATTCCCTGAAGAAACTCAAGCCAATAAAGACCGGGTCCTGGAATGGGGCCTCAGCATCTGTAGTGTTTTGTTTTAAAGTTTCCCAGATAATTCTAATACACAGTGAAGACTGAGAACCATATGTTATGAGGAGAAACAAGAGAAGCAGGGAAGAAAATTCTGGAAAAAGAGATCAGGCCATTTTACCCCATTTTGTAGATGGCCTTTTCACTCTGCTGTTTTCTTTGCTGCACATATGTTTCTAAGTTTGGTGTCGTCCCACTTGTCTATTTTTGCTTCTGTTGTCTGTGCTTTTGGTGTCCTACCCAAAAAAAAAAAAAAATCATTGCCAAATCCAATGTCAGGAAGCTTTTCCTCTATGTTTTCTTCTAGGAGCTTCATAGTTTTAGGACTTTACATTTAAGACTTTAATCCATTTTGAGTTAATTTTGGTATATGGTATAAGGTGAGGGTCCATCTTCATCTTTTTGCATGTGGATATCTAGTTTTCTCAACACTGTTCATTAAAAAAAAAAAAGACTGTCCTTTCCCTAATGTGTAGCCTTGGCACCCATGTTGAAGATCATTTGACTAAATACTTGATGATTTATTACTAAGGCCTCTTTTGCAACATACATAAAGCAAAACTGTACTCCTTTTGTATATATTATTTTGTAATCTACTTCCTTCATTTAAAATAGATAATTGATGATTACTTTCCCTTGTAATATTGTTTTTTCCTATTATTTTAAAGGCTTTACTCTGAAAGTAACACATGCTCAATGCAAATGAGAAAGGTAAAGAAAAAAGTATAAGTAATCAGTAACCCCACAGCCAAAGTTAACCACTGCTAACAGTTCAGTACATTTATCCAGAACATTTTATTTTTTGAAAATGAAAATCATTTTTCCAGATGGTAGTCTCATATCCTACTATTTTCCACCCACTACACTTTTGGTACCTGACCTAGAGCTACAAATGAAGCAGCATCTAGACCAGTGCCTCACACACAGAAGGCACTCAAATACTTGTTGAATGAATGGAATGAATGAAGAGATGTGTGACCTCAATTAATTGAGTTAGTCCAGTTAAGAAGCAAACAAGTACAAAAATAACTACGGACAGAATGGTAAATGTTACAACAGAGCTGTGATAGGTGCACCAAAGCACAGAATAACACTCAAAATGCTAGGTCACTTCCTCCAAAAGAGATGGTGCCTACTTTGAGTCTTAGACAAGGACCGCAAGAAGACGTGCAGGTGAACAAGCAAGGAAGAACAAGCAGGAAGGGCACCAAGGCAACAAGCAAAGGAAAGGAATAAGAGAACAGCATAGGAGGAAACAGCAGAGTTCATCTCCGAGGGAAGATAAGAGTGAGTGTATATTTGTGCACCTCTGTTTGTGCACATATGTGTGTGCATGTGTGATCATGTTTGAGGGACTAAGAAGTGTGTGGCAGAATACCGACTCAGGAAGCTGATAAAGCATGAGGAAGGCAAATCATAGAGGGCTTTGAATGTACCCTCAAGAATTTCAACTTCATCTTGAAAACTATGGGAGCAACTAAGGCATTCAAGAATGAAAGTTACATACTCAATGTGGTACACAGTTCTCTGGCTGTTCTTTGGATGGGCGACAAGACTGGAAGCTGTGAGCAGTTCTACTGCACGATTCTAAGTCAAAAGTGATGTGGGTCTGACTCACCCAGCACAGAGGTGTGAGAGGGGAAAGGAGAGGACAGAGATCAGCTATCAGTTATTAAGGAGGAAGAGTCATTAGGGCATAGTGAGTAATTAGGTTTGGTTACTATGAGGAGGAAGAGTCCAGACAACCCCCAGTTTTCTAAAAAGCAGGGTCACAAGAGAAAAAGCAGTTGACAAACAAAAAATGTTGAGTTCCACTAGGTACACGTGGAGTGTGAGGTATCTGTGATGCGAGGAAGGGGAGGGCTCCAGAAGAAGAGGCATAGAGAAACTGAACTGGGAGCAGAGCACAGAGTTGAGAGCAGGGAGAAAAAAAGAGAGAAGGACAAAGACAAAGAGCAGAGAACATGAGCACGAGACAGGGGAATGAGGAAGATATGTCTGGGAAACAGACTGGGAAGGGAAGTGGCCATAGAGTGATATTCAAGAAAGGAAGGAGACGGCTCACTACCATAACAGCAGAGGTTGTAAAAACTAATCTTGAAAAGAAAAAAAGGAGTTTTAAGAAGAAAAAGGTGATTAAAACAATATGACAGAGGAAGATACTAAGAAAAATAAAGAAGAAACTATAAGGTCAGTAAAAAGAGTAAAAAGTAGAAACTCTCTAAACACAGGAAGACAAATCCCTGAATCACTTAAGAACTCGATGTCTTTCATCATACCACTCTATCCTATCTCTTACCAATACCAAATACAGCATCTATAATTTCCCCACCTATATCAAACAAAACATGACAAAACTTGTAAATTTCATAGAAGGTGTGATTGTATTCTAGATTCAGACTCTGGCACCACTGTCCCTGTGATGATTTGACTTCTTTGATGGGCAGAATCCACCCAGATCTCAGTTACTGCAGCCTTTTGTTATCTTGTAAAGGGGAGGATATGGGGAGAAAGAGGGAAGAAAGGAAAGGAATGGAAGGGGAAGGAAAGAATGCAGGAAGAAAGGAAGAGAAAAAGAAAAGAACGGAGAAAGCGAAAAAGAGAAAGAAAAATGAAAGAGGAGGGAGGGAGGAGGAAAAGAAAGGAGAGAAAGAAACAACTTAAAAAGAAGGGCAAAGAGCAATTCAGAGAGTGAGAAAATGCTCTTGAAGCTCTACCAGAAGACCTCACATGGGATCAAATATTTCTGTTAGAAAACTAAATGGTATTTTCAGAGCTCTCCAGAGCCTCCCTCTGAGTTGCTTGCCTGTTTCCCGACTTTAATGCTGGCCAGCGGGATTGAGCAGTCAGACAGAGCTTCTCATTATGTCAGAGTACAGGGAGGGTGGCCAAGCTTCGCACCATCATACACTGCAGATGCAATCCCCCTAGGCTCAGAGAAAAACTATGATTCTGGAAAAGCCTCAAGCCTGTGCACTCTGCCAGCATTACACAAATGAGTGTTCATAATAGAAAAATAAACTCAGCAGCTACACTGAGCATCCTCCCAGGGCCCAGGGTGTGGGTGGCAGCCTTCCTCTGGAAGGGACAGAAACAGGAAGAGAACACGTGGGATGAAGCACCCTTAATTATTAACACATACTCTGCCCTATTTTTAGACAGGTTTAATGAATGGAATGATATTTTAACTTGGTAACAAAGACTGGGACCCAGCATCCAAAGTAACTATTAAACAAGAATAGAAAGCTCAGTGTCCACCTCTGGTCCATGTGATTCCACATATAAGTTCAGAGAAATTTAGCAGCTTTACTTCTATTTGTTTCCTCATTAGGAAAGCAGAGCTAATATTAAATCCTTAAACAGAAGATTTAAATAAACTGCTATTATTGCTGAAGTGGTGCCATGAAAGATGGGTAACTATCATTACATCATCAATCTCTGGTGATAATGTTCAGATTAGCTCATGAACAAAGGCCCCGTGTGGCGGATTCATTTTGATATTTGGCAAAACTAATACAATTATGTAAAGTTTAAAAATAAAATAAAATTAAAAACAAAAAAAAAGAAAAAGAAAAAGTTAACACTATACAGATTTTGCTTATTAATGTACCAATATGCTGATGTTGAGACCTTAGCCCTGAAGCAGAATTGCATGCCACTCTCCAGGGAAAGAAAGTGGCCTATTCCATCACAGCAGAAACGGTCTCCAAATAACTGTCTTAAAATTACAATCCCACGCTAGGCAACATCTTGTCAGAGAATTTGACATAAATGTCTTCTAAGATACGGACCAAATGTTGGATGAATTTAGTCACCTCAAAACTGCAGTATAACCATAAATGCATGGCTTAAATAATTTGATATTGTTAGGAGATAAAAATTTTCATACAAAACCACAATTCTATTAGATCAGTGTATTTACTAGGTGGTATTCTCAGGAGTACAGAGCAGTAACATCTATCCAAAATGCACCAGCTTTAACAGAAGTCCTTGGGTCTTTCATGACACTTGTATTTTTATATTAGCTGGCTAGTAAAATGTAAACAAGCCTTAGTTTTTGTTTTGTTTTGTTTTTTTTAAAAAAGGTATAGTCTTAGAATTACAAATTAACAAATGGAATAGTTTCAAGGACCATAATGTTTGTGAAACCCCGCTTACTATGTTTTGTCTCTAAAATGGGAACGTGCACGTACACATTCTAAGATTGGGAAATATCCACTAAGACTACCATTACCACATTGAGCAACAGAGCTATATGCATGAAAGTCAGTTTGCTCATATTCTCTAATATAATCCCATCTCTCAAGGGTGTATTATAAGGAACAGAAACAAATCCCTTCTTACATTCAAAACAACAAAACACCCAATTTCCTGCTTAGAATAAACACCAGGAAGAGTTAAGGCATGTCAGATCATAATTCTGACAAATATTTCCTCCCACATTAAAAAAAAAAAAAGAGCCACATGTAAAAATAGCTCTTTTAAAGGAGATCAAAAAAGGAAAAAAAGTCTCAAAACATAAACACAAAACCATGATTCTGTTTCTTTATATTTCTGAATTGAGCTTTATTCCCTTTACAATAAGTAGGGGAAATTATGAAAATGATATTATAGAAGAATATGTAATGGCATAGGGAAGTGTTCATAACACCATAGATTGTTAAAATAATAAAACGCTTATTTCAAGACAACATATACATTAAGGTCCTACTGTTGCTGCTGCTGCTAAGTTGCTTCAGTCATGTCCGACTCTGTGCGATCCCATAGACGGCAGCCCACCAGGCTCCCCCATCCCTGGGATTCTCCAGGCAAGAACACTGGAGTGGGTTGCCATTTCCTTCTCCAATGCATGAAAGTGAAAAGTGAAACTGAAGTCACTCAGCCATGTCCGACTCTTAGCAACCCCAATGGACTGCAGCCCTCCAGGCTCCTCAGTCCATGGGGTTTTACAGGCAAGAGTACTGGAGTGGGGTGCCATTGCCTTCTCCAATTCAGGTCCTAAGTTTATCACAAAGAATACACATACACACACCACATAAAAAAACTCCTGCATCCATATAAACCCCAGAGGAAAAAGGAGCAAATTAATTTTTCTCATAGGTTACCTCTAAATGGCTGGATTGCTAATAAATATTTTCCTCTTTATTTTTCAGGATTTTCCTATTTTCTACAATAACTATGACATTTAAAGTCAAAGTAGCATCTAACCTGTTTCGAATATTGTGAAAACTAAATGATACCATTCTCAGGGGAAAGCACAAAACTCAGTACCTACACATAGTAAGTAAGCTGAGCACCAAAAAATTGATGCTTTTGAACTGTGGTGTTGGAGAAGACTCTTGAGAGTCCCTTGGACTGCAGGGAGATCCAACCTGTCAATCCTAAAGGAAATCAGTTCTGAATATTCATTGGAAGGACTGATGCTGAAGCTGAAACTCCAATATGTTGGCCACCTGATGTGAAGAACCAACTCATTGGAAAAGGCCCTGATGCTGGGAAAGATTGAAGGCAGGAGGAGAAGGGGACAAAGGAGGATGAAATGGTTGGATGGCATCACTGACACGATGGACAGGAGTTTAAGTAAGCTCTGGGAGTTGGTGATGTACAGGGAAGCCTGGCATGCTGAAGTCCACAGGGTCGCAAAGAGTCAGACACTACTGAACAACTGAACAGAACTGAACTGAAACACTAGTTTAAAATTTTATGTAAAATAAAGGTAGTAACTTTTATTCTTGTAATCTTATTTAAATTCTTTTTTCTTAAAGTGTAATTATACTGGGAGTTGTCCTCAAGAAACATTAAATTTACAGAGACAATGAGTCCCTGGTATTGTTTTGCTTTGTTAATCAGAAGACAGTATAATATTATAAATTAGTAGGCTCCTAGGTATACTAAACATACTTTTCAAAATGGTGCTTTGTTTTCATGCTTTGTGAGAAGCTATAAGAAGGTTTCTCAAGGGCTCAAAGAGGGAGATATAACCACTCCTATCATCTATGGTCCTCAAAGCTATTTATTCTCAAAGACACTGTTATAATTCAGTGGTGTTAGAGTCGGACAAAACTGAGTGACTTCACTTTCACTTTTCACTTTGATGCACTGGAGAAGGAAATGGCAACCCACTCCAGTGTTCTTGCCTGGAGGATCCCAGGAATGGGGGAGCCTGGTGGGCTGCCGTCTATGGGGTCACACAGAGTCGGACACGACTGAAGCAACTTAGCAGCAGCAGCAGCAGTAGAAGGATACATCTAGTTTCAACAGGGACTAATAAGTGATCAAGAGAGAGAGCAAAAGAACCCACTTCATGGAATTACACAGTAAAGAAAGTCCCATAGAATCAAGATATTTAATCCAAATCCTTTCTTTCAAACCACTAAACTAAAAAAATTCCAAAAGAAAATAGCCTTGGGATGTGAAGGAGCAGACCAAAAAGCCAGTGAACACTTAACACACTCAAGTTTGCCACTGCCCTTTCAGGAATCCACTTGGCCCCCAACCTTGGGAAGTGGGGCTTGTAAACTAGCAAATAATCCACAGAAACACTGGCGAGATGGCAGAGCAAAAGGTAAAGAACAGAAATGTACTGTTTCTTTCTTCTAATAGTTGAACGATACTCTAACCTTTGTTACTGTAACTGAATGAAGTTCATCTGCAGAGAAGATTACAAGGAAAGAAGAGCTAGGCAGTCCAGGGGAAGGAGGTGTCTGAGAATTAAGAGAGCCAAAGGACTTACAAGTAAGGGCAGAGACACTTCACAGCCAGGGCTGACTCCAAACAAGAGCTCTTTCTCTCATACTGTCGCCTCCACACTCCACTACAACCACAGCAGAGCAGGAGGAGTTAGCAGCAGCCCTTCTTTCTCACACTCAGCACACTGAGGAAGATGCCAAATAAATAAGTAAATAAACACAGGTAGATGAAGATGGTCAAAACATATAAACTTCCAGATATAAGATAAGAAAGTACCATGGATATAATGTCCAACATGATTAATATAATTAACACTGCTGTATGGTATATACAAAAGTTGTTAAGAAAATAAATCAAGCCAATCAAACCAGTCAATCCTAAGGCAAATCAACCCTGAATATTCATTGGAAGGACTGATGCTGAAGCTGAAGCTCCAATACTTTGGCCACCTGATGTGAAGACCCAACTCATTGGAAAAAGACTCTGATGCTGGGAAAGACTGAGGGCAGGAGCATAAGGGGGTGACAAAGAATGAGATGGTTGGATGGCATCCTCAACTCAATTAACCTGAGTTTGAGCAAACTCTGGGAGATGGTGAAGGACAGGGAAGCCTGGCGTGCTGCAGTCCATGGGGTCACAAAGAGTAGGACACAACTGAGCGACTGAACAACAACAAAGAGAATAAATCCTAGGAGTTCTCATCACAAAGAAAAATTTTTTTTCTTGTTCTTTTATTTTTTATCTATATGAGATGATGGATGTTCATTAAACTTATTAAACTTATTATGGTAATCATTTCATGATTGTCAAATCATTATGTTGTACATCTTAAACTTACACAGTGTTGTATATCAATTATATCTCAATAAAACTGAAGAAAAAAGACACACACATAAACACACAAAAGACATAGGTATCCAACTGCCTGGAACATGCCATTCATTCTCTAGACTAGGCCCTCCTTGCAAGGATTTTATTTAACTACTTACTTTGCCAACAAAGGTCCGTCTAGTCAAGGCTATGGTTTTTCCTGTGGTCATGTATGGATGTGAGAGTTGGACTGTGAAGAAGGCTGAGCGCCGAAGAATTGATGCTTTTGAACTGTGGTATTGGAGAAGACTCTTGAGAGTCCCTTGGACTGCAAGGAGATCCAACCAGTCCATTCTGAAGGAGATCAGCCCTGGGATTTCTTTGGAAGGAATGTTGCTAAAGCTGAAACTCCAGTACTTTGGCCACCTCATGCAAAGAGTTGACTCATTGGAAAAGACTCTGATGCTGGGAGGGATTGGGAGCAGGAGGAGAAGGGGACGAGAGGATGAGATGGCTGGATGGCATCACTGACTCGATGGACGTGAATCTGAGTGAACTCCGGGAGTTGGTGATGGATAGGGAGGCCTGGTGTGCTGCAATTCATGGGGTCGCAAAAAGTTAGACACGACTGAGTGACTGAACCAAACCAACTCTTGATATGCTCTAAGAACACTTCAGCCAAAACCAATTAAAACAAACAAACAAAATTTAACAATATTTGTTCAAAGGCTGAAGGATGCGAGCATCCCTCTCTCTCTTTACTATTTTTGGTCTTTCTTCCCTGTTTCATACTCCCTCACCTGTTGCCTGGGCTTCCCAAGAGGCTCAGTGGTGAAGAATCCACCTGCCAATCCAAGACACACAGGTTCGATCCCTGGGTCAGGAAGATTTTCTGGAGGAGGAAATGGCGAATCCATTCCAGTATTCTTGCCTGGAAAGTCCCATGGACAGAGGAGCCTGATGGGCTACAATTCATGGGGTTGCAAAGAGTCAGACATGACTGAGGTGCATGACACACACACCTGTTTCCCAGCAATGATAGGTGATATACATGCCCACAAACTAAATTTATTCACAAATCTGCTCTCATTCAATGCAGAGAATTCCTTCAAAGCATTTTTTAAAGATTTATTCCAGTGAGAACCTTCATATGCAGCTGGTGGGAATGCAAAATGGTGCCGCCACTTTGACAAATAGTCCAAATTTTAAATATAAGTATTCATTTACTATATAACCCAGCAAGAGCACACCTAGGTGTCAACCCAACAGAAATTAAAATATATGTCCATATAAAAGCTGTACAGGAATGTTCATAACAGCATTATTCGTAATAGCCAAAAAAGTGGAAAACAACTCAAATGTCCATGCTGGTGAATAGTTAATATATGATATGCCATACAATAGAATACTATTCACCAATATAAGGAATAAAGTACTGATTTATACTGCAACATGCTGCTGCTAAGTCACTTCAGTCGTGTCCGACTCTGGGCAACCCCATAGACGGCAGCCCACCAGGCTCCTCTGTCCTTGGGATTCTCCAGGCAAGAATACTGGAGTAGGTACTGCAACATGAATGAACCTCAAAAATGTACTAAGGGAAAAAAGCCAAAACCAAACCAACACATATTGTATGATTCCACTCATATGAAATAGTCAAAAAAAGCAAATCTAGAAATACAGAAAGTAGAATATTTGTTGCCAAGGGCTGAAGATAGGGGAAAGGATTAACTATAAATGGGCATGAGGAGTTTTATGGTGGTGAAAATGTTCTAAAACTAGGCTGTGGTGATGCCTGTACAGTCCTGTAAATTAACTAAGTACTATTGAATTATATAGATAAAATCAATGAGTTTTATGATAAACTATACCTCAATACAGTTGTAAGAAAAGTGCACAGTGCCTAGACTACCAAAAAAACAAGGTTTATTCTACTCCTACTGCACTCCAAGTCTAGGTAATCCCTATACTTAATGAATTTAAAATACAATGGAATATTACACAAAGTTTTGTGTTTTTTTTTTTTAAAGAGAAGCTTTAGGGAATTCCTTGGCAGTCCAGTTGTTAGGACTCACTTTCATTGTCGAGGCCTGGGTTCCATCCTTGGTTGGGAAACTAAGAACCCACAAGCCACATTGCACAGCCAAAGAAAAAGAGAGAGAAAAGCTTTAGCCTTCTGGCTGATTTGTTTATTAACCAAGAACTGTGTCTATAATGCAAGAAAACCAACCACAATCAACCAAGACTAATTCTCAAGATGTTATCAGACAGCTGATACTACTTAACATAGTAAATCATCTAAATATCATTTGCAAATTGTCTCAATTCCAAATTCTTTAGTACTCTAACTGTCCATATATTGATATAATAAAGAAAACAAATTTACTCCAAGTATACAACTGGCTTCCAAGGTAAAGATAATTACAAGAAATAAATTCACTATGATTCCGGATTAGCTCTTCTAAGACTTCACTTAAAGTTAATATGATCCAGAAAGAAAAACACCAATACAGTATACTAACGCATATATATGGAATTTAGAAAGATGGTAATGATAACCCTGTATGCAAGACAGCAAAAGAGACACAGATGTATAGAACAGTCTTTTGGACTCTGTGAGAGAGGGTGAGGGTGGGATGGTTTGGGAGAATGGCATTGAAACATGTATATTATCACATATGAAACGGATCACCAGTCCAGGTTCAATGCATGATACAGGGTGCTCGGGGCTGGTGCACTGGAGGGATGGGATCAGGAGGGAGATGGGAGGGAAGTTCAGGATGGGGAACACATGTACACCCGTGGTAGATTCATGTCAATGTATGACAAAACCAATACAATATTGTATAGTAATTAGCCTCCAAAATAAATAAATAAATAAAGTGGAAAAAAAAATAAAATAAAGTTAATATGATCCCAATAGAACTGAGAGACAATTTCATGAATAACTTTTTCAAATAGGGCGAGGTTAAATATTTGAATCTGGGTGGAAATTTTAAATTTCAAGCCTAAAATAAAATCCTGATTTCAAAACATACCTGACCATTTGAAATGATATACACTATGATTTAATGCTTAAAATAAAGACATGCAAATCTCTTAAAAAAAACTAACAACCAAAAATATTGCAAAGTAAATAGAGTAAAACAAATGTGTTTGAGAGTAACATTTGGTACAAAATGTGAGGATGAGCACAGAATGTCCCAGAAACAAGAGGTACACACTGGTCAGAAAGCCACTGTGCCTTTGTTACCTGACAGGCAGCATAGGGGCTGGCGTTTTCCCAGACTACCAGTTCCCATGATGCAAGGCCACTGGACAGAACTACGGTGACTTTCCTGCCCCTCACTAAAAAGCTCCAATGTAAGTAAATTACTCCCACAAACCACTGAGGAAGATGTCCAGAGACATGGCCAAACCTGCAAACAGTTTACAGAAGACTGACTCTTGAGAGTCCCTTGGACTGCAAGGAGATCCAACCAGTCCATTATAAAGGAGATCGGTCCTGGGTGTTCTTTGGAAGGAATGATGCTAAAGCTGAAACTCCAGTGCTTGGGCCATCTCATTCGAAGAGTTGACTTTGATGGGGAGGGATTGGGGGCAGGAGGAGAAGGGGACAACAGAGGATGAGATGGCTGGATGGCCATCAGTGACTCGATGGACGTGAGTTTGAGTGAACGCCGGAAGTTGGTGATGGACAGGGAGGCCTGGCGTGCCGCGATTCATGGGGTCACAAAGAGTCGGACACGACTGAGCGACTGAACTGAACTGAAATAGAAAATAAAATTACATAGTCCATTAAGTGTCAGGCCTGTTAAAGACTAGATTATCAAACTGAAATTATTAAACTTTCCAGCAACTTCATCCTCAGCCAGAAGATAAAGGATTCAGGATGAAAGGTTGGGGATGAGGGGTAGGGGGAACAGAGATGAAGTACATTTTTCTTTCTGATGTGGTAATTTAAGGGTGTTACCAAAGTATTCTCTTTGAAAGAAAATTTGGGTGGAAAAAAATGCATTCAAAAGCAATTAACATCAATAGCAGCAATTAAATGCTGCCACACTTTTTGGATCCTCATCATATTTAATCTTACATTACTTATTTTTGAAGGTGTCAGAGAAACTGCCCTTCTTGAACAAAATTTCAGTTAAAAAATTCAATAGATACATGTTACTGACACAAACAACAAAAACTTTTCATATTTGTAACGCCAGAGAGCAGAGCCATGACCTTGACAAAGATCTTGACTCTTCAAAAAAAAAAAGAAAAATGACAGAAACTCTGCCATAAAGTTGAAGCAGAAATAGAGATGGTAGATTAAAATAAGTACATTCAAGATATTTCAGAAAAATCTGCTTGAATGTTTCTAATAAGTTCAGAAATAGATAAGATAATAAGCAAAAATTCAGCTATGTCTTTGCTACTAAAGGAAATACTTTATTTTTAAACATTGGGTCTCTGAGTACCTGAATTTTCAATCCAATTATCTTTCAAAGAGTCAATCAGGGAAGTCAGTGTACTAGGTACTGTCCATTCCCTTTTTAAAAATATATGTTTCTTTTGCCTGTCAAAGGTCTTGTTCAGTCGCTAAGTTGTGCCGACTCTTTGTGACCCCATGAACTGCAGCATGCGAGGCTTCCCTGTCCTTCACTATTTCCTGGAGTTTGCTCCAATTCACATCCACTGAGTCGGTTATACTATCAAACTGTCTCATTCTCTGTCATCTGCTTCTCCTTTTGTCTTCAGTCTTTCACTGCCTCAGGATCTTTTCAAATGAGCTGGCTCTTCGCATCAGGTGGCCAAAATGCTGGAGCTTCAGCTTCAGTCCTTCCAATGAATATTCAAAGGTCTGTTGCTCAGTCACTCAGTCGTCCCAACTCTTTGTGACCCCTTGGACTGTGGCCATCAGGCTTCTCTGTACATGGATTCTCTGGGCAAGAATACTGGAGTGGACTGTCATTTCCTTCTCCAATTCAAAGGTCTAATTGGCCATAATTCAGGTGAGAGACTAGAGGAAGAGCATTTTCTTGGTGCTTTCAATACTTTTAAGTCAGTGAGATTACAAGCAGACTTATACAATAGCCAACATTAGCTACTAAATATGGGAAGGGTGGGGGAGAAGGTTATTTATTTATTATTCAGAATTAGTTTCCCTCTATAAGCATTTATGACTGTTCAGTGGTTATATACCTAGACCTAGAGTACAAAGACAAGCTGCTCATTGTCTAAGAAAGGAAAACCAGCATGTAAGTAAATACATTACAATTCAACTCTAAGTTAGAATTGAGTTGGTTAAAGGAGGTAGTGACTAACCCCCCATACTACTGCTAAGTCACTTCAGTCGTGTCCGACTCTGTGTGACCCCATAGATGGCAGCCCACCAGGCTCCCCAGTCCCTGGGATTCTCCAGACAAGAACACTGGAGTGGGTTGCCATTTCCTTCTCCAATGCATGAAAGTGAAAAGTCAAAGTGAAGTCGCTCAGTTGTGTCTGACTCTTAGCGACCCCATGGACTGCAGCCTACCAGGCTCCTCCACCCATGGGATTTTCCAGGCAAGAGTACTGGAGTGGGGTCCCATTGCCTTCTCCACCCCTCTTTTTCCCAATCCATGGCTTCAGCGATGCCTCACAGAAATCATTGCTTTTGTGTTCAGTCCTTAAGGATGTTTAGGAATTCATCAGGTAGGGAGAGGCATTCCAAGCCCAAAGTCATGAACATCTGAGAGTAGGACTTGTCCTGGAAAATGGCCTGAGTAAGCCAAAAGGGTAGAGATGCAAGCTGCAGCTGGACATAGAATTGGAATCCAGATCATAAAAAAATATATATGCCATGGTGACAAGTTGGCACCAGAGGGCTACCAAAAATAGGAATTTTCCACTAATGAGGTGATCAGATTTCCATATTAGAAAAAGCATTCTAGTAGAAGTGTGGAGGATGGTATTAAGGGAAGAAAACCTGAAGACAATCGTAATGACCCTAAATGACAGAAAAGATGGTATAGATATTTAAAAGGCAGAATTTCCAGAATTCAATATTCTGTTAGGTGGGAAAGAGAAGGAGGGCGGTTATAGAAGGGACAAGTTTAGGAACAAGTTCCCAGATGTCTTGGTCCAACTGGGTAGATGGTGTTGCCATTTACAAAAACCAAGCACATGAGGGAAGGGCATGCCAACAGAGTGGTGGGTAGGAGTAAGGCCAAGATAGTCTTGGACATTCAAGATATCCAGTACAGAACTGAATATATGAAATCCAAAAGTTTAATGTTACTACAATTTCCCAGTATATTTTTGTATGCAAAACTCTCTTCAGGTGACAGATAAAGTGATTCATGTTTATTTATTCCATATATTCTGGTGCATGTTTCCAAGATGCAAGTCTGTCTACTGAAGATTCCATAAGGCTTCTGTATGTGGAGGAAATAACTCTAGATTCAAAGTCAACACTCAGATTACAAATATTGGCTTTGCACATGCCCTGCGATCTCCAGTGCTTGCCCACTTTAACCTTCTGTAAAATGTAGATGCTTTCTGCCCAGCACTACTAGGAGGGTTAAATAAGGTAAATGCATGGAAAGGTGCAGCATGATACCAGGCACACTGTAGATGACCAATGAAAGTTGACAGAATACAACATATATCATTCTATACACTCAAAAAGTTTGTGAGTTGGTGAGAAGATAAGATGTGTATAATAACAATGATATAATGTAAAAGATGATGTATGCCTCTAAGGAGATAAAAAGAGTGACAGCTGGTCAAAGGAGGGAGAGGCCACTTACAAAAAAGATATAAGGAAGAACTTTCATATAAACTGGACCTGAAGAACAAGTAGGATTTAGACATGCAGAGACAGAGAGAGAAGGGCAGTCCTTTCCAGGTGCTGGGGAAAGGCAGGATGGCATCAGCCCAGGCAACTGTGATCAAAGAAGCTGGCTTTATATTAAGGCTCTGACACTCACTAGCTGCATGACTTTAGACAAAATATTCAACCCAAATGAGGATAACAGCAATTATCTTTTAGTCATCATTAGGATTTTTTTTTCTTAAAAATTATTATTATTTTTGTTTGTTTGTTTGTTTTTTAATTTTATTTTATTTTTAAACCTGAAACACTGTATTAGTTTTGCCAAACATCAAAACGAATCCGCCACAGGTATACATACGCTCCATAAAATAGGTTAAGTCTCTTAGTGCAGGACACATGGCAGCTAGCATCATATTTAGCAGAAACCAGAGACAGGAAATCGAGGGAAGGCCAATTTGGCTACAGCACACAGTTCACAATGCTGAATAGTTTGCATAAAGTGGAAAATAGACTATAGAGCTTAAAAAAGAGAGAAAGAGGATTTGGGACTTTATTCCTCAGGCAAGAAAAGCCACTGAAGGTTTTACAGCAGGAAAGGAAGATATATGTCCTCTATCTTTCCCAATATGACTTTTTATTTATAATACAAGGAAATTTAATTGTAAAATCATGTGCCTTCCACCACCCATGCTTGACTGCACACAGAAATTCTCAATGACAGCATCTAGAAATTGAAAAGACTAATTCTAGACTAACTTAAAAAAAAAAAAAACTAGCTGAAATAGCAGGTGCTTGCACATACTTTTTTAAATTTAATTATATGTGAGTGTGTATGTGTATGTCCTGAATCACTACAAAAATACAAACCCCTTGGGCCATGACAGCCCCAGAAACTAGTACAGTTCTGAAACATGAAACTCAGAGAATATTTATTGATGTCCTAAATAATTTTTCTTTTTATCAGTAACAATTGCAATATACTAGTGATGATTATGAGAAATGCTGATTAACTTTTTCCATACATACATATATATGTTTACATATACATATATGGAATACATTTTTACATACACACATGTACATATATAGTAATTCTCATACATTTACATTCTATCAGTATTCCTAATACAGTGTATCAAGTATATCAAGTATTTTTTATACTTGTCACACTCATATTCTTTTTATAGCATGTTTGCCCCCAAATCTTAAGTCCTTATTCATTCTTCATTTGCCACTGAACTCCCACTGGAGTTAAAATCATCAAATTTCCAATTCAGATATGCCTTGACTTTTCCTCCAAGGAGCTTATTTTGCTTTATAATTAGTCTCAAATTTATTAAGTCCTTGTGAGACACTAGGTATGAAATAATACATAACCTAACTGGCCCGTAAGACAGAGTAAATATTCTTCCTAAAAGTTTACCCCCTCAAGAGCTTATGGCACTGAGAAGGCCATGTGTTTTGTATGTCACTCAAATGTTAACCTGATGTTAACATTTGGATGATGTTTCTTCAACTATTCTGTATCACAGTAATTCATTTTTTCCAAGCATTTATTGAGTACCTGCCATTTGCCAGACATTACAAAAGGCTGAATCAGAGATCAAATTGCCAACATCCATTGGACTAGAGAAAAAGCAAGGGAATTCCATGGAAAAAACATCTATCTGCTTCATTGACTATGCCAAAGCCTTTGACTGTGTGGATCACAACAAACTGTGGGAAATTCTTCAAGAGATGGGAATACCAGACCACCTTTCCTGCCTCCTGAGAAACCAGTATACAGGTCAAGCAGCAACAGTTAGAACCACACATGGAACAACAGACTGGTTCCAAATGGGGAAAGGAGTATGTCAAGGCTGTATACTGTCATCATGCGTATCTAACTTACATGTAGAGTGTGTGCACACGTGCTTTGTTCTGTCCAACCCTATGGACTGCAGCCCGCCAGGCTCCTCTGCCCATGGGATTCTCCAGGCAAGAATACTGGAGTAGACTGCCATTTCCTGCTCCAGAGGATCTTCCAGATCCAGGGATCAAACCCACATCTCTAGGGTCTTCAGCATTGCAGGTGGATTCTTTACCACTGAGCCACCTGAGAACATCCTTATATGCAAAGTACATCAGGCGAAATGTCAGGCTGGATGAGGTACAAGCTGGAATCAAGACTGCCAGGAGAAATATCAATAACCTCAGATATGCAGATGACAACTCCCTCATGGCAGAAAGTGAAGAAGAACTAAAGAGCCTCTTGATGAGGGTGAAGGAGGAGAGTTGAAAAAGCTGGCTTAAAAGGTAACATTCAAGAAACGAAGAACATGGCATCCAGTCCCATCACTTCATGGCAAATAAATGGGGGAAAATTGAAACAGTGGCGGATTTTATTTTCTTGGGCTCCAAAATCACTGCAGATGGTGACTGCAGCCATGAAATTAAAAAATGCTTGCTCCTTGGAAGAAAAGCTATGACAAACCTAGACAGCATATTAAAAAGCAGAGACATTACTTTGCCAACAAAGGTCAGTATACTGAAAGCTATGGTTTTTCCAGGGGTCATGTATGGATGTGAGAGCTGGACCATAAAGAAGGCTGAGCACCGAAGAATTGATGCTTTTGAACTGTGGTGTTGGAGAAGACTCTTGCGAGTCCCTTGGAGAGCAAGGAGATCAAACCAGTCAAGCCTAGAGGAAATCAAGTCTGAGTACACACTGGAAGGACTGATGCTGAAGTTGAAGTTCCAATACTTTGGCCACCTGATATGAAGAGCCAACTCAATGGAAAAGACCCTGATGCTGAGAAAGACCGAGGGCAGGAGGAGAAGTGGGTGACAGAGGATGAGATGACTGGATGGCATCACCAACTCAATGGACATGCATTTGAGCAAACTGTGGGAGAGAGCGAAGGACAGAAAGCCTGGCATGCTGCAGTTCATGGGGTCACAAAGAGTCAGACACAACTGAGTGACTAAACAACCACGAACAACCGCTGATTATTAGTAAACATTTATGAATGAATATCAAGTTTGCATTCAGACACTGGAGATTTTAGGCTCTTCATTTTTGTATCTCAAGGACCAGCTTAATATCTGGCAGCATAAATTGGAAATGAGTGGTTCCTGACTTGACTGACTGAATCACAAAGCCATTATTCAGCAATGACAGAGCCTCAACTCATCAAGAAGGTAAAGACATACTAGGAACACCAAGAGCTACTGTTGCTCCCTAATAAATGGAAGTCATATTAATCTTACAACCTGCATTTTTCTCAACAGTTATGCATAAGTGTTTTCTCATTTAATTCAAACTTTTCAGCATGTGTCAGTTTAGATAAATAAATAATTATTGCATGACTACATAATTATTCTAGCCATTCCCATTTATTGGAAATAGCCCAAAGGTTCTCTTTTTGTTCATTTTTATGAATAATATTATGGTGAACATCTTTCTGCATAAAGTTTGTATGTATTTCTGATTATTTCTTAGAATAGGAACCCAGAAGTAGAATTTAAAGGTCACATTTAAAGTTTTGATGCTGTACTGACAAAAGCTTGAATTCATTCTGACTGCAGGATATAAAAGTACTAATTTCACAGCACCTTTGCCAGCATTAGGCAGTCTTAATTTTTTAAATTAATCCTGGTTTGCTAATTTAAACACATTAGACAAATAAATGAAAATAATGCTATTTGCATTTAAAGGTTTCAAAGCAAGAGATCCTGAAAATACTTGGCAATGCAGAAGAAAATAACCTATTTTGATAGGGGCTTAACTTGGAAAATGATTCTGGGTTTATTATTAGAATCCATAGGCAGTTTCAGACATCTTTTATCTTTACTGCTAACCTTCTCAAAGTCAAATCGAAAGTCCTTCACTCTAACTTTTCACATTACACTGAATTGTAGGGCTTATTTCTCACTCTTAGATTCAACAAGATACTTAAAAGCATGCATTCTTTTATTTTTATTTTTTTCTATTTACATGAAGTTTTATTTTTTTTTTATTTTATTTTATTTTTAAACTTTACAATATTGTATTGGTTTTGCCAAATATCGAAATGAATCCGCCACAGGTATACATGTGTTCCCCATCCTGAACCCTCCTCCCTCCTCCCTCCCCATACCATCCCTCTGGGTCGTCCCAGTGCACCAGCCCCAAGCATCCAGTATCGTGCATCGAACCTGGACTGGCGACTCGTTTCATATATGATATTATACGTATTTCAATGCCATTCTCCCAAATCATCCCACCCTCTCCTTCTCCCACAGAGTCCAAAGGACTGTTCTATACATCAGTGTCTCTTTTGCTGTCTCGTACACAGGGTTATTGTTACCATCTTTCTAAATTCCATATATATGCGTTAGTATACTGTATTGGTGTTTTTCTTTCTGGCTTACTTCACTCTGTATAATAGGCTCTAGTTTCATCCATCTCATTAGAACTGATTCAAATGCATTCTTTTTAATGACTGAGTAATACTCCATTGTGTATATGTACCACTGCTTTCTTATCCATTCATCTGCTGATGGACATCTAGGTTGCTTCCATGTCCTGGCTATTATAAACAGTGCTGCGATGAACATTGGGGTACACGTGTCTCTTTCCCTTCTGGTTTCCTCAGTGTGTATGCCCAGCAGTGGGATTGCAGGATCATAAGGCAGTTCTATTTCCAGTTTTTTAAGGAATCTCCACACTGTTCTCCATAGTGGCTGTACTAGTTTGCATTCCTACCAACAGTGTAAGAGGGTTCCCTTTTCTCCACACCCTCTCCAGCATTTATTGCTTGTATTCTTTTAAATGGACAAGAATTAAATTTTTTTTAAGTATTCAATATACACTAAACATCAGTGTTAACAAAATGCCCAACACCTCAAAGAACTCAAGGAAATCCAAAAAATTCCTTTCCTCAAAGGTTTTATTTATTTTAACTTCATTATTCTCAATCATTCTGAGTTAAGGATTAAACTGCATACCCTTTCAGAGAGACCTGACATTGTTACAACAAAGTTCACCTGTATATTAATTGCATTTCTACTATTTTCTATAAGCATATGACAACAGGCAGGACAACTTGTCAATTTATATTATTTCTAAGATTCCATTTTATTTCAAGTTCTACTGTGTGTTTTATTTTTTTAATTTAAATTTATTTTAATTGGAGGCTAATTACTTTACAATATTGTATTGGTTTTGCCATAATGTCCTTCCTCAAAAATGAAACAGATACAGTAAACTCCTTGCTCATAATGGAAAGAGAAAGTCATCTGAAATCCTCAAATGATTCCAAACAGTGAAAATTACATGTGAAAACCATCTAAAGAACTAAAAAACTTCCTTTCTTCAAGTTTTTTAACTAAGATCCAGCACTTTAAATTATCAACTTTTAGAAAGAAGAAAAAACAGCACATAACTTGATATAACTCAAGATAAAGCAAACTGAAAACCCAATTTCCCTCCCATAACCTAAAGACAACACAGGCATTAGAAGTAGTTTGACTTCCTTAATATATAGATACATAAAACACATACATACATATATAAATACATACATGAAATATTCCAAAATTAATTAAAATATGTGAGCATTTCAAATAATAGAAACAATTTCCATGGCTAAGCAAATAAGATCAAAACCTAATAAAGTATTATTGCTGCTATTAGAAAAGTGAACAGTAGACTTTGTGTTTCACAGAACAATAAAATTCCAAAAACATCCTGCATACTGACATAAAGCACCTTTATATTTTGTCAAACAAAGATATTTAAAAGAAAAAAAAGCACAGTTAACACCATTTTATCACTATACCATTTAATTCCTTAGGTTAAATAATCTCAGCTTTAATAAATACTCAATAGTAGAAATACATGCTTTTCTAAACCCACAAAAATGTTGTCTCAGAAGAACTGGCAATGACTTACCTGGACTGTACCCAAATGAAGATCGGCCACTGTCCCCTCCACATCTCCATTTCTTGTCCACATCCCCTGCTGCTACTTCTTTTTGTCCTCCACCCTTTCTCTGTCAACAGGACAGTCACCTACCCTGGACCCAACACTTCAGAAACTAAGGTCAAGGCAGACTTGGCTTGAAGGACACAATGCCCACAGAGGGGGGCAAATTTCCAATAGCAAGAAAATCCTTCATTTTCCTGCCCTAATGGGTTCAGTTAAGCCACTTTCCAAAAGTAAAGATTTTCCTCTTTGAAATATAAATGTAGAGACGGATAAGGAGGAAAGATAAAATGAGTGCAAATAACATAATGAAACCACCTACTTATTTTGATATCCTTGTGCAGATATTGGTAATTAAAGTAACAATATATAGATTTTCATGTAGTAAAAAATAATCCAGCAGCAACAGAACACATTTTTTTAATCTCTTTTAAGAAAACCATAAAATAGAATAACTTTTCAAAATTATAAGTTATAAAAGGTGACTAATTTATGTTTTCTTTTCTGTGAAATTCTCCTTTCAAATTTTGCATGGCATTAAAGAGAGAGTTGGAAGGGGTGCCAGAACAGTAGAAAAAAACAATTTTTTAAGGAACAAACTACCAATTCTCAAATTAGCACTAGTAGTCTAAGTCCTCCATGTGTTTTGTATTTATATTCATAAGAGCACAGGGTTTTTTCCTTCTTTAGATTTTTTTTTTTAATGTTCCTTTAAAATGTAAAAGATTCTCAATGTTTAAACCCACAAGTACCATCATAGGTCAAAACATTAAGTGACTTACGCTTACTTCTAATTAAATATAAAAGGAAAATGATATCTTCTGGTTTGGAAATGTGAATTCTTCCACATTTCTTGAGTATTACATAAAAAGAGTTGTTGCATAATTTTCTGAAGCCAGAAGATTAGTATATATACCATTTTACTAAGTTTCAGCTACTATACTTTCCTCAATAAAGACCATTACACAGGATGAATCCCACTTCCCATTCTCTTCTAGCACTCCCTCAACCCCTCAACCCCACAAACGCTTTAGATTACAAGCAAACTTACTCACTCAAGTCACCTTGAACAAGCAAACTTCAAAGATCAGTAAAAACACAGTGGTTTTTATAATATGCCCTATTTATTGGCCTTCATTAACCAACTCTGGTAGTCAGAGGGATTGTCTGTGTTTGTTTTGCTCCTTCCTTCCTTCTTTCCTCACTTCCACCCTTCCTTCCTTCCAAACTAACTGAACTACATATCATTCTATAATGGATATTTACAGTGAAAATGTAAATCAGGACATTATTGTGAAGTTTCCTTCTCTCAGAGAGAAAATATGCTATAGTAATATGCTACAAGAACATATTATCAAATTCACTTAACTGAGGCTCCCTAAATGATACAAAAAATATTGAAACTTTTTATGTTCCAAGAGGAAAATGGATACTGAAGAGCAATAGCTGACTCTTCTGTCTGTTACACATAACTTCACCCCGATGATGAAGGGAGACGATGAAGGGAACTTCCCTTCTCATCCCTTTCACTGCTGAATAACTCCCTCCCTTCCACTGCTGCTCAGATCTCATGACTATTCCTTCTTTCATTCAACAAGTATGTGCCAGGCATTGTTCTAAGAAACAATGGAGAGCTGGAGCAGTGAGGGTCCCTGCCTAGTGGAGCTTATGTTGGGTGGAGGGGGCATGCTCTTTACCCAGCCTGGATGCTGCCAACACCAACAGGCAGTGGCATGTGGGCTGGAGCCACGCTCTTACGCAGGTCCACTCTTAACAACTGCAGGGTTCAGAGCAAAACTACAAATGGAGACTGGCTCACCTCCTTACATCTGTTTAAATATTGAAAGGCTATAAATTAAGCTAATGAATATGTTTTATTCTCCTACCTTGACTCTCATAATGGCTTTAAAGGACAGATCTGAATTGTGAATTCCAGCCAGAATGTGGTGTCAAAGGGGCCACCAGCTCTATCCAACAAAAGTGGTCTCACTCAGGCATACTTGTGGGCACTGAGCCAGTTCATCAGCCTCTATTCACACCTTCTGCAAAGACATCCTAGACACCCCTTGAGCCTAAGGGTATGCACACTGACTTCCCAGTCTGCCCTTAGTAGGAAATCTGCAGAGGTCAAACAGGCTCTAGAAGCAGGTTTGGGGCTTTGAAGCAAGGAAATGCAGTACCCAGAGTTCCCAGAGGGTATTTCAAAAGGCAGGGCAAGTTCAGGCATAGGTCCAGGTAGATATATTGCTTGTGGACTCCTTGCCCCATGGGAAGGAAGGGCCTCTTGCCCAGTTCTAAGGGCACAAGTGTGTTCCTGAAGTGCAGAGGGCAGGAGATTAAATTGTTCAGTGTCTTCAGTATCATTTAAGAGCTGAGACAGAGAAAGGGGAGCAGAGGAGTCAGGGGCAAGGGGAAAAAAACCTACTATCCTAATGCCACCAAGTGATGCCACCACTGCCCACTACAGTGTTCTCCTCCATCCAGGTGGCACACAGCAGAAGGAAGGGGAAGCAGGGAAGGAGGAGAGCCGGCATTCTCCTACTGCAGGAGGGTGTCTCCTATAATAGTCGAGAGCACAGCCCAGAAGAACCAGGTGCGAAAAAAAGAAAGTAAGGGTAAGTAAGGGAACTGATATTACCAACCAAGCCTCTGCTGAAGACCAGTTCTGCCCATCTCATAGGGACAGAAATGCAACACAAAGATTTCATCATAATCATTTTGATATTTGGCAAAACTAATACAGTTATGTAAAGTTTAAAAATAAAATAAAATTAAATTAAAAAAAAAGAATAGCCAAAAAAAAAAATCAGTCTTTAGTAAGTTTATTAAATTATACCCAATAATTTAAAGTACTTTTCCCTCCACAGGCTTTGCTCTGCTCTTCGTGAGCCTTCCATAGCAGAGCCAACCCAGTGATTCCTGCTGGCAAACCAATCACAGATGCTTCTAATCTGGGGGTAGCCCACGCTTGCTTGATTCAGAATGTCAGAGGCCATGTTATGCCTGGCTAAGCAGTGTGCCGGGACTCTGGTATGGCTACCCCCCAATCACAGAGATGTAGTCCACACTCTACTGGGCTCACCTACTGGATGCTTCTTCTACCTGACTAATTCATTCAGTCCCTCCAGGCCAGAGACACCTGGCAGCAAAGCTGTCTCACATGATCGTCATAGCAGTTAATGCCCCTTCCTCTTCCTCTGTCTACCCACCAGGCAAATGCATGGGCTTCAGGGAAATGCTTATAGATCAATGCCAGCCCATGGGTCCACAAACCTCAACATCACATTACAGCCTATATTGTGTTATCCTCCCACCAAGAGCATAATTCTCCCTTTCTTCCTCCACACCAGCCTTCAGCTTATAAGAATTCAAGTTCACTCCCTTTTCTCCCTGACATATCTCTTTTACTTGATTTGAATTATTTATTTGTGAGTTCTGTGGGATGGAGTATATGATCAAACATTATGTTCAGTTCAGTTAAGTCGCTCAGTAGTGTCCGACTCTTTGTGACCCCATGGACTGCAGCACGCCAGGCTTCCCTGTCCATCACCAACTCCCACAGTTTACTCAAACTCATGTCCACTGAGTCGGTGATACCATCCAACCATCTCATCCTCTGTCGTCCCCTTCTCCTCCTGCCTTCAATCTTTCCCAGCATCAGGGTCTTTTCAAATGAGTCAGTTCTTTGCATCAGGTGGCCAAAGTATTGGAGTTTCAGCTCCAACATCAGTCTTTCCAATGAACATTCAGGACTGATTTCCTTTCAGATTGACTGATTTGATCTCCTTGCAGTCCAAGAGACTCTCAAGAGTCTTCTCCAACACCACAGTTCAAAAGCATCAATTCTTCAGCACTCAGCTTTCTTTATACTCCAACTCTCACATCCATACATGACTATTGGAAAAACCATAATCTTGACTGACGGACCTTTGTTGGCAAAGTAATGTCTCTGCTTTGTAATATGCTGTCTAGGTTGGTCATAATTTTCCTTGCAAGGAGTAAGTGTCTTTTAATTTCATGGCTGCAGTTACCATCTGCAGTGATTTTGGGGCCCCAAAATATAAAGCCTGACACTGTTTCCACTGTTTCTTCATCTATTTGCCATGAAGGGATGGGACCAGATGCCATGATCTTTGTTTTCTGAATGTTGAGCTTTAAGCCAACTTTTTCATTCTCCTCTTTCACTTTCATCAAGAGGCTCTTTAGTTCTCTTCACTTTCTGCCATATGAGTGGTGTCATCTGCATATCTGAGATTATTGATATTTCTCCTGGCAATCCTGATTCCAGCTTGTGCTTCATCCAGCCCAGCGTTTCTCATGATGTACTCTGTATATAAGTAAAATCAGCAGGGTGACAATATACAGCCTTGACGTACTCCTTTTCCTATTTGGAACCAGTCTGTTGTTCCATGTCCAGTTCTGTTGCTTCTTGACTAACATACAGGTTTCTCAAGAGGCAGGTCAGGTGGTCTGGCATTCCCATCTCTTGAAGAATTTTCCACAGTCTATTGTGATCCACACAGTCGAAGGCTTCGGCATAATCAATTAAGCAGAAATAGGTGTTTTTCTGGAACTCTCTTGCTTTAGGTATCTGCACTCAAATACTGGAGGAGGTTTTGAACATATCTTTTACATTTAGGAACCATGCTTCTTATATATATTTTCTCATTTACTCTTCACCAAATTTCACAACTATTATTACTATCCACAGTTTTAGCCACTGAGTTTAGAGAGATTAAACAAGTTATTCAAGATGACAAAGTTAGAATAAGTGTGAACGTAGCAGAGTTCTACCTGTACCTATGAAAGTTCAGTCACTCTCTTTACACTGTTTGTTTCCTGCCTGATGAATGGCTGCTGACTGTAGAGACTTAGGTATTGGTGTTTGGCTACATTTTGCCTTAGATAGCCTATAAAAGACTGATCAGCAATAACGAGAATAAAATATTACATTAACTTTATAGTTTAAAGAGAACTTTTAAAATAATTTTTAAACACCAAAGTAGCAAAAAGAAAGAATATGGACTAAATAACAATTAATGAAAGAAAAAACAAACTAACTTGTTTAATAAAGCAAAAGATGATAGTTTGAAGAGACCAATAGGGCAAAAAATCACAGGTTAGCCTGATTTTTAAAAAGAAGAAAAACAGAAATAAGCAACACTAAAAAAGAGAAAGAGATCGTTTCAGATTTTTACCAATAAATTTGAAACTCTAACCCAATCTGGGAAAATATAAATATACCAATCATTCAACAAATACTTATGGAGGACCTTCTATATGCCAAGCCCTGGGTGTATCACAGTCAACAAATAAATGAAGTCCTTCCCACTGTAGAGCTCTCTGAGCAGAGGGAGGGGGATGTTGAGGGATAAAGAAAAATAAATATGTAGTATGTCACGCAGTGATAGGGACCAAAAGAAAAATAAACATGATTCGTGGAGAGAGACAAGGAAAGAGGCTCAACTTTTAATGAAGTGGTCAGGAAAGGACAGAGTCACATGGGTCAAAGGGGAAAAAAACTGAAACTACTTGACTTGTTCAAGTTCTGTGAGGAGAACAAAGAGGTAACATGATCTGAGGTCACTTTAAAATAAGCACTACTGCAGAGACCAATCATTCTGGGAGAAATTTGAAAAGTTATAAAAAAAATACTACCTCTAAAAAATGGGATGCTTCTAATAGCTTTATAAGTGAACTCTATCTAGCCTTTGAAGAACTGATAACCCCTATATGGAAAGCTTCTGAACATTTACGAGGCTTACATAACCTGCAGAACAAAGCAGACAAGGCTACATATAGAGCTCTCCTTGCTACCCCTACCCTCTTCTCTAGCACCATCCCCTACATACGTACACACACATACACATATATACACACACTACTTCATAGGCCAGTGTTTCCCAAACCTCAATCACTCCAGTACCATCTTCACAACTTTTAACATATTCAAATACCACCTGTAGTACATTTAAATATCATTCATTTAACATTCATTTAAACTGATTGGCTACTCTAAAAGATAAATTTCTACCACTATCATAAATGGAAAACTAGTATCATTTGTCAAAACTAATTAAAATAATTGCATGCCTATTATAATTTTTTAAATATTAATCTGCAAACTACCTAAGAGGAAGTCACATTCTGCCAGTACTTGGTGCTGGCACATGAACCATATTTTGAGAAACATTGCCACAGGCCAAACTCCCTATGACTCTCAGTATAAAACATTTTAAATATCATATTAAAAAATCTAATACAGAGATTGTTTTAAAGAACAATGTATCAATAAATTTTATTCCAGAAATAAAAGAATGGCTCAATACTAGGAAATCTATTTATGGGTGCATACATTAAATTTAATATATGTGCATGGGTTTATATACACATAGAGAGACACACGTGGATAGACTACATTCAAAACCATTCACTATCACTCTTGAAATAGTCATACCCAACTTAGAAAAACAAGCTAAGAGGGTCTTATATAATCTGACCAACGTCTAGCTCATACATTCATACATTTAGAGCAGTGGTTCTCAACCAGAGGTGACTTTGCCCCCCAGGGTACATTTGGCAATGTCTGGGAACATTTTTGATTGTCATGACTAGAGTGACTGATACTGATATACAGTGGGTAGAGGCCAGGGATAAACATTCAATAATGAACACATGGGACAACTCCCATGACAAATAATTAAACAGTCCAAAATATCAATAGTAGCGAGGTTGAGAAACCTTGGCTTAGAGGACACACAACATCTAACTCCAAAATCTGCCCGCACGTTCCAGGACTCTTTCCATTGCACTGCATTTCTATCACCAAATTAAAATATTATTCCTACGAAAAAAATACATTTTGAATTCCAAACAACCAATTCTAAAACTTACCTAAACATTAAACATACCTGAAGACTCACAATCAAGAGAAAGGACTCGAGGATTTGTCTTCCCCCAGTGGAACTACAAGTAAGGAAAATTAACACATTTCTTCCACCACCAGGGAATGGTCAGATGGTTTAAGAAAAGTCAACCAAAATGTGCGTTCAGCTACTTTTCTCCTGTGACATTAACATTCCTCTTTGACTCCAACATGCCCTGGGTCCATCATTTTAAACTCTCCTGGGAGATTTTATAATAAGCTAGTGTGGTTTAAGTACTGTTTGCTTACACCATTTATACAGTTTAGGTATTAGGGAGAAAAAAGATGGACTCCTTTAAACAAGCAGGTATTTTTATCCCTCTGCAACTGAAAGAGTACTGCTTTCTGAAAAATGGAAAGAGACATAAATATGTTACCTGACTTTTCTTCTGTTAAATCTCCTGACCTCCTTTTTCTAACCTGCTTTCGACTCTTTAACTACAAGTGCAGAGGGGAGAAAAGAACAGTTAATAAGCCACCCTGTGTCAAACATAGAAGCTTGCATCCATCAGTCTCTGGGGATATTCAAGACAAACAAGCTAAATATCTCCACCCTTCCCTGTGATGCAGCTAAAATACAAATTATAAAACTAAACCAGTAAACATATTCTACAAGATCACAATTGAAGAGCCTGAAAAAGAAAGCTACTGGATTCTCACTGCAGCTGATGAGTGTGAAGTGTTTTGACTTTCAAAATTCATGGATTATAAAAAGCATCAGTGTGTGTGGAGGGTTATGTGTAGGATGAGTAGGTGGGGGTATAATAAGAAACAGTATTCTGGTTCTTCAGCAGATTTAATTCCTTCATCCCAGCCTCCCACTGGTATATGAAGATATGCAAATAACCCCAGAATGAGCCTCTATATGTCCATCTTCCTCCTTCTGCCTCTTTGCCCTCCATCCCCTCATCCCCTAAAGATATCTTATCAGAGAACGAGCACTTGCTTCTTTCACTTTTCCTCCATCTTCCCCATCTCTGAAGAGAACTCCATGATTTCCTACAGGATTTCTTTTTATGAACATTTTTATCTTGAGTTTTCAAATAACCAGTTATTACTGTGTAAGAAATATTTCTACCAAAATCAGGACAAAAAATAAATTGTTAAATGTTTAAATTAGTTTCCTGCTTAAATATATAAAATGTTAAAGGGTTAAATAGAATTTTAACATTTTCTTATAAAAGATTCCCTTTGTTACGTAGTACTTCATAATATTTTTTTTAAAAAACCTTCTAGCCCTCCACACTAAAGACTTTTAAATATTTTTATGTGGGATTTTACTAGTACTTTCCACAAATGTGGGGATATTTTTAAAACTTGGGCATCTACTTTTTTAAATTGTATGATCAAAAAACCCCAAAGAGCTTATACAAGCAGTTGTAGTTATTATGTTGCACTGCAGTTTTAATTATTATGAAACTAATTTAATAGTGACTTATTTTTCCCCTCAGAATTGTAACCACAAGCAATTAGTAGTAAGAACTTCTCCCCTATCCCCCTGAAAATCTCTAAAAATTAGACTCTGTGATCTGTGATAATACAGGTGCAATAAATAAATTACCTTTAGAATTTTAAAGTATTACTGCATTCCCAAATGTGAAATCACAAGCACCGGAATGTAATTAAGAAGCTTATTAAAACATCAATCAATATGTCCATTCATTTTCTGAAATAATTCAAAAGAAATGGGTTTTTAAAGCAGGATTGGCTGCCATATTGCACACTGCAGAGATGCAAATTAATTCCACAACCCACCCTCAAGCCTACTGCGCCAATACCTTCACTTCATTTACCCAACAAATACGTGAGTGCCTGATACATGCCACACATGAGCAGTGGTTGAAAACCCCGTGATGAACAAGCAGAGAGGGCCAGTTATAGAGCTTACAGCTTGGTATTAAATAAGTAAGCACATACATAAGTTTATGATTACAAAGTATAAGTGCAATTGAAGAAACAAACAGGAAAGACTATGCCAGAATAAGGAAGACACTGTTTTGTAAGGTTAGCATTGCATGAGAAAACTGTATAATTCAAAAAATAAAGCTGTAAGAGGCAAGCAGACAGAGGATGATACATGAAAGTTTCTAGAAAGGTCAGTAGGGGAGTAGAGGGGGAGGAGCGGGAAAGGCAGGGTAAAGTGAACAGCAATCATTCAGAGCAGGCCCTGAAAATCAGGGTAACATGGGTTATGACATCACTAATAGCGCAACCTGATTGGTTCCCTCGCCACAGTCTGCGCACTAGACACTCTGTGAAGCAGGAGAGATTCTGATACATTATTCTGTATGCGCAAGCTCCCATACCCCCAAAGCGCTAGGCAGGTAAAGAAAATTAAGCCAGCTAAAAACACACCTTGTGAGAAAGATGGGGATTGTGAAGACACTGGCGGAAACTGGAAAACAGGCAGCCAGCAACTGCCACTCTTATCCATGGGGCCAAACATTAGGGATTTTTTTTAAAAGATGCTAGAAATTTAGATTTTTTTTTCATGTAACATATCCCAGTTTTTAAAGATAATATGGGCCAAATAAAGTAAGTTTGAGGACCACCACTCTGCAACCTTCTTGAGGTATTTTATGTTACTTAGATACAAAATTTCTAAATCTTCAACTGTTTTTACTTTTTAATGTACAATTAACAGTGTCTCAGACCAAGAAAACAAACCAAAACCTATAAGACAATCCGTTCCACTATTATTGTCCTTCATTCTCTTTTTTTAACTGACACATAACTGCCATAAAAATCGGCGTTAGTTTCAGGTGTACAGCATAATGACTTAAGGTCTGTATTTATTGCAAAATGATCACTATAAGTCTAATTAACATCCATCACTACACACACTTACAAATTTTTGTTCTGCAAATTTTCAGATCTACTCTCTTAGCTACTTCCAAATACACGTTCTAGTACTATTAACTATAGTCATCATGCTGCACATTACACACCCAGGACTTGTAAGTGCTAGTCTGTACCTTTGTCCCCTTTTACCCATTTCACTTTATTCTTTAAATCTAAACATTTCATACATATTTTAAGCATAGATAACATTAAAGATATAATAGCATACCTCATATCATTCTATACTTTATATGTAAACTTTAAATGTTTGTCTTTAAAGGTTTTTAAAACATTTAAAATGTCTGTCTTTAAATGTTCAAGTCTACCAAATGTTTGTTGTTTTTCACCCGTTACAGCAGTCCACCTAAAGAATACTTAATAAGCATTTTCAGCACAATGCTAAATCTCCATTCTCAGAGTGCTTATAATACTGTTGATGAGAAAATAGTAGCAAAAAAAACAATTAGAAGACCATGAAAACCAGTATATAATTAAATCTGAATGTATAAAACAAATGAACATAGTAAGAAGTCACAAAAATGAGATTCTGAGAGACTGGCTTACCAAGGAGGATTTGGATAGGCACAGAAGAAGAGAAAAAATAAATCATGCAATAGAGAGATAGAATAATACTTGAAGAATGTATATTATTCAAGAATAATACTTGAAGACTATTGGTCAATGGCTTGCTACTGGTCTATAAAATAAGCACAGAAATGGAAGTAAGCAGTTAGAAACTTTTCTAGCATCTTGACACTGCCCTGACGTCCAAGCTTGTAGTCAGTGGACTTTTCTCGCTGGACAAGTCATAGACCAGTTAGAGTACCATCAAACTAACAAGCAGGGTCACATGTGGCACAAGCTGCATGCCAGGAATACACACTAGGTCTACATCACAACATACTAACATTTTCACGCTTGTGATCAACTATAACCCAACAGTGTATAAAACTCATATATCATTTCTTTATTCAAGAGGCAAATTATTTACTACAGAATTGCTGAAATCAGCAACTGATAAAAGATGGAAGATTAGTTTGAAAATAATAGGATGACTTGCTTCACTTTGGATAAAAGGTTTAAATAAATATTCTGAGCTTGCTAAAATTGCTTTAAAAATCTAGTCTTCCTTTCCTGTCAACATAGGCCTTGCAGGAATGGTTTCTCTGCTATGAGTGTTATCAAATCAAAACCTAAAACACTTTAGGTATACATTATGCCTTACAAGTAGCATGTCATCAGCCCTGTAATTTTTGTAATTTTCTTCTTTTTTTTCCTATGTTATGTTTGCTATTGTTTACTGAAATGTCATTTTGTCTGTTGAATCTAATAATAAAAAGTTTGGGCTTATATTTTATATGTATGGTTCCTGTTTTATTTTGCTAGTTAGTAATTCATAATGTATTGACAATTAAAATTTTTAAAAAAGAAAAACTGACCCTTCTGCACAGATAATTTGAGAAATACTGACCTAACCCCAGACTGCTAGAAAAATAAGCCAGAATTATGCAAATATAGCTTTTCCAAGGGCTATCTTTTCTAAAATTCAGGATGTGCTGCTTGGTAATGGACTCGGTATCAAATCACACTGAACCAGAGAATAAGAAAGTTTCTGCAAGATGCCCTGTTTGGAAAAGGCTGGAGTCTTTTAGTAAGACTCGGTTAAGCTAGGTACAAGCTATATATTCCATTCCTCATGAGCTTCTTGCCAGGAAATATGTTATAAAATAAAGTCACAAACTAAATTAAGCCAGAGGTACACTTACTACTGAGCAGGCACCAGACCTGTTTTGTAATTCAAGGAAGTCCCACGTTCTCCCTCTGGTACTTCCTACTACCAACTAAGACAAAAGACACTCCCAGAAAGACATCAGGGCATCCTGATGGCAGGACAAACCAGTATTCTGGGGTCCCTGACCCAGTGGTGACTCCCAGGCTTCCCATAGCTCATTTATACAAAAGGCATTCATTTCATGGATGGAAAATTATTCCCAACATCCCTTAGGGTAATGAAATTCTCTGGTGTGGATTTCTATACTTGAAGTTCTAAATAAATAATACTGAGGTGTTTATTCCTTATATAGAAGTGTTAGTCACTCAGTCGTATCCAACTCCTTGTGACCCCATGGACTGTTGCCCACCAGGCTCCTCTGTCTGTGGGATTCTCCAAGCAAGAATACTGGAGTGGGTTGCCATTCCCTTCTCCAGGGGATCTTCCCAACCTGGGGATCGAACCCAGGTCTCCTGCACTGCAGGCAGATTCTTTACCACCTGTGCTACAGGGAAGCCCCACCTGAAATAATAGGCTCTAAGAAGAAAATTAGGCAAGGATTATGCTATTTATTCTGAAGCACTTTTGGACTACATTGACACACATACAACAGAAGGATTTTAAAGGCCCATTTAGTCAAAGCTATGGTTTTTTCAGTACTCATGTATGGACGTGAGAGTTGGACCATAAAGAAAGCTGAGCACCAAAGAATTGATGCTTTTGAACTGTGGTGTTGGAGAAGACCTTGAGAGTCCCTTGGGCTACAAGGAGATCAAGTCAATCTGAATGGAAATCAATCCTGGATACTCATTGGAAGGACTGATGCTGTAGCTGAAGCTCCAATACTTCAGCCACCAGATGTGAAGAGCCAACTCATTGGAAAAGGCCCTGATGCTGGAAAGATTGAAGGCAGGAGGAGAAGGGAACCACAGAGGATGAGATGATTGGATGGCATCCCCAACTCAATGGACATGAGTTTGAGCAAGCTCCAGCAGACGGTGAAGGACAGGGAAGCCTGGTGTACTGCAGTCCATGGGGTCGCAGAGAGTCCAACACAACTGAACGACTGAACAACAACAAATTCCAATAGTTCTACTGAAATAAAGTCTCTCTTTGATGCCGTGAATAAATCAACACTTGCTCATCTCCCATTTTAACAAGAAGCATAAATTTGGCTTTAGAATCTTTGGCAAGTATCATATCAGACTAGAAATTAATTGCCTTGTTTTGTTTTACCTTTCATTTGTTTTCAAAACAATTTCATTCACTGTTTTGTTTTCATTTCATTTGTTAATTACCTTGTTTCATTGCTACAGTTACTTTCTCTTAATCATGTAATAAAGATATAGCGCTACCTTTTCAATTAAATTTCCTTAAGTTAAATTAAAACTTGTGGCAGATTCGTTTTGATGTTTGGCAAAACTAATACAGTGTTTGAGGTTTAAAAATAAAATAAAATTAAAAAGGAAAAAAAAAAGGCAAATTTAAGACCGAAATGGTAATGGCTTTTAAAACAAAAGGGTTCTGTGTATCATCTCAGAGAACTCCCTTAGAGAGTTCTCATTTAGTAATGTCAGACGAGCCTTGGCTTGTCGCCTGCTGCCTTCGTGTCTACCTGGTTGTCCTCTCTGTATTTCTGCCTCTCCTGGTCATGCCTCTCTGGCTCCCCACAGTCTTCCCACTCTGCCTGTCCCATAGTGTCCCAGGTGTCAGCATATGTCTCCACTACTACATACAGCACCTTGAATACCAAGATATGTCATTTCTCTGTGTCCCTAGTGTCATGCCCCTATCTTAGGCACAGAGAAGGAGCCCAGTAGACGTCTGCCTCGGGACTAGAACTGATTCCATTTACAACCATCAAAAAGAAACAGAAAACATATTTAATATCAATAATTTACATAAGTGCTTTATACACCATCTCAGTTAATGCAGCCTTCAGTCTTTTGAGGCATTATCATCGTCCCTGTGCTATGCTCAGATGCTCAGTCATGTCCTACTCTTTGCAACCCCATGGGCTGTATAGTCCACCAGGCTCCTCTGTCCATGGGATTCTACAGGCAAGACTACCAGAGTAGAGAGAGGAAATAAGGTGAGAAGAGGCTAGGTCCCTGTCTGTTCTCAAACCCTTAGCAGGTGGTGGATTCAGGATTAAAACTCCCACTTCATGTGAAACTGACTTTTCTCTGCCACCCAGGTCCACTTTCACAGGTTCACCAGTATAGCAGACACACAAAATCATTATCAACAATTTCTCCCACAACTCCCTATCAGTAACTCAACAACTGTACCACCTTCCCTCAAAAACCAAACAGGAAAGAAAGATCATCAGCAGTTTGGTTCAGCTGTGATATCAGCATCTTAATCAGTCTATGTTCTGAAGAACATTTATGCACTTTCTTATTTCTTGAAAACACATGAGTGTAAAATCCCACAATAAACTCTGCTTTAAAAAAGGAGTAATTCATGCTAGGAAGCATTTTGTCTGATTGTTCCTCAGTTCTTGAGATCAACCCAGCCCACTCCTGATGGCAAAAAGGCAAAAGCTTCCCTGAAACACTCAGAGAAAGACAGACGCAGAGTCACAGACCACAGGTATTCTGACAGTTTCCTTGTTTTTCAGTGTTGGGTGTAATCGGATTGAAAGAAAAATTTTACATTCAAGCCAAGAAGTTCAGAATGATGAGAATTATGTGAATTAGGTATATTTGCTTTTGTATGCTCTTCTATATTTTTCGTAAGTCTTACAAGTGAACAAAAGTACTACTTTTTATAATTAGGGTGGAAAATGTTATAATTTTTAAAAAGACCTAGAGATTTCTTCTTGCCAATAACCTATGGCATGTATTAACTTAAACCAAACTTGAGCATAAGCCAAGTGTTATATTATCTAGAATTTACTTTTAAATACTACAGCAGAGAAATATGAAGTGTATGTGTGAGTTAACTTCAATCTCCCATCCTAATTGGGACTGCATCCTTACAGCAGTCAGCTGACACTGACTCAAAAGAAGCACTCTACCTTCCTCTCCAATCAAAACCAGCAATTTTGATCGTAGGTCTTTAGATGTTAGAGACAAGATTCCACTGTCAAATTAGTGGTGCTGAAGATGAGTTCAAAAATATAACGATTAAGTGCAGTGTGGTATTCTGGATTGGACTCTGGAACTAGAACAGGATATCAGTGGGAGAAAGTCTGGAGTTTAGCTAACATTGATATGCCAGTGTTCATACTCAATCCCTGATAGCTCAGCTGGTAAAGAATCTACCTGCAATGGAGGAGACCCCAGTTCAATTCCTGGGTTGGGAAGATCTACTGGCAAAGGGATAGACTATCCACTCCAGTATTTTGGGGCTTCCCTTGTGGCTCAGCTGGTAAAGAATCTACCTGCAATGCAGGAGACCTGGGTTTGATCCTGGGTTGGGAAGATGCCCTAGAGAAGGCAAAGGCTACCCACGCCAATATTCTGGTCTAGAGAATTCCATAGACTGGACTGTATAGTCCATGGGGTTGCAAAGAGTTGGACATGATTAAGCAACTTTCACTTTACTTCACATCTTTAACAACTAGATCATGGTAATGTGGAAGGTTAACAAAAGGAGAAATCAGATAAGGGGAATATGAAAATTCTGTATTATCTTTGCAATTTTTCTGTAAATGTCAAATTATTAACATTACCAAAAATAAAAACCTACGAGCTTATAGACCATGACATTAAGACTAGCATCTTAGGCTTGATTCTTCAAGGCTCTATGGATAGCCTCTGTTCCACCAGATTCCTGTCCATACCCAACAATAGGTAGCTGGCTAACAAAGTATCCTTGCTAGAATATTGTTGCAATAGACCCCAGGAAAACCTATCATGCAAAGCACAACTAAAAATCACCAAAGTATTAGAGACTGCTGGGAATTCACAGAGCTTACAGAACAGGTTGTACAGTTCTTTTGTATATTCTTGCTAACAAACATCTTTATGTGCAATGGAATGAAGTCTGAAACTTGTTTTCATTATTATCCAGTAAGAAAGCTACTCCTAAGTAGGTTAGTGATGTTTTACAAATAAGTCTAATAGTTGTTCATAACCAGAATGGCTTAGATTGTTTTGTAATACAATACTCAAAACAGTTTTCTCAACTGTAGTTTTTAATGGTGGATGTGCATCCATGCCCCATAAGAAAGCAGAATAAAGACAAGGAGACAAGGTAGGTCTGAGGAAATTCAATCAGGTCTCACAGGAGGAAATACATGAGTAATAATTCACCATAGACACGAAAAAATTATAAAGTCAGAAAAACACACTGAGAGCAGCACAAAACTAGCTCAAACATAGAACAGTATGGATTTAGGACCTACAGTAGAGAGTATACAATTAAAGCAAGTTTCTCAACCATTCCTTAACGCTGCTTCTGCCAAAATCCAACGGACGTGGGCATATGAACACATTGGACAGAAACAAGGGCAAGAAGAAAAGCCGGATTTCATCTTCCCAACAATCTAATGCAATAGATTAGATGTTACCATTCCATTTTACATGTGGAGAATTGACATTCTCTTGTAGGTAAAATATTAACTGGCCCAAGGTCACAAAGCTAGGAAGCAGTGGGACAGAATGAGACCCAAGCCTGTCACTTCCGAGCACTTTCTCCAATCCTGCACAGTCTCCCTTCTATTTAACCACTACTGTGAAAAGTGAGCACCAGAAAGAAAAACCCATGATTAGCTGCCAACTCACAACTGACTTTATGCAGAAAACATCTAACGAAGATAATTATAAAATATTCTCTTCACAATGTTTCAGAAATGTAGATATGAATATCAGCAAATTATTTCAACCCTTTCATTTTTAACCCAGTCATTGTTCACAATGTGAAGTTGTTCTTACCAAACTTGGAAGCTCACCTAGACGATCTGAGGCAATGCTAAGAGCACTGCGAATGCCAGGAAAACTTTCTCAGAATGTCCAAGTTTACTTGAAGTGAAGTAAAGTAAAACAGTATTTCTATGTTAAAAATAAGAAGTGTGTGTAAACTAGAATGCTACATCTGCATGAATATTAAAAACAATGCCTTTCAGAGAAACTTCACACTCTCAACACACTTTGAACTGTACTTCAAGCTTCCAGGAGTTTACAATTCTCATAGAAGTATTTCAGTGGAAATATTTAAGAAACATCAAATGATTTTTATGTCCCGGTCAAAATTTCACATGCAGTTCTCTAATTTAATGCTTAAAGAAAGTTCAAGGACATGACGACTCTCAGGCTTCCACTTTTTAGTATTTCAACATTTTTTAAAAATATTGATAGATTCCTTAATTTTTTGTTTACAGAGACCATAAAAGGTTGAGTGAATTACCTTCCTCTCAAAGTTTCATTTTCCTCTTCTAAAAAATGAGTCCCACATCAAGGGCTCAATAGATGTTGATGATGAAACTGATGGTATCTTTGATTAATGCTCACCTACATCTTAAGGAGATGTATATGCCAAATTTTCCCTAATAAAAATGACATAAGACTTTTAAATAAATCACTTTAAATGATCCAATTATTACCAAGCAATTAATTAAATATTAAGGTAATATTGGTGCCTACATGATTGGAAATTGACTAATTAATGGAAAACAAAGTTAAGCATATTACTTTTTAATTACATAAAAGCAACATTACCACCATCTTGTCCTCTCTATGGGAGGCAGAACACACTCAGCCTCCCCCATTTAAAACCAACTTGTTGCCTGAGGCAACCAAAAGCTAATAGATTTCCAAAGTCAGTGTGGAGAGTCAGTGGCAAAAACACCAAGCCTAGAACCCTGGCATCCTAGCATTATAATCCTAGGCTCCACTGACCAGAACATGATGCTCCTTCAAAAAGCAAAACAAAACAAAACAAAAAAGAAGGCTTTTCTATTGTGCACATCCAAGGCATTGTCAACACATCACTGCTTCATTGTTCTGCCCACTCTTCATCAGAGCAGTCACAATTATGTGGTCATGCCTGGTTCTTTTCCTAATTCTAGTAAGTCAGAAGAAAGAATTTCATATTCCTACAACTTTTCATTCTTCTCTGGAACTCCAAATTCACTATTTAAATGTTTCATTCAATGACTTGAGTAAAAATGAAAGAGGATAGTCAACTACCTAGAAACTCTGTTGTTTTCTCTGATCTGTATTAGTGAAATGCCCCAAAAACCTGGGATAAGATATTACTTATCTGTGCAGGCAGTTGTGGTTACCCAGAACTAGAAGACTGATTTCACTAATGAGAACAATTCTAGTGAAGACACTCTCTAAGAGTTTTCTCAGAAGTAAAAATTGAATGAGGTTGAGGGTTATAACCACATGCAGAAATCACACCATAAGGAATCAATGTTCCTGCACATAATTAAACTGTAATATTTAAGACAAAAGAATTTTCTGGTACTGCCAAAGCAAAACCATCCTTCTAAGCACTCAACTGGCTGTTGGCCTTTGTAGATTCCCCTCATCTGATGCCAGGAGTGATTAAGAATGGTAATTTGGAAAGGGAATATGATAACACATCCAGGAGGAAAATTATGTATTTTTGCCATTTCTCATCACACTTTGACAAATGACTAAATTCTACTTGGTAATAGGAACTCAAACGAGTTTTATTTTAAATATTTATTATAAATACATCTAAAAGGCATTTTATTATTATTAAAAGCTCAGCCAAGATCTATTCTAGTCCTGCCACTAATTCTCTTTATGATCTTGGGCAAGTTACAACCTATTTGAACCTCGTTTCTATATCTGTCAAATAAAAATAATAACCCATATGCTAGGTTCAAAAGTTTAAAAGGATTAAAAAATTAATAGGGAAGTATGGTGTTGGAGAAGACGCTTGAGAGTCCCTTGGACTGCAAGGAGATCCAACCAGTCCATTCTGAAGGAGATCAGCCCTGGGTGTTCTTTGGAAGGAATGATGCTAAAGCTCCAGTACTTTGGCCACCTCATGCAAAGAGTTGACTCACTGGAAAAGACTCTGATGCTGGGAGGGATTGAGGGCAGGAGGAGAAGGGGACAACAGAGGATGAGATGGCTGGATGGCATCACCAACTCGATGGACGTGAGTCTGAGTGAACTCCAGGAGTTGGTAACGGACAGGGAGGCCTGGCGTGCTGCGATTCATGGGGTCGCAAAGAGTCAGACATGACTGAGCGACTGAACTGAACTGAACTGAACTGATGCTAGGAAAAAATATATATATATTCTAAGAGTTTTGATGAACATATAGCCAGATTTAAGACAATGGGCATGCCTCATTCATGCTCTCTTTCTCTCTTTATGAGGACTGGAATCCAGGCATGATGACCCAATTTTAACCACGCAGATGAACAACACTACACTTGGGGATGGTGGAACAACAGTTTGGGAAGAACCTAAATGATCATGAAGAGCAATGATGTCCAGCCACCTGTCCAAACAAACTGGAACTGTCAAATGAGAAACAAACATCTCTGTTCTTTTGGCCACTATTTTATTGGATTTCTTTGTTACAGCAGCCTACCCTACACCAACTAATATAGTTTTTAAGAACTAAGCACAAAAACGAATCAGTACAAACCAAATCCTGTTAACAGATATTTTCTGCTTGGTCCTTAGGATCTTAGTCTGCACAGTACTTTGCTTGTATGTTTGTTTAATTTTTACTTAGATGTCAACATTTAAAAAAGAGACAACTTTGTATAATGATCCAAGAGTCTTTAGAAAAAGGGAAAAAATTAGAAAATCTGGCAACAATGACAAATGGCAACACTTGGAACCGAACAGACGTGTCCCCTTCAGAGAGGACATGTGCTATCCCCATAACTTCCAACCATTGTAACAGGCCTGTTTTATTCATTTCATTTTCCTATTCTCAAGCCCTAGTAAATATCGGACTTTGCAACTTCTCATTAAATAAAATTATGAACATTTAAACTCTGGGGGATTTATATAATGCTATGAATTTCAGGCCTGGATAGCAACAGATTAAAATAGTTAATTGCTGCTAATCTCTCCTCCATGATATCCTGCCTATTAACTACATTATGTCTAATAGATATCCATCCCTACAGAGTCCATATCACCACATCCTTTCTCACCTAAATTACTGCAATAGCCTACCAGACTTCCAGCCTTCCATCTTACCCACATATTCATTCACAGCATTAAAACCACAGCCACCTTTTCAAATTACAAACTTAATTCCCTTCTTTCCATGGGTTTCACAATTCCCTTTGGATAAATCCTGAATTCCTTATCATAGTTTGTGAAGCTGTCCTGTAATTTACTTTAAAATACAGTGAGATGATGAGATATATAGTTAACAGTCCAAGTTCCCGAAATCAAGAACTCACTCCTCTTAGCATTACCAAGACCCTATTCAGGTATCCACCCTCCTCTAGAAGCTACTGTACCAAATCCTGACCATTCTATGGGAGGTATATATACTTCAGCCTTGCTTGAGTTATAATCTGTGGCTACTCTGTTGTAAACACCTGAAATTATTTGCTAACTAACTATAGCCAGTGTTTTTCAATTCCTTAAATACACCATATTCCCTCTTACCATGAGTTCTGTGCATATGTTCTTCCCTCTGCCTGGAACTTTTCCAACTTCTAACCTTCATCTAGCCAACTTTTATTTCAGTTCTCACTTCCTTTGAGAGATTATCCCTGGATCTTAAGACCAGCTTCCATTCCCCTTGACATGTAGGTCAACAGTAGACTTCTTTATAACTCTGAGAAACTCTGTACACAGTGGTTCACTAAATAGAAGGAAGACCAAAAACAGTTTTTCATTGGTGAAGTGACTGATCAAGAAAAAAAAACCTGATTTCCAGAATGACCTTCAGAGCACAGCTTCTCTGAGCTATCGTAACATGGGCTGACTCTGTTATAGCAGCTTAGCTTCTACCTTAGAAACGCCTTACTGTGTTTAATGTTTTTTGAGTCTATGACGAAAACACATTCTCTCTCAATTCTGAGTCTTTACATATGCTAATCCTTGTACCTGGAACACTCAACAGCTTCCTAACATTAACCTAGCTAACTCTTAGTTTCCAGATAGCAGCTACAGTTCAGTTCAGTTCAGTCGCTCAGTCATGTCCGACTCTTTGCAACCCCATGAACCGCAACATGCCAGGCCTCCCTGTCCATCACCAACTCCCAGAGTTCACTCAAACTCACATCCATTGAGTCGGTGATACCATCCAGCCATCTCATCCTCTATTATCCCCTTCTCCTCCTGCCCCCAATCCCTCCCAGCATCAGGGTCTTTTCCAGTGAGTCAACTCTTCGCATGAGGTGACCAAAGTATTGGAGTTTCAGCCACAGCATCAGTGCTTCCAATGAACACCCAGGACTGGTCTCCTTTAGAATGGACTGGTTGGATCTCCTTGCAGTCCAACAGACTCTTAAGAGTCTTCTGCAACACCACAGTTCAAAAGCATCAATTCTTCTGCACTCAGCTTTCTTCACAGTTCAACTCTCACATCCATACATGACTACTGGAAAAACCATAGCCTTGACTAGATGGACCTTTGTTGGCAAAGTAATATCTCTGCTTTTTAATACACTATCTAGGTTGCTCATAACTTTCCTTCCAAAGAGTAAGCGTCTTTTAATTTCATGGTTGTGATCACCATCTGCAGTGATTTTTTCAGCTTAAGGATCATCTTTTTGGAGAAATCCTCCCTTTGTGTCCATCAGATCCAACAGAAGACCCTACAGCCCTCTCATCATTACATGATATTTACTGACCTTTGTTTTGTAATAGTCTCTTTCCTTAGATAAATTTTAAGCTCCTTGTGGAGGGGCCACTTTTGATGTGTTTATCACTACATTGGCAACACCTAGTACTGTGTCAGGCACCTATCATTATGACCCAGGTCACATCCCTCCATCTTGGCCACATGCCATTATCTTGCTATAATCTACATATATCTCCACACTTTATTTTACTTATAGTAACACTAATAAAGAGAAGGAAAGATAGGAGGACAAACAGAAGGAAAACAAGAGAGACAGGAAGAAGCAGAGATGAGTTTTGTAAATTTGGCACAGCTTAGTGAAATAGAGGAAAACAACAAAATGGGAAAGACTAGAGATCTCTTCAAGAAAATTAGAGATACCAAGGGAAAATTTCATGCAAAGATGGGCTCGATAAAGGACAGAAATGGTATGGACCTAACAGAAGCAGAAGATATTAAGAAGAGGTGGCAAGAATACACAGAAGAACTGTACAAAAAAGATCTTCATGACCCAGATAATCACGATGGTGTGATCACTCACCTAGAGCTAGACATCCTAGAATGTGAAGTCAAGTGTGCCGTAGAAAGCATCACTACGAACAAAGCTAGTGGAGGTGATGGAATTCCAGTTGAGCTATTCCAAATCCTGAAAGATGATGCTGTGAAAGTGCTGCACTCAATATGCCAGCAAATGTGGAAAACTCAGCAGTGGCCACAGGACTGGAAAAGGTCAGTTTTCATTCCAATCCCAAAGAAAGGCAATGCCAAAGAATGCTCAAACTACTGCACAATTGCACTCATCTCACACGCTAGTAAAGTAATGCTCAAAATTCTCCAAGCCAGGCTTCAGCAATACATGAACCGTGAACTTCCAAATGTTCAAGCTGGTTTTAGAAAAGGCAGAGGAACCAGAGATCAAATTGCCAACATCTGCTGGATCATCAAAAAAGCAAGAGAGTTCCAGAAAAACATCTATTTCTGCTTTTTTGACTATACCAAAGCCTTCGACTGTGTGGATCACAATACACTGTGGAAAATTCTGAAAAAGATGGGAATACCAGACCACCTGACCTGCCTCTTGAGAAACCTATATGCAGGTCAGGAAGCAATAGTTAGAACTGGACATGGAACAACAGACTGGTTCCAAACAGGAAAAGGAGTATATCAAGGCTGTATATTGTCACCCTGTTTATTTAACTTATATGCGGAGTACATCATGAGAAACACTGGACTGGAAGAAACACAAGCTGGAATCAAGATTGTTGGAAGAAATATCAATAACCTCAGATATGCAGATGACACCACCCTTATGGCAGAAAGTGAAGAGGAACTCAAAAGCCTCTTGATGAAAGTGAAAGTGGAGAGTGAAAAAGTTGGCTTAAAGCTCAACATTCAGAAAATGAAGATCATGGCATCCGGTCCCATCACTTCATGGGAAATAGATGGGGAAACAGTGGAAACAGTGTCAGACTTTATTTTTGGGGGCTCCAAAATCACTGCAGATGGTGACTGCAGCCATGAAATTAAAAGACGCTTACTCCTTGGAAGGAAAGTTATGACCAACCTAGATAGCATAGTCAAAAGCAGAGACATTACTTTGCCAACAAAGGTCCGTCTAGTCAAGGCTATGGTTTTTCCAGTGGTCATGTATGGATGTGAAAATTGGACTGTGAAGAAGGCTGAGTGCCAAAAAATTGATGCTTTTGAGCTGTGGTGTTGGAGAAGACTCTTGAGAGTCCCTTGGACTGCAAGGAGATCCACCCAGTCCATTCTTAAAGGAGATCAGTCCTGGGTGTTCATTGGAAGCACTTATGCTGAGGCTGAAACTCCAATACTTTGCCCACCTCATGCGAAGAGTTGACTCACTGGAAAAGACTCTGATGCTGGGAGGGATTGGGGGCAGGAGGAGAAGGGGACGACAGAGGATGAGATGGCTGATAGCATCACCTACTCAATGGACGTGAGTTTGAGTGAACTCCGGGAGTTGGTGATGGACAGGGAGGCCTGGCGTGCTGCAATTCATGGGGTCGCAAAGAGTTAGACATGACTGAGCGACTGAACTGAACTGAACTGAGTGAACCCTCCTGTCTAGGCTACTCCCCAAAACTCCTTGTTTTAAAAAAAATACATTCAAAATATGTAGAGGTTGAAAAAAGATGCATAATATATATTTTCTTTAGCTATAATTTTTTCAGGCCCATAGCATCTCTGGTGTGTAGATAAACCCAACTGGATGCGTTCTTACTATTTTTTTTTATCTTGGATAGAAGTTCAACTGCATCTTAACCATGTTAGTCTGGAGACTAAGATATGATGCTTCACTAGTATGTTTTAATTCTTCCTGGAAACCAGGAACTGGGAAGCTGGTCAATCTTTTGGTAAACAAATAAGTTGTAATGTTGTGAAAATGTCCAAATGTAGGTAGATGCCACCTACCCCTCCCTAGAGAAACTGTGAGCAAGCTCCCTACACTGGTTGGGAATTACCAATCAATGGCCTCTACTTGCTTCCAAAATACTGTTTCTAGCACACTGGTGTCTATCATTGACATGGCCTTGCCATAATATGAAGCAGCCTCAACCACCAGAGATAAAAATTGCTTTTTAAATTATTTTGAATCACAGCACCCAAGAGACAATTCGCCTCTCTTCTTTTTCTCACCTTGTATCTCACTTCCCTCTCCACCTTTAATGTGCAGGTTATAAGACAGAAAGGCTCCTATTCCGTAATTTCAGCAAGATTGTATGTATCCCTGTCCTGGCACCAGAAAAGCAATATATAGATGTAATTTCGTTCTTGATTTTCCATTAGTAATGTGTTTAATCAGGCAAGTTAGTCTGCTTTGTTTTTCAGCTGTTACATTGTCTGACTCTTGTGACTCCATGTACTGCAGCCCACCAGGCTCCCCTTGGAGGAATATATATATGTTATATAACTTTTTTCAACCACCACATATTTTGAGAAAAGTTAAATTGCCAAGTCCAAGGGATTTCCCAGGCAAGAATACTGGAGTGGGTTGCCATTGCCTTCTCCAGATCTTCCCAACAACACAGGGATCAAACCCACATGTCCTGCGTTGGCAGGTGAATTCATTACCACTGAGCCACCAGGGAAGCCCAAGTAGTCTGTTACTGTCACCTTAAATTAGGCTGCCTTGTTTCTGGCTCAGCTCACCCTACTATCAAACAGGATATAGTTAGATTCCAGAATTTAATGAAATGCCTCAGATGAAACCTTTATAGTCTCTTCCATTTTTACTTTGCATGAAGAACAAGAAACCAAATTTTGCTTTAGACTGAAATATAACACTAGCCTCATGTAAAATGATTATTGTACATAATTTATATCCTTATTTCCATGAACTGTCTAACCCAGTGCATCTGCTATCTTGATACTGTTCATGAGGTATCAGCTGATCAGGAGATTTTATTTATTTCTTTATTCTTGCTCCTTGATTTACTATCGCACACTATTCCCAGAATTCTGATTTCATTTGCTTTCACTGATAATCTGAATCTGCTAACAAGTCCCCTCTCTGTGTCCTAGACTAAACGAGATCAGACAATTGGAAAGTAGTACGTACAAATGTTAATATCCAGCTATTTATTCTCCTACTTCCCAGGTGTATTTCCTGACCACAGGAAAGGTTCAGTCTGGCTATAAATGAGTCTTCAATATGTGTCAGGGCCTCCTGTCCTTGTGCCATAAAAAATCTTTACTCTGCTTTGTTCTTAAATTATTCAGCTCTTCCCTACTGCACACACTAACCACTCATATGTCAGTATTAATAAACAGGAATAAATTATTAGTGGCAACATATTCTGAGATCTCAGTTCAGGGAGTGTGAAACATCATGGGAGAATCTGTTACTTTTCTCTTCTTTAAATAATACACTCAAAGACCACAGAATGCAGCCTTAGAAATGGAACAGGGGTTGAAATGATGGCTAAATCCTCTCCTATTCTCCTATGCCTCACTCCACCTCCCATAAATATCAGAAGAGAGGCTGCATATTCTGGGGAATGTAGGCCAGCTGCTGTGACGTAGGAGGGAGATTTGGGGCTCGGAGATATAAATTTTTCAAAGAGCTAAAAGTAGCTCCCAAGAGCCTACTAACACAACCCCCTGCCTCAGCTTCAGACAGCATTTCCATCATCAGTCCCTACTTTGAAACAAGATGGTGCTCACTTTGCCTCCTCTGGTGGCTCCACCTGGCTGGGCAGGGTTAACCGGGATAAACAGGGCACTTTTTGTTCTTTTCTTGCTTCAAATCGTTTTAGGGGAAAACCATCTTGCTACAAGCCTGAGACACCAAAATCAAATTCTATTTCAACTGCCACAAAGCTCCTCACAACTAAATGGGGGAATTTTTGAAATGGCAAATACTAACTTAACAAAGCTGCTAACTCCCAAGTAACATAGTCCTCTTCAATCTACACAGATTTGAACAACAAAATGACTAAAAAGAAAACAAACTGTCAATAATAACTAAAAACACGCTTCTTCAACTGCTAAACAAACTAGCTTCTAAAAAGCCATATTTAAGGCTTAATTTTTCACAGTACTCCCAGAACAGGAAAAATAGATATTCCAGTCTGTAAAAATCAGGGCTGCTTTCAGAACATGGGTAATGACTCCAACTGAACAAACACAAAATCAGGATCAGTACTAAAATAAATATGGGTTGGTCCTTGCCTCCACTGTGAGAAACAGACTGTTTACCGTGCTGGCCTTGTTATTATCTTAAGTACTGCTTCCAACGGTACTTTGGAACAGTACTCCAACAGTACTGCCAACAGTACTTTCCTATGCACAGGAAGGACAAGATTTCAAATATACCAGTGTTTAGAAATTTTATAACATCTGACACCAAATTTTATAACGTCTGACATCAAATTTACCTGTCACAAGGCAGAGGTTGGTTGAGTTCGGTGTAACGCCTTGTATGACATACTGAAAGATAAACGAGACTCTGGCTAAAGGCAAATTACAGGGCAATCTAATTAAAGTCTCAGGCACACTGCACTTAGAGCCTACATGTGAGAATACTGTACACTCCCTTACCATAAACCTTGTAGGTCCAATTCCTGTGGAAAAATCAACCCTATTTGTGGCTATTTTTCCCCTCCCCCACCTCACCTATTCCTAATCAGTAGTCACTCTGGAAATGCAGGGATGACATAAGTTTGAAAGAGCAGAATTAGAGTGCAAGAAGCAGAAACAGCTTGGAAAATTAGACCTTAAAGACGAATAGTCATAAATTATGTTGTCACCCTACTTTTGTCCAGAATGTCAGAAATTGGTCATTTCATTATGATTCACGTCATCAATTAGAGATTTGAATTAACAAGCATTGTTTGTTAAAAGAAAGATCCAACTACCTCCAGGGGAATCAGTAGACTATGAAAATTTTAATCCGATTTCTTTCCACTCTAACACCTATCGAAGACTAGTTTCAGAGGGGGAAAAAATGGATGATTGCGAATTCATAATTTGGGAGCACTTTAGAACAATCTGGAAAGGTAAAGTAAACCCTTAGGAACTGTATGACATTCTAAAAGCTCAAGCTCTATTTTTCTAAGTGGCCAGGGTTGGATACAGAGGACGCATTGAATAACTCAGTGATTAACAGAGCTCATGGAATAGTAACCTGATATTGTTACCAAAACACAAGGTTTTGTGCCCAATGCACAGTGAAGCCAAACAATATCGAAACGATGAAGTTTGGAACAAAGAAAGGTTTACTGCAGGGCCATGAAAGGAAACGGATGACTCATGTCTTAAAAGCCTCAAACTCCCCAAAAGCTTTCAGCAAAGCCCTTTTATAGAAAAGGTAAAGGAGGGGTGTGGTTAAGTTAGTTATTGCAAACTTCTTGGTGTCAGAACCTTTGTTCTTGTGATCAGGTCATGGTCAGGTAATGATGTTCCTGTAAATCTCCACCAAACAAATGTTATTCTCTGTTCTGACATGAAAGGGCAAAGTCCCAAGGCTCAACTTTCACCCTCTAAGGTCCAGGTCCTGGCTAAGAGGAGGCAGACCTCAGTTGGTGGTTCCTTCAGGACCAGGTCTCCAGACCCTGGCCAGCTGTCATCACTGAGGGAGCGAGGTGCTCAGGACCCAAGCAGGACCCAAACCCGGAGAGGTCCTGCAGACTGGGTCCTATGCCGACTGCTGCCGCTATTAGGTGGTAGAGACAGGGATGAGTGAGAGTTTCACTACTGCCTCAAGGCCTGGGCCCAGCCAGTGGGTGGCCTTGGTGAGGGCTCTGGAGCCCTGCAGGACAGAGCCCTGAGCCTGTTCCCTGGGCCTCTCAGTTCACTCGCTGGCCCAAGACCGGGTAAGCTGGAAGAGGAGAAGGCTGGGACCCGCCTCTTACCTCACTGTCCTCCCGATGACCACCACTACACTGATTGAATGCACTCACTACCAGTCGCTCACTGATGGTTGATTGCTTGTGGGCAGGCCCCACTGCAGCACCGACCAATGGCTGAGCAAGACCACTAATGGTCCTGCAGCAGGTAACCTTTGCCTGGTAATAGGGTTGGGGTGTGGAATGGCGCACAGGAACCATTGAGTGCTAAGGAGGCTGCACTCAGCTACACTCTATTACAATATGACACCACTTTGATGCTCCTATAAAATGTATGCAAAACCTCTGGCTTTGTCCAGTTCTGAGCGCATTAGTCTTCCTGGTCCACCTAGCTGCATGGTTTGCCACTCTGAGCTGTGACAGCTGTGGCAGCATTCTGCATAAGGGACAACTGTTGGGGGTCGAGGACTACCTGAGAGAGCTAGACTAGAAAGATCAGAAATGTCACGAGCCGCTCACTTTCCAGAGAATGTGTCTAAATTCATCAATTTTAAAAGTTATCGTGCTCGGCCCCACAAAACTCCTACTGTCTATGCATCTATGTCCGCATCAATTTCCAGAATTTTTCTATTGATAAGCAAAAAGAGGAACCATGAGAAAAAATAATTTCTTGATATCCACTCGAGTTTGCCATTTGATGCCTTCACCCCCACCCAGGACTCACCTCATCTTGAAGAGGGAAAAGGAGTTACATGGCAAATGATTTTCAAGAGGCACAAAATCCAATCTTCTGGATAGGAACTGAGAACTGCAAGGCGTTACCACCAGTATTAGTCTGCCAAGTGGCTATCATGCTACATGAATAAACTGAGCATTGATTCAACCAAGACAGAAGCTTCTGAAACTCACTGGGTCTTTGATGGCCTATAATTGAACAGGCCCAGAACTCCCCACAAATCATCCATCTCATGTGTGGGACACACATCTCATAGCTAGATCATCTAACTCCAAACACAGAAGCCAAGAAAATGGAACTAGTGAAAAGGAAGGAGAGGACAAAAATCAATTCCTATTTAATCTTGCCTAAAGTCATTCCTATCTAAGAAGAAGGAAGAAAACTATTCTGCTTTCTCTCTCCATATCACAGGCCTCCTGCTCCTAGGAAAAAACTGAGTTACCGCATACCATGAATCAGCTTCAGTGGAAGAACCCGAACACCTTAACACCATTATAGAATTTCCAGGAAACTGTACTCCTAGACATAAACAAAAACAAGGAAAGAAGATACTGGGAAAATCTGCTGGGAATGTAGAATGTGCTATGTATTTATGCAGACAGGGTTGGAGGTGGGAAGACTGAAAGGCTGTGGATGGAAGGCAATAGATCCCAGAGGAATTCAAACATCCAACCTAAAGACAGCTAGCTTGATCCAAAGATGGAAAAACTGACCAAATCTAGGATCAGGACGTGGCAGAGTTCTCGGCCAATGAAGCAGACAAGACAGGACACAGATAAGTATAATTATGAAAAGATTTCTCATAAAACCAGGGACAGCCTGAACCAGGGTGAAGAACAGCCCAGCTGAGGTGTGGCTGAATGGCACTCAGTAGAGAGACTGAGGAGTCCGACAGAGACGGACAAGAGCTTCAGTTTTTTTCTTCTCTACCATAGAGAGGTCCCTCCCCGGAGTCCTCCATACCACTTCCCCAAAGTGACCTGTCTGAGTGTATCTCAACTGCTCGTGATAATGACTAACAAGGGAGATAAGAAAGGAGCAAGGGGTTGTCAAATTTTAGAATATCTATGAATACTTGAGCTTGTTAAAAATGAAGAATCCCAGGCCCCACTCTAAGAGAATCTGATACAGGCAGTTCTAAGAAGTTGTAGTTATAGTCAATAAAAAAGCCAGCACAGCAGCCTGATTCATTCTGAGTGAAAAAGGTACCCACGCACTCCATAATCCTCGGAGAAGCTACTGCAAAAAAGTTCTACAGAATTAGCCACATTACCTTTAGGGGAGAGTTGTGGCTCCAACTTGGATCACATTCTATTAGGCAATCACCTCATAGCTCAGTTAATCCCAGACTTAGTGCCCCTCCACCCTCAACCTTGAGCATTAAAAAAGAAAAAAAGGCTTTTGTCTTGTTGAAAACTTTAAGTTTGTAAAACTATACAAAGGAATCATGAGCAAACATGTTCCAACACTTTTCTTTTTGCTTGTATAAGTTTTACTCCCAGGTCCCTTCGCTTTTATATGAAGAAAAGCCTGGTAATATAAGAGCAAACAGAGACTAGCTTGCCAGCCTCTCATCAAAGCTTACCAGAAAGAAAAGCTAAGTAACCTGCCTGGGTACCAGCTGTTGCTCTGTACGAAATCAGCCCACTGCCACAACAGTTTCCTTGGAGCCAAAGTGTTCTTTGAAAGTGGAAAATATATCTCTGAACAAAGAAACCAAGTCCTTCCAACAATGAGAAGTAGTAGTCTGAAAAGGAAGAGCCTGTTCAATTATTTTTTTGTCCTAAAAGTAAGGAACTATTGCCCAAATGGCATGAATATCAGCAGAAGCCTAGAAGTACCTAGAGTCTCAAGCTGGGACTAAATGGATCGTTACAGAAACTCTGAACACTCCTAAGTTCTTGTCTGAAGAACTCAACCACCGTAGGAACTTAGGTGAATCACTTAACCTCTGAGGCTCATTCTACAAATGTGCAAAGTGGAGGTAACATCCCCTGCATCCCTCCTCATAGGAAGTGGTATGGCTTGGATGGCAAAAAACATACAAGAATTTTGTGTAAAATGTTAGTCAACAAATACTTTAACATATTTTTATCACCATAGTTTCTATGTCTTTAAGACTTTAAAAAATTGAAAAAGCAACTATTTGCTCTATCCATTAATGACCTGGGGCTTCCCTGGTGACTCGGATGGTAAAGAATCTGCCTGTAAAGCAAGAGACCAGAGTTCAATCCCTGGGTCAGGAAGCTCCCCTGGAGAAGGGAATGGCAACCCACTCTAGTATTCTTGCCTGGGAAATCCCACAGACAGGGGAGCCTGGCAGGCTACAGTCCATGAGGTCGCAAAGACTCAGACACAACTGAGTGACTTTCACAGGAACAACATTAATGACCTACTCATTAATCTTTAAGTTATGATGGTAATCTGTAACCATGAATGAAATTGTTCAGAACATAGTAATAATCAAGTATAGGAAAGAAGGAATATATTTATGCCTAAGGAACTTCTGGGTTCAATCCCTGGGTGAGAAAGATTTTCTAGAGTAGGAAATGGCAACTCACTCCAGTATTCTTACCTGAAAATTCCATGGACAGAGGAGCCTGGCAGACTACAGTCCATGGGGTCACAAAGAGCAGGATGCAACTGAGCATCCTACTCTTGAAGAGATTTGTGAGCTTCCCTGGTGGCTCAGTGGTAAACAACCCACCTGCCAAAGTAAGAGAGGCAGCTTCAGTCCTTAAATGGCTGATAGAGGACTGCATCAAACTAAAAGTTTTCTGTGCAGCAAAGGAAACATCAGAGTGAAGAGACAACCTACAGAATGGGAGAAAACATATTTGGAAAATATTTCCAAATAATACATCTGATAAGGAGTTAATATCTAAAATACATATACATAAGGCACTCAACTTGATAGAAAGAAACCTGGTTTGAAATTTGACAAAAGATCCGAAGAGACATTTCTCAGATGACGTACAAATGGTCAATAGGTATATGAAAAGAGGCTCAACATCACTAATCATCAGCAAAATGTAAATTATAACCACAATGAGATCCCTCACACCTGAGTGAATGTTTATTATCAAAGAGATAAAAGATAAGCATTGCTGAGGATGTTGAGAAACGGGAACCCTTGCACATTGTTGGTGGGAATGTAAAATGCTACAGCCATTATAGAAAACAGTAAAAACATTATATGTATAATGGAATATTAGAACAGCATTTAAAATGAAGGAAATCTGTCATTTATGATATGGATGAAACTGAAGGACATTTAGAACTGGACATGGAACAACAGACTGGTTCCAAATAGGAAAAGGAGTACGTCAAGGCTGTATATTGTCACCCTGTTTATTTAACTTATATGCAGAGTACATCATGAGAAACGCTGGGCTGGAAGAAGCACAAGCTGGAATCAAGATTGCCAGGAGAAATATCAATAACTTCAGATATGCAGATGACAACACCCTTATGGCAGAAAGTGAAGAGGAACTAAAAAGCCTCTTGATGAAAGTGAAAGACGAGAGTGAAAAAGTTGGCTTAAAGCTCAACATTCAGAAAACAAAGATCATGGCATCTGGTCCCATCACTTCATGGGAAATAGATGCGGAAACAGCTGGAAACAATGTCAGACTTTATTTTGGGGGGCTCCAAAATCACTGCAGATGTTGATTGCAGCCATGAAATTAAAAGACACTTACTCCTTGGAATGAAAGTTATGACCAACTTAGATAGCATATTCAAAAGCAGAGACATTACTTTGCTAGCAAAGGTCCATCTAGTCAAGGCTATGGTTTTTCCAGTGGTCACGTATGGATGTGAGAGTTGGACTGTGAAGAAAGCTGAGTGCCAAAGAATTGATGCCTTTGAACTGTGGTGTTGGAAAAGAGTCTTGAGAATCCCTTGGACTGCAAGGAGATCCAATCAGTCTATTCTAAAGGAGATCAGTCCTGGGTGTTCTTTGGAAGGACTGATGCTAAAGCCGAAACTCCAGTACTTTGGCCAGCTCATGTGAAGAGTTGACTCATTGGAAAAGACTCTGATATTGGGAGGGATTAGGGGCAGGAGGAGAAGGGGACGACAGAGGATGAGATGGCTGGATGACAACACCAAATGGATGGACATGAGTTTGGGTGAACTCTGGGAGTTGGTGATGGACAGGGAGGCCTGGCATGCAACAATTCATGGGGTCGCAAAGAGTCGGACACGACTGAGCGACTGAACTGAACTGAAGGACATTATGCTGAATGAAATAAGCCAGGCACAGAAAGGCAAATACTCCATTATCTCATTTATGTGGGATGTAGAACAAATTCGTAGAAGCAGAATATAGAATGGTGGTTACCAGGAGTTGGGTTCATGGGGATGAAGAGGAGAGATATGGAAATGTTAGTCAAGGGGTATAAAGCTCCAGTTATATAGGATGAATAAATCTAGAGATCTAATGTACAGCATGATGACTATAGTTGTTAACACTATAATGAATATTGGAAATGTGCTAAGAGAGTATTTCAGGTGCTCTCATCACACACACACAAAAAAAGCTATGTGAGGAGGTGGTATATTAACTAGCTTGACTGTAGTAATCAATTCACTAGGTATATGTATGGAGAAGGCAATGGCACCCTACTCCAGTACTCCTGCCTGGAAAATCCCATGGACAGAGGAGCCTGGTAGGCTGCACTCCATGGGGTCGCTGAGGGTCGGACACGACTGAGCGACTTCACTTTCACTTTTCACTTTCATGCATTGGAGAAGGAAATGGCAGCCCACTCCAGTGTTCTTGCCTGGAGAATCCCAAGGATGGAGGAGCCTGGTGAGCTGCCATCTATGAGGTCACACAGAGTTGGACACGACTGAAGTGACTTAGCAGCAGCAGGTATATGTATATATTAAGTTATCATATTTTACAATTTTTAAATGGCTTGTAGAGATTAGTAAGCTTCCCTGGTAAAGAACCCATCTGCCAAAGTAGGAGAGGCAGCTTCAGTCCTTGGGCTGGGAAGATCCCTTGGAGAAGGAAATGGCAACCCACTCCAGTAATCTTGCCTGGGAAATCCCATGGACAGAGGAACTTGGCAGGCTACAGTCTATGGGGTTGCAAGAGTCAGACATGATTTAGTAACTAAACAACAAAAACAAGGTAACTAAATCTCAAATATCATCTTCTTTTATCATACATATTCCTGAAACAAAAAATAGAAACAACTACGAGGAAGTGCAATATTTTTAACCATTACACTTGGAACAATCACACCAAGACATGACTGGTCACCCTAATTACATACCAGAGGGTACCAGGAACTAGAAAGAAAAAAAAAAAAAGAAACTACATAAAACTACCCTTAGCTCATCTGTGTTCTTCCATCCATGAGTATCTTTACATTAAAATCTCTCTTACCAACCTCCTGTAACCCAGGCTTCACTTAACCAATCACCTCACATAGCCAATGCTCTTCATTTCCTCCATAAAACACACTAATGCCCTTGGACCTCCCGGGGGGCTGCCCTCCAGCCTTCCTTTGTGCCTCTGTTTTGACCAGTTAAGCTCTGTGCCCCTAAAAGCCAACTGTGTTTGTTCCTGAACTGCTTACGCCAGTTCTACTTGTCATTATAATTATATAATTTAATATTATGTAAACCATAGAAATTCAAGACCATAAAGAAAGACTGGTTGTATCCATGGAAACCAAGTTAAATGCTTTAGAAAGATTTGGTAAAGGCAAGTAACTAAAAATATTTTTGTCAAATTCAGAATGAGTGGGGGGTTCTGCAGGCAAGAATACTGGAGCGTATTGGCCAATACTGGTTGCCATACCTGTCTAGAGCACTATATTTCCTGCTGCCCTAACCGCCAACTCCCCTGAGTACCTGGTGCTGCCAGAACCCCTGTGACCAAAGCAGCTGCACCACCTCCACACCTGGCCCTCACAAGGGCAAACCCAATTCCTCCAGGGCAGCCTCAAGAGCAAACCCCAGTGGACGACCCACATGCAGAGGTGGAAATAAAACCACAGTTGAAATCCTGAGGCAGTGTGGATAAGGAAGAAGACCCAAAACCTTCCCACCAGCTCTACAAGCTGCAGATTAAATCCACAGGATCAACTAGGCAGACTCTGTGACTATAGAACATATAAACGATCATTGAGAGATCCAACAAAAGAAAACTCACTAGTTCTGATAGCTGTGGACATTGGAGGCAAAAACACAGAGGAGCAAGACCAAATTAGAATCTAAGCTGCCCCCACAGCAGGTCCAGAGATGAGCACAGTGTTAGAGGACATCCTAGGGAGGGGAGGTGGACCGTGACTCCCAAAGAGGGAAGGGACTGTGAGAGCAGTGACTCAAGAAAAGCATGTATTATTCGTATGTTTCGACGTGTTCTGTAGAGTCTTTGGGCTTCCCTGGTGGCTCAGCTGGTAGATTCTTTTGGATTTTTTTTCCTTTTTTCTCCTTTTTCCCCCTCTGTTGTAGTTGTCAATTTTATTGGCACTATAAAATCTAATTAAGCTTTTGAACTTTCTTTTTTTCCTTTTTTTCTCAGCCACATTTTTTATTGTTGTTATAAACCTCTGCCTCTACGTTGGGCTTTTGGAGTTCTGGGGAGTTTTCCTTTTTTTTTTTTTTTTTTTTTCTTCTCTTTTTTTAATTTTAATTCTCAATTTTTTAAACCTATTATTTTTTTCTACATTTATTCCTTTGTTTGCTTTTCCTACTGTTCTTTTCTCCTTGCAGTTAATCTTTAATGTATATAAATTTTCTTTAACTATCTCTATTTAACTTTGCATATGTATTCTTTCCTTCTTTTCTTTCTTTCCTTTCCTCTAAACATATTTATTAGTTTTATTTTCATTGCTTTATTACCCAAATGGCACCTTGCTTTAGTTTTGTTTTCCAGTTTGTGCTTTAGTTTTATTCTGGTAGACATAATTTTTGGTGCCCTTTGTTCGCCAAGTCAGTCTATTGTACTTTATTTATGTTGGATTGTTTAGATTTTGCTTATGGGTGCACATCTGTATATTAAGTCACACTTTTTATTGTTGTTATAAACTTCTGCATCTACATTGGGCTTTTGCAGTTCTGTGGAGTTTTCCTTTTTATTCTTTTTTCTTTCTTCCATCTTCCATTTTTCTTCTTTTCTCTTTTTTATAATTTTAACCTTTAATGTTTTAGAATCTATTATATTTTTTCTACATTTATTGCTTTGTTTGCCTTTCCTACTGTTATTTTCCCCTTGCAGTTAATCCTTAATGTATCTTCTTCATCTAACTTTTTTTAACTTTGCATAACTATTCTTTCTTTCCTTTCCTCTCAACATATTTGTTAGTTTGGTTTCCATTGCTTTATCCCCTACTTGGCACCTTGCTTTAGTTTTGTTTTCCAGTTTGTGCTTTAGGTAGTTTTGTTCTAAACCGGTAAATATGATTTTTTATTTCCTTTGTTCGCAGGGTCAATCTATTGTACTTTATTTTTGTTGGACTGTTTTGACTCTGCTATATATTTGAATATATATATATATATATTTATATAGTCCATTATTTTAATTATTATTTGCCTGATTTTGTAACTGTCATTTCTCTGGGGTTCATCTTTGGTTTCTCATTTTTGGATATTTGTTTTAATCTCACTTAATACCATAACAAACCATTTGTGGAATCTTCCTTCCTGACTAGAGATCAAGTCCTGAGCCTTTGGAGTTGGAGCACTGACTCCAACACCCTAGACTACCAAAGAAGTAACCCAAGGGGGTATCAAATAGTGAGAACTCACACAAAGGAAACCACTGGAATACAAGGCAGAGCATCACCCAACCACCAGTAGCACCCTGTGCAGGATGATTCATCTAAACAACGAACAAAACAAAAATACAAACCCAATCATCAGCAGACAGAATTACCACCTCACTCAGCCTTGCCCATCAGAGGAAAAACAAACAAACAAAAACTCAGCACAAATCTCACCCTATACAAAGCTTATACAAACCACTGAACCAACCTTAGGAGGGCAGAAAGCAAAAAGAAGAAAGAATTCAACCTTGAAGCCTGGGAAAATGAGACCTCAAACAAAATTAAAAATAATAATAATAATAATAATGAAAAGGCAGAGAAATACTACACAAATGAAGGAACAAACTAGAAACACAATGTCCAAATAAATGAGGAGGAAATAGGCAAACTACCTGAAAAAGAATTCAGAATAATGATAGTAAAGATGATCAAAAACCTTGAAAACAAAATGAAGAAAATGCAAGAATCAATTAACAAAGACCTAGAAGGATTAGAGAATAAACATGCCGAGACAAACAATATAATTACAGAAATTAAAAATACTCCAGAAGGAATCAATAGCAGAATATCTGAAGCAGAAGAATGAATCAGTGAGCTGGACGATAAAATGGTGGAAATAACTTCTGAAGAACAGAATAAAGTAAAAAGAATGAAAAGAGCTGAGGACAGTCTCAGAGACCTCTGGGAAAACATCAAATGCACCAACATTCAAATTATAGGGGTCCCAGAAGAAGAAGAGAAAGAGAAAGAGTATGAGAAAAAATTTGAAGAGATTATAGTTGAAAATTTCCCCAATGTGGAGAAAGAGGTAGTCAATCAAGTCCAAGAGGCACAAAAAGTCCCATACAGGATAAACCCAACAAGAAATATGCCAAGACACATAATAATCAAGCTAACAAAGACTAAACACAAAGAAAGAATATTAAAAGCAGCAAGGGAAAAACAAGTAACATACAAGTAAAACTGCACATGTTTAACAGCTGATGTTTCAGCAGAAATTCTGCAGGCCAGAAGGGAATGGCAGGATATATTTAAAGTTCTGAAAGGGAAAAATCTACAACCAAGATTACTGTACCCAGCAAGGATCTCATTCAAAACTGATGGAGAAATAAAAAGCTTTTCAGACAAGCAAAAGTTAAGAGAATTCAGTACTACCAAACCAGTTTTACAACAAATGTTAAAGGGACTTATATAGTCAAGAAATACAAGAGAAGAAAAGATCTACAAAATCAACCCCAAGCAATTAAGAAAATGGCAATAGGAACATATATATCAATAATTACTTTAAATGTAAATAGATTAAATGCTCCAACCAAAAAAACCACAGACTGGCTGAATGGATACAAACACAAGACCCATATATATGTTGTCTACAAGAAACCCACTTCAGACCTAAAGATACATATAAACTGAAAGTGAGAGGATGGAAAAATGTACTCCATGCAAATGGGAAGCAAATGAAAGCTGGAGTAGCAATCCTCATATCAGACAAAATAGACCTTAAAATAAAGAAGATTATAAGAGATAAGGAAAGACACTACATAATGATCAAGGGACCAATCCAAGAGGAAGACATAACAATTGTAAATATCTATGCACCTAACATAGCAGCACCTCAATATGACAAACACTAACAGACATAAAAGGAGAAATTGACAGTAACACAATAATAGTAGGAGACTTCAACACCCCACTCACACCAATGGACAGATGATCAAAACAGAAATTAATAAGGAAACACAAGTCTTAATTAAATGATACATTAGATGAGATGGATTTCATCAATATCTTCAGGACATTCTATCCAAATGCAGAAGAATACATCTTCTTCTCAAGTGCACGTGGAACATTCTCCAGGATACACCATATCCTGGCTCACAAATCAAACCTTAGTTAATTTAAGAAAACTGAAATCATATCAAGCATCTTCTCTGACCACAATGTTATGAGACTAGGTATTAATTACAAGAAGAAAACTGTACAAAACACAAACACATGGAGATTAAACAACACATTTCTAAATAACCAATATGTTACTGAAGAAATCAAAAGGGAAATCAAAAAATTTCTAGAAACAAATGACAATGAAAATACGACAACTCAAAAACTATGGGATGCAGCAAAAGCAGTTCTAAGAGGAAAGTTTATAGCACTACAATCCTACCTCAAGAAACAAGGAAAATATCATTTAGACAGCCTAACTTTACACCTAAAACAACTGGAAAAAGAAAAACAAAAAAACCCCAAAATTAGCAGAAGGAAATAAATCATAAAGATCCAAGCAGAAATAACTGAAAAAGAACTGAAAGAAACAATAGTAAAGCTTAATAAAACTAAATGCTGGTTCTTTGAGAAGATAAACAAAATTGACAATCTTTTGTCAAAATTGACAAAACTGATGAGTCTTTAGCCAGACTCATCAAGAAGAAAAGAGAGAAGAATCAAATCAACAAAGTTAGAAATGAAAAAGGAGAGATTACAATAGACAATGCAGAAATACAAAGGATTATAAGAGACTGTCATGAACAACTACATGGCAATAAAATGGATAACCTGGAAGAAATGGACAGATTCTTAGAAAAGTTCAATCTTCCAAGACTGATCCAGGAAGAAACAGAAATTATGAACAACCCAATTAACAAGCACTGAAATAGATACTGTGATTTAAAGAAAATCTCCCAAAAAACAAAATCCGAGGACCAGATGGCTTCACAGGAGAATTCTAGCAAACATTTAGAGAAGAGTTAATACCTACCCTTCTAAAACTCAAAAAATTGCAGAGGAAGGAACACTTCCAAACTCATTCTGAGGCCACCATCACCCTGATACCAAAAACCAGACAAAGACAACAAAAAAAGGAAAACTAGAGGCCAACAGCACTGATGAACACAGATGTAAAAACCCTCAACAAAATTTTAGCAAACAGAATTCAGCAACACATCAAAAAGCTCATATACCATGATCAAGTTGGGTTTATTCCAGGAACTCAAGGATTCTTCAATATACACAAATTAGTCAATGTGATACACCATATTAACAAATTGAAGGATAAAAATCATATGATAATCTCAATAGATGCAGAAAAAGCCTTTGACAAAATTCAACATCATTTATGATAAGAACTCTTCCAAAAAATGGACACAGAAGGAACCTATCTCAACATAGTAAAGAGCATGAATGATAAGCCTACAGCAAACATTATTCTCAATGGTGAAAAACTGAAAGCATTCCCCCTAAGATCAGGAACAAGACAAGGGTGTCCACTTTCACCACTATTATTCAACATAGTTCTGGAAGTCCTAGCTACAGCAATCAGAAAAGAAAAAGAAATACAAGGAATCCAGATAGGAAAAGAAGAACTAAAGCTCTCACTGTTTGCAGATGACATGATACTGTACATAGAAAACCCTAAAGATAGTATCAGAAAATTACAAGAGCTAATCAGTGAATTTAGCAAAGTTGTAGGATACAAAATCAATACACAGAAATCACTTGCATTTCTATATACTGACAATGAAAAATCAGAAAGAGAAATGAAGGAATCAATCCCATTCACCACTGCAACAAAAAGAATTAAATATCCAGGAATAAACTTACCTAAGGAGGCAAAAGAACTGTACACAGAAAATTATAAGATACTGATGAAAGAAATCAAAGACAACATAAACAGATGGAGAGATAATCCATGGCTTGGGCAGGAAGAATCAATATTGTGAAAATGACTATACTACCAAATGCAATCTACAGATTCAATGTGATCCCTATCAAATTACCAACTGCATTTTTCACAGAACTAGAACAAAAAATTTCACAATTCATATGGAAACACAAAAGACCCCAAATAGCCAAAGCAATCTTGAGAAAGAAGAATGAAGCTGGTGGAATCAACCTTCCTGACTTCAGATTATACTACAAAGCTACAGTCATCAAGACAGTATGGTGCTAGCACAAAAACAGAAATACAGACCAATGGACAAGATAAGACAGCCCAGACATAAACCCATGTACCTATGGGTACCTTATTTTTGGCAAAGGAGGCAAGAATATACAAAGGGGCAAAGACAGCCTCTTCAATAAATGGTGCTGGGAAAACTGGACAGCTACATGTAAAACAATGAAATTAGACCACTTCCTAATACCATACACAAAGATAAACTCAAAATGGATTACAGAAATGGTCTAAATGTAAGACCAGAAACTATAAAACTCTTAGAGGAAAACATAGGCAGAGCACTCAATGACATAAATTAAAGCAAGATCCTCTATGACTCACCTCCTAGAGTAAACGGAAATAAAAACAAAAGTAAACAAGTGGGACCTGATTAAACTTAAAAGCTTTTGCACAGCAAAGGAAACTATAAGTAAGGTGAAAATACAACCTTCAGAATGGGAGAAAATAATAGTAAATCAAACAGACAAAGGAGTAATTTCCAAAATATACAAGCAGCTCATACAACTCAATGCCAGAAAAACAAACAACCCAATCAAAAAGTGGGAAAAAGACCTAAACAGACATTTCTCCAAAGAAGACATACAGAAAGACGCTCAACATCGCTCATTATTATAGAAATGCAAATCAAAACCACAACGAGATATCACTTCACAGTGGTCAGAATGGCCATCAACAAAAAGTCTACAAACAATAAATGCTGGAGAGGGTGTGGAGAAAAGGGAACACTCTTGCACTGTTGGCGGGAATGTAAATTAATACAGACACTATGGAAGATGGTATGGAGAGTCCTTAAAAAACTAGGAATAAAACCACCATATGACCCAGCAATCCCACTCTTAGGCATATACCCTGAGGAAACCAAAACTGAAAAAGACACAGGTATCCCGTTTTTCATTGCAGCACTATTTACAATAGCTAGAAAATGGAAGCAACCTAGATGTCCATCGACAGATGAGATAAAGAAGCTGTGGTACATATACACAATGGAATATTGCTCAGCCATAAAAAGGAATGCTGCTGCTGCTAAGTCACTTCAGTCATGTCCAACTCTGTGCGACCCCATAGACAGCAGCCCATCAGGCTTCCCCATCCCTGGGATTCTCCAGGCAAGAACACTGGAGTGGGTTGCCATTTCCTTCTCTAATGCATGAAAGGGAAAAGTGAAAGTGAAGCCCAAGCCCTAACACAGGGCAAACCTCTACTCGGTCCCCCGAAGGACGAATCACCCAACTAGAGCTGCCCTCCATCCTGAGCCTCGTGGGACCTTGAAAGACCAGATGAAAATGTTTACCATCTGGGGCAGGCAAGAGTGGTTAGTAAAGTCCCATTTGTTCTTGAGCTGAGAAACAGTTCTCCACTGTCACAGGAACAGGAAGGGAAGAAACAGGGAGATGCTGGGAAGGAACAGTCACCACCCCCTTCTCTCCCAGCTTGCACACCAACTCTCCCTCAGCCTCACCCCCACTCTCCCCTCTAACAACTCCAGCTAACAAACACCCAGAAAGTCTCAGCCCACTGTTGCAAAATTACTTCCTGATTCCACAGGTACCATTTCTGGAAGTGATTTCCATCCTGAGTCATATTTGCACAGCATGAAGTAGAAACAGGAAAAATAATAGTACTGCTTCTCAAAGAACAAGTCAAATCAGAGGTCTCTAGAGAATATTTACATTAAATACAAAGTTGGCTGCATGGCAGGTCTGATCTGTTGTGGCAATTCCCATCTTCCTGTTGCCGTGCCCTTTTTAAAAACCGGCATACCACACACGCAAAGTGGGAAATGGTGTGGGAATTCAAAAGGAAAAAGCAAGGGAAAACAGCAAGGGAAAGGAGACGTCCACAGGGTCTCAGACCTCAGACTTCATTTGTCTGGGACCAGATTTACTATCTCAGTCTGGAAAACTCTGAGGTCTGATTGCCTGTTTGCCACATTCAGAGTAGAGCCTTCTCTCAGGGGTAAATTCATCTTATTGTAATTCATAAGATCCCTATGTGTTGTGTGTGTGGTGGAGGGGGTGCATGTATGTAAACACATACGCACAAGAAAATGTCACTATTAATTTACGGGGAAAACTGTCAACAATTAACACAGAGGCAAATGCATTTCTTTGTACAGGCACATCACATGGAAATAAAATAGTAGAGCAACAGAGGAAAACTGCCATCTCTGCCTATCCAAATGTATTCCTCTTTACTCTTGATTACTTCTGGGAACAACACATTCCTATCAAAAGAATCTATGGTTTAGATGGCTGGGTGGGCACATGTCTCAGGTCTGGCCAGTCATGGGACTCAAACTGCCCCAGTAACTGGTGAGATTGCTAAACCATGAGAATATGAGCTGGGAGACCCAGAAAGCCACCTGAAGGAGAGAGCACTGACTGAAGATGAAACCAAACGGTGAGCAGAACAGAGATGGAGAGAGACACTGTCTGACAACATCGTTAAACATGAGAGTCAACCAGGAACCTCCTTGAACTTTTCATTTAGGAGAGAGAGTGAATTCCCTCCTTTTCTTGAGCCACTTTGAGGTGGATTTCTATCTCTTACAAACAAAAGAAAGTCCTGATTAACATATAAGAGTTTTGACAAAGAAAATGGACTGCTGCTGCTGCTGCTAAGTCGCTTCAGTCGTGTCCGACTCTGTGCGACCCCATAGACGGCAGCCCACCAGGCTCCCCCGTCCCTGGGATTCTCCAGGCAAGAACACTGGAGTGGGTTGCCATTTCCTTCTCCAACGCGTGAAAGTGAAGTCGCTTGACTTGAATGTTTAATCAACATTCATTTAAAGTAGCTTAATGCATCTGTGTCTATGCCAGAGCAGCTCATCCTTGGTCATCCTTCTGTTCTTTGACACCTGACCAACCCCACCTGCCCTGACACATTCTTTAAACCATGCTCATACAGCCAATCCACCTGGCAGGCCTGCAGTGATTCTGTCTCTGCTCCATTTAACTCTCAGAGGGCAATCATATATCCCTTGTTCCCAAGTCCTTAACTGGATGCATCACTGAATCCCAAGAATTAAGTGTAATCGAAAACCATTTAATAAACTGTTAATCCTATGGCACCCAAGAGAGCTATTAAATCCTCCAAGTTAAATGCTACAGACTCCTCCCAGTGAATTCTAGCATCGAAAAATCATTTACTGAAACAAAACTACAGAGACAACAGTTTCCAACTATTAGGATATATCAATGGTATTTTCAACTAATGTAAACACATCGTTCTTATACTCTAATTAAGGTGGGCTCTTTAAATCCATATTATCTTGATTACAAGGAGTAATTCATGCGTAATTCTATAAGAAGTTCAAGGACAAGACAGAATTGTGTATCTTTGTAAGTTTAACTCCTATTATAGTTATTTTTTGTGCAAATAAAGGCTGCAGAATACTACTTCCTCAACTCAGACACAAATTCTGTCTGTGGTTAGATTTGTCGATGGCCTCCCCCCAGTGCCACTTGCCAGTTTTTTGTCCTCATTAATCAATGCCTTGCAGAGAAGCAAACAGCTGTTTTCTCATCAGGCTGTTGTCATCATTTGTTTGTATGTCTCCCCACTAAATTCAGCTCTTTGGAAGACTTCATGACTAGTCTAGCACTGTGTCTAGCAGATGCTCTATAAACATTAGTTGAGTGGATTTAATTAACTACATTTGTCAGGCTTTTACCAGAATATCTGGTTTACAACCTTTATGTCACTGTTCTGTTTCAGGCATCAAGGAAAGACTGGACAAGAGTCATAGACGCTTGGTGTCTGCTCTCCCTTCAAGGACAGGGTAGAGATAAGAGTTTCTTCCACACAAGCTTTCAACCTTTGTAAAATGTATGCTGCAATCTGCCTAAAACTATCTGGACCAGGGTTTGGTGCCTGACCTAAAGGTGTTAACTCCAGACTGGACATGAGAAAGGCCATTGACCTTCAAGGTAGCCAGCTATGAAAGTTCAACCTGAGGAGGGATAAAATGTACTGAACATTGATTAAGCACCTAAATAAAATGCTTTCTCGGGGTGTTTGAATGCATGCTGTACAGAAAAAGTTGCCATATAGTCGAAAGACATACACAAAAAAAAAATCAAGAAAAAATTAAAACAAACTCTAAAACAGAAGCCAAGAAAAATCAAAATCTATGAGGATTCTAGGGAGAAGGAAATATCTATGACTTCAGAGAACAAGCAGGAGACAACACAGCAAGAAGCTAAGTATCAGGAAAGTACTATAGCTACTGTTACATGGTCTGAAATTTCCTTTACAATGTGATATGAATAGCCAATTTATCAAAGGGCCTCATTAAAAGACAGTAAGTTTTCCAATAATCTTTACCTCTACTCACAAGCTGAGGTTGTCTGCTATCAAAGTGGACATAAGACATCAGTTTTTACTCTTGAAATTTGAGGTGTTCAGGACTTGTGAATTGTCTATAAATATTTCCAGGGTACCCCACAATTCCCTGAAGGAGTATAACCTAGCACAGTCACAAGGCTGGACTCAGAAACCCAGCCTCAGGCGGGATTCTGCACTCAGCCAACAGTTTACTGGAAGATTTTGGTTGCCCAATGCTAACTCTCACTTTAACTGAATTCTGCCTCTACAACATTATTGTATTTTCCTCATGGGAACCTCTTAAGCAAAGGGGGCAACACCTGAAAAGGCAGAGACATAGACTTTATTAAACTTACAAAATAGGTGCTAGGTGTATTTTTATGCCCTCTTACAAATTAACATTTGTTTCCATATCTGGGAGTGGGGGGCACTAGTGAGAGACCTATAGCCCTCACCTACCTCTGTCTACTGGAGTATATTAGTTAGGGATATAGAGTCAGGTACTATTACACAAAAACTGAAAAGGAAAGTGGCTTAAATAAGAGCCATATCTGTGGCTTAACATTTAACAGTCCAGAGGTAACCAGGCCAGGCAAGAAGAGCTTCTGCTTCTAATTCAAAATGGTTAATTTCAATTCTCAGCATATCCCAGTCAGCAAGAAGGAGAAAAATAAATGGAGAGACACCCTTTCTCCATTGGCCAGATTTTGTCACATGATCATGCCTAGCTCCAAGGGCTGCAAGGAAACTAATCTCTACACCAGCAACTGAAGGCCAATTGAGTGGAATTTTACTGCTGTTCAAGGCTACCCAGGTGGCTCAGGAGTAAAGAATCTGCTTGCCAAAACAGGAAACACAGGAGACACGGGTTCAATCCCTGGGTTGGGATGACCCCCTGGAGGAGGAAATGGCAACCTACTCCAGAATTCTTGCCTGGAGAATCCCCATGGACATAGGAGGCTGGTGGGCTACAGTTCATGGGGTCGCAAAGAGTGAGATACAACTTAGCAACTAAACATACACACACACACTGTTGTACATCACTTAGAAGTCTCCTTCCCTGTGCAGCTCCCATCACCTAAGGGAACTTGCATGATATCTGTCCTTCATAGTAAAGATTATACAGGAATGCAACTCACTGCTTAAATAATACCAATAATAAATCCACTATGAAGTCATTACAGAAAGCAGACAGATGTCTACAAACAGAGAAAAGGCAAAAAAATAGTCAATGCCCTGACAGATAATTAGGTAACTATTATATTAAACAAGAGCTGGATGACCTGAGACTAAAACACATTTCTGTTCCCAGCGTTCTTCAATTAATTAGAGATTCCTGACTCACATGGGAAAAGGAGCCATCCTTGCTCTACTTTGAAAGGCCCCCAAACAGGTCACTGGGTTAAGTAAAGCCACAGATTAAAAGATAAAGTCCTTGTTAGCCTTCCAAACTGTATTTATATTTGTTAGAGCTGCTATAATAAAGACCACAAACTGGGTGTTTTAAACCACAGAAATGTAATGTCTCACAGTGCTGGAGGCCAAAAGTCCACAGTCAAGGAAAGGGTTTAGCAGAGTGGGCTCCTTCTGAGGGCGAATCTGTCCCTGGCCTCTCTCCTTGACTTGTGGTTGACCATTTTCCTCTCTGTCTCTTCACGACATTTTCCGTCCAAGTGTGTCTCTGTGTTGAAATTTCCTCTTATAAGGACATCATCCAAACTAGACTAATATTCACTAATATTCACCTTAATCATCTCATTTTAACTTGTTTACTTCTGTGAAGACCCTATTTGCAAATAAGGTTACATTCCCAGGTACTGGGGATTAAGAAATTACCTACTGTGCAGGAGACCTGGGTTAGGAAGATTGCCTGGAGGAGGGCATGACGAGCCACTCCAGTATTCTTGCCTAGAGAAACCCCATGGACAGAGACGCCTGGTGGGCTACAGTTCATGAGGTAGCAAAGAGTCAGACATGACTGAGTGACTAAGGACAGCACAACTGGGGGTTAGGACTTCAATATATGCATTTAAGGGTCGGGACATGATTGATTCAACCCATAACACAAACATAAAAGCCCTTTAAATCTGAGATCATACTTACTACAGTAGTCATTACATGCTTTTTAAAGTCTTTCTGTTGGAAAATATAACAGATACAGAAAATGCATAAGATATAAATATGCAGCATAACAAATAATTATAAAACAAGCACCTGTGTAATTGCCATTTGAGTCAAAAACATCAATGTCAGTAGCCAGGAACCTCTTACTGATCACAAATCTTTCCTTCTTCCAAGTGTCATTAGCATTAGTTTTAGGAAAAAGATGTTCTTTTTTTCTTTATTGTTTTAATACTTCTGAATACATCCCCAAACAATATAGTTTGGTTTCACCTGTTTTTGAACCACATGGTTCAGAACCACATGGAACAGTAATTCCAGCTGAGCTATTTAAAATCTAAAAGATGATGCTGTTAAAGTGCTACACTCCAAATGTCAGCAAATTTGGAAAACTCAGCAGTGGCCACAGGACTGGAAAAGGTCAGTTTTCATCCCAGTGCCAAAGAGGGGCAATCCCAACAAATGTTCAAAGTACCCATAAAATTGTACTCATTTCACATGCTAATAAGGTTATGTTCAAAATCCTTAAAGCTAGTAAGCTCCAGCAGTACATGAACCAAGAACTTCTAGATGTGCAATCTGGGTTTAGAAAAAGCACAGGCACTAGAGATCAAATTGCTGACACTCACTGGATCATAGAGAAAGCAAGAGAATCCCAGAAAAACATCTACTTCTGCTTCATGGCATCCGGTCCCATCACTTCATGGCAAATAGATGGGGCAACAGTGGAAACAGTGGCTGACTATTTTTCTGGGCTCCAAAATCACTGCAGATGGTGACTGCAGCCATGAAATTAAAAGACGCTTACTCCTTGGAAGGAAAGTTATGACCAACCTAGAAAGCATATTCAAAAGCAGAGACATTACTTTGCCAACAAAGGTCCGTCTAGTCAAAGCTATGGTTTTTCCAGTAGTCATGTATGGATGTGAGAGTTGGACTACAAAGAAAACTGAGGGCTGAAGACTTGATGCTTTCAAACCGCGGTGTTGGAGAAGACTCTTGAGAGTCCCTTGGACTGCAAGGAGATCCAACCAGTCCATCCTAAAGGAGATCAGTCCTGGGTGTTCATTGGAAGGACTGATGTTGAAGCTGAAACTCCAATACTTTGGCTACCTGATGCAAAGAGTTGACTCATTTGAAAAGACCCTGATGCTGGGAAAGATTGAGGGCAGGAGGAGAAGGGGACAACAGAGGATGAGATGGTTGGATGGCATCACCGACACAATGGACATGGGTTTGGGTGGACTCAGGGAGTTGGTGATGGACAGGGAGGCCTGGCGTGCTGCGGTTCATGGGGTTGCAAAGAGTCGGACATGACTAAGCGACTGAACTGAACTGAACTGCTTCATTGACTACACTAAAGCTTTTGACTGTGAATCACAACAAACTGGAAAATTCTTAGAGACAGGAGTACCAGACCATCTTACCTGTCTCCTGAGAAACCTGTATGTGAGTCAAGAAACAACATTTAGAACAGGACATGGAACAATTGACTGGTTCAAAATTGGGAAAGCAGTATGACAAGGCTGTATATTGTCATCCTGCTTATTTAACTTCTATAAGTTAAGTACAGAGTACATTTTGCAGAGTACATCATACAAAATGCGAGGCTGGATGAAGCACAAGCTGGAATCAAGATTGCTGGGAGAAATATTAAGAGCCTCGGGTATGCAGATGATACCACTCTAATGGCAGAAAACGAGGAAGAATTAAAGAGCTTTTGATGAGGATGAAAGAAGAGAGTAAAAAAGCTGGCTTAAAACTCCACATTCAAAGAAGAAGATCATGGCATCCGGTTCCATCACTTCAGGGCAAATAGAAGGGAAAACATGAAAGCAGGAACAGCTTTTATTTTCTTGGGCTCCAAAATCACTGTGGCCCTGAAATTAAAAGATGCTTGCTTCTTGGAACCGAGAAGGCAATGGCAACCCATTCCAGTACTCTTGCCTAGAAAACCCCATGGACGGAGGAGTCTGGTGGGTTGCAGTCATGGGGTCACTACGAGTTGGGCATGACTGAGCGACTTTACTTTCACTTTTCACTTTCCTGCATTGGAAAAGGAAATGGCAACCCACTCCAGTGTTCTTGCCTGGAGAATCCCACAGACAGAGGAGCCTGGTGGGCTTCTGTCTGTGGGGTCACACAGAGTCGGACACAACTGAAGCGACTTAGCAGCAGCAGCAGCAGCTCCTTGGAAGAAAAGCAGTAACAAACCTAGTTGTTGCTGTTGTTCAGTTGCCCACTCGTATCCGACTATTTTTGACCCCATGGACTACAGCACAACAAACCTAGACAGGATATTAAAAACAGAGATATCAGTTTGCAAACAAAGGTGCATATAGTCAAAGCTATGACTTTTCCAATAGTCACGTACAGATGTGAGAGCTGCATCATAAAGAAGACTGAGTGCCAAAGAACTGATGCTTTTGAACTGTGGTGCTGGGGAAGACTCTTGAGAGTCCTTTAAACTTCAAGATCAAACTAATCAATCCTAAAGGAAATCAACCCTGAATATACATTCAAAGGACTGATGCTAAAGCTGAAGCTCCAATACTTTGGCCACCTGATGCAAAGAGCCGACTCATTGGAATAGATCCTGATAGTGGGAAAGACTGAGGGCAGAAGGAGAAGGGGGTTGTAGAGGGTGAAATAGCTGGATAGCATCACTGACTCAATAGACATGAATTTGAGCAAACTCCAGGACATAGTGAAGGACATGGAAGCCTGGCATCCATGACATCACAGAGTCGGACTCAACTTAGTGACTGAACATAATATCATTTCTTCTATGCCTTAACATATTTGTAATATTTATCCTCATATTGTACATTTTAATGCTTTCATAGAATACTTCATTAACCTAAACTCAATTTTGCACATTAAAACTCTATTTTCTGATTTTTACCATTTTCACACATTTTTAACATCTCCACATCTTTCAATGTCTACATCAAAGTCACACCTGTAGATAGAAACTACTCTGACTAAAACTTACTTTTATAGTTTTTTTCTTAAAAAAAAAAACAAAAACCCCACTGGTTAGAGGTTCTATCTATGCAGGCAGATTATAACACGAGCAATTTTCTTAAGTGTTGCTTCTACAGACACTTTCCCAGTAAGACTGAACAAGAAAAGATAAGCAAAACATATTTACCAAATGACCTGCTTTGTTTCAGGAAATATTATAATACTGTAGTTTGAACTGGCCCATGGGCTATTTCTCACAAGGTACATTAGCTGCCAAGGAAAGGCAAGAGAAGGCATGATTCAGCAGCTTGAAGGGACAGTCATTTGTCAGGGTCTAGTCGACAGGCTTCCCCAGTGAGCGAAGAACCTTAAAGGAATGATGACAATGTAACCTGCTGGGCTACGCTGACCTCTGAGGCTTGCCCAGTGCTTGGGTTTTCAATAGTGAAAGATGTGTTTGTCAGTTCTATTTGAGATGTGCAGTACTCTGACCTTGCCTCCCTGCTCATCTATCTGAACTGTATGTCATTCTTAATCTCAGGCTGGACTCTGACTCTAGTCTAATTTACTCACCTCTGGGTTAGCACCCTGGCCATGCAGAGGTAGACAGACCGCTAAGATCCAAACTCTTGCTTAGCAGTCTCCATCCAGACTTCATTTCCTGGTCCTGATCATCAGTTTTATTGTTTGATCTCACTTAAATTCCAGTTCTAACAGTGATGTACTGCTACTGCTACCGCTAAGTCGCTTCAGTCGTGTCCGACTCTGCGACCCCATAGACGGCAGCCCACCAGGCTCCCCTGTCCCTGGGATCTGAAAGTGAAAAGTGAAAGTGAAGTCGCTCAGTCGTCTCTGACTCCTAGTGACCCCATGGACTGCAGCCTACCAGGCTCCTCCGTCCATGGGATTCTCCAGGCAAGAGTACTGGAGTGGGTTGCCATTACCTTCTCCGAACAGTGATGTAACTCCTCTCTAAACTGAATCACAATTGGCAAGTTGTTTTCTGTCACTCTAGATGTATCTCTATGCAGTAGAAATGAGCTAAATAAAAAAGGAAGTTAAGAATACTACAGACTGGAGAAGGAAATGGCAACCCACTCCAGTAAACCTGCCTGGGGAATCCCACGGACAGAGGAGCCTGGTGGGCTACAGTCCATGGGGTCGCAGAGTCGACATGACTGAGCGACTGAGCACAGAGGTTGCCCAATATGAACACATGGAGGGATACGCTGAGACCCCCGAGGGTCTGCTTCCAGGCGGTGAGCTGTATGTTGTGTGATTCTATTGCCAAAAAAAATAAATAAAAAAAAAAAGAATACTACAGACATGAAGTTTTCACTTTTAAGTTCTTTAAATAATAAAATAGTTTTTCCTTTCAAATGTATTACTAAGTTTTAGTCTCTATAAATGTTATTAGCTGGCAAGCCACCCTTATTTCTAGCAATCAGAGATAATCACTATTGTTCTTGCATATATCCTTCCAGACTGTTCTTTTCTATTCATAAATACACAGGTAAATAGGCATAAAAATGAGATCATGATATAATTTATACTACTATTTTGTTACTACCTTTCTTGCTTTATAAATATATTGTAGAGACCATTTTGTGACAGTAAGTTTTTCTTCACAGCATGACTTTTAACTGCAAAACAGAATTCCATTGTAAGAATGTACCATAATTTATTAGCCATCTAATATTTAAACAATCTTTTTCATGAAGGTGTATGCTTGATCAAGAACACCCAGTTCTTACCTTCTGCATTGGTAATCTTTTACACCTTAAGACCAAATACAGTCAATTATAACAAGATGCTAAAGGAACTTTATTTACAACCAAGAAAATTAATGACTAAAAACAATTTCTAGTAAAATCAATAAAGATTTTAAATCTGTCGTGCCTTATTGCTTGCACATAAGCAAGACAGTGCTTAACATCAAAATTTCCAATTAGGATAAAATCTAAGTATTTGGCTATCTGCCCAGTGAAAAGTCCATTGTCTGCAAGGGCAACTAGGAAATCCAATAAAATCCAAATGTTCTCATCTCCATCACAGCAGACCAGCTCTATCTTCTGGGTAAGTTAAGATAAACAGTTAACTTACCCTATTCACTGAGTAAGTTAACCAAGAGTCAAAGAAATGCAATACCACAGAGACCAAAAAAATAAGTCTCACAATGAAAACAACCAAGAGACACAACCACTTCATTTTATTAGGAAGAAACACAATAACTCGTAAAGCCAAGAACAGGGACAGGAAGTTAGATGCTTTTTTTTTTTTTTTTTTTTTCAATTTTTATAATTAGATGCTATTTTTTACAAACATTTATATAAGATCTTAAAAGATCAAAAATGTTCAAGCTATTGTTAAAAAGCAACAGACTACAGAAAACACAACTAGTTTGAATCATGTCACGCTAGTATCTGTGGATGCCACCTAACAAAAGTTGGCTTCTGTTTATTGCTAAAACTATTTCAGATGATGAATCAGAATATACAAATGCTTGAATTCAATATGCTTTTTTATACGTGTGTAAATTTTCCCCACACTTTATAAAGATTTACATTTCTGCAGTACTATACTAAACAGAGTATCCAGTAATTTTGTTTAAATGGTAAACACGATTATGAATTTCTCTTACACGTAGATATATAATAATTATTTCCTGCTTTGTAAGAGAATCAATATGAATTGAACATCACACTAAATTCTGAGGAAACATTCCTTGGGCTTCCCAGATGGTGCTAGTGGTAAAGAACCCGCCTGCCAATGTAGGAGACAGAAGCGGGTTTGATCCCTGGGTTGGGAAGATCCCCTAGAGAAGGGCATGGCAACCCACTCCAGTATTCTCACCTGGAGAATTCCATGGACAGAGGAGCCTGGTGGGCTACAGTTCATAGGGTCACAAAGAGTCAGACATGACTGAAGCAACTTAGCACTCATGTATTCCTTTCATAAACTTCTGCAATCTGACTTCAGGATTCAAATCTTGCCTGAAACTCTCTTCTCCATGGTCATTGGTGACCTCACTCAATGTATAAGCAATAATTCTCATTCTTGAATTTCTTTTTCATAGAAGTTTTTTACTGTTGACTATCACTCTTTCTTGACATTCTTCACTGTAAAGTTAATTCATATATTGGGACCCACAAAATGGAGATCAACTCAGAGGTCCTGCCCACATCACAAATTTAAACCTAAGTCAGCCTGCACCTATGGAAAACATCTGCCAAGAAACCCTAATATACATCAATCACAATTCTCCAACTTAGCTTTAACTAGCTTCCCTTACCTTAGAAAATTGAATCTGCCAGCCTTATAAGGAAATACTCAACCTTCCAGCCAATCATTCCTTGCTTCCCTGCTGCCTCCTCTAACTCTCTATAAAACTACCTCCTGCTCCAAATCCCTCAGGAACAGTGCTCAACAGCTTGCGGGGAACACCCACCATCCATGAGTTATTTCCCTTGAACAATGGACATCAAGCTCATTACTAAAGTGTATTATTTTTTCCATTTGACATTACTCTCCAGCTTTCATAACCATACACCATTGTGAACCACTTCTAACCCTTCTCTTACTTATCTGAGTTAATTCAAATACTACCCAGAGCCTCATGAGATGGGCATAGATAAAAGCCCTATAGGTGGGCTTCCCTGGTGGTCCAGTGGTTAAGAATCTGTCTTGCAATGCAGGGGACACCAGTTAGATCCCTGGTTCAGGAAGATCCCACATGCAGGGTGGCAACTAAGGCCACACACCACAACCACTGAGCCCACGTGCTGCAGCTACTGAGGCCCGAGCACCTAGAGAGAAGCCACCACAATGAGAAACCTGGGTACCACAATGAAGAGTAGCCTCCGCTCGCCATAACTGAGAAATTTCAGGCGCAGCAACAAAGACCCAGCATAGCCAAAAATAAATAAATATTAAAAAAAAATAAATGGTTGTTACCAAAAAAAGTCCTATAGGCAAAGACAGAACAAGGCATGACCTATCCTTAAGGAAAGAGATACAAGAAACTAATATTTCAGCCAAAAATGATAGGAATTATAAAATATGGCCAGACTGATGGAAGAGTACCAGGAAGAGATATTTAAGCCATAAATCAGACTTGGAGATTTATTGTCAAAGAAGGCTTCTTGGAGAATGTGATGCTGACCAACCCGGGTTGTGCCAGACACATTTGTATTCCCCAAAGTAGCCATCAGGCCCTCAGCTGCCTGGAAATCCTCCTAAGTGCTCCCTAGGCAGCTCTCTGGTCTACTTCCATGATGGCTATTTCTTTCTTATTTTCTTCATTCTCCTCAAAATTTCCAGATAGCCTCTATTGTCTCACTCAGACAGAGAAACGTCAGAGAAAACCCGCAGCTTCAGAGAAAACAGAAATACAGCCTATTAACAGAGAATCCTTATTACTAAAAAATGAAGCACAAAGTTCAAAGGATGGTACAAAGAGTTATTTTATTATTCCCTAAATCACCATTTCCAGACATGACCACTTTGAGAGGCACAGGGAAGTCCTTCCTCTATTCTGCTTCCCTGTGGTTTCTGAAGTGTCTTCACTCCTTGGTCAGAGCCCCAGACTCCCTCTCACCCTCCTCTGCTGCCAGCCCAGAGTCTCCACCATTCCATTCCATTCCATTCTCCTTCAGGAGGAGCAGAGTGGAGGCCAGAATGGTAGTGACGGGGATGATCTTTCCATTTCAGAGAATCAGAGAAAAGGAATTTCCAGATTCAGCTGAGATTGAAGTCTCTGGGACTCTCTCAACATAATGCCAGACCTAAAACTCCTCCAAATCTCCATCCCACCTTACCAAAACATCCTATTAACCTAGCTTGGTCAAGGTCCCAGACAGGAGATGGTTATGCTCCAAGTCCCAGGAAGGTTAAATGTGGTAGGGCCAAAGGGATGAAAATCCCATTCCTTCTCATGGGCTTTTATGTTTTTTATGAAGTGAAGTCTCTCAGCTGTGTCCAATTCTTTGCGACTCCATGGACTATATAGCCCACCAGGCTACTCGGTACCAGAGTTCTCCAGGCAAGAATACTGGTCTGGGTCGCCATGCCCTTTTCCAGAGGATCTTCCTGACCCAGGAATCAAACATGGGTCTCCCGCATTGCAGGCAGTTTCTTTACCAACTGAGCCAATAGTTTCTTTAAATCGATGCTTTTGAACACTGGTGCTGGAGAAGACTCTTGAGAGTCTCTTGGACTGCAAGGAGATCAAATCAGTCAATCCTAAAGGAAATCAGTCCTGAATATTCATTGGAAGGACTGATGCTGAAGCCAAAGCTCCAATAATACAACCACCTGATGTGAAGAGTCAACTCACTGGAAAAGACCCTGATGCTGCGAAAGAGTAAGGGCAGAAGGAGAAGAGGGTGACAGAGGATGAGATAATTGGATGGCATCACCGACTCAAGGGCCATGAGTTGGAGCAAACGCTAGGAGATAGTGAAGGACAGGGAAGCCTGGTGTGCTGCAGTCCATGGGGTCACAGAGTCAGACAAGACTTAGAAACTGAATGACAACAACATAGCTGCTTTCTAGGAATCAAATTTAGGTAAGCTAGAAACTAACAATTGTTTTTGTAAGTCATTAGAAAATGTATTTCACACACAAATAATGGTTCTTCTTCAGGAACACCATTTTGTTCAAATTCTGCTCAACAGTATGGATTACATACAGTAATTCTACTATACCTAAAAGAGTTTTGAGATCCAGTTAATTGAAGTTGTGGGTTACCAACAAAAGTCAAAAACAAGTTTATAACTCCCCCATAAATGAAGGTATTGAAACTCATTCAATCTTCATTCATTCAGCAAATATGAATGAAGCATCAGTCTCATGTCTGATACTACACTAGGCTCTGGGCACACAATGGAGAACAAAACAGATACGTCTACTGCTTAAAGACAAAGGAGGAGCTAGATAAAAAACAAGTAAATAGAGCATCACAAATGGTAATAAATGTTTGCATTACACCCTGCAACAATATTATACTCCAAGGCACAACACAACTGCCATCAGGCTCTTCAGCAGGGTAAAACAGTGACCAAGAAAAAGTGGCAGAAAATTGTTCCAAATTGTTGGTCTAGAAGACATCTGCATTTAACTCTGACTTGCAAAACAACAGTCTGGAGAAGTCTACAGGCTGATGACTCACTGGACCAAAGAGAACCAAATTGATGCCCTGTATACACATGAGTTTTTAAACAAAGGTACCCTTAACGTGGAAGGCTTCCTATGTGGCACAGTGGTAAAGAATCCACCTATCAATGCAGCATATGCAAGAGACGTGAGTTCAATCCCTGGGTCGGGAAGATGCCCTGGAGTAGGAAATGGCAACCCACTCCAGTATTCTTGCCTGGAAAATTCCATGGACAGAGGAACCTGGCAGGCTACAGTCCACGGGGTCACAAAGAGTCGGACACCACTGAGCACATATGCATGCACCTTTAACTTGAGCCCCGAACAACATCCAACCCACACAAGTTTCAGAACACATTTACATGACAGTTGTAATTTCCAGTAAAATCTCTTCAGTAGTAACCGCAACATCTCACTCAAATGACCCAGCCCCAAGTGGACAGAAGCCACGGAGTGGTTCACTAGGAAGGGTACCTCACAGACATCTCAGAGGGAGGTGGGAGGATTTTTTAAAAGACTTCTTAATTACCATGGCAGAAATTAAGCAACTCTTGATCTACACTCCTTGTCTCACTGTCTTCTCAATGATATTTTTATGGTCCTGGAAGCTCCACAAATGTCTCAATGGCTTATCAAAACAATGGCAGAGGACTTTTCTGGTGGGACAGTGGATAAGACTCTGCCTGCTAATGCAGGGGACATGGGTTGACCCCTGATCCAGGAAGATTTCACATGCCTTGGGACAGCTCAGCCTGTGCACCACAACTATTGAAACTGAGCTCTTGAGCCCGGGAGCCACAACTACTGAGCATATGTCCCACAACAACTGAAGTCCCCACACCCCAGAGCCAATGTTCCACAATAAGAGAAGCCACTTCAATAAGAAGCCTGCACACCGCAACTAGAGAGTAGCCCCTGCTTGCCCCAACTAGACAACTAGAGAAAGCCTGAGTGCAGCAATGAAGACCTAGCTCAGTCAAAAGTTAATTAATTTTTTTATAGCTGGAGAAACATCTCCTAACTAACCCCCATTTGATTTGAAATCTAAACTGCAGAAGGAGGGAATAATCAGAATTTCATCTCCAAATGTATGCGCCCCCTGCAACTCCAGTCTGGGCTTTGCACGTGAAGGGAACAGACTTCTCCCTCAAACTGCTTTCTAAGGAGCTGGAAGCTACTCTCTTACACCAATACTTCTTTTTTTATACCAATTCCACTTTAATGCTCACAAACTACACTTCCCAGAATGCAGTGAGGTGGAGAGGAACTTTGATCCATAAAAAGGAAGACAATCATTGTAGAAGTTCAGTAGAACAATAAGCAAGTAGTCTCTGTGGTGTACAAAACTTCTGGCTTGGAAATCACTTGCAATGTTTTCAGATCATCCAAGAATAAATTCTCACCCATATAAAAAGATAACAAGGACAATGAATCAGAAAATTCCTGTTTTGGACAACAGATCCATAAAGAATAGAGACCATGGCAACACAACGCATAGCATTCAACCCTCTACTTAAAGCCCAAAAGGAGATCATAAAACCTAAAAGGTAAACCCAGAATAAGGATACCAAGAATAAAGATAAATACAGCTTACATCAAGAATGAACTGACTTGCCCTCATATAAGACTAAATAAGGGAGAAAAATCAATATGGTTCTAGCAAAACATCTCACAGCATAAAAGGCACAAGTTATACATAAAATTTGATTAGAGGATACAGTATACTTCAGATCAATGGGAAAAAGAAGAATGGGATAATAAAATAATAACAATAATAATAATAATAGGCACAGAGACTATGATTAACTACTTGGAAAGAAAATTCATAGACTCCATAAAAATACAGGCACATCTTGCTTTATTACACTTAGTAGATATTTCATTTTTTACAAATTGAAGATTTGTGGCAACCCTGCATTGAGCAAGTCTATTGGCACCATTTTTTCAACAGCATTTGCTCACTTTGTGTCTGTGTCACATTTTAATAGTCCTAACAATTTTTCAAAGTTTTCCGTTATTACTGTATTTGTTATGGTGATCTGTGATCAGTGATATTTGATGCTACTATTGTAATTGTTTTGGGGAACCATGAACTATGCCCATAAAAGACATGATGAACTTACTCGATAAATATGTGTGTGTTCTGACTGCTCCACTGATGGGCCATTCTCTGTCTCACTCCCTCTCCCTGGGCAAACCCCTTTTCTGAGACAGAACAATATGAAATTAGACCACTTAACAACGTTTCAATGGTCCCTAAGTGTCCAAGTGAAAATAAGAGTCACGTGTCTCTTATTTTAAATCAGAAACTGGTAATGATAAAACTTAGTGAGGAAGATGTGTCAAAAGCTGAGCTAGGCCAAAAGCTAGGCCTCTTGTGCCAAACAGCTAGGCAAGTTGTGAACGCAAAGGCAAAGTTCTTGAAGGAGATTTCAAGTGCTACTCCACTGAACACACAAATGATAAAAAAGCAAAGCAGTCTTATTGCTGATATAAAGTTTTAGTGGTCTGGATAGAAAACCAAACCAGCCACAACACTCCCTTAATCCAAAGCCTAATTCAGAACAAAGCCCTAACTCTCTTCTATTCTATGAAGAATGAGAGAGGTGAGGAAGCTGCAGAAAAAGAGTTGAAGTTAGCAGAGGCTGGTTCATGAAATTTAAGGGGAAAAGCCATGTCTATAATATAAGAGTGCAAGGTAAAGCAGCAAGTGATGATGTAGAATCTGCAGCAAGTTATCCAGAGATCTAGCTTAGATAATGAACGAAAGTGGCTACAATATGCAACAGATTTTCAGTGTAGACAAAACACCCTTACATTGGAAGAAGATACCATCTAGAACATTCATAGCTAAAGAGGAGAACTCAATTTCTGGCTTCAAAGCTTCAATAAACAGGCTGACTCTCCTATTAAGGGCTAATGCAGCTGAAGTTGAAGCCAATGCTTATTTACCATTCTGAAAATCCTAGGGCCCTTAGGAGTTAGGCCAAGACTACCCTGCCAGTGCTCTAGAAATAAAACAAAAAAGTCTAGATGACAGCACATCTGTTCACAACACGGTTTACTGAATATTTTAAGCCCATTGTTGAGACTTACTACTCAAAAAGAAAAAAAAAAAGAAAGATTCTTTCCAAAATATTACTGCATATTGACAATGAACCTGGTCCCCCAAGAGCTCTGATGGAGATGCGCAGTGAAATTAAATGCTTTCATGCCTGCTAATGCAACATTCCAGGGCTTCCCAGGTGGCTTAGTGGTAAAGAAACCACCTACCAATGCAGGAGACACAGGAGATTTGGGTTCGATCCCTGGGTCAGGAAGATCCCCTAGAGAAGGAAATGGCAACCCATTCCAGTATTCTTGCCTGGGAAATCCCATGGACAGAGGTGCCTGCCAGGCTACAGTCCATGAGGTCACAAAAGAGTTGGACATGACTTAGTGACTAAACAAACACAACATCCATTCTGCAGCCAATGGACAAGGAGTAATTCTGACTTTCAAGTCTTATTACTTAAGAAATACATTTCATAAGGCTGTAGCTGCCACAGATAGTGCTCTTCCTCTGACAGATCAAGGCGAAGTAAATTCAAAACCCCTGGAATGGATTTCCCATTCCAGGCACCATCAACATTTGTGAGTCATGGGAAAAGGACAAAATATCAACATTAACAGGAGTTTGGAAGAAGCTAACTCCAACTGTTATGGACGACTTTGAAGAATTCAAGACTCAGGGGAGGAAGTAACTGCAGATACAGTGGAAACAGCAAGAGAACTAGAATTAGTAGTGGAGCTTGACGATGCAACAGAACTGCTACAATGTCATGAAAAAGTTTGAATGGATAAAGAGTTGCTTCTAATGGATGAGCAGAGAGTAGTTTATTAAGATGGAATCCACTCCTCATGAAGATGCTATGAAGACTGATGAAATGACAACAACAGATTCAGAATATTATAAAAACTTAGTTGATAAAGCAGTAGCAGGGTTTGAGACAATTTTGAAAGAAGCTCTAGTGTGGGTAAAATGCTATCAAACAGCAGCGCGTGCTACAGAGAAACTGTTTGTGAAAGGAAGAGGCAGTCGATGTGGCAGAGTTCACTGTTGTCTTAATTTAAGAAACTGGGCTTCCCTGGTGGTCCAGTACTCTTGCCTGGAAAATCCCATGGACAGAGGAGCCTGGCAGGTTACAGTGCATGGGGCCGCAAAAAGTCATGCATGACTGAATGGCTGAGCACTTGGTAGTCCAGTGGTTAAGAATCTGCCTTGCAATGTAGGGGACAACGGTTCAGTCCGTGGTTCGGGAAGATCCCCTATACCGCGGGGCAACTAAGCTTGTGCACCACAACTCCTGGGCCTGTACCTGGAGCCCTCAAGCCGCAACTGCTACGCTCTCGTGCTCCAACTCCTGAAGCCCACAGTCTCACAGCCCACGCTTCACAACAAGAGGAGCCACCACAACAAAAAGCCATGAACCACAACTAGAGCTCCTGCTCTCTGCAACTAGAGAAAGCCCATGAGCAACAACAGAGTCTCAGTGCAGCCAAAAATTAAGAGGGGGAAAAAAAAAGAAATTGCCACAGACACTCCAACCCTGATCAGTCAGCAGCCATCAACATCAAAGTAAGACCCTCTAACAAAAAGATTACAATTTGCTGAAGGCTCAGATGATGGTTAGCATTTTTAGCAATAAAGTACTTTTAATTAAGGTATGTGCATTATTATTTTAGACATAATACTACTACACACTTAATAGACTATGCTATAGTGTAAACATTACTTTTATATGCACTGAGAAATTTTGAAAATTCATGCAACTTGCTTTATAGCAGGATTTGATTTACTCTGGAGTTCTGGAAGCTAACACGCAGTATCTTTAAGGTACGCATATAAACTACAAAAGGACTCAAAAGTTAATTTAAAAAACAAAAAAGAAATCATCATGTCATTTACTTTAAACATTCTGTTTAAATTGCATTAGTAGCTTTCCACTGCTCTTCCAATAAAAGACCCAAATCCACAAAAAGACTTGGAAGTCTATACACAATCTGGCTTCAAAATTCCTCTCCAACCATAAACTTGACACAATTACACTTCCTCTTGATCTCTGTGCTTCAGCAACAATGGCCTCAGCCAGGGCCCAAAATGCCCTCCTCCATCACCTCCTTATTGTGATTTAACTCTAATCTTACTTCAGAGTTTAGTTCGAGGTCACTTCCTGAGAAAAGCCATCCTGGACCTTCCCAAGCAGGTCAGTTACCTTCACCAGACATTTCTATATTACCACTTACCTCTCCTTCATAAATTAAGGTCTATTATCTACCAGACTGAAACTCCACAAGGGTAAGGATTGTTTTCACACAATTGACTTATAACCACCATGTAAGACACTCAGTAAAGATCTGTGAAAGTAATGTGAATAAAGAACTGAACTAAAACATTGATGATCATATAAATAATCTTGGCGTGGAAGCAGACATCCTGAGCATAACTCAGAGGCAGAAACCATAAAGGGAAAAAAATGATCAATTTGACTAACAAAAAAAAATGAAAATCTCTATCAAAAACATTTTGAACAAACTTAAAAGTCAAATTAAAAACTGGGGGAAATATTGGCAATATCACTGACTAGAAGTTGACAGCCTTAAAAAACAAAAAGCTATTTACAAATCAATAACCCCCCCCCCAAAAATGTGCAAAAGACACAGACAAGCAGTATCAGAATAATAGTTTCTAAACATAAAAAAGTTTAGTATCAATAGAAAATCCTTTAGAATTTTATACAAAAATGATTTTTATCTACCAAATTGACAATTTTTTAATTTAATTTTCATTGTTAGAAGAAATGAAAATCAGCTTTCATATATTCTAAGTGGTAATATAAATTTGTGGAACTTCCCTAGAGGTCAGCTTTGCAATACATACAAAAATGAATATAGACTTTGATGCAGCAATTCCTCTTTCAAGGACTTAGTCCAGGGAAAAAAAATTCACTAGAGAATTATTTATAAATAATGAAAGACTACAATAATGAGATACCACTACACATCTATTAAAATGGCCAAAATCCAGAACACTAACAATACTGAATGCTTTGATGATGTGGGACAACAAAAACTCTCTTTCACTGCTGGCTGAAATGGAAAATGGTACAGTCACTTTAGAAACAGTTTGTTGGTTTCTTTTTTTCCTTCAAACTTTAAACTTTTTATTTTGTATCAGGGTGAGAATCCCAGGGACGGGGGATCCTGATGGGCTGCCGTCTATGGGGTTGCACAGAGTCGGACACGACTGAAGCGACTTAGCAGCAGCAGCAGCAGCAGCATAGCTAACTAATAATGTTGTGATAGCTTCAGGTGAACAGGGAAGGGACTCATCCATACATATTCATGTACCCATTCTCCCCCAAACACCCCTCCCATCCAGGGTGGCACATAACATTGAGTAAGCCATGAAAAGTCATGGAGGGGGACTTCCTCCGTGGTCCAGTGGCTAAGACTCCATGTTCCCAATGCAGGAGGCCTGGGTTCAAACCCCAGTCAGGAAACTAGATCCCACATACTACAACTAAGAGTTTGCAGGCCACAATTAAGACCCAGTGCAACTTTATATATATATATATATATATATATATATATATATACAATGAAAGTCTATGTGACATTCTCGAAAGGCACAATTATGGAGACAAACAGATTAATGGTTGTGGGACGGGGCAGATGAACAAGTGGAACACAGAGGATTTTTAGAGCAGTGATATTATAATGATGGATATATGTCATTATACATTTGCCCAAGCACACTGAATATACAACACCAACAGTGTGTTGATAATGGACAAGGCTAAGCACATGTGAGAGCAGGGGCTATAAGAGGAACCTCTGTGCTTTCCTCTCAATTTTACTGTAGCTAAAAAAATGCACTAAAATATTTGTCTTAATAAATGAAAAACTGAAAACAGTAGAAGAAACAAATTTTAGGACCAAAAAATGCCAATAAAATCCTGTAATAGAAGAATATTCAATGACATGAGAAAATATTAATAATATAATAAGGAAAAAGGTGGGTTTCAAACAAGGTCCTGGATTTATATTCAGTATCTTTTGATAAACCATAATGGAAAAGAATACAAAAAAAATGTGTGTGTATATATATACATATGCATGCATGCTAAGTCACTTCAGTAATGTCCAACTCCTTGCAATCCTATGGACTGCAGCCCACAAGGCCCCTCTGTCCATGGGATTCTCCAGGCAAAAATATCGGAGTGGGTTGCCATACCCTCCTTCAGGGGATCTTCCTGACCCAGGGATTGAACCCATGTCTCTTACATCTCCTGCCCTGGCAGGCGGGTTCTTGACCACTAGCACCACCTGGGAAGCTGTATATACATATATGTAAATATGTATAACTGAATCACTTTGCTGTGCAATAAAAATTAACACAACATTATAAATCAACTATACTTCAATAACATAATTTTTAAAAAAGACAGGTTTCAAGCCAATGTAATTTTGGTTTCCCATGTAAAACATGTATATAGGGGAAAATTAAAACTGGGAAGATATACTAAAATGTCAATATCAGTTTTCATTAAGTGGAAAATTTACAGTGACTTTCATTGTTTTATTTTACATTTTCCACAATGAACATTTCCATTCTGTAATCAGAGAGAAACTACTAATAAAGATTAATAATAACTAATATTATACGGAGAAGGCAATGGCACCCCACTCCAGTACTCCTGCCTGGAAAATCCCATGGATGGAGGAGCCTGGTAGGCTGCAGTCCATGGGGTCGCTAAGAGTCAGACATGACTGAGCGACTTCACTTTCACTTTTCACTTTCATGCATTGGAGAAGGAAATGGCAACCCACTCCAGTGTTCTTGCCTGGAGAATCCCAGGGACGGGGGAGCCTGGTGGGCTGCCGTCTATGGGGTCACACAGAGTTGGACACGACTGAAGTGACTTAGCAGCAACAGCAGCAACATTATTATAAGATTGCTTACTGTGTGCCAAGTACTATTCTAAGCATTTTATATATTACCTCAGTTATCCTATGAGGAGGGCTTCCTGGGGAAGCTCAAATGATAAAGAATCTGCCCGCAATGCAGGAGATCTGGGTTCAATCCCTGGGTTGGGAAGATCCCCTGGAGAAGGAAATGGCAATCCACTCCAGTATTCTTGCCCAGAGAATCCTGTGGACAAAGGAGCCTGATGGGCTACAGTCCATGGGGTCACAAAGAGTTGGACAAGTTCATGGGGGTCACAAAGAGTAGGACACGACTGAGTGACTAACACTTATCCTATGGGGAAGATAGTAACGGTGTGAAAACAGCTACTATTCTTATCCCCATTTTACAGAAAAACAAAAGTAATTTAAATGAAACAACAGCTACTTGTTTGCTAATTTTCTTAAATCTGATTAAGAAAAGTAACATTTTCCAAACAGCAACCACTCAAAAACAATCAAGACAGTACATCAATATTAAAATCATCAAACTTGGGGCGTGGGCTCAGACTCAGGGAGAGAGAGAAAGAGAGGAGAGAAGGAAGAGGCTATCAGTCAGTCACAGTGCAAACACAGAAGAATCAGGAATTTTGTGCCACTTTTTCTAGCTTCCTAATGTAAGCAGAGTTCTGAATTCAGTTACAGAGCTTTATATTGAACCTTACATCCTTTCCAAACTGTAAAGAAATCTTTCCTTTCCAGGGTTACATGAGCACACTTTCTGCAATCAAGCGTCACATTTCACAGTGTTCCTCATGAAAAAGAACTCCACATACTGCAACCATTCAAACATGGCTAATTCACCAAAGCTCTTTTCATCCCAAGTCAATGAAATTGCTTTATACACATTCTCTTTTCTTCCTGACTCTGACTACATGCTGGCATATCCTGCATGTAAAATGGAAGATTCTCAGCTCTCTGGACATGTAATCCCTGCTAGCTATGATCCAGTTAATGAACCTGCCAGGCTGAAAACACTGTGCCTCAGAAAGCCAACATCTGCAATGGTGGTAACAACAAAAGATGACAAATGTTCAAATATATTTCCAGAATCACTTGGAAACATATTTGATGGACAAAACTACCATAAGCTATACGGTTTAGCTGAGACTGGCATGAAACATCTATTTATTATACCAAATGTATACTGTAATGCGTAATTACCATTCAGTGGGCACAGGACATGGTATTAGGCTCATGATATATTTATCTCATAAGGGCCTCACAACAACCTTGGGGAGTATGAGTCAACCCTACTTTTATAATTATGGAACTCAAAAATCAGAGACTAAATAACTGATTCTAGTTCATAAAATAAACTGAGATTCAAACCTACAACCACCTAATCCCAAATCCAACGCCCTTATCATTGCACCATACTGCCGCCCTCCATCTAGCAGTTCCCAGTGGACCGTCCACCTGAGGGGCCAGTAAGATGTACCTGCAGTCTGCCACTGGCTTAAGGTATCCGTTTCAACAGCACATTTATTAGCTTATCAGAGCCACATCTGACTCATCCATCCGTCAGAAATATCTAGGGATGGGAGGGAGCCTCGTACGAGTAGAAGAGGGTCAACTGCTTCACCGTCACCCCAGATACAGTGAAAGATCTGGACATCTAAGAAAATTATATAAAAACACTTATATCAAGTTGTCATCAACATTACTAATGCTAATGGTGGTCTATGGAGAGTTATCCACATCTAGTATCCAGCTCAGAGAAGGCAATGGCACCCCACTCCAGTACTCTTGCCTGGAAAATCCCATGGACGGAGGAGCCTGGTAGGCTGTAGTCCATGGGGTCGCTAAGAGTCGGACACAACTGAGCGACTTCACTTTCACTTTTCACTTTCCTGCATTGGAGAAGGAAATGGCAACCCACTCCAGTGTTCTTGCCTGGAGAATCCCAGGGACGGAAGAGCCTGGTAGGCTGCCATCTATGGGATCACACAGAGTCGGACACGACTGAAGTGACTTAGCTTAGCAGCAGTATTCAGCTGATTACTTCCCATGGGGATATGCAGTAAGTGGGCCCCTCGGCCCCAACCCTCCAGTGTCATGGAACCAACAGGCCATCCCACTCTGCTTAGAGAGCATGGCAAAGTTAGAAGGCATACAACCGAGGCATCCTAAAGACTTTCTTCATGGAGCTTTCCCTTCACTTTGAAGCATGACTTCAAAAACGTAAGCACCTAGTAATACATTGCAAAATATATATATACAGCAGAAAAAGGGAGGGAAGTATTTGAGCATCCTAGCCCATGACTAAGAAAATCACCTTTTAAAAAAATCACTTTTTAAAAATAATTTTCTTGGTCTTTGGGAAACATCTCTTTCAGTCTTCCCAGGAAGAACAGTGTGGAAAGGTTACTATCTAAAAACTGTACCGATGCAAGAGTTTACAATAAATATCCAAAATGCTTTCACTGTAAGATAACTTTCCTAAACATGCTATCAAGTATCTCCAGGCGTACTTCACAATATGAGTCTTGATCACTCAACCAGTTATGGTGCAGAGGAAAGTCTCACAAAAATGATTCCCAGTGCTTCCCAAACCTAATTTGTATATGAACCACTTGAGATAGTGTCAGAATGCAGATCCTGAGTAAACAAGACCATAACAAAATCTATGGGTCTGCAGTTCTACCAAGCATCCAGATGGTGCTGAGGTGCAGGGCCCACCCTGTCGGAGCACAGGTCTCAGTGACTGTTTCTTCAATGAGATCCCATATGCCTCTGCTCCCCAACCCTGCCCTGGAGAACTGAGCTTTACAGAAAGTATTTATTGTTGCTGTTGTTTAGTCACTAAATTGCGTCTGACTCTTTGAGACCCCGTGGACTGCAGCATGCCAGGCTCCTCTGTCCTCCACTATCTGCTGGAGTTTGCTCAAATTCATGTTCATTGAGTTGGTGATGCTATCTAACCATCTCATCCTTTGCCACCTCCTTCTCTTTTGCTTTCAATTTTTCCCAGCATCAGGGACTTTTCCAATAAGTCAGCTCTTCACATCAGGTGGCCAAAGTATTGGAGCTTCAGCTACAGCAACAGTCCTTCTAAGGACTATTCAGGGTTTATTTCCTTTAGGATTGACTGGTTTGATCTCCTTGCAGTCCAGGGCACTCTTAAGAGTCTTCTCCAACAAGTACTTTAAAGTCTACATACAGTTTAAAAATAAAATAAAATTTAAAAAAATTAAAATTAAAATTAAAAAAAAATAAATAAATAAAGTCTACATACTTTAAAAGTATATAGAAGTAAAGTCACTTACATCAGAACTTTACATAAGGATTCAATTTCACTATACTTTGAAGCAACCATCATTGATAAAGTCCTAGTACTTAAAATTTAATGACATTTTCTCTGTATGAGTTAATTATTTATTTCAACTGTTTTCAATGGCAAATTCAGTGGTCATGCATAAAGAGAGGTTGGAAATAGAAAAAGGAGGTAAAGTGGATGGCACAGAAGCAGTAGAGGTTTTTCCAAGTAAAACTTGGATAAGATAACGGATGCATTATCAGGTCAAGACGCAACAGTTAGAACTGGACATGGAACAATGGACTGGTTCCAAATTGGAAAGGAGTATGTCAACGCTGTATATTGTCACCCTGCTTATTTAACTTATATGCAGAGTACATCATGCGAAGTGCTGGACTGGATGAAGCACAAACTGGAATCAAGATTGCCAGGAGAAATATCAATAACCTTAGATATGCAAATGACACCACCCTAAAGGCAGAAAGCGAAGAGGAACTAAGGAGCTTCTTGATGAGGGTGAAAGAGGAGAGTCAAAAAGCTGGCTTAAATTCAATATTCAAAAATCAAAGATCATGGCATCTGCTCCCATTATTTCATGGCAAATAGATGGGGAAACAATGAAAACAGTGACAGACTTTATTTTCTTGTGCTCTAAAATCACTGCAGGTGGTGGCTGCAGCCATGAAATTAAAAGATGCTTACTCCTTGGAAGAAAAGCTATGACCAATCTAGACTTTTCCAACAAAGGTCCGTCTAGTCAAAGCTATGGTTTTTCCAGTAGTCATGTATGGATGTGAGAGTTAGACTATAAAGAAAGCTGAGCGCCGAAGAATTGATGCTTTTGAACTATGGTGATGGAGAAGACTCTTGAGAGTCCCTTGGACTGCAAGGAGATCCAACCAGTCAATCCTAAAGGAAATCCATCCTGAACATTTATTGGAAGGACTGATGCGGAAGCTAAAACTCCAATACTTTGGCCGCCTGATGCTAAGAACTGACTCATTGGAAAAGACCCTAATGCTGAGAAAGACTGAAGACAGGAGGAGAAGGGGACGACAGAGGATGAGATGGTTGGATGGCATCACCAACTCAATGGACATGAGTTTTAGCAAGTTCCCAGTGTTAGGGATGCCAAGGAAGCCTGGCATGCTACAGTTCATGGAGTCACAAAGAGTCAGACATAACTGAAATGAAGATAATGGAAAACGGGCAACAGTATATTTCCAAAGTATACGGGGTTGGGGGTGAAAGAGCAGATACACATATGAGGAGGGCTGTCCCCTTTAAGTATTCACATTATTTTGCATCTATGGGACCACAGAAGGTCCCAGGAGGTAGCACTCAGAAGTTTTCATTCAGAATCATAAATTAGAAAGGGGCCAGCTTTGCCAAATACACCAAAAACTTGTTTCTTGATATGCTTTACAATCTTCAGTAAATCAAAGTAATGCACACATCACTAAACTACAGGGAAGCAGAACCTTCCATCAGAGAACTTACAATAGAGGAAATTATTTTAAATGTCCAGGATATTTTTATTTACTTTATCATAAAATAAACAGTATTAACTTTATTTTACTCACTTAAAATATTTATTCCCCGAAGCAGAGAAGTGCTCAAATAGTACAGGAGTCATGTGTAAAGAACATAGACGCCAGTTTGAAGGGGCACCAGATTTAGGACAACTGGTGCATCTACAAGTATAATCAATCATAACACATTTACTTCTAAAAATCCATAAATACATATAAATGGGGGGAGGGTTGTGAGAGAAGTTCTTCTTGAAGAATGTCAGCTACTAGATGAATGAGAACAACAGAATTAGAAAATAATCCCTTTGCACTCTCCAGTGTAATTGATTCAGGCAAGAATGACCTATTGTTACAAGCAGTTGGGAGAAAATTTTTAGAAACACGGTATTTGCACATCATTGTTAATTATCTATACTCCAATATAAAATAAAAGGTTAAAAAAAAGAAATAGGATATTCACATGATCTCAAGAATGATCTCACAAATTACATGCTAATCATAAATGTACTTTATATAAAATATGTGCTTAGCTACTCAGTTGTGTTCGATTCTTTGCGACCCCATGCACTGTAGCCTGCCAGGCTCCTCTGTCCATGGGGATTCTCCAGGCAAGAATACTGGAATGGATTGCCATGCCCTCCTCCAGGGAATCTTCCCAACCCAGGAATCGAACCCAGGTCTCTCGCATTGCTGGCGGATTCTCTATTTTCTGAGCAACCAGGGAAGCCCTGATTTCCTTCTAGTTCTTATTTTAAAAGCAAACAAAGACCTAGCATAAAATGCCTTCACATTTTGATAGCGGCAGCTCTGCACACATTAATTGGTGAGGCAGGCTGTTTCGGAATCACCATCAGCCCTGCATCCTGCCCCACTCCCCTTGGGCCCTGCTCTGGCCTCTGGAAAGACTGGTACCCACTGCCCAGCTCAGCCCTCTCTCGCCCCACAGCCTGGGCCTGCTTCTGGGAGAGGAGAAAGGGAGAAAAGCAAGCCCATATAACTAACCATAAATGCACTTATGTATGAACAGCTATGGTGGACACCACTTAACCAAGTGACTTCATTTCACAATAGCCAGCAGGAGGATGATCAGACCTCATGTGCCTCCTGGCAAGATGGAGTAAATGGTATCACCTCAGCTGTCTTCTTGACAAAAATGCTTAACCTGAATCTAAAAACTGGGAAATAAGCAGACAAATCAAGAACGTGGAATATTCTACAACTGGTCTAAACTCTTCAAAACAATCAAATCATAAAACAAAACAAAAGGAAGGGACCTAACAATCAAATGTAATATATGAAACTTTATTGCATCCTGAATATTTTAAAAGTTGTGGATAATTTCAATATAAAATATATGTAAGATAATATTATTGGTTTATGATTAATTCTCTTAGGTAAAACAGTGATGATAATATTAGAGGTGGTAAGAGAATGTCTTTATTCTTAGGAAACAAGGAAGTATTTAGAGTGATGTGTCATGGTATCTACAACTTATCTTTGAAAAGTTCAGAAAAATATACACAAATGTAGAGAGAGAATGGGCTTCCCTAGTGGCTCAGATGCCTGCAATGCAAAAGACTCAGGTTTGATCCCTGAGTGGGGAAGATCCCCTTGAGAAGGGAATGGCAACCCACTCCAGTATTCTAGCCTGGAGAATTCCATGGACAAAGGAGCCTCGTGGGCTACAGTCCATGGAGTAGCAAAGAATCAGACACAACTAAACAACTAACACACATACACATACATATACACAGAGAACAGAATGTGATAGGATGTTAACAACTGATGATAAAGAGTGTATGAGTGTCTTGCTTTTTATTTCAATTTTTTATAGTTAGTAATTTTCGAAAAGTTAAAGGTTGAGGGAAAAAGAAAAAAATTTTTTCATTTAAACATTATTAATTTTTTTTATTCCCCCTCAGTCTTATTTTCTCCATAAAAGCTTATGTTCCTTAACCTCTTCATGTCCCTTACTATAGAAATTTCCAGTATAAACTTCTCCTTGGATGCTCATAATAATTACAGTTATTTCTGACCTATGCATTCAATATTCCAAAGGTATATAGGTCATAATAAAAGGTATATTTAAAAATAAAATAAAGCATCAAAACTTTAATGAACAGAGTCATCCAGTAGCGAATACATTAAGAGCTATGTGCTAATTTCTGTGCTTTCAATTTTTTTCGAAGCAAGATTTCAACTGTTTCTTCAGAGAAAGTTGAGAAATCCTGCAGTAAAATTCAAAGCTGTCTTTAGCCCAGTGCTTCCCACCCAGTTAACAACAAAGTCCAACCTAAGTGTCTACAAGACGGATAGCTGCGTAACCTCATGCATCTTCGTGCATGTAAAAGATCATCTTCAACTCACCCACAAAATAAGCCAGTGAATCCAAAGACCAAGAATAAAAAGCACCAAAAGCTTCCTGTTAAATCACTGGGAACACAACCTAAATTGGGGGAATTTAATCTACATTGATGATGACAAAGCAGATGGCATACATATCCTCTTTTGGCACTCAGCCCCAAGAAACAGCAAACGAAGCAAGAATTCTTATGGAACAAATGAACACATTTTAGAGATGCTGAATCAAAAAAAAAAAAAAAAAAGTTGTTCACTTTTTTAATTTCTTATGTCCTTATCATCAAATAAAGTAGAAGATTAAATGAGCAAAGAGAATTAAAGGTCAACTTTCTCAACTTTAAAACTCACTTCCAATGGAAACAGGCGTTACTGTAACCAAACTAACATTTGATTTCACAAAACTAATGAAAATCCCTCAAAAACTGACTCCTCACTTTTTAATCTTTATTTTCTGACCAAAAACTGCTTTCTGCTAAGAACAGCTTCAAATATGTTAATGAATGATCTTCAACAACTGACAGGGTAAAATTAATAATAAGGAAACCAAAATTCAAAATAAAGTTAACTTTATTCAAAAATAGTAACGACTGGCTGTGCACAATTAAAGATAATCTGTTATAGATTTAAACATTTCTTTCAAGCTAGCAAGGGCAAATGATACATAGTACATTCCAACAGTCACAATACTATATTATACTGTGATATGCTGAATTACATTCCCTACTTTCAAAATCATGCTGTTTAAAAACTACTTTTATATATATTTCAAAATATCAATAATAAATAAATTTTGTTTTCTTTAAATAAAATTTAAGCTGCTTATAGTTTATTTCCCCCAGCAAATATCAGGAAAACAAGTTTTAAAATTAAAGAAGCATTTTAGAATTCTCACTTTTGCAGTAAATCCATATGCTAAGAATATCCTGCCAAATAAATGAATTGCTTCTAGCGATGACCCATTTTAAAAGAAAAATCTAACTAAAATTTGTGCAAGCGAAATTAAGTGGACTCTAATGGACTACTTACCTCAAAACCTACTTATGTGTCATCTACATTAAAGCTATTCTAAGAAATAGCATGAAATACTGTTCCACAAATAATACTTTTTAGGGGACTTCCCTGGTGGTCCAGTGGTTAAGAATCTGCTTGCCAATGCAGGGGGTGCAGGTTCGATCCCTGGTCGGGGAACTAAGACCCCACACGCTGAGGGGCAACCAAGCCTACACGCCACAACAGCAGAGAAGCCCGTGCCCAGGGACAAAAGATCCCTCATGCTACAGCAAAGATCCTGATGCAACCAAATACATAAATTTTTAAAAAATAATCATACTTTAAAAAAATAAGCTAAAACAAAACTCTAGATGTTATATTTCTATTATACCTGTGGTCTTCATCTATTTAGCTAAGTATCTTTTATCGTTTCAGATAAAATAGTGTATTTTCCTGAAGTAAAATACTCATTGCTTAAGAGTTCTGGCTTCCCTCATAGCTCAGTTGGTAAATCATCTGCCTGCAATGCAGGAGACCCGGGTTCAACTCCTGGGTCAGGAAGATCCCCTGGAGAAGGAAATGGTAACCCTCTCCAGTATTCTTGCCTAGAGAATCCCAAGGACAGAGGAGCCTGGCAGACTACAGTTCATGGGATCGCAAGAGTCGGACACAACTCAGCGACTAAACCACCACCAAAACCACTGAAAAACAGGAAAGCAACACTTACTCTTATTTTAAAAATACCTTCGTTCGATGCTGGTGCACTGGGACGACCCAGAGGGATGGAATGGGGAGGGAGGAGGGAGGAGGGTTCAGGATGGGGAACACATGTATACCTGTGGCGGATTCATTTTGATATTTGGCAAAACTAATACAATTATGTAAAGTTTAAAAATAAAATTAAATTAAAAATAATAATAATAAAATAAATAACCAAATAAAAATAAAAATAAAAATACCTTCGTAATTAACGTTTACCAAGTATATTTTATGTACTAGAAACTGAATAAATCCTTTATATTACACCTTACTAACCCTAAGACAACCCTCTGAGGTAGATACAATTACTGTCACCATTTTAGAGATGTGAAAACTAAGACTCAGAGAAGTTAAGTAACTGTGGCAGATTGCCAGGCACTGCCCAAAACCCTGTAACAGAAGTGCAGCTGGGCACATAGCCATCCAGCCCCCGTTTAGTTTGGCGCAGTCATGGAGCAAGCTCTCACCAGTGGTTCTCACTGGTGAACTAAGTTCCCTCATGAGTGGAGGTGATACACGCACTTTCCATGTCATGTGCTTCTCGGCCTTCTCTCAGGCTGGAACACAAATGTGGAACTGAGGCAGCTTCAACTATACAGATGATGACAGCACCTTAAGGGATGCTGCTGCTGCCGCTAAGTCACTTCAGTCGTGTCCGACTCTGTGCAACCCCACAGACGGCAGCCCACCAGGCTCCCCCATCCCTGGGATTCTCCAGGCAAGAACACTGGAGAGGGTTGCCGTTTCCCTAAGGGATGGCAGACTACCAAAATAAAAGAAATGAGCAGTGTTCAAAGTGCCTATCCATCCGGGACCACTATCTACCTGTGAAATAATAGAAAATACATATACAGTAGTCTCTGGCCCTGGTTCCTGACATAGGCTCCTGAACCCTAATAATTTCCAGGTGATAGGAGCACTTTTTGTTCTAATGAGGTGACTCTGAGTGAGCTCCAGGGTGAGGGCTGGTCACCAGAAAGAACAGCCATGATTAGAAGCTTGAAATTATCAGCTCCTCTTCCCATTCTCTTGAGAAGGCAGAATGGCTAAAAATGGAGTTAATGATCTATCACACCTACATGATAAAGCCTCCATAAAAAAAATACATGGGATTCTAAGAGCTTCCAGGTGGGTGCACACATCCACGTACTAGGAGCATGAGGTACCCCAACAGGGAAAGAAGCTCCTGCCCTCAGGACCCTCCTAGTCCTCACCCTATGTATCTCTTCATCTGAATGCTCATCTATGCTGCATGCATGCAGGCATGCTAAGTCACTTCAGTCGTGTCTGATTCTGTGCGACTCCATGGACTGTAGCCGACCAGGCTCTTCTGTCCATGGGATTCTCTAGGCAAGAATACCAGAGTAGATTGCCATTTCCTTCTCCAGGGGATCTTCCCAACCCAGGGATCGAACCTGCGTCTCTTAAGTCTCCTGCATTGACAGGTAGGTTCTTTACCTCTAGCGGCACCTGAGAAGCCCCTGTTCATCTGTATCTTTTTCCATATCTTCTAATAAACTGGCAAACAAAAGTAACTACTTCCCTGAGTTCTGCGAGCTGCCCTAGCAAATTAATCTAATCCAAGGTGGAAGGAGGTTAATAGGAACCTCTGATTTGTAGCCAAGTTGAACAGAAGTTGTGAGTAACTTGGGGACCTACTTCTTGCCCTTGGAATGCAGACTGAGGAGCAGAGTCATGGGACTGAGCACCTAGCCTGTGGAATCTGATGCTAATCTCCAGGTAGATAGTGTGAGAACTGACTTAAGCCATAAGACACCCCACTGGTGTCCCAGAGAATTGCTTGTTGGAGTGGGGAACCTCCAAATATTTGGTAAGTAGAGGTGTCCAAAGTGTTATGTGTGAAAGAAAAGGAGACACATGGAGGGAAAGGAATGAAGTTTTTCCAAAACACTACCTCAAGTCAAAATAAGAGAGAAATATTAAAGAAAATGTTACCAAGCAACGAGCTTCAGCTTTAGAGCCTTTGTTTTGGGGAAGTGTCCTTTACAACAGCTTAGCTCATACTCTATCTTAGAAACTGGTAACAGAAGTAAGATGCTGATATTATATAAAATATAAAAGATGAGGCAGTGGCTTAGCAATTGGGAGCTAGGGATTAAGAAAGAAGATACTACTAACTGGAAAAAGTTGTAAACTAGTGATCCTTGTTTGTCACAGTAAAATAGTTGGTCTTCTGTCATCTAAGACAACCTGCAGGGCAGCTGAGCAGCAAGGCTACAGAATCCACTTGTGTAAGAAAAGCAGATGGAAAGTTCAGAAGTGGGATATTTCTGTAATTTCCATGTATTCAACCAGAATTAATTCTCTAACTTTGATAGGGCTATTGTCACAAAGATCTCCTGGAACTAACTGCATACATTCTTTAGCAAAAAAAGTGAAAGATTTTCTTACCTTATACAATAAAATTATCAGTGGTAAAATGCCTCAATAAGTCTATTTCTCAATTAGTTTCATCCCTCCTTCAATGAGAATTGAACAGAAAGCACTAAACAAAATCTTCTCACATTCTGAAAACTGAGAAATGGAATATTTCATTTCCCCAAAAATTTATTTGAGAAAAACAAATTTTTAATCTTATATACCACAGTCACCCAGTAAATCTTTCATTTCATTTTAATATTACACATATCTAAAAATAAAACAATTAGTAAGATGTATCATTTTAAAACACACTTCCTTTAGAAATGTTTAATTATTTTAATTGGAGATTTTGGTATTTTACTTCACTTGTTCTCTTTCTCTTTTATTATCTTTCATTTCAAAGTTTATTTAAGGATTTGTTAGAATTTCATTCAAGGTCAAATCATGTGTTTCTTCAAAAGCTGGGAATCCTTATATATGGAGAAGGAGAAGGAAATGGCAACTCACTTCAGTATTCTTGCCTGGGAAATCCCATGGACAGAGGAGCCTGGTGGGCTACAGTCCATGGGGTCACAAAGAGTCAGACATAACTGAGCAACTAAATCTCCCCTATATATATATAAATGCAGTGTTATGTTAGTTATTATCTGAAACATTGGTTCCTAGAAGTTTCAGTTAGCCAATTTAAAGACTCACAGTACTTGGTTTCATGTACCTCCACCTATAGAAAAATGGAGCCTAGATCTATGAATAAAATTAACTGGAAGAAAACAAGAGAGTCCAAAAAACACTAGTCAAAAAACTAAGAAAAATTATAGAAATAAACTTTGTCTAAGAATCGTCTGATACTTTCTATCCCTAAACATATTTTCCCAAGAGCCTACTTATTTATCAGTGAAATTCAGACCACGATGCTGTGTTGTTTGCTTATTCAAAAGAAACTACAATGATTCTTATCCCTATGTCCTTCTTTCTTTAAATACATAATAAATTAAAAAACACAGAAATTCTAGATTTCAACTAGGAATTAGAAGTTGGATTCCATTTAAGTTTGCAATTTATATCCTAGCCCCTGACACAGCTTCAAGTCATTTAAAATTTTTTAAACTTGAGCAGCTTAAAAATGCGAGATAGTGATGTCTGAGTAGAATCAGAAAAGAATACTTAGCTGTGCCTAATGAAACTGTATTATATAGCAAAATTTGAGACAGTCAGTAAAAAACTATTAATTTGGTATCTCTATAAATGCTTCCATGCAAAAGAAAAAAAAACAATTACACACTCAAGAGAATTGAAACCAGGGTCTCAAAGACATGTCTGTACACCTATATACATAGCAGCATTATTCATAATAGCAAAAAGGCATAAGCAACTCAAGTTTTTATTGATGGATGAATGTACAAGCAACATACAATATATCCATACAACAGAATATCATTCAATCTCAGAAAGTAAAGAAATTCTGACACATGTACAGTGTGGATGAACCTCGAAAACATTAAGATAGATAAAATAAGCCAGCCACAAAAAGATAAATACTATATAACTCCACTTATATGAGATACCTGGAATAATCAAATTCATACAGACAAAATGGAATGGTGTTTGTCAGGAGCTGGGCAGAGAGGGAGCTAAAGAAATAGGGAGCTTTGTTTAATGGGTATAGATTTTCAGTTTTTCAAAATGAAAAGCGATCTGGAGATTGTTTGCATATCAATGTCAATGTACTTAACATTACTGAGTTTTACATTTAAAAATGATTAATTAAGATGGAAAATTGTTATGTGTATTTAACCTCAAGTAATTTCTGGATGCTGGGAAAGATTGAAGGCAGGAGAAGAAGGGGAGAGGATGAGATGGTTGGATGGCATCACCTACTCAATGCACACGAGTTTGACTAAACTCCAGGAGTCGGCAATGGACAGGGAGGCCTGGCATGCTGCAGTCCATGGGGTCGCAAAAAGTCGGACATGGCTGAGTGACTGAACTGAACTGAATTCCTTTAATCTACACATGGATTTTTTTTTAAGTGTGAACCTAAGGGAGAGGTGAGCAAAACAAAGATAACAAAAATTAAGTTTGACAATCTTGAAAGTAAAAAAGAAGCCAATCAAATAACATCAGAAGAGTAGCAGGCAGCTGTAAAATTCAGTAGGAGGGAGGAAGCACTTCCAGAATGGCTAAGTAAGGATCTCCAAAAACCTAATCCTCCATAAAAACAATGAGAACACTGGCAAAAAAAAATTGTAAAACTCCATTTTTTCACAATTCTGGAAATCAACAATAGGATTACCACACTATGAGAATGATTAAGTCACAAAAAATGGTTGTGTCACAGTAAAAACAGAGAACTTAGTGGCGTTTTCATTTTCCCTATTTCCATCACTCTCTTCCCAGCATCGCAATATACTTTAAAATCAGCATCCTTGCAGTCACAGTGACTGCAAAAAACAGTACTCTAGCAGGCAATGGGGAGGGCAAATTATGTTTGCAGTTCCGTGAAATGGCTCTATGCCAGTAACCTGTCACTATTTAACCTGGAAGTTACGTTGAAAAGCCCTATTCCCAGGGCTTGTTTTTACTGGACGTAATTCAGAACTCACTAAATGGAAAAAACTCTAGCACCACAGCATTTGTTGAAAATAATAGCTGCAATTGTTTGATAATGCAGATGTCTATGGCAGCAATACCAGCTGGAGCAAAAAAAGAAGCTGGCTTAAAAACTTAAAAGAGAGATTTGGAGAATGAAATGTCCAGAGAAGAATCTGAAAGGCTCCAACATATTGTTTATGATTGAAAAGGCCACATTCATGTGTAGCACTATACACATAGCCAAGAAATACCTGAAAAGACCCCATTCTTTCTCCTCTGGCTGATCTTGAGGCTCTTGTGCATACAGGAAGTGAAGGCTACGGCAGAGTTGTCAACTGCTTGGCTACTTACTGAAGGTTGCCCCAACATGCACATAGAGCTCTTAGCAAAGCCAGAGATACTTATTCAGTTCAGTTCAGTTCAGTCACTTATCATGTCCGACTCTGTGACGCCATGGACTGCAGCACACCAGACCTCCCTGTCCATCACCAACACCCACAGTTTACTCAAACTGCTGTGCACTGAGTTGGTGATGCCATCCAACCTCATCCAAACTCATCCAATCTCATCCTCTATCGTTCCCTTCTTCTCCTGCCTTCAATCTTTCCCAGCATCAGGGTCTTTTCCAATGGGTCAGCTCTTCACATCAGGCGGCCAAAGTATTGGAGTTTCAGCTTCAGCATCAGTCCTTCCAATGAATGTTCAGGATGGATTTCCCTTAGGATTGACTGGTTTGATCTCTGTGCAGCACAAGGGAGTCTCAAGAGTCTTCACCAACACTACAGTTGAAAAGCATCAATTCTTCAGTGCTCAGCTTTCTTTATGGTCCAACACTCATATCCATACATGACCACTGGAAAAACCATAGCTTTGACTAGACGAACCTTTGTTGGAAAAGTAATGTCCCTGCTTTTTAATATGCTGTCTAGGTTGATCATAGCTTTTCTCCCAAGGAGCAAGCATCTTTTAGTCTCATGGCTGCAGTCACCATCTGCAGTGATTTTGGAGCACAAAAAAATAAAGTCTTTCACTGTTTCCATTGTTTCCCCATCTATTTGCCATGAAGTGATGGGGCTGGATGCCATGATCTTAGTTTTCTGAATGTTGAGTTTTAAGCCAGCTTTTTCACTCTCCTCTTTCTCTTTCATCAAGAGGCTTCATAGTTCTTCTTCATTTTCTGCCATTGGGGTGGTGTCATCTGCATACCTGAGGTTATTGATATTTCTCCCAGCAATCTTGATTCCAGCTTGTGCTTCATCCAGGGCAGCATTTCACATGATATACACTACATATAAGTTAAATAAGCAGGGTGACAATATACAGCCTTCACATGCTCCTTTCCTGATGCATGTCCAGTTCTAACTGTTGTTTCTTGACCTGCATTCAGATTTCTCAGGAGGCAGGTAAGGTGGTCTGGTATTCCTATGTCTTTCAGAATTTTCCACAGTTTATTGTGATCCACACAGTCAAAGGCTTTGGCATAGTCAATAAAGCAGAAATAGATGTTTTTCTGGAACTCTCTTGCTTTTTTGATGGTCCAATGGATGTTGGCTCTCTGATCTCTGGTTCCTCTGCCTTTTCTAAATCCAGCTTGAACATCTGCAAGTTCACAGTTCACATACTGTTGAAGCCTTGCTTGGAGAATTTTGACATTAATTTGCTAACCTGTCATATGAATGCAATTGTGCAGTAGTTTGAACATTCTTTGGCATTGCGCTTCTTTGGGACTGGAATGTAAACTGACCTTTTCCAGTCCTGTGGCCACTGCTGAGTTTTCCAAATTTGCTGGCATATTGAGTGTAGCACTTTCAAAGCATCATCTTTTAGGATTTGAAATAGCTCAACTGGAATTCCACCACCTCCACTAGCTCTCTTTGTAATGATGCTTCCTAAGGCCCACTTGACTTCGCATTCCAAGATGTCTGGCTCTAGGTGAGTGATTACACCATTGTGGTTATCTGGGTCATGAAGATCTTTTTTGTATAGTTCTTCTGTGTTTTCTTGCCACCTCTTCTTAATATCTTTTGCTTCTGTTAGCTCCATACCATTTCTGTCTTTTATTGTGTCTATATTTGCGTGAAATGTTCCCTTGGAATCTCTAATTTTATTGAAGAGATCTCTAGTCTTTCCCATTCTATTGTTTTCCTCTATTTCTTTGCATTGATCACTGAGGAAGGCTTTATCTCTCCTTGCTATTCTTTGGAACTCTGCATTCAAATAGGTATATTTTTCCTTTTCTCCTTTGCCTTTTGCCTCTCTTCTTTCCACAGCTATTTGTAAGGCCTCCTCAGACAGCCATTTTGCTCCTTTGCATTTCTTTTTCTTGGGGATGGTCTTGCTCCCTATCTCCTGTACAATGTCACAAACCTCCATCCATAGTTCATCAGGCACTCTGTCTATCAGATCTAATCCCGTGAATCTATTTGTCACTTCCACTGTATAATTGTAAGGGATTTGATTTAAGTCATACCTGGATGGTCTAGTGGTTTTCCGTACTTTCTTCAATTTAAGTCTGAACTTTGCAATAAGGAGTTCATGATCTGAGCCATGGTCAGCTCCCAGTCTTATTTATGCTGACCATATAGAACTTCTGTACCTTTGGCTGCAAAGAAAATAATCAGTTTGATGTCAGTATTGACAATCTGGTGATGTCCATGTGTAGAGTTTTCTCTTGTGTCATTGGAAGAGGGTGTTGCTATGATCAGTGCCATTCTCTTAGAAAAATTCTGTTAGCCTTTGCCCTGCTTCATACTCCAAGGCCAAATTTGCCTGTTACTCCAGGTATCTCCTGACTTCCTACTTTTGCTTTCCAGTCCCCTAGAAGAAAAGGACATCTTTTTGGGTGTTAGTCCTAGTAGGTCTTATAGGTCTTCTCAGAACTGCTCAACTTCAGCTTCTTCAGCATTACTGGTTGGGGCATAGACTTGCATTATTGTGATACTGAAAGGTTTGCCTTGGAAATGAAAAGAGATCATTCTGTCATTTTTAAGACTGCATCCAAGTGCTGCATTTCTGACGCTTTTGTTGATTATGAGGGCTACTCCATTTCTTCTAAGGGATTCTTGCCCACAGTAGTAGATGTAATAGTCATCTGAGTTAAATTCGCCCATTGCAGTCCATTTTAGTTCACTGATTCCTAAAATGTTCATATTCACTCTTGCCATCTCCTGTTTGACCACTTCCAATTTGCCTTGATACATGGACCTAACGTTACAGGTTCCTATGCCATATTGTTCTTTACCACACTGGACTTTACTTCCATCACCAGTCACATCCACAACTGGATGTTGCTTTGGCTCCGCCTTGTCATTCTTTCTGGATATATTTCTCCAGTAGCATACTGGGCACCTACTAACCTGGGGAGTTCATCTTTCAGTGTCATATCTTTTGCCTTTTCATACTGTTCATGGGGTTCTCAAGGCAAGAATACTGAAGTGGTTTGCCATTCCCTTCTACAGTGGACCACGTTTTGTCAGAACTCTCCACCATGACCCGTCCTTCTTGGGTGACCCCACACAGCATGGCTCATAGTTTCATTGAGTTAGATAAGGCTGTGGTCCATGTGATCATGTTGGTTAGTTTTCTGTGACTATGATTTTCATTCTGTCTGCCCTCTAAGGGATAAGAATAAGAGGCTAATAGAAGCTTCCTAATGGGAGAAACTGACTCTGGGGGAAACTGGATCTTGTTCTAATGGGTGGGGCCATGCTCAGCAAATCTTTAACCCAATTTTCTTTTGATGGGCGGGGCTGTGTTGCCTCCCTGTTGTTGACCTGAGACCAAACTATGGTGGGGGTAATGAAGATAATGGCAACCTCCTTCAAAATGTCCCAGGCACGCAGTGCTGTTCTCAGTGCCCTGACTCTGCAGCAGGCAACCACCGACCCACATCTCTGCCAGAGACTCCTGGACACTCACAGATATTTATATTGGTTTCAGGTATTAAAGGAAAATCTTTCTAATCATTAATCAACCACTAAGGGAATCAAGCAAAAGTTTCAGTAGCCACATGTGACAAAGAATGTATACTACAGAATTTATTCAGGAATGTCAGTAAGCAAACCAATAACAGCAACAAAGAGCAAAAACACCAAATCTTGGAGAGGGAGGAAAATTTGATTTTCAGTGTTGTCATGTGATATTATTTGAAATTCCCATTTTTCAAAAAAACTGAAAACATACACAAGTAAACAGAAAAGCATGGTCAATACACAGGAAATAAAGCAGTTAAAAAAAATTATGTCCCTAAGAAGCCCATATTTGGGACATCCTAGAAAATGATTTTAAATTACTAAAACTATGTTCAAATAATTAAAGGAAACCATATTTAAAGAATTAAAGGATAATTTTAAAACAATGTTTCACCAAACAAAGAATATCAATATAGAGATAAAAATTATTTTTAAAAAGAACTAGATTAAAATTCTGGTGTTTAAAAGTACAATACTGGAACTGGAAAATTCACTAGAGGGGTTCAACAGCAGATTTTAATTGGGAGAAGAACGAATCAGTGACCTTCAAGATATGTTTATTAAGATTATCCAGATTTAGGAACAGAAAAAGAGTGAAAAAAAACTAACAGAACTTCAGAGGCCTGTGAAACTTCAGATACTGTATCAATCCATGCATTCTGGGAATTCCAGAAGGGAAGGAAAGAAACAGTAAGAATATCTGAAGAAACAATGGCCCAAGACTTCCCAGATTTGATGCAAACATTAATTTATACATCCAAGAAGCTCAATAAACTCAAGTAGGATAACTAAAAAGAATCCACATCAAGACACATCATAGTCAAAATGTTAAAAGACAGAGAAATCTGAGGACAGGCAGAAAAAAGTCTCATCACAAGCAAAGAGTTCTCAATTAGATTAACAGTTGACTTCTCATCAAACACTATGAAGGCCAGAGGGCATTAGAATAACATATTCAAAGCAGTGAATTTTTCTAAAGTTAACCAAGACTTCTATAGCCCACATAATTATCCTTCAAAAATTAAGACAAGCAAAACCAGAAAGAATCTGTCACTATCAAATATGTCCTATAAGAAATACTAAAGGGAGCTCTTAGGCTGAAATGAAAAATCACTCAATATTAAATCAAATCCACCTGAAGATACAAAGAGAACTGGTAAAGCTAACTACATAGTTAAATGCAAAATACAAAATGAATGCATTTTTTATAATCCTTTTCTATTTAAAAACAACTGCATAAAACAATAATTATAGAAGTGGTAATGATGGGCTTACAACGTATAAAGCAAGGAATTAACCCATAGTGAAGTAAAGCTTTCGTATACTTTGGAAATTAAGTTGATCAACTTGTTTTAAATTAATCAAATTGTTTAAATTAAGAATTTCACTGTAAACCCCAGGCAACAACTAAGAAAATAATCCAAAAATAATCAACAATATCATCAGGAATGACAGAATAAAAGCCTATGAAAATTCTCCAGAAAAGCAACAAGAAAATTTAAATGGTACACTAGAAAACACACATATTTAATATACACAGGTAACAGAGGACTTGAGGAACAAAAAAGACCTAAGACACAAAGAAAACTAACAGCAAACAAGGTGAATATATCCATCTGATAAACAGCAGTTACATTAAATGTAAATAAACACTCAAGTCAAACATTCTAGTTAAACACTTACAAAAGGCAGAAATTAGCACAAAAAAATTTTAAATGATTCAACTATATGCTGTTTTAAAATTTAGATTCAAAAACACAAGTAGGTAAAAGTAAAAGGATGAAAAAAAGATATATCATGGAAACATAACTTAAACAAGAATTACTGTGACAATGTTGGTAACAGCAAAACAGACTCTAAGACAAAAATGGTAACCAGAGAGAAATAATATTTTATAATGATAAGTAAGTCAATTCAAAAGGAGGACATAAAGAAAGATTATAAACATATATGTTAAAAGGGGCTACAAAATACATAGGCAGAAACTGACAGAGCTGAAGGAAGAAATAAACAATTTAACAACAATAGTTGAAGATGGCAATACTCCATTTTCCATACTGGATAGAACAATTAGGAGATCAACAAGGACAGACATGTACCAAAATAAAAAGAAAGAAAAAGAAAAGAAAATTGAGCTTTATCAAAATTACATAGTTTTGTGCTTCAAATGACACTATCAAAAGAGTGAAAAGGCAATCCACAGAATAGAAAAAATTTTTCAAGTCATACATCTCATTAGGCTCTAGAATCCAAAATGTAAAAAAAAAAAAAATTGTACAACACAAAAATTTACAAATAAATAATCTTATTTTATTATAAAATTACAAAGGATGTGAATAAATCCTTCTCCAAGGAATATACTCAAATGGCCAAAAATCACACAAAAAGATGTTCAACATCATGAGTCATAGAGAAAAGCAAATCAAAACCACAATGAAATACCATTTCATACCCACCAGAGTGGCTAAATTAAAAAAGCAATAAGAAGTGTTGGTGATGATAGAGAGAAATTGGAACCCTCAGACATTGCTGCTTAAAACGTAAAATGGTACATTCACTTTGGAAAACTGTTTGGCAGATCCTAAAATGATAAACATATAGAGTTGCCATATGACCCAGTAATTCCACTCCAAGGTGTGTATACTCAAGAGAATTGAAAACATATATCCACACAATATACATCAAGGCTGTATATTGTCACCCTGCTTATTTAACTGATATGCAGAGTACATCATGAGAAATGCTGGGCTGGATTAAACACAGGGTGGAATCAAGATTGCTGGGAGAAATGTCAATAACCTCAGATACGCAGATGACACCACCCTAAAGGTAGAAAGCGAAGAGGAACTAAAGAGCTTCTTGATGAGGGTGAAAGAGGAGAGTCAAAAAGCTGCTTAAAATTCAACATTCAAAAAACTAAGATCATGGCATCTGGTCCCACCAATTCACGGCCAATAGATGCGGAAAATATGGAAACAGTGAGAGACTTCATTTTCTTGGGCTCCAAAATCACTGCAGATGGTGACTGCAGCCATGAAATTAAAAGACACTTACTCCTTGAAAGAAAAGCTATGACAAATCTAGACAGCACATTAAAAAGCAGAGACATTACTTTGCCAACAAAGTCTACCAAGTCAAAGCTGTGGTTTTTCCAGTGGTCATGTATTTATGTGAGAGCTGGACCATAAACAAGGCTGAGCACTAAAGAACTTGCTTTTGAACTGTGGTGTTGGAGAAAACTTTTAAGAGTCTCTTGGACTACAAGGAGATCAAACCAATCAATCTGAAAGGAAATCAATTCTGAATATTCATTGGAAGGACTGATGCTAAAACTGAAGCTCCAATATTTTGGTCACCTGATACAAAGAGCCAACTTATTGGAAAAGACACTGATGCTGGGAAAGACTGAAGGTAAGAGGAGAAGGGGACGGCAGAAGATGAGATGGTTGGAATGGCATCATAAACTCAATAGATATGAATTTGAGCAAACTCCAGGAAATGGTGAAGGACAGCAAAGCCTGGCATACTGCAGTCCATGGAGTCACAAAGTGTCAGACATAACTGAACGACTGAACAACAACAACAACAATCCTCACAAAAACTTTTACACAAACGTTCATAGCAGAATTATTCATAATAGCCAAAACATCTCAAATACCCATCAACTGATAAATGGATAAACAAAATGTGGTATATCCATACAACACAATTTTTTTGGCCATATATAAGAAAAGCACGCTAACACATGCTACAATATGGATAAACTTTGAAAACATTGTGCTGTGTTAAAGATGCTAGTCTCAAAAGGCTACATATTATATAATTCTACTTTTATGAAATGTCCACAAGAGGCAAATCTAAACAGATGGAAACTGGAGAGATGGTTGCCAGGGGCTGGAGGCAGGTGAGATGAGGAGTGACTGCTAAGGATACTTGTCTTCTGAGAGTAACAGGTTCTGATATTCCAGGGCGGTGTTGATTGCACAACTTTGTAAATATACTAAAACCCACTACATGGTACAATTTAAAATGACAGATTTCACGGTATGTGAATTGTATCTCAAACAAAGCCATTATTTTTTTTAATCAGTGAGGAAAATGAATACCTCCAGAATGACTCTCCAAGGCAGAAAATAAACCATATTTTGTCTCATAATCATTACAGATCATTGACCTAGACTGTACTAAATGTAAGGATGATAATAATGTAAAGATAAATAACAAACACTACTAATCCTTAAGAAATTTAATTTTTAACAAGAAACATAATACATCTTTGAAAGAATATTTATTCTTACACCTATTTTTACTGTCAAAATATATAAAATGCTAATTTTAACATTATGAACTTTATTTGAAAACTCAATTCCAGCAAACTTAAAATATTAGCCACCACCCAAATTTAACAACCAAATATTAAAGATAAATTAACTCTAATTCTATCTCCAGTCACAGTTCTCTCCAGCACAATAAGTTCCAAATTATGGTCCAGTCTCCCAGATCTTTTGCACTGTGTGGTCCTAGGTTGGGGGTGCCAAGAAATTTCCATGACCTCATTTCTTCACCATTGTCCAAATCCCATGCTCACTTTTCCTTCAGATTTTATAGAACCTAACTTATATGCCTTTAGGCATCAGTTCAGTTCAGTCGCTCACTCGTGTCCAACTCTTTGCAACCCCATGGACTGCAGCACACCAGGCCTCCCTGTCCATCACCAACTCCCAGAGCTTGCTCAAACTCATGTCCATTGAGTCGGTGATGCCATCCTAACCATCTCAGCCTCTGTCGTCCCCTTCTCCTCCCGCCTTCAGTCTTTCCCAGCATCAGGGTCTTTTCCAATGAGTCAGCTCTTCACATCAGGTGGCCAAAGTATAGGAGTTTTAGCTTCAACATCAGTCCTTCCAATGAGTATTCAGGACTGATTTCCTTTAGGATGGACTGGTTAGATCTCCTTGCAGTCCAGGGGACTCTCAAGAGTCTTCTCCAACATCACGGTTCAAAAGCATCAATTTTTCGGTGCTCAGCTTTCTTTATAGTCCAACTCTCACAGCCACACATGACTATTAAAAAATTATAGGCTTGACCTTTGTTAGCAAAGTAATATCTCTATTTTTTAGTATGCTGTCTAGGTTGGTCATAACTTGCATCACTTTCCTCCAAACACCATTAGTTACTGAGGTTCTTCAGACCTGTATTTTATTGATAAACCAAGTCATCAAAGCAAGTACAACTCCCTTCTTTATGTCTTTTTATTTCTTTTACTTAATAAAGATCCAAAGTGGTCCTTACTAGAACCAAAATGCCTCTACCCATGTTTGGTGTCCTAAACTAAAAAGGTCAGATATTCACATCACCACATATGTTTTGTTGCTCTAGAAGAGGGGTTACAAAACAGATGCGGGCAGCATATGAATTTTGTTTGGCCTGAGCTGTTCTAAAAACATTTTAATTACCAACATATTACAGTCAAAGAGGTTTTGTATATACAAACTTAGATTTTTAGCTTTATTTGCTGAACACAAATTCCCATGTGGCAACAACTGGGTAAGCTGAGTAGTGACACCTCCTTCTCCTCTGATGAAGAATGCCTCTCCATTCCATAAGGTTTCCATGCACAGCACTTTAAGCCATTTCATTTGTGACCACCTGGCTCTGGAGCAGTGGGAGGGGGAGAACAGAACTGAAGTCCAGAGAGTTAGAAGTTGCTTCTAATCATAAAGGGAAGACCTCTTCCCTTACCTTTGGTTTCAGGTTTCATGCCCATGTTTCTCTACCTTTGCCAAACTCTCCAAGTTTCTCACTCCAAAATGCTTAAAGTTCCTGTAATTACCGTCACATCTAACATCTAAGAACCATTCTCATGTTTAAATTACCCTGGGGCATTCCTGCAGAGGCATTTTCTGGCCTGGCAAGAAGCAGTGTAATTCCAAGCCACACAACAGAAAACACTGAGGATCTCATCCACAGACCAATGAAATCGTCATTTCCAGACTCACATCTCTCTGAAGATAGATGCTCCTCTTACATTTCTGAAGTTTGTGTTAAAAATAAAATGCTTCTCAAACTTTACTGTGTATAGAACATATCTGAAGATCTTGCTAAAATGAAGATTCTGACTCAGTAGGCCTGGCTTCCGGGTGATGCTGATGTCACTGCACCGGCGTAGTCTGTAGCCTACACTCTGAATAGCAAGGAGTTAGAAGGCTTACAAAGGAAGAGGAGTTTTCTGAGATGGGAATTATCTCAATGAACCGACCTCCAAGACTTGACTTTCTGCCATTTTAGAACTACAAAAATGTTCATCTTTTAGTGTCTGTACCAATTTAATATCTGATTAATATAAATGACAGGTTTCCATAATGGTTCATGAAAAAAAACACATGGTCTCTTCAGCCATTAGCCATTGATTATCACATATGTATTCACTTTATGATCAATACTGGGCACTATACAGAGGTATCAGCCAAGTTCTTATATCTTCAAAGTACTTAAATCTAGTTGGCAAAAACACTAATAGCAAACAAAATAAGTAGTGCATTACTTAAAACAGCAGATGATTAAGATCTTTATTGCTATAAGACAGTGATTCCCAAGAGTGGAGCATATCAGCCTCTAGGGGGAAGATACTAAACACACTGTCCCCAGTCCCCTCCAGAGTAGGATACTCACTCTACTCCCAGTCTTACTCCCAATCACAACAAAGGAAGCTGCATTTACTTCTAGAAATGCCATATTCGTCATAAGGGTAAGATGGGGTGGGGAGGAAGAAATGATGCAAAACACAATTTTTTAATGACACACAGAAAATCAGGTAGAATTGGTGGGTGTTCCAGATGGGAAGTACTTCCTGTGGTAAAAGTACTGAGGTGGAGATGAGCCAGGGCATGTATGGAATGGAAAGAAGACCTGCCTAACTGAAGCAGACGAGAGTGCCCCACCCGCCACCACCCCATTCTAGGTGGAGCAAGTATGAAAACTGTCTGTAAGAACTTGATGACCACCTATTAACAACATTAAAGAGATACGTATTCGGAAGAAGTCTGAACTCATTTGCCTTTCAGGTCCTTTCCAATTTTTTCTCAACCAGAGAACAAAATCCCAATTTTCCTCTAACACGTAATTCTAACCTGCATCATGGCCCTTGCCTGATGTTGAACAAGAGAAATGAGTGAAGAGAATGTGGAAGAGATGGTGTATAAATTTAAGAAAAAGAGATCCTAAGTCATGGCATCGGGTTAAATTCCATGGCTGTTCTACATTCCTGGTTCTTTGAGACGTCTCTCGTAGGTCTTAAACTCAGCCGTCGATCAGTCAGTCATCTGTACAACTCTTCTCCAAACCCTGTCCAAATTATCCTCATCCCTCTCACATAGACAAGTGATGAATTACACTCCAGGTCTTGCCTGCCCACCCCATGGAAAAGAAGTCTCACTTACACTTCCTTCTCTAGCCAGCTCCTCCTCTACAAAGCACTTAAGACACTTCCAACTATGGTTTTTTTTTTCCATTTTCTACTTATGAAATATTTCAAAAATACATTCAGAAGACCGTAAAGTTCAGAAGTTAACATAAAAGTAGCCCAAATACCACCACCCTAAGGTAAAAATTTTTACCTTTACAATGTCTGCCACATTTGCGTTGCAATTACATAGTCCCTTGTTTATTCATATCTCTGTTGCTATTGCCTATTTCCTAACTCGATTCTCTGTCTTATCTGGTCAGGGCCATGTCTGAATATTGACCTCTTTTAACCTATCCCTCAGAAGGCAGCCTGGTACATACATATAAGGCTCTCAATGTTTATTCAATGAATAATGCATGAATGACTTCTGTCCTAGAATGAAATAATGGCCATCACTATAGAAGAGTTATCAGACAAAAGACAATGACTCCATCTTTATTAAAATCCAAATAAATAAAGAAAAGAATCGCTTTTTTTTTTGGCCTTGCCACAAGGCTTACAGGATCTCAGTTCCCCAACCAGGGACTGAACTCCAGCCAAGGCAGTGAAAGCCTGGAACCCTAACCACTAGGCCATCAGGGAACTCCCTGGGAAACAGATCTTTACTTAAGGAAGAGGGTTCAAATTTAAGTGTGTGCTATAACTGGATATTCCATATTAGAGTGGGTTAGCTGAACAAGGAATAGAACTGCCCTAGAGCCCTGATCCCTCTTGCCCTAGACAGCACACATATCTGCCCAAAGACATGGAAAGAACATAAGCCCTCAAAGCATTTCCAAGTTTCAAGATGCCAACTCAACAGCTTAAAGTGGGAAAGAACAAAAGAGACAGAGGTAGAGGAGAAGAGAGGGGAGATGACAGGAGGGTTGGGAAGAGGCAGGGAGGGAGGAGGGGAGAAATGAGAGGAGTCCTATGCAAAGAATCCTAGAACACTAGAGAACATTAATTTTTTTTCTAGGTTACATCAGGGGCAATACAAATCCTGTTCTAAAAACAAAGTCAAGTACCAAGTCCATCTGTCTGAAATGAAGGCAAGCCTAAGGCAAAAGTATAAGAAAGGTCAAGTGCAATTGTCAGACTTCACCTCCTTTACCTGCCCTCCTGGCCATCCAGCATCTTAACAAAATCCTTAAAGCCTGGGTTCCTCCCACTGTGGTTCTCTACATGCTCTCAAACGTTATATAAATATACACTTGTATTCTCACCCCATCAACTTTATTGGATCTAAGTTCTATTTCTTTGTGCTCTTATTCTTCCAATAGGTCACCGAAAGATAATATGCTTCTGATTTAAAGGACTGCCCATTACTGAAAATATTACTTTCTTAACTCTTTACAGCCAATGTGAACCTCTAACTCTTTCTAATGAAAAAAATGTCTTAGTCCCTATGATTGTAGCAGATTGTTTTGTTAGCAATTCTCCCTTTTCTCCCTCTCCCTGACATGGTTCCATGTGGGCAGAGTATAGTACTGAGGCTTGACACTTGATATAAGAGAAATCATTTCTAATTGTGATGTCATAAAGAAACATCTTTCTTGCTCTGCAGATATCTTACAGCACAGGTAAAATACCTTATGAGCACCTTCCCCCTATACAGCCAGAGTACATTAGTACAGAGAAGCAGCTTTATACTCCTTGTCCATCACTTTGCACAGCACACACAGATACACATGGGCCATAATTTACCCAGTTTTCACTTTCTTTCAGTAGTTCCTCAAGATCAGAAGGTGCTACATCTTCACTGTGAATGGAAGAACATGTAGATTGGCTTCTAGGTACAACTTCTTTTCTTCATGAAGTCACAACCTTCTTATCTGTACATGAACCTAATGCTCTGTCAGTTCTGCTTCCTGAGGACTTTTCCTGTCTCATATATAATGGTTAACCAAAAGAAAAATCTCTTCCTCTATACCACGAGTTTTCAGTGATAAATGAACAAAGCATCACCAAGTGCTCCTCCCTGAACAAATGCCAAAAGCTGATTCATTCTCTGCATGACATCGGTGGTTTCATCCAACCATAAAGTGAAATATCTGCTAGTGTGTACTTGATAGTAATCACTCTTCCACACTCTACTCCACTGATAATAGGCAACAGCCAACTGTGTCATTTGACAAAGGAATTCTGACAATAACTTCTGGTTTCTCTCTGCAGATAATGTTTGTCTTCAACTTTCCAACTGATTTTCCAAGTGTCTCTTCAATAAAATGACTTATACTTACTTTTGTTACAAGGATCACTTAATGATGCTACTAAAGTTTTAATCTCTTTCCTACTGTTAGAAGTTTAACACATTAATTTTGTAATGGAAAATATCATTGAGTTCTTGTCCTGGGAAACTTGAATGGTATAACAGAGAAGCCACTGTGCTTTGTTTGAAAATGACACCAAAACATCCATGGCTTCACAGAAAAAGTTTCACAACAGGCGATGACTGAGGACTAGGAGCAAATAGATGGCAAACCCAATAAAAAGCAGTTTTGAAATAGTCATCATCTTATTTCCTTTTGCTTTTTTTATAATTTTCCATTTCAGCTACAGTTTTGAAATCATTACTCTCACAAACTCCCTTGTTTTTACACATACAGATTCACATTTTATATTTCGAATGGGATTTAGTTCTCTAAGTATGTTTGTGACATTTTGAACTGTAGCATTTTCATTACTGTTTTCATCACTATTTTCACACTGCAGTGAACCCCTTTTGAGCCTCTGATCTATTTTTGCACAATGGAGATACAACTTAAGACCAGCAACAATAAACTATGCTATTTTAACAAGTAAACAATGAGCAAATGACATAAAAAGTATAATAACTAAGATGAAGTGCACCATGTATGAAATGCAAGTGATATTGACCACTGCAGTCTTCAGAGCACAAACACAATTAATAGCAGAATACCTTTTAAGAACATAATAGGATTTCTACTGGATTTATAGTCACTCTCACTTCTCAAGATGCTACATGCTCTGCTACCCCTACATCATCTTTCTGATTCACATTTCCATGTCCCCCCCATCACTCCACCCTCTTGTGTTGGTTTTCTCACTAATCTTTGGACACATCCAAACATATTCTCACCTTCACTCCTTCACACTGACTGTTCTCTCTGCCTGAAACACTCCCCTCTGATATCTGTGTGAGCAACTTCTTTCACTTCCTTTAAGTCTTTGCTGAAGGTTTCTTCATGAAGGCTACTCAACTAATTTATCTATTCTACTTTCTTCCAAAGCATTACCTCCTTCTATAATGCTATATAATTCACTTATTTATTTGGCTTATTGTGTATCTCCCACTCTCACCTCTTCACTCTCAATAAAATGAAAACTTCATAAGGGCAGGGATCTTTGTTTTATCCATTCAGCATCTAGATTCATGGAAGGTGCTCAATAAATAATATTAATAGTTGAATAAATAAATGAATGAGGGAGTAAGTAAAATTTTTTCATTGCTTTTCCTCTCTAGCCACCAATCTGTCTGTGGCTCTTACTTGAGAATTAAACAGAAAATGGAGAACCATCAGATGATTTAAGCAAGAGAACTGCACAAGGTCAGAAGATGACTTAAAGTTTGGAGAGGCTGGACTTCTTTTTTTTAAGTTTAAAAGTCAATCTATGAAAGAAATGATGAAAGTCACAATTTTCCAAATGACTAGGTCTTCTTAAGCAGTTAATTTCAATCCCATAATACACGTATCTATAAATATATGAGCAATGTCTGTGTATATACACATATACATATACAAATGCACACATTAAACATATGTTGAACAAATCTAGAAGGACATTCTTCTCTTATATGGGTATTCTTCATAGAAAAGCTAATGACTTAGGTAATAGTTAAGACAATCATCCAACATAACCTTCCTGACACAACAGTATAAACTGTTTGATACGGTGCCCCTTCCAGTTAGTACCTCTTTTTACTCTCAAGGGGCTTCCTTGGTAGCTCAGACGGTAAAGAGTCTGCCTGCAGTGAGGGAGACCCAGGTTCGATCCCTGGGTTGGGAAGATCCCCTGGAGAAGGAAATGGCAACCCCCTCTAGTATTCTTGCCTGGAAAATCCCATGGACGGAGGAATTTGGCAGGCTACGTCCATGGGGTCGCAAAGAGTCAGCAAAACTGGGCGACTTCACTTTTCACTTTACTCTCAAGAGTGTCCTTGTCTGAACAAAAATAACTATTCAGTCATCCCACTTATAAAGAAGATACATACATTTCTTCTTATTCAAGCATGCTGACCAAGCTTTTGAGGATTTCAATGGAGTGGGTGTGGAAAAAGTGACAGCCATAATTATTTGTAACACCTACTGGCCAGCACTGCATGAGAACTCTTTCAAACAGGCAATTCTTTAGCAAAGAAGCACAGCCATTACTGTAAAATTACATGCCACAAGCTCCATATATCTAGTGTTCAAACTCAAAGCCCCGTCAGGTCACCTGCACAATCTCCAGTCCTGTGAGAATGTTCATGTGGTGAGAGGGCACACCACATTCTTCTCTGCAAGCCCTTTGTCTGAAAAGCTGAGACCCAAACCCAAGACTCTTGTCAGAAGAGAGGGCAGAAAACAAAGGCTCTTCTATTATCCTCGTGGCCCAGAGGGCTTGGAAACTAGGAGAATGTGGAGTCAAGTCTTCACAACGACACATGTGTTTGGTCTCTCAGTGAATTCCAAGAACATGACCAAACACCAGATCTTGAAATTTGCATACGTGCTAAGTCATTTCAGTCATGCCAACTCTTTGTGATCCTATAGACTGTAGCCCACCAAGCTCCTCTATCCATGGGATTCTCCAGGCAAGTGGAATAGGTTGTTATGCCCCCCTCCAGGGGATCTTCCCAACTCAGGGATAGAAGCTGAGTCTCTTAAGTCTCTTGCATTGGCAGGTGGGTTCTTTACCACTAAAGCCACCTGGGACGCCCTTGAAACTTGCATTCCAATCTGCAAAAGCCATGAAGCCATTAGGTCTGCTAACAGGTTTTGTTGAAGCTGCTGTCCTGAATCATAGGGGTTGTCACAATTCGTGTCAGCCCTAGGTAAACAGGTGTTAATTCTCATTGTGCTCGAAGACAATAATAACATGGGCTTAGAGCCAAAGTAGAGACTTAATACCTCAAGCATAAAACTTTTATTTCTTGTATGTGTAAATAGATGACAAGCAACCAAATACCTCATTCTTTCATCTTCTTTATTATTTCTTTTTTTTCTTTAAGCATTTTTTTGGTTTATTTTTTTTTTACTTTTTTTATCTTTGCGTTTAACAAATTAAAGACTGAAATAAAGCCAGACTCAAAATCTGAAGTCAGAAGAGGGTGGTGAAGAAAATAGTGAAGATTCCTGAAAATCCAGGGTGACCATACAATTTATCATTCAAACCAGGGCACTTTTAAATGTGAAAGGGGATGCATTTGATGATTCAGAAAGGGCAATAGGAATAAACCAACTGAGAAGGTGTGGTCACACTTCTAATCTCTCATTCATTTTCCCACAGAAAGGCCATCCTGTGTGTAAGGAAGCAATTCTGCCTCTGCTGTGTCAACCAAATATACTTCAAATGCAGTCCTCTCTCTTTCAGGCCAGGCCTGCCTTTCCACAATGGAGCTGGAAAGGTTTTCACTCCACCCTGCATTCCCTATTTGTGTAAAACTGGTTCCATTTTTATTCAGGAAAGGAGGCAGTAACATACAAGAATGTGGATGCAGGCCAGGTGCCCAGCAAACCCCAGGCCTGGTACCTTGGATTTCTCATAAAGGAACACTTCACAAGAGAGGAAGCAACCTACTGAGAAGGTACACAGATACCAACCGCACATTTAACAATCCGAATTTGAATGTTAGACCCTTTTTTGATGCCAAGGCACATGCTGAAACTGGACAAAGCCCAAAAGCCACCTCTCCAGCAACACACATTCATCCAGAAGAAATAGCTAGGGTATCTGTCCTCAGCTACAGGTAACAAGCTTAGTTCCTTTGCCTTTTGCTGAAATCAGTGGTGCAGAAGGATTTGGAAAAAAGTAAGGAAATATATTTTTTCCCCGAGATCACAGTTTCCAGGCTAAACAGAGCCAATGCTTACTTTTACCCCATACTTCCTGTTTCAAAGGGTCAAACATTGCTCATGTTCTTCATAAAATTTAGTCCTGTAGCTAGTGACTGTGAATTTATTGGAATATTTTCCCTCACATGCATATAAAGGGCAGACCAATTTTGCAATCTAGCTGGAAATTTAAAAAAAAAAAAAAAAAAGAATACATTCTTAAATAAATGTGGTTATGTTATACATCAAAAAAAAAAAAAAAAAGAATCTATAATGATGGTAGGAGCAGAGATGCTCCAGATGGCTTATCATAAATGTTCAGAATGACTTTAACTTCTTCACAGACTCCACAGTCACTCAGAAAGATTCACTGCCCAAGGTTGTTCAATGCTGTGATAGAGCACACTGCTAAAGCAAAAATCTTAGGCTTTTGCTAAGTGTAGGGGACTGAGCAAAACACTGATGACCCAAAAGTCTTAGGCTGTTAAGTCTTATAAAAGTAGAGTACTACCCACAGCTGAGAATCTGGGGACAAACACTGGCAATCAGGAAACCACCTGTCATGGAGGTAGTAGAAGAAATTCCTTTTGAATTCATGCAGGTTGGACTAAAGTCCTTCCAGGTAGGGGACACTATAAGTCCAAGCGGCCATTTGTACTCAAGAACTACTGTTTTTCCCAGCAGTACAATAATCTTAAATTCAAAGACATTTTTGTTAATATAACTGTTTAAACTGCTTCACATAACAAAAATTGAGGCCAAAATGTGCCAAAGGAATAATCAAAACAAACAGCTCAATAATGGCTTTTTAAATGTTCAAAAAAAGAAACTCACTAGTCAAGCTGCTGGATGATATGGTTATAATGTCTTCTTTGGGAGATGAAAACTATGTCTTCCCCACTGTACCCCATCTCCCAACAGGGAAGTGGATAATTTTTGAAGAATACAATGACTCTTTATGCTGGGCTTCTCTTGTCTGCTGGGAATGCCATCTGTCTCCCACACTGTATAAACAATCCCTGCAGGAATCTTCTGAGGCCCAAACAGATTAGCAAACTCCAGATTTTCACACCATCAATAGCATCCCCATCCAGATTAGGGTTCTTGCTTTAATAACTCCAAGGATAAGCCTAACAACTGATCCTTTCTTGTTTATAGGTAATGTGAGTGTCATTTTGAAGATAACCTCTCAGAACATACAGCCATCTGTTGGGGGAGGGGGGGAGGGGTGCGGTGGAGCTCTCTCAAGGCAACAGAAGAAATGAGCCCTTGAGGGAATAGGAGAAATAGTAAAATGAAAATCATACTTATAAGACAATACGAAAACATGAAATTTCACTGGGTTCACTCTACTAATTACGTTTAAATCTTTTTCTTCCAAATTACAAACTATAGAAAACTATTTTTAAAAAAATAAGACAAGTTTCACACTTTGACAAAGGTATACGTGCAATAAGAATTCAGTTTGCTTGACTCCAAGACAGTGAAAGCAAAAAGCGTACTGGGAAGGCTAAGGGCCCCCAGAGAAGTTTGCCTAAGGTCCACCTCTACCCTCTACCTACAACGGTTGACGATGCCTGCCTTCTCCAAGTTCAACAGCGCTTGATCCCCTGTAACTGTGAGCTCTGTATTGTCTCCAAAGACTTCCAACTCTAAAAGAAACAAATGTGCCTGTAAAGATGTTCCTAAATTAATAATGATAATCAAAGGAAAACACCTGAGCTCTGCTAATAGAGAAAAACACAAGGCATGGAAGAGCCAGACCTCTGCAGTTGCACGTCCTCCAAAACGTCTACGTCTAAATCTGCAGCCCCAGTTTCCTCCAGGCCCCAAGCCGCGGCAGAAGATGTTCACAACACATTCCAAACCAAAAGGAAATGAAGCCTCTGCTCCCTCAAGAGATGCTCAGATAGACCCAAAAGTCTCAGCTCCCCGGAGAATCAAACCTTGAAACACGTCCTGGTGCCTCTCACCCGCGTCTCGGGGCAGCGGAAGCCGAAATGTCAAATGAATGACCGCGCCGGGGCGCAAGGGAGGAAAACAAAGCCACCTCCCGTCGTCCGGCTTGCGGAGCAAAGGCCGGGCGAGGGCCGTGCACTCACCTGGAGCTCCGCGCCTGCCGCCGCCGGCTGCGGGTGGGGATGGGGCCGCCGGGCGGCTAGGCGCCCCGGCAGATGCCAGGACCCGCGGCCCCAGCGCCCTCCGGCCGGTCCGCGCGCGCCACGGGAAAAGCAGGCGGCCGCGGGCGCCGCCGCGCGTCGCATGCAGCTCTCGGCTGCGGCGGCCGCTGCCACGGGACCGAAGGACCCTGCGCGGCCGTCTCCGACCCGGCAACCCGAGGCAGGGACGAGAGACGCAGCGCGGAGCCGAGCGCGCCCGGCGCGCCCCTCAGCGGCTCTTCCCGCCGCCCTCCGCAGCGGGCTGGGTCTCGGCTTGCCTTTGTGTTGGCATCCTCCTTCGCTCCCAACGACGCCCCGAGCTCCCCGGGCGGCTCCGCGCCACCGCCCACCCCCGGGTTACGCCGCGCCCCTCGCGCGGCCCGCCGATTCTGTCGAGTCAGCGGCGGCGGGGACGCGCGAAGCCATGTCTTCCGCCCGCGCTCGGGAGGGCACCCGGGGGTCCGGGCATCCCGGGGAGGTTCACCGCCGAGCTCCGCGGCCCGGGCGCGGCGCGTCCCGAAGCGGCCCAGCAGCGCCCAGCTCCCCGCCGCTCGCTCTCCAGGCGTCGCCCGCGAGCTGCGCGCCGGCCCGCCCGCGTGGCCCCCTCTCGCCGCTCCTGGCGGGCTCGCCCAGCCTCCCTCGTCCCGCCACCTTCCTCGGGCCCGGCGTGCCGGGTGCCCTTCCCTGCCCCGGCGCCCGGGCCCTCGGGGGCGAAGGGTGCAGGCCGCTCACCTCCGGCGGCGCCGGCGCCCCTCCCGCTGGACGCCTGGGCGACATGTGCCCGCACCTCCCTGCAGGGCGCTGGGCTGGGGGCTTCCTGCACGTCGTGGACCAGAGGGAGGGCAGCGGGAGGGGTGAGGGGAGAGGACGGGAGAGACTCCAGACCTTGTCCAGCTGGACGTTCCCGGGGAAGATGCGGGAGAGCGGGGCCGGTGCCGCCGGGAGAAGGACGAATCCCGAGGCTGCCGCGGAGCCTGAGCTGCTCTCCTTCTGCGACGCCGAAGGACATGAGGGTTCCGAGAGGCGCAGCGGAGGAAGAAGGAGACCCTCTGATATCAGGCAGGCTGGACTCTTCCGAAATGCCCCCGGAAGGCTGAATGGAGGAGTGTCATGCCTCGATTTCCCCAACCGCAAGGGCAAAACGGTAATACTCATGTCACCTACACGGGGTGTGGTCACGATTAAAAATGGATTGATGAAAGCGCTCCCAGCTACTTTGTCTGAAGAGGGCACTCAAATTAAAAATAACCGTATTGATACTTTAAGCTTTCTGTTTACTTTTTTTGCAGCGTCTTCATTGACTCAGTCCCACTTAGAGGAAAGGGTAAAAATGCGGAAATGTTAAGACTATTACCCCCATGCATGATATCTATCCAGATAAGGGAAAGATTTGCACGCTTTTACAGTTAAACTACAATCATGTGGAGGAAATCCCAAAACATTTTTTCCCAAAATAACAGATATCTTTATTGGGGGATTTTTGAGTGTGTACTTTCAGTATTATCCATTTCTTCCCCTTTTCTGATAACAGCTATTCATTTCCCTCCGCACCCCCCGCCCCCGGGGCCCAGGAGTCTTTGTAGTGGTTCCAGAATACTGACACCTCCCACCCTCACTCCCCAGAACTGGCCAGTCATCATATTCCAGACCATAGTGATTGGTTCTGCAATGGGCATATTGGTCCAAGAATTCAATCTGGAACTTTTGCTGAATCAGTTCAGAAAAAGAAGTCCTTCCAACTAGGATAACTAATGTAGAAGGATATAAGCCACCAAATGTAGATATAAGTACCACCAATGCATGTGGACAAAGTCAACTTTAAGGAAGGAAACCTGAGGGGGTGGGGATGATATCTTTCAAGAGTTAGGAGGCAAATATGTCTAAGTGAACTCTACCCCTGAAAGCAATAAATCCACCCCCCCCCCCCCATTTCCTCAAGGCAGTTTCAGTTGTGTTCTGTCCGGGGCCACAAAAAGCCCTGACTCATTGTTTTCTGGATCTACCCATCACACACACCGTTGCTGGGCTCCTCCAAAGAACTGATACCCCACACATACACCACAAAAGAAAAAAGTTCCTATTCTTGTACCTACTGGAAGAACAGGGATCCCAAAGGATCTCACATGATGTTCTCTTTGTATAACTTGCTCTATGCCCAGCAATCACATACCTGCAACCTTTAACGTCCTGTATTAATTAACCACCATCTTACAATCTAACTTTAAACAAAAAAGCATAAAAAGAGCTAAAATGGATCATTTTTGCTGCCCTTAGGTTTAAAAAAAAAAGCCAAAACGTTTTTCTTTGACCTTAAAAGCAGTCCCATCTATCTTTAAAACTCTTTATATATCAGGCATTAAACCTGAGGCTGAGGCTTCAAATAGAATTAATAGCAAAGTCATCCTAAAATTTCAGATTTGCAAAAGTGTGTAAAGGCTAGCTTCTTTCATACTGCACTCCCTATCCTTGTCACCAGCCCCAAACTGGGGTCTCCCCTTCAGAGGATTTCTGACTGGTTCTCATTTAGCCTCTTCTTGAGCTCATTTTTTCACAAGTTGGGCAATTCTGTGTTGAAATTGGCCTAACATTAGATAGTGATTCCTTATATTGAGTTGAAATACTTCTTTCACCTCAACAAAACTACAAGGACTAAAGACAGACTCGGAAACCACTTGAATTATCTATTCCAAGATTTTTACATGACCCCTAGCTGCCACAGCTGCTTATCATAAGGCAAGGTGTCCTGACTCTTCACCATCCTCCGTTACCTCCTTTCAGTGAATGTACTCAGGTTTGAGCACTCCTTCTGAAGCATAGCGTTCAAATCTAAACCTGAAGGCAGATCCCAGGAAACAAACTTGGAGCCTCTTCCAGCACAAGAGGGGTTCTAGAAGTATGTTCACTTGCTATTATGTTTCTGTCAGTTCCAAATATAAAATATTTTTATCTCAAAAGATTGCTGTCTTTTTATTCTAACTTCCCTTCAGACATAATTTTCCTTGCATCCAACAGCATTGAAGTGATTACAAGCATTTTGGGAATCTGGCTAAGGGGAAAAGTGAAAGCGAAAGTCGTTCAGTTGTGTCTAACTCTTTGTGAACCCCACAGACTGGTCCATGGAATTCTCCAGGCCAGAATACTGGAGTGGGTAGCCTTTCTCTTCTCCAGGGGATCTTCCCAACCCAGGGATCAAACCCAGGTCTCCCACATTGCAGATGGATTCTTTACCAGCTGAGCCACAGGGAAGTCCAAGAGTACTAGAGTGAGTAGCCTATCCCTTCTCCAGGAGATCTTCCCCACACAGGAATCAAACTGGTATTTCCTGCGTTGCAGGTGGATTCTTTACCAACTGAGCTATCAGGGAAGCCCCCTGGCTAAGGGGAAGTTGAGTTAATTAACTGGAATAAGTTTATGTGGTTCATAGGTATTACAACCCATTGTAACAGTAACATCTATTCCGGCTGTTTGAAGGCCTACCATCACCTGGGTCACTTGATATTGTGACACAAAGGTGGATGGACAGAAACCAATCAGCAAATGGATGCTTTGCGACCCAGCACAGAAGCGTGCAGTTGATGGAGTAGATGATGTTTGAAATGTATGGATCCAGAACTAGAATTGAAAAATCTTCCCCCATCTTATTCTGTATATGTTAAACAAATTTGATAGAGATTTTCCCAAATTTGTTCACTGTCTTAAAAATGAATGTGACTTTCCCAATAATGAGTTGTTGACTGTAAAGAAACTCTTCTAAACTACCAATAATAAAAAATAAATTTCAATCAACTCTGCTAGTCAAAAGACTGAGCTATCTTTTAAGTCTATAGAACAAAATGTGACAAAATCATTTTCATATGAAGAAAAAAAAGACTATACAGTCAAGATATGTAGGATAAAGTATTGTACAGGTATGCTAGGCAATTAATTTAAAACATGATATTTTTCTGAATTTGGTGATGTCTGTTGCTTGTAACTTTTTTAGTTTGTAATTTGTTGTGATTTTTATTCTGAATAAATATTTTTTGAAACTTCTTTCATACTGGTGGGTTTTGTTTTGTTTTTTTCTTAAAAAAGCCTTTGGAATGTGTAATCTTCAGACTTCACAAAATGTGGATCTATCCCCTAATGAACCTGGTACTCTGAATGTAGTCTAATCAATGTAGCATTCAGGGAGTGGGAGCTTCCAATAGAAGAAATAACAAATTAAGCACAAAAATAGCTGAGACAGCCATTACTGTCCTATTTTATCTATCAACCATTATAGAAGTATGAAGGACTGATTACAACTAGGGAATTTAGGGCATGACTGAAAAACGTCCATTTGAATGAAAAAAAAAAGCTTTCTTAAATGTATTACAATTTTTCTGTCTTTTTAAAAAAGTTTTTGTCTTTTTAAAGTAAGTATTAATATACCAAACCAAATTGAGTCATCATAGTGGCTGTGATTTATTTACTATGCTATGATTCAGTGATACCCTTCAGACCTATGTAGGTATAGATGTTTTTGCCTCTGTACTGAATAGCCTTAGGCTACTATAGTTTTTATTGTTGTTGTAGTTTAAAGGTAACTTTTTCCTTTGAACCCCATGTTTTTTCTACTTACCACCTTTTCTTTTCTTGATAATCTTTCTTATCTCATTTTAAGTTCCTGTTTATGGTCTGGTATGGCATGGCAAATCCCATGGATTGGAGGAGCCTGGTGGGCTGCAGTCCATGGGGTCGCACAGAGTCGGACACAACTGAGCGACTTCACTTTCACTTTTCACTTGCATGCATTGGAGAAGGAAATGGCAGCCCACTCCAGTGTTCTTGCCTGGAGAATCCCAGGGACGGGGGAGCCTGGTGGGCTGCCGTCTCTGGAGTCGCACAGAGTCAGACACAACTGAAGCAACTTAGCAGCATGGCGTTGATAGCTATATAAACATTCTTTTTTATTTTAAATTGATTTTTTTTATTGAAGGATAATTGCTTCACAGAGTGTGTTGGTTTCTGCCATACATCGACATGAACCAGCCATAGGTTTACCCATGTACCTGCCCATGTGAACATCCCTCCCGCCTCCCTCCCCATCCCACCCTTCTAGGTTGTTACCAAGCCCCAATCTGAGTTCCCTGAGTCATACAGCAAATTCCTATTGGCCATCTATTTTACATATGATAATGTAAGTTCCATGTTACTCTCTCTGTACATCCCACCCTCTCATTCCTGCCCCCTCCACCATGTCCATAAGTCTTCTCTATGTCTGTGTCTCCATTGCTGCCCTGCAAATAATTTCATCAGTAGCAAATTTCTAGATTCCGTATATGTGAGTTAGTATATGATATTTATTTTTCTCTTTCTGATTTACTTCACTCTGTATAATAGGCTCTGGGTTCATCCACCTCATTAGAACTGACTCAAATGTGTTCTTTTTTATGACTGAGTAATAAAACTTTGTCTAAAATGGCTTTGAGAAGGAAGAGGTTCAGTGAATAGTATAGTTGCATACATTTCATTGTATGTATTTTGGTTGCTTGGAATCTTTTATTATTTTCTTCCAATTTCTCACTCACTAGTAATGGTAAGAAGTCCTGGATTCTCCTTTTCACATATTCTCTAAGTAAATATTTAATAACCATTTACTATGAGCTGGGCATTCTTCTAAGTGTTAAGGATACAGAAGTGAAGGGAACAGACAAAATCCCTGCTCTTATGAAGCTCATATTATGGTGGAATAGGGAAAGAGAGGCCAAATAATAAGATGTGGCAGAAAGTCTTAATGTTTGCAATATCCATATGTTCCTACACGGTTTCCAGTCTTTGCATTTAGGAGAGCTATGTGACTACTTCTGGCAAATAGAATTTAAAGAGTAATATTGGGAATAACTTCTAACAATGGCGTTCAAAATCCAATGTGACTTCTCTCCTTCTCTTCACCTTCACTGGATAATACCACCTTCACTAGAGGCCATGTGTTATATGGTGTCATCCCAAGACAGAAGAAGCCTGTATCCCTGAACCATCACGTGGAGGAAAGTTAGTTAACAGAAGACTATGATGAGAGCAAGAAATATAGCATTAAGCTACTTATTTATTATAGCATCCAGTATTAATGATCCTGACTACAGTGGAAATGAATACCTTGAAATAGGGTATTACTATAATTAAAACCTATAATATGTGGCACTTACTTTGGTGTTCAGTAGCAAATGCAGGAGACCTGGGTTTGATCCCTGAGTTGGGAAGATCCCCTAGAGAGGGAAATGGCTACACATTCCAGTATTCTTACCGGGAGAATTCTATGGACAGAAGAGCCTGGCAGGCTACAGTCCATGGAGAGGGGCGGGGGTCACAAAGAGTCAGACATGACTGAGCGATTTTCAATTTCAACAGCAAGTAGCAAAGAACTAAGATTGGAAAATAGAAAGATGATGATGAAAGTATTCTGTGGCAAAACAAAAAATATTTTTTTATCACATAAAAAAATGTTATTTTTATCACATAACTTATCTTGTGCCATTGAGTCACAGCAGTAAGATTAGTGATTGGAAAGAACCGATTAGTAAGTGATAGAAACTACTGGTTGCATATGGCAAAGTATCACAAAAAAGATATGAGTTCAGGAAAGAAGTCACCAGTTTTCAAAAATAAATGAGAGATTACAGAAAGTCTAGAAATTTCAGTCTTTGCAGAGGTAGAAAAGCTGACTGCTTTTACATTCCAAATAGTAAAGGGTAGAATTTTAAAAAGCTTTGATAGACGCCCCAGTAAAATTCAGCCAGAGAAAAGATAAAATTTGAAGGTGTGGTTTCAAATAGTGTCATGGTTTTCATTAAGTTGAAATAGGTTTAAGTCTTATATTTAGAAAAACAACGGGTATAGATATTTACGCATAGAAACGACTGGAAACATAAAAATCAGAAACTTACTTATTTTATAAAAAATTATATTACCAGAGAAACTATCATGCCAGTGTGTGTGTGCTGTGCTAAGTTACTTCAGTTGTGTCTGACTCTTTTCGACCCTACGGACCGTGCCAGGCTCTTCTGTCCATGGGATTCTCTAGGCAAGAATACTACAGTGGGTTCCCATGCCCTCCTCCAGGGGATCTTCCCAACCCAGGGGTCAAACCCACATCACTTACTTATGTTTTCTGCATGGTAGGTTGGCTCTTTACCACTGTTGCCACCTGGGAAGTCCAGACTAAAAGGTTATCAGTTTAAGATTTAGAACAATTATCCATGTGAAAAACCAGGTTTGGAATTCTATTCTCCCACCAAGGGGATCCCTCCTTTTATATAGGGCCAGGAAGAATTGATGCTTTTGAACTGTGATGTTGGAGAAGACTCTTGAGAGTCTCTTGGACTGCAAGGAGATCCAACCAGCCCATCCTAAAGGAAATCAGCCCTGAATATTCATTGGAAGGACTGATGCTGAAGCTGAAACTCTAATACTTATGGCCACCTGATGCAAAGAAATGACTCATTTGAAAAGACCCTGATGCTGGGAATGATTGAAGGTGGGAGGAGAAGGAGATGACAGAGGATGAGATGGTTGGATGGCATCACTGACTCTATGGACATGAGTTTGAGCGACTCCAGGAGTTGGGGATGGACAGGGAAGCCTGGCATGCTGCAGACCATGGGGTCACAAAGAGTTGGACATGACTGAACTGAACTGAACTGAGGAAGAGTAATGGGAAAGAAAGAATCTCACAGAGGAGAAAAAGGAATGGCTGGAGGTAGAGGAAACAATCATAGAAGGCAATGGCACCCCACTCCAGTACTCTTGCCTGGAAAATCCCATGGACGGAGGAGCCTGGTAGGCTGCAGTCCATGAGGTCACTAAGAGTCAGACACGACTGAGCGACTTCACTTTCACTTTTCACTTTCATGCATTGGAGAAGGAAATGGCAACCCACTCCAGTGTTCTTGCCTAGAGAATCCCAGGGAGAGGGGAGCCTGGTGGGAGGCCGTCTATGGGGTTGCACAGAGTCAGACACAACTAAAACGACTTAGCAGCAGCAGAGGAAACAATATACAATTGTTGTACATTGTACATGTTCAGAACCAGAATTTAATCATGAAACTTCCCAAACTGCTAGGGCAGGTGGGTATATAACGCAGTGCCTATCCATAGGATTTTTTAATTTACTCTGAATAAGAGACAGCTGTATGTCTTCCATTCTCTTCTTTTCCAAATGTATCTATTGTTGAGTGTTTTTTATCTATCAGATTTCACAGGAGGCAGATCTCTTGTCCTTTAGACCATGGGTTTCTAGCTACCCTAAGTTTCTAGTGATGGAGAGAACCCACATCACCTAGAATTCTAGGGAAAAAATGACTATATTTTCTTAACTAGTGAGAAAATGAATGTTTTTTTTAAATACAAGAATGTATTAGTTTTTTTTATTGTTGCATAACAAATTACCACAAATTTAACGGCTTAACACAGCATACATTTTTTAATTTCACAGTTTCTGTGGGTTGAGAATCTGGGCACAGCTTTCTGCTCATGTCTCACGAGGTGTTTGCTGGGTTATATTCTCATCCGAAAGCTTGACTGCAGAAAAATCTACTTACTCAGTGTGTTATCAGAATTCATTTCCTTATGGCTCTAGAACTAATGGCATCTTGTTTCTTCAAAGTTAGCAGGAGAATCTATCTTTCCAATCTTCTAAGACAGAGTCTTATATAATATACCTTAATCAATGGAGTAACAGTCTATCATTTTTGCCATATTCTGTTGGTTAAAACCAAGTCACAGATCTTTTAAGGAAAGGTATTTTATAAGGAGACTTAGCTCATTGTCTGCCACAAGGAAAAGGGAAACAAACAGATATTTGGTGACGAGAAGGCAAATATATTGGTTTTTACCAAATCACTATTTGTTCCTATATTTTCCAGCCCACATTATGATTAAGTGGAACATGTGACTAGTTCTATCCAATGAAATATGAGCAGAACTAATGGTGGTCATTTATAGACTGAGATGATTAATTGTACAATGTGCCTTCCTTATCTCCTCTTCCCCTTTCCCTAAGCATGAAGGCCACATGTTGAAAGATGACAGCATTACAGCAAAGAAGTCTGGCTCTCCAAGCAATGCTTGACACAAGCCACCCAGGAGAATAGCACTTATGCCCAGACCAAGACAGAGGTAAGAAATAAACACTTCTCACACTACAAATAACTCATTTGGGAGTTATTTGTACAGAAGGTTTGACGGGTGTGGAATATTATGTAGTGGAAGAAGATAGCCTCCCTGAGAAAATGAATCAAATGAAGACCTGAAAGAAGTAAAGGATCAGTCAGCCAGGCATTTGGGGGACAAACATTCCAGGAAGGAATAGTAAGTATAGTCATGCTGAGATGAGAGATGGATAAATAGAATCTTACTGTATCAGAGGTTAAGTCGATAATCACCTTGTTCTTAAGATATTTTACAGTAGTGTTTCTCCATCACAAATTTATTTTAATATATTATTTTTATGAGCTTCATTCATTAATTCAAAAACAGTTAAGTGTTTTAGGGACTAATATAAAATATGAATGTAAAATGTGAGCAAATTTGTGATTTTATTGTGAAGATATTACTATCATTAATACTTCTATATTACTTTATTTTGCCCTTGATTTCATTGTTTCTGCCTGGTAACAAAAATCCTGTATTGCATTTAAGAAAGAAAGCCTACCTGGTAAATTAGTTTGATAAATTTAAAGAGTCTCTTGAGATTAATTCTGCCTTTTTAATTTAACAGGCTGTTTCCCACCCCCACCCCCAGATAGTGCCGGGGAAGAGAGGTGGCAATGAGGGATTATGTGGTGATGTGACAGCAGCTGGAGAGCCGGATCCAGATGTCCACGTAGCATCTTCTGGGCCTAGGATGGGCCTCTCACAGGGAATAGCCAACCTCACTGCTTGGGCTGTGGAAAGTCAGCTGGTTCCACCTCTGGGGATTGAGCTGGTGGAGCTGCTGAAGCCGTGGCTACTGTGACTCACCATCTGATCTCTCAGCTTCCTCTGGGCCCAGCATTGCTCTCTGGCTGATTGAGCCTCCTCCCAGCTGCTGCTGCTGCTATAGACACCTCTAAATGTCTGATACATGTGCTGCCTACTCCACGGCCTAGGCCATGCCTTCCTTGAGCTCTGCCATGGAATCATCTCATCTTTCATCACCCCTGGCCCAAGACAGTCACTTCATTCTCAGAGCAGCTGTTGTCTATATTCATCTCATCAATATGTGACTAGTTCTGAGGTCTATCCACAACAGGGAAACTGAGGTAGGTTCATTAAACTCGAGGTTTCACTCTAACTACACTGTACCTCTGAATTTACTTTGATACAGCTGCCCTTATGTTGTTGTCAGGGCAACTTGTGAGCTTACTAGAACTTACTAAACCTTAGACAAAAATAGAAGAAGATTCTGGAAGATAGTAGAATAGGAAGGACCAGGAATCTGTCTCCCCACCCTAGACAATGATTGTACTATCAGAATCTGTATGATATATTAATAGCTATTTTAGAACACTGGAGTCTCCTGAAGACTTACAACCTCCAGGGGAAGATTCGGATGGTAAACTGTGGTTCATTTTGGCCGATTTAAGCTCTTAACACAATAGCACCTACCCAACTCCCACACCCAGCCATGTGCCTGGCAGCTATAAATGTGTTCTTGGAGCAGCTTGCACACAGCTTACAGGAGATCATGTGATCAAAAAGAACACTGTCCTCCAAACATCAGGTATCTGTGTAGCTGACTGCTACTTCTGGTCACAGAGCTGCAGACAACGAGGTAGGTAGCCATTGTTGCTGCACTGTTACTGCTGTTGCTGCTTGGTCGCTTCAGTCGTGTCCAACTCTGTGCGACCCTGTGGACTATAGCCCTCCAGGCTCCTCTGTCCACAGGGATTCTCCAGGCAAGAGTAGGGCAGTGGGTTGCCATGCCCTCCTCCGGGGATCTTCCAGACCCAGGGATCGAACCTGGGTCTCCTGCCTTGCAGGCAGATTCTTTACCAGGGTAGCCCTGTTGCTGCACTACCCTCTTCTTGATGCAAATCCCTCACCCTACAGCTGAAGTGATTTCCCTGGGGTTGAAAGAGCTGGTGCCCTTTTCCCCCTTTCTTTTTCTTTTCTTTTTTTTTTTTTCCTTTTTAGGAGGCAAACATTAAAGACTAGGACACTCAAAAACTACTGCTTTATGAAGTAAATTAGAAGTTGACTGTGCATTCCCAGGGAAAGGCTCAGAAAAGAGCTGAGAAGACCTTAAGTTTACACCTCAGGCTGATCCTTGGCAGAAAGACCGCCTACAACAAAAGAATTAAAGTGTGGTCTCAAAGAAATATTTGTATTCCCATGTTCATAACAGAATTAATCATAATAGCTAAAACGTGGAAGCAACTCTTTTGACACTGACAGGTGAATGGATAAGCAAAATGTACTATACACATAGGATAAAATATTATTCAGCCTTAAAAGGGAAGGAAATTCTACAATATGCTGCAACATGGATAAACCTAGAGGACATTATGCTAAGTGAAATAAGCTAGTCAAGAAATGACAAATATTATGATTATATGATATTGTTATTATGATTATATGATTTCACTTATTTGAGGTACGTAAAGTAGTCAAAATCATGAAGAGAGAAAGGAGAACAGAGGTTGCCAAGGGTGAAGGGAGAGGAGAATGAGGAGTTATTGTTAATGGGTATAGAATTTCAGATTTCAGGATGAAAAGAATTATAGGGATGGGTGATGGTGATGGTTGTAATACAAAAATGTGGATGTATTTAATACATAAAATGATTAAGATGGTAAATTTTATGCTATGTCATTAAAATAAAAATAAACCCATAAATAAAATAAAACAAAGCAAATGTCCCTGACCCAACACATCCACCCCCCTGGGGACATGGAAAAACAGACTGGTTCCAAATCGGGAAATGAGTACATCAAGGCTGTATATTGTCACCCTGCTTATTTAATTTAAATGCAGAGTACATTATGAGAAATTCTGGGCTGGATGAAGCACAAGCTGGAATCAAGATTGCAGGGAGAAATATCAATAACCTCAGGTATGCAGATGACACCAGCCTTATGGTAGATAGTGAAGAAGAACTTAAGAGCCTCTTGATGAAAGTGAAAGAGGAGAGTGAAAAAGCTGGCTCAAAAGTCAACATTCAGAAAATGAAGATCATGGCACCCGGCCCCATCACTTCACGGCAAATAGATGGGGAAGCAATAGAAACAGTGAGATACTTTATTTTTGGAGTCTCCAAAATCACTGCAGATGGTGACTGCAGCCATGAAATTAAAAGACACTTGCTCCTTGGAAGAAAATCTATGACCAACCTAGACAGAGTATTAAAAGCAGAGACATTACTTTGCCAACAAAGGTCCATCTAGTCAAAGCTGTAGTTTTTCCAGTAGTCATGTATGGATGTGAGAGTTGGACTATAAAGAAAGCTGAGCACTGAAGAATTGATGCTTTTGAACCGTGGTGTTGGGGAAGACTCTTGAGAGTCCCTTGGACTGCAAGGAGATCCAACCAGTCCATCTTAAAGGAAATCAGTCCTGAATATTCATTGGAAGGACTGATGCTGAAGCTGAACCTCCAATACTTTGGACACCTGATGCAAAGAACTGACTCATTTGGAAAGACCCTGATGCTGGGAAAGATTGAAGGTGGGAGGAGAAGGGGATGACAGAGGATGAGATGGTTAAATGGCATCACCGACTCAACGGACATGAATTTGAGTAAACTCTGGGTGTTGGTGATGGACGGGGAGGCCTGGCATGCTACAGTCCATGGGGTCACAAAGAGTTGGACATGACTGAGCAACTGAACTAAATTGAACCAAACTGGGGCCACAGCCCAGAGGGGACATGTATTTTGAGAGATACATCTGTCACGCTATGGGTCGCTCCTGTCTGCCTGCCTTCTTTTCCTCTGACCTGCTGGCACTGGAAGAGATGTTTTTCTTTCAACTTCTCCTTCCTTATTTTTTACTTTCTTATTGTTTTCATCTTTTTAGCATCTTCCTTAAGACTGCTGCTGCTGCTAAGTCACTTCAGTTGTGTCTGACTCTGTACGACCCCATAGATGGCAGCCCACCAGGCTCCTCTGTCCCTGGGATTCTCCAGGCAAGAATACTGGAGTGGGTTGCCATTTCTTTCTTCCTCCTAAGACTACCACTCCTTATAGAATTTTTAATAATATTCATATAGGAAGAGCTCCAGTTAGCATGTTAAATGAATATATATCTTCACAAACTCTTGAGATGAGAAGCCAAAATGAACTTAATGATATAGAAAGGTATCTATCCCCCAGAAGGATAATATTTTTGTTATGTAAAAAATATGATGAATGCTTTAAAAACCCAAAATATGTTTCTTATTGGAACATTTTTCGTGTTGATGAATAAATATGTCGGATAAACCCAGCATTTCCACTTGGCCCAAACAAGACTCTGTTGGGATTGAAGGCTATGAGTGATGCTGTAGCTTTTGGCCAAAGAAAGTACATCATTCCCAGAAGCTGTATCATTATTGAAACTTTGCCAAGGAGTTTATGTTGTGATTTAGTTCAAGGTGACTCAGATGAAGCAGGTGATGCAGCAATTAATCTAAGAAGACTTAAAGTGAAATAGAAGCCTAGAAAATACACTGTGAGATTAAAATCAAGGATGGGATCCTAGAAAAATAATATAAATTTTATTTAAAGTTTCATTATCATGTCTTTTTTAGTGCTATTCTTGCCCCATGTCCTGAAGTCAATGATATACCACATACAGCTTATTCTTTTATACTGGTTTTCTTTGTATGCCAAGCAACTTCCTCTGGAGACCTATGCTCCTCCCTTCTCTGCCCTGCTTTGTATCCTGGAAGACTGACCCATGTGGACTGCCCAAGAGGTTCCCTTGCTCCCTGGCATTGGAAGAGATGGGAGAGTAGGACGGCAGAGGAGTTGGAGTATTTTCTCCCCAACTCCCTCATGGACTTGGTGATGCAATTCCAAGGTCCCCCAGCAGTCAGTCGTATTCTGCTACTCCAGCCCTCACTGGACTACAAGACATCATTGCCCTTTCTCCTTATGGATAAAGAGCAACTTCCCACTGGTCTCTGGCTATCTCAACATTCCTGTTAGTTTTCTTAACTCTACCCAAACCTCTGTGAATAGATTTTTCATAACATTCTGTACTACAGTCCAACTCAACCTGTGTTCTTTCTGCTGGTCTCTCGACCAGCGTTCTTTTCCAGGATATTTGCGCTTTGAGAAACAATAGATTTAGACACAGTTAGAAGGACATTTAAAGGAAATAGTCTTTACAGTTCAGCTCAATAGGGTTCAGGTCAACAAAGCTCAGATCAACTGCCATCATGTAATTTTAGATCTAGACTCATTGAGAATTTATATCTCAGTTTTGACAGTTAAAAACCCATTTTATCAACTCACCTGGAGATGACAGGATCATAGGGAATATGTTCATGCCAAATAAACTCACAGGACACTGAGTTTTATTTCTATACTTCCGTTTATTAACTTGCAGAAGGGAGTCTTTGGCACCGTAACTGTTAGACCATCAGCCCAGGGTTCTCCTTTCAGATGGATAGAGTCATGTAGAGTCTCAAATTACAAATTGGAGGTTTGCATCATGGTATGTACAGAGTTAGAATTAGAGACATTGGGTACTTTTAAGGGCTTTTTCCATGAATTTGCATCAATACAATGAATTGTTCTTATATACTTCAGGTATTTGCCTACACAAATGCAACAAAAACCAAACAGTAGTCACATGGAAAATACTATAAAGTAATGAGAATAAACAAGTTACAACCAAATAATATGAGTGACTCTCACAAACAGAAAGCTGACAAAAAGTAGGCAGACACAGAAGAGCATAGATTATATAATGCATTAATTGATGCCATTTAGAAGTTAGTGGTTAACTTGGAGCGGGGTGGGAGGTTATGACTGGAAGACAGCCACGAGGTGGGATTCTGGGAAGTTGGGGAGGTTCTCCTTTTTAATCTGGGTGCTGGTTACACAAGGGAATCAATTTGTGAACATTTATCATCAAGCTATACATTTATAATAGGAGTGCAGTTTTTTGTATTTGTATTATGCTACAATAAAGCTTTTCAAAATTATCAGTACCACTCCTAGGAACAGAGGTTGCCCTCTATTGGACGATACTGTAGATCTGCTGACCAACAGCCATCAATTTTGTGTCTCTGATGGTGTAGTCATTGTCAGTACTAAAGATTCTATCATGACATTATCTCAAATCATATAGTCCAACATCACAAATATTTTACATCAGCATCTCATACTTTTTGGATGTCTTCCAGATGGAACATAATGATAGCGTTCTGGTTCCATTCATAAAAAAATTCTTGGAAATAATTTCTTAGATTAGGCTATTTCTGGAGAGAGTTCCATTGATCTCTTTAAAACTTTTATCTCGATTTTTATGTGCCTTCTTGATGCATCAGAGCAGTGATGTGTAATATGATATATGCCTTGGGATCTCACCCCACACCTACTGAGTCAAAGCCTCTATAGTTTCCCACTTTCTTGTCATCTGTATTTTGAAAATGTGTCCTGGATGAATCAGATGCACTTATCTATTTATAAACCACTTTTTTATTTGAACAGATGTTTGGTTCATCAATGTTCATAGCTTCATTATCTGCAATAGCCAAAAGGCAAAAACAACAAATGTCTGTCAACAGGTGATTGGATGAACAAAACTGGTATAAACATGCCATGGAATATTATTCAGACTCAAAAAGAAATGAAATTCTGACACATTCTACAATATGGATGAATCTTGATGACATTACGCTAGGTCAGATACCAAAAGACAAATCTGGTATGATTCCACCTAAATGAGGAACTTAGAGAAGTCAAATTCATAGAGACAGAAAGTAGAATGATGATTTCCAGAAACTAGAGATACAGGGAACAGACAGCTCGCGTTTAACAGTACAAAGTTTCAGTCTGGGAAGATGAAGAAGTTCTAGTGATGAATGGTTATGGTGGTTGTGTAACACTGTGAATGCATTTAATGCCACTAAAGTTAGCGAAAAGTGAAAGCCTTAGTCATTCAGTCATCTCTGACTCTCTGTGACCCCATGGGCTTAACCCTCAAGGCTCCTCTGTCCATGGAACTATACACTAAAAATGGTGAATACAGTCAATTTTTTGTTACATATATTTTACCACACAAATAAAACTAGTCTCCTGGAGTCTTATATAGTTTATTTTATGCCAAAACAAACTAAGGTTTCACATTATTTGAGGAAGATAATAAAACCAAATTCAAGAGCCATCTTAAATGGCACCAGCAGCCCCCTACTTGAAGACCAGAATTCCCCACAGCCTTGAATGTAGACAGATATTTGTGCAGTGCCATTCTGGCTCTTGTTTATTTGATCTGGATGGTGACTAGTGAGAGCAAGCATTATGTACTCAGCCTACAGACTACATATGGTTCCTCTGGCCTGTTGATTAAAAACAGCCTCTTATCTCATTGAACTCCTTAGGAAGCTAAGCCTTACGTGGCAACAGTTGCCATGCCAGAGGGACTTTGTTTAAACATTGTTCAGAAATGTCACTAATGAGCATTAAAGAAATCTTGCAATAAAGAATTTTACTCCATTTGTCTTGATTCTTCTAAAGAAAATATCACTTTTCTTTGAGTACTATCACATAATCATTTCTAATAACAATAGGAGTTTGTTATTTTAAGCATCTGATTGCTTTGGTTTAGTTTGTCTATAATAAGATTTATTTCACCCACCTAGCTGTCAAAAGAAACCTTAAAATCCTTCATGGATTTCATAAGAAGCTCCTTTTGTGGACAAATTCTGGTTCATTACAATCTCAATGAAGATATTCACCATATGAAATTTATCCAAATGTTTAGTATGTATCAACAACATTAGAAAATTACACCCTGATTAAAATTGTCCAAATACCCCTTTTGTAATCATTGTTTGCATAACAACCAGACTTCCAACACTCTACTTTTGGAAATCCAGTTGCAAATATGCTTTTTCTTTTAGTTAACTAAAGCTGTTGCAAATATAGGTGCTCTTAACCCTCCCTCTCACCACCAAAAAAAAAAAAATACCTTTTATGAGCTAAAGATCTGATGAAATGACAACATAGAACTTCTTTTCAGCCAGTTATGATTCCAAATTAAAGTGCATTGACTAAGGCACTCTTTTTAGATGAACCATAGTTCTATGATTAGAAGAATGCAATAGTAATTGTCTTGTAAACTGGCTGTACTCAAGCAGCAGTGGATTTCAGGAATGCACAACACTGCACACATTTACTATCTCCCATTCCAGCTGAAACATGGAGCATATGTCCTTGGTAACAGAACATTGATTTCATCTAGAGTAGTGTATTCGTTTCTTATTGTTGAGATAACAGATTACCACAAATTTAGTGTCTTAAAAAGCATGAATGTAGTATTTTTCAGTTCTTGAGGTCAGAAGTCTAAAATCAGTTTCACTGAACTAAAAAACTAACATATCATCAGGCCTAACTTCTAGAGACTCTCAGGGAGAATCTATGTCCTTTCCTTTTCCAGCTTCTTAGAGGCTGCCTATACTCCCTGTTTTGTGACTCATTTCTCCATCTTCAAAATTCTTCATCACTCCAACCTTTCCTTGCATTTGTCCCATCTCCTCCTGCTTTGAAACCTCTTGCTTCCCTCTTATAAGAATCCATACCAATATATTGGACCTACTCAGAAAATTCAGGAAAATCCCCCTGTCTTCAGATCCTTAATGTAATCATATCAGCAAAGTCCCTTTTGCAATGTAAGGTAACATACTTACAGATTTGAGGAATTAAGGGGACCATGATTCAGTCTGTGGGAAGCTATAGCTTCAGCTAAAATACTGATGTTATACTTACCAGCTTCTCTTACAGATACAATAATAAGGTTAAAATTTGGCCAATGAAATCTAATAAGTGGACCTTCCAGGGAGAACAGTTAAAGGGAGTTGATTTAATTGGAAGGCCTTACCCTTTTGTTCTTCCTCTTTTCTTCCTCTCTTCTGCCTCAAACACAGACATGTTGGCAGGAATTCAGCAGCTACTACAGAACCTGAGGTTAAAAATGGAAATAAAATCTATGACTAGGATAATGAAGCAAAAAAGGTAGAATAAGCCTGAGCATTTGCAGGGTCACTGTACCAGCCTGAAATGCCAAACTCTGGATTTTCTGTCCCTGAGAGAACTGGGTCTATTACTATCATCCAAATACAATTCCTTCCTAACTGATTGTGACTCTTTGCCTAATTTAGCAAATCTATCTTGTTAGTTGATCAGAGGCTATTTGTTAAGAATCACATGGAACTATGTGTCTCTGCATTAGCTTTCAAACTGAATTTAGGAGGAAGGAAAAAAGAAAGGGAGGGAGGGAAAACGAGAGGAGAAGGAAGGAAGGAGAAGGAAGGAAGGGGAAGGAGGAGGGGAAGGGAAGGGAAGAGTGAGGAAAGGAGACGAGATGAGAGGAGACAAGAGGAGAAGGGAAGAAAGGAAAGTGTTAGCCCCCATAACTGAAACCTTCCTTTAGGGTTGACACCAGGCACAGCCTGACTTTAAGCCAAACTGGAACATTAGAATCATGTTGTCATGTTGACTTTGCCTCCTCGGGGCTTCATCATCAAGTTGGTTCCTCTCCTCATAGCAAAATGGCTGCAGCAATCCCCTCTTCCTCATAGTCTCATTTCCCTAAACTCAGAGGAAGAGTGAAGGCCTCTCTGTTCTTAAGGTCTCTTCAAGGTCTTATTAGGTCCCACTCACTCTGATTAGATTATGTGCATGTTCTTGAGCTGGTTGCTCTGAGGCTGAGGGTTGGGATACCCTAACTGAATTGGTTTACGCCAATCAGGACCTGCCCTTATGGATGGGAGTGGGGTCCATCCCTCACAGACAACATGGCTGAGAACAAGGGAGGCTGTACATTATGCAGACAATCAGTATTCAGAGGCAGTCTAGAAGACTTAGTGTGTCTGTCTACCAGTTTCATTAAGAGACTTCTCCAGGGCCTTAGAAAGAGAATTTGAGCCATAGAATAATTAACATAAATGCTTCTAGCTCAGAAAGTGAGGATTTAAAGCAAATACCTCTAATTCCTAGTCCCTGGGCATCCTCACAGTCTTCCCGTTTGCTTACACTATTGCTCATGGACTCTTTTCCTCCTCAAACCAGAAGCTTCCAGAGCCAGTAAAGATTCTCTTTGTGGTAACTTCAAGATTAAATCTGTTCCAGGTTTATCTGCACATACATTTTGCAAGAAATTATGTGGTCCTGAGACACTGTTTCCATGAGAGCTCTAAGATGGGTAATGTCATCACACCTCCCGGGAACAATAGGAACTTATCTTTGATAAGTTGTGTGTATAGACTCAACTGGTTTTTTGTGTGCAATTCAACCAGTCTAGGACCTTCAATGTTCAGGCATTGATTCCCTTTTCTTTAGTGCATGAACACAAATCTGCATTCATCTGTACACGTAACCTGACATACAAAGTAGATTCTTTTACAAAGAGGTTAAACTTAGAATAGGGTAATTCTTACTTCATTTTTTATTTGTCAAAAAAAATCAGAAAAAAGACATCCACATGTCCATGACCAAGATTAAACAAGCATTAATTATTTGCCATATTTATTTTAGCTTTTGTTGTTACTGTTAAGTATTATTTTCATAACTAAGACAGTTCAGAAATAGTTAAAACAGAAAACAGTTAAAAACAGAAATCCTAACTTGTACTTTCCTCTTCTCCTCTCTTCCTCAAAAATAATCACTACTCTGAAACTGATATATATCATTCCCATTCTGTTTTTTGGGTGGTTGGTAACATTTTTCTTCCTGTGTGTATATCTGATATAAGATAAACTATGGTTAAATCAGTTAGGATCCCAGGGAATTCCCTGGTGGTCCAGAAGTTAGGACTCTGCAATCTCACTACCAGGGCTCAGGTTCAACTCCTTGCTAGGTAACTAAGATCCCACAAGTCCACAAAAATATTTTTTTTAATCTATTTTTAAAAAATCAGCATCCCAACAAGAAAGTGAAGGCACACTCAGAGGGGTAACTAGGGAGAGGTAATAGAGGGGTAAAAAGGGATTGTTTATAGAGGGATTGTTGTTGTTTTACTGACTGAGTCATGTCCGACTCTTTGAGACCTGATGGACTGTAGCCTGCCAGGCCTTACAGAGGAATGAGCAACTTTAAACAAAAACAAGATGTGATGAGGCAGCCAGAAAGTTGTAAAGGTGGGAACCCCTGACCACCTGCACACTTGAAAGGACAAAGAGTGGGAGTCATGATTCCAGAACCTGGTGTGAGTTGCAACTTGGGACAGAAGTCTGATGGGGCATTGATCTACAGTAGAGGAGTTAGGGGATCTCAGCTGTTGCCTAAACCAAGACCTACTGTCTGTGTGTGTGTGTGTGTGTGTGTGTGTGTGTGTGTGTGTGATTGTCACTCAGGTATGTCCAACTCTTTGCAACCCCATGGACTGTAATCCACCAGGCTCCTCTGTTAATGGGATTCTCCAGGCAAGAATACTGGAGTGGGTAGCCTTCTCCAGGGGATCTTATTGACCCAGGGATCAAACCTGGGTCTCCTGGAATGCAAACAAGCCACCAGGGAAGCTCTAGTGAAAATCAGTGTCAGGCTCTCTTTCCTTCCTCTTCTAATCTCTTGCCTACTCCTCCCATTGGCCACAACCAACTAAAAGCCAAGAGGGCTTGTCTGATGCTCTCCATAAAGGTCAATTTCTTGTGGCACAGAACAGTAAAGAGAAGGATAGGAAATGAGAACTGGAAAGTCAAACAGGTAACACAATAGTTCTGTATTTTTAAAATTAACATAAAAATGATCACAGGGTACATTAATCTAATTTCAAAATGTTGTATAAACTGCTTCCTTCAGCCATAAGTTAAAAAATCAAGTTACTAAAGTTTTATCTCTGAGGACTACAATTTTTCATCAATACGCATTTGGCAATCAAAAAAAAATAAAGAAAAAAGAGAAGAAAAAAAGAAAGAAAAGGGATTATGGTGGAGGGAGAGAAGAAAGGGAGGATGAGAGAGGGAAGAATGTGGTGAGAGGGTACAGTAGGATGGGGTACAGAGAGGTTGATTAATTCCAGAGTTCACTGAAGAAAGGGGTAGATTTGTTTATCCTCTACTTTGGTTTAGAGAAGCAGCAAGAGCCACAGGTTTCTGATTTCCTGTCATGGGTCATTTTAGAATCACTCTATGTTCCACTTTTCACCTTGCCCTAGCGGAGAATAAAGATATTTGTTGTTGTTTTTTCAGTCGCTCAGTCGTGTCCGACTCATTGCGACACCATAGAATGGAGCAAGTCAGGCTTCCCTGTTCCAACCACCTTAACGTCTGTCATTCCCTTCTCCTCCCGCCATCAACCTTTCCCAACATCAGGGTCTTTTCAAATGTGTCAGTTCTTCGCATCAGGTAGCCTAAGTATTGGAGCTTCAGCTTCAGCATCAGTTCTTCCAATGAATATTCAGGGCTGATTTCCTTTAGGATTGACTGGTTTGTTCTCCTTGAAATCCAAGGAACTCTCCAGAGTCTTCTCCAGCACCACAGCTCAAAGGCATCAATTCTTCTGCGCTCAGCCTTCTTTATAGTCCAACTCTCACATACATATACGACTATTGGAAAAACCATAACTTTGACTAGATGGACCTTTGTTGGAAAAGTAAGGCCTCTGCTTTTTAATATGCTGTCTAGGTTGGTCATTGCTTTTCTTCCAATGAGCAAGTGTCTTTTAATTTCATGACTGCAGTCACCGCCCACAATTATTTTTTGCCCAAGAAAATAAAGTCTGTCACTGTTTCCATATTTTCCCCATCTATTTGCCATGAAGTGATAGGACTGGATGCCATGATCTTCGTTTTCTGAAAGCTGAGCTTTAAGCCAGCTTTTTCACTTCCTTCTTTCACTGTCATCAAGAGTCTCTTTAGTTCTTCTTTGCTTTCTGCCATAAGGCTGGTGTCATCTGTGTGTTTGAGGTTATTGATACTTCTTCCTGCAATCTTGATTCCAGCTTGTGCTTCATCCAGCCCTTTTGCATGATATACTCTGCATATAAGTTAAATAAGCAGGGTGATAATATACAGCCTTGACGTACTTGACAAATAAAGATACAGAAGCTGGAAAAATATTCTCTTAGCAAAGAAATACCATTCCCCATCTTAATTTAAAAAACAAAATAAAAAACACAAAACCTTTATTGAGATATAATACAAATATTTTGCAATTCACCCATTAAAACTGTACAGTTCAATTGCTTTTAGTATGTTCATAGAGTTATAAACCCATCACCACAACCAATTTTAGAACATTTTCATTATCCCAAAATGAAGTCCATATCCCTTAGCCATCATCCCAATACTCTCTCTTTTTCAACTTTTTAGCTTGCTTGCTATAGCATTGCAAAAACTAATACTGTTATCTAATTTCTGCAACTCCCTAATTTATACAGTCTACAATTTTCCTGTAAATTCTGAAGAACTAGATCAGATATATTATGGTAACCTATTGAATGTAATGGAAACATTGTTAACACTCTTCTCTTATTTATTACCTTTCAACAGAGATGCCCAAATTAATCTGTCGAAAATGTCAATAACTATATACTACTTCTTACTCTTTTAAATTACTATTAAATATGTTCTGAGGTTTTTAATTACTTTGAAATTTCAATTACTTTTTGCTTATTTCAATATTGTCTTCAGTAAGTGAAATACCATTTAGTATACAACAAATTATTTTAAAGTTTTAAATGATATTAATGGGGACAAACAAAAAAGATTGTGAAATTCCCTGGACGTAGTTCTGCTTTGCAGGGAATTAATTATAACCTTTACTAATGCACTGCCTCTAATTTTAGTTCCTTCTTTCAAGCATAATATGTAAAAGAAGTGAATGTCCAGAGCAGAACAAAGGACATAAAGGATTATAAAAGGGAGTAGGTACAGAGAAATTAGAAGAGGGTGTTGGGCATTGTTTCACTTGGAAAAGAGGAAGGCTGAGGAAGAAGCTGGCTTGTCCTCAAGTTTAAAGAGAGGATATTAATTCACCTCCTTCTCCATGGATGCCTACATATATACTCTTCTGCTCTGCCCACACTGCACTTTCAGTTCCCATATGCATCTTGTTTTTCAACACAAACACACTTGCTCCTGTTCCTCCTACCCAGAGTTCCCTTAAGTCAACAGGACAACTTCTACTCATCTTTTTTTACTTGACCTTGGTGTCATTTTCTCCAGAAAATTTTCTCAGACTTCACTATCTGGATCCATGTGAGATGCCCTTCCTATGGGCTCTCTGAGTCCTAATGGGCTTGATCACAGCAGATGGTGTGATCTTTGCTTGCATTTCAATCTCTTTTATGAGATAGCGATCCCCTTATCTGCTGGGCTCTTGCCTTATTAATTTAAATGTTCCTCCTCTAGTTAGCATTGTGTTTGACCCAAGCAATAAATGGTTGTTTAATTAATGAATCAATAAGCTTGCACTTTTAAAATATATGGCAGCTGGCAGTGAATGCACTTAACTGCACAGTGAGAAGATATTGACTTTTATGAGCAAGATGTGAAAGAGAAAAATAGCCTTCTTCTGCCCTCAGCTCAAGGTTAATCTCCCATGTCTAAGGCATGTGCTTCACAGACACTTCCATTTTTGCAGAGAGTGATGATGGGGGATTGAACATAGTTCCTAAAAATTCAGTCTTGGCTCAACACATTTCTAAGATCTTTGAAGCACTGGTAGGAATAGTAGAAATTGGGGGATAGTGTAAAATGTCATTTCAGAGCTATAATCAGTCTCAGAGCCATAACCAGTCTCTGCGTATCGGAAGTCATGGCATCTGGTCCCGTCACTTCATGGAAAATAAATGGGGAAACAGTGAGAAACTTTATCTTTCAGTTCAGTTCAGTCACTCAGTCGTGTCCGACTCTTTGTGACCCCATGAATGGCAGCACGCCAGGCCTCCCTGTCCATCACCAACTCCCGGAGTTCACTCAGACTCACGTCCATCGAGTCAGTGATGCCATCCAGCCATCTCATCCTCTGTCGTCCCCTTCTCCTCCTGCTCCCAATCCCTCCCAGCATCAGAGTCTTTTCCAATGAGTCAACTCTTCGCATCAGGTGGCCAAAGTACTGGAGTTTCAGCTTTAGCATCATTCCTTCCAAAGAAATCCCAGGGCTGATCTCCTTCAGAATGGACTGGTTGGATCTCCTTGGGGGGCTCCAAAATCACCACAGATGGTGACTACAGCCATGAAATTAAAAGACGCTTGCTCCTTGGAAGAAAAGTTATGACCAATCTACATAGCATATTAAAAATCAGAGACATTACTTAGCAAACAAAAGTCTGTATAGTCAAAGCTATGGCTTTTCTAGTAGTCATATATGGATGTGAGAGTTGGACTATAAAGAAAGCTGAGCACCAACGAATTGATGCTTTTGAACTGTGGTGTTGGAGAAGACTCTTGAGAGTCCCTTGGACTGCAAGGAGATCCAACAAGTCCATCCTAAAGGAAATCAGTCCTGAATATTCATTGGAAGGACTGATGTTGAAGCTAAAACTCCAATACTTTGGCTACCTGATGCAAAGAACTGACTCATTTGAAAAGACCCTAATGCTGGGAAAGATGATTGTAGGCAGGAGGAGAAGGGAGTGACAGAGGATGAGATGGTTGGATGGCATTGCCGACTCGATGAACATGAGTTTGAACAAGCTCCAGGAGTTGGTGATGGACAGGGAGGCCTGGCACGCTGCAGTCCATGGGGTCACAAAGAGTCAGACACAACTAAGTGACTGAACTGAAGAATTGAAGACAGCTTTGATACCAGTTGTTTTTTAATTTTAAAAAGCCGCCCAAATAGAACATTTAAATACACAAAAGAAAACTAGAGCCCATATAAAACCATGTAGAAATCAAGAGATCTGTGATTTTCAGTTTGGGTTTTCCCTATATCTGAAACTGAATCAAGACCTGGGTGTAGGTTGTTTATTTAGAAGGTGAACCCAGGAAGCTGAAATAAAAGGGTGGAGAGAACAAGCTAGAGAAAGGAGAACAGCCAACAACGAAGGCCTCATTGACCTGTGGGCAACCAGGATTTGATTCCCATGGGAACCCTCTGAAGAGCCATATGGAATGTGCTCCAGAATCAATCCAATGAAGAACTGGTTAGTCACCTGGAGCTCAACCTGGTGCTCTGTGACAACTTAGAGAGGGTGGGATGGGGGTGGGCCGGGTGGAAAGTTCAATACAAAGGGGATATGTGTATACTTCTGGCTGATTTTCCCTGTTGTATGGCAGAAACCAACCCAACATTGTAAAGCAAGTATCCTCCAATTAAAAAACAAAAATAATAACTGGTTATTCTCCAACCTTCCTCCACCTTGCCCCCAGAGCTGTTAACTACCTCTCCCCCAACTTTCCATCTGAGCTTGCTGGGTCCGAGTGGCCTTCTGTAGCTTCAGAGAAAATCCTGAGCTAGAAAGGTGGAGAAATTCCACTGCCCACAGTAAGACTGGACACTGGCACTGTGCTTGGAATTGTCCATCACCTCTGTGCTGGGATCACATGAGCTAACAGGATATCATGTGGGACACCCAAGTGTCTGCTCTGTGTTCTAAGAAGCTGAACATTTTACATTTGGGATTGTGAATGTGTCTCTTTGTTCTAGTCTGAACTGAACCTCTGCAGTTTGTGTCCTCTTTGGAGAAATATTTGCTGTGAGTGGAATTAAACTGCACTAGGATGTAGAAAGTTGATAGATTTTCTGAGGTAGTTATATTCTAAACTGAGTGGTCATCCCGGATAAGACTCGGTCATCCTAAGAATGGCAGGAAGCATGTACGTACATTTTCATCTTGCACTGGAGAAGAGATCATGACAGGAACTAGCCTGGCTTTGACAAAGTTCATCTCAGACTGAATTGCTGCTGTCCAACATATATATATATATTTTTTTTTAAGGTAAATTTATTTATTTTAATTGGAGGTTAATTACTTTACAATATTGTATTGGTTCGGAGAAGGCAATGGCACCCCACTCCAGTACTCTTGCCTGGAAAATCCAATGGACGGAGGAGCCTGGTGGGCTGCAGTCCATGGGGTCGCTAAGAGTCAGACACGACTGAGCGACTTCACTTTCACTTTTCATTTTCATGCATTGGGGAAGGAAATGGTGACCCACTCCAGTGTTCTTGCCTGGAGAATCCCAGGGATGGGGGAGCCTGGTGGGCTGCCGTCTATGGGGTCGCACAGAGTCGGACACGGCTGAAGCGACTTAGCAGCAGCAGCAGCATTGTATTGGTTTTGCCATACATCAACATGAATCCACCACAGGTGTACACATGTTCCCCATCCTGAACTCCCCTCCCTCCTCCCTCCCTGTACCATCCCTCTGGGTCATCCCAGTGCACCAGCCCCAAGCATCCAGTATCATGCATCGAACCTGGACTGACATATATTATTCAAAATATAACAACATAGGGTTATGAACCATTTTTTAAAACCTGTCTCTTTGTTATTTGGAAGTGGGGAATTTAAGGTTGCAATCCTACTGCTGTTGAGAGTGCATCACCTGTACTGTATCAGACACTGCATTGAGGTGTCATTTCAGGGAGAGTGTTCAAGCTGTTTTAAAAGGTGTGATTATCACTGTCAATCATCTTAGGAAGATAAAGATCTTCAATAGGGTGAGAAGGAAATTTCTCCTGCTCTCCAGGACTGGGAGGTGAAGGTAACTGTCCTCTACCATGGAAGCAATGTGGTAACTAGTTAGAAGAGCAGCTGTATGGATGAACCAGGGTTGTGAAAACAGCCATATCAGGTAGCCAGTAGTCTATACTGGGTTTCCCTTCCATCTCCTCTGAGACTTCAGTAAAGTTTACATCTTTTTTTAACAGCATAGAGCCTACCTTCAAGCTCAGCTTTGAGGATTTAAGCTTCTGCTTGATATAGAGTGCTTTATCCTAAAATTCAAGGTAAGAGGGTATGCCCGAAAGCATAAGAGTGATAATGGTGTCATCTGCAAGAGGTTAGGAGGAACACAGGCAAATAAAAGATCACTGGACTAGAGTCAGACATCCTGCAATGTGAAGTCAAGTGGGCCTTAGGAAGCATCACTATGAATAAAGCTAGTGGAGGTGATGGAATTCCAGTTGAGCTATTTCAAATCCTAAAAGATGATCCTGTGAAAAGTGAAAAGTGCCACACTCAATATGCCAGCAGACTTGGAAAAACTCAGCAGTGGCCACAGGACTGGAAAAGGTCAGTTTTCATTCCAATCCCAAAGAAAGGCAATGCCAAAGAATGTTCAAACTACTACACAGTTGCACTCATCTCACACGCCAGCAAAGAAATGCTCAAAGTTCTCCAAACCAGGCTTTAATTGTACATGAACTGTGAACTTCCAGATAGTCAAGCTAGATTTAGAAAAGGCAGAGGAACCAGAGATCAGATTTCCAGCATCAGTTGGATCATGTAAAAAGCAAGAGAGTTCCAGAAAAACATCTACTTCTGCTTTATTGACTATGCCAAAGCCTTTGACTGTGTGGATGATAATAAACTGTGGAAAATTCTTAAAGCAATGGGAATACCAGATCACCTTACCTGCTTCCTGGGAAATCTGTGTGAAGGTCAAGAAGAAACAGTTAGAACTGGACATGAAACAACAGACTGGTTCCAAATGGGAAAGGAGTACATCAAGGCTGTATATTGTCACCCTGCTTATTTAACTTATATGCAGAGTACATCATGCAATGTACATCATGCAATGCTGGGCTAGATGAAGCACAAGCGGGAATCAAGATTGCAGGGAGAAATATCAATAACCTCAGATATTCAGATGACACCAGCCTTATGGCAGAAAGCAAAGAAGAACTTAAGAGCTTCTTGATGAAAGTGAAAAAGGAGAGTGAAAAAGTTGGCTTAAAACTCAACATTCAGAAAACGAAGATCATGGCATCCGGTCCCATCACTTCATGCAAATAGATAGGGAAACAATGGAAACAGTGACAGACTTTATTTTTGGGGGCTCCAAAATCACTGCAGATGGTGACTGCAGCCATGAAATTAAAAGATGCTTACTCCTTGGAAGAAAAGCTATGACCAACCTAGACAGCATATTAAAAAGCAGAGACATTACTTTGCTAACAAAGGTCCATCTAGCCAAAGCTATGGTTTTTCTAGTAGTCATGTATGGATGTGAGAGCTGGACTATAAAGAAAGCTGAGCACCAAAGAATTGATGCTTCTGAACTGTGGTGTTGAAGACTCTTGAGAGTCCCTTGGACTGCAAGGAGATCCAACCAGTCCATCCTAAATGAAATCAGTCCTGAATATTCATTGGAAGGTCTGATTCTGAAATGGAATCTCCAATACTTTGGCCACCTGATGCGAAGAGCAGACTCATTTGAAAAGACCCTAATGCTGGGAAAGATTGAAGGCAGGAGAAGGGGACGACAGAGGATAAGATGGTTGGATGGTATTACCGAATTGATGAACATGAGTTTGAGCAAGCTCCAGGATTGATGATGGACAGGGAGGCCTGGCGTGCTGCAGTCCATGGAGTCACAAAGAGTCAGACACAACTGAGCGACTGAACTGAACTGACTTAGATTCTGCAAAATGGAGGTCAACAGTGCCATTCCAAATAATCATTATAGGGAAGTATTGAAGCTGATCACCAAATTACAATACCTTTCCATTACATACTAAAAGAAACAACGGATTCATTTTTAATTAAAAATTATTCTAACTTTCACACCCTTAAATTCAAACTCAGTCTCAGATGATGACTTCCCAAAGTTGCAAATTTAAAAAGTTTTTCTCCCTCAAGTTCAATTATTTTCCACTAGCTTTCAGGAAATAAGCCTGTGGCTTGAGAACCAGGCTATATGACTATATTCTAATCAACTGGGTGTGTTTAACTTCCAGGGAATCTCTTTAGAAAGGAGATGTGCCCGCTTTATATTTCTTCCTTTCTGCCTTATGGAATACAGAAATGATGGCTAGAGCCTGAGGAGACATCTTGGACTATAAGGTGGAAGTTTCTTCTAAGGATGGTGGCTAAGAGAGGAAATTTCCAGGCCCCCAGGGACCAAGGAGCATTTGCCAGGCCTGAACTGTCTACCTCCAGGTTTCATTTACATAGGAAGGAACATTTCCCCCCAGCCGCCGCCCCACAAACACACACACAGTCTTATTTAAGCCACTGTTATTTTCAGCTTGCTGCTGCTGCTAAGTTGCTTCAGTCGTGTCCGACTCTGTGCAACCCCATAGACAGCAGCCCACCAGGCTCCCCCGTCCCTGGGATTCTCCAGGCAAGAACACGGGAGTGGGTTGCCAGTTCCTTCTCCAATGCATGAAAGTGAAAATTGAGAGTGAAGTCGCTCAGTCGTGTCTGACTCTTAGCGACCCCATGGACTGCAGCCCACCAGGCTCCTCCGTCCATGGGATTTTCCAGGCAAGAGTGCTGGAGTGGGGTGCCATTGCCTTCTCTGATTTTCAGCTTACTCTCACTTAAAGCAAAACTAAGTGGTCAAACAAGAGATGGCAAGAGTGAATGTCGACATTCTAGGAATCAGCGAACTAAAATGGACTGGAATGGGTGAATTTAACTCAGATGACCATTATATCTACTACTGTGGGCAGGAATCCCTCAGAAGAAATGGAGTAGCCATCATGGTCAACAGAAGAGTCCGAAATGCAGTACTTGGATGCAATCTCAAAAACGACAGAATGATCTCTGTTCGTTTCCAAGGCAAACCATTCAATATCACAGTAATCCAAGTATGCCCCAACCAGTAACGCTGAAGAAGCTGAAGTTGAACGGTTCTATGAAGACCTACAAGAACTTTTAGAACTAACACCCAAAAAAGATGTCCTTTTCATTATAGGGGACTGGAATGCAAAAGTAGGAAGTCAAGAAACACCTGGAGTAACAGGCAAATTTGGCCTTGGAATACGGAATGAAGCAGGGCAAAGACTAATAGAGTTTTGCCAAGAGAATGCACTGGTCATAGCAAACAATCTCTTCCAACAACACAAGAGGAGACTCTACACATGGACATCACCAGATGGTCAACACCGAAATCAGATTGATTATATTCTTTGCAGCCAAAGATGGAGAAGCTCTATACAGTCAGCAAAAACAAGACAGGGAGCTGACTGTGGCTCAGACCATGAACTCCTTATTGCCAAATTCAGACTTAAATTGAAGAAAGTAGGGAAAACCAGTAGACCATTCAGGTATGACCTAAATCAAATCCCTTATGATTATACAGTGGAAGGGAGAAATAGATTTAAGGGCCTAGATCTGATAGATAGAGTGCCTGATGAACCTTGGAATGAGGTTCGTGACATTGTACAGGAGACAGGGATCAAGACCATCCCCATGGAAAAGAAATGCAAAAAAGCAAAATGGCTGTCTGAGGGGGGCTAAAAAATAGCTGTGAAAAGAAGAGAAGCAAAAAGCAAAGGAGAAAAGGAAAGATATAGGCATCTGAATGCAGAGTTCCAAAGAATAGCAAGAAGAGATAAGAAAGCCTTCCTCAGTGATCAATGCAAAGAAATAGAGGAGAACAACAGAATGGGAAAGACTAAAGATCTCTTCAAGAAAATTAGAGATACCAAGGGAATATTTCATGCAAAGATGGGCTCGATAAAGAACAGAAATGGTATGGACCTAACAGAAGCAGAAGATATTAAGAAGAGATGGCAAGAATACACAGAAGAACTGTACAAAAAAGATCTTCACAACCCAGATAATCACGATGGTGTGATCACTCACCTAGAGCCAGACATCCTGGAATGTGAAGTCAAGTGGGCCTTAGAAAGCATCACTACGAACAAAGCTAGTGGAGGTGATGGAATTCCAGTTGAGCTATTCCAAATCCTGAAAGATGATGCTGTGAAAGTGCTGCACTCAATATGCAGCAAATTTGGAAAACTCAGCAGTGGCTACAGGACTGGAAAAGGTCAGTTTTCATTCCAATCCCAAAAAAAGGCAATGCCAAAGAATGCTCAAACTACTGCACAATTGCACTCATCTCACACGCTAGTAAAGTAATGCTCAAAATTCTCCAAGCCAGGCTTCAGCAATATGTGAACTATGAACTTCCTGATGTTCAAGCTGGTTTTAGAAAAGGCAGAGGAACCAGAGATCAAATTGCCAATATCCGCTGGATCATGGAAAAAGCAAGAGAGTTCCAGAAAAACATCTATTTCTGCTTTATTGACTATGCCAAATCCTTTGACTGTGTGAATCACAATAAACTGTGGAAAATTCTTCAAGAGATGGGAATACCAAACCACCTGATCTGCCTCTTGAGAAATTTGTATGCAGGTCAGGAAGCAACAGTTAGAACTGGACATGGAACAACAAACTGGTTCCAAGTAGGAAAAGGAGTACATCAAGGCTGTATATTGCCACCCTGCTTATTTAACTTATATGCAGAGTACATCATGAGAAACGCTGGACTGGAAAAAGCACAAGCTGGAATCAAGATTGCCGGGAGAAATATCAATAACCTCAGATATGCAGATGACACCACCCTTATGGCCGAAAGTGAAGAGGAACTCAAAAGCCTCTTGATGAAAGTGAAAGTGGAGAGTGAAAAAGTTGGCTTAAAGCTCAACATTCAGAAAACGAAGATCGTGGCATCTGGTCCCATCACTTCATGGGAAATAGATGGGGAAACAGTGGAAACAGTGTCAGACTTTATTTTTCTGGGCTCCAAAATCACTGCAGATGGTGACTGCAGCCATGAAATTAAAAGACGCTTACTCCTTGGAAGAAAAGTTATGACCAACCTAGATAGCATATTCAAAAGCAGAGACATTACTTTGCCAACAAAGGTCCATCTAGTCAAGGCTATGGTTTTTCCTGTGGTCATGTATGGATGTGAGAGTTGGTCTGTGAAGAAGGCTGAGCACTGAAGAATTGATGCTTTTGAGCTGTGGTGTTGGAGAAGACTCTTGAGAGTCCCTTGGACTGCAAGAAGATCCAACCAGTCCATTCTGAAGGAGAGGAGCCCTGGGATTTTTTGGAATGAATGATGCTAAAGCTGAAACTCCAATACTTTGGCCACCTCATGCAAAGAGTTGACTCATTGTAAAAGACTCTGATGCTGGGAGGGATTGTGGACAGGAGGAGAAGGGGACAACAGAGGATGAGATGGCTGGATGGCATCACTGACTTGATGGATATGAGTCTGGGTGAACTTCAGGAGTTGGTGATGGACAGGGAGGCCTGGCATGCTGCGATTCATGGGGTCGCAAAGAGTCGGACATGACTGAGCGACTGAACTGAACTGAACTGAATATTAACTGAGCATCTGGTAATGTGGGTAAGTGAGTGTAGTCATGCTGATAGAAAAGAAGATGGATTGTGGTCTTAGTTGGTAATCTCCATGGAAATTCAGATTTACATATTGACATAATACTTGCTGTGGCTGTGCTAGGTCTAGCTGATAGAATAACTAATTGTCATGAACATTTGTTCGATTTGTCTGAACAGTATCACTTTCCCCTTTGGAGAATGTTACTTTTTTCATGTCTTCTAGTGAGACAGCCATTTCAGTAATCCTCCACATAGTTGGTGGGGAGGGGTCTGCCGGTGACTCAGGCAGCTCTCGCTTATCATCATGCCGTCTTCCATGTATTGGGATAATTGGTTCAATAGTTGGACACTTGACCCAAGCCAGGCCAATTAAAGTTCTTCTCTGAGATTGTTCTAAGGGGTAGTGGAGAGAGAGAGAGAAAAAGGGAGAGAGGGAGTAGGGTTGTAGCCTTGATGACATAATTTAAGTCAGTGGATCCATTTTGTGGCTGAGATAACCATATTCATTTCCTATTGCTGCTGTAACAAACTGCCACAAATTTAGTGGCTTAATACAATATAATTTATTACCTTACAGTTCTGAAGTTCGGAAATCCAAAAATCAGTCTCACTGGACTAAAATCAATCTCACTGGAATAAGTCAGGACTTATTTCTTCTGGAGACTTTAGAGGATAATCTGGTTTATTGCTTTTTCCAAATTCTAGAAGCTACCTGAATTCTTTGGCTCAAGGCCCTTTCCTCCATCTTCAAAGCTCTCTCTTTCTCTGGCCCCTGCTTCCATTATGTCATCTTCTTCTATAATTCTGACATTCCTGCCTTCTTATTTCCCTTATGGAGAGCCCTGTGACTATACTGGGCCCAGATAATCCAGGAGAATCTCTTCATGACAAGATCTTCATCTTAATCTCTAAAATTCCTATTGCCATGTAAGGTAACACATCCCCAAGTGCTGGGGATGAGGATGTGGACATCTTTGGGGAGTCATTAATCTTTCTACCATATTAGCTCTACCCCATGTGAAACGTCAGGCTGGATGAAGCACAAGCTAGAATCAAGATTGCCAGGAGAAATATCAATAACCTTCAGATATTCAGATGACACCACCTTTATGGCAGAAAGAGAAGAGGAACTAAAGAGGCTCTTAATGAAAATAAAAGTGGAGAGTGAAAAAGCTGGTTTAAAACTCCACATTCAAAAAACAAAGATCATGACATCCAGTCCCATCACTTCATGGCAAATAGTTGGGGAAACAATGGAAACAGTGACAGACTTTATTTTGGGGAGTTCCAAAATCACTGCAGATGGTGACCACAGCCATGGAATTAAAAGATGCTTGCTCCTTAGAAGAAAAGCTATGCCCAGCCTAGACAGCATATGAAAAATCAGAAACATTACTTTGCCAACCAAGGTCTGTCTAGTCAAAGCTATAGTTTTTCCAGTAGTAATGTATGGATGTGAGAGTTGGAGTATAAAGAAAGCTGAGCACCAAAGAATTGATGGTTTTGAACTGCGGTGTTGGAGAAGACTCTTGAGAGTCCCTTGGACTGCAAGGAGATGCAACCAATCCATCCTAAAGGAAATCAGTCCTGAATATTCATTGGAAGGACTGATGCTGAAGCTGAAGTTCCAATACTTTGGCCACCTGATACAAAGAACTGACTCATTGGAAAAGATCCTGATGCTAAGAAGGACTGAAGGTGGGAGGAGAAGGGGATGACAGAGGATAAGATGGTTGGATGGTATTACCGACTTGATGAACATGAGTTTGAGCAAGCTCCGGGAGTTGGTGATGGACAGGGAGGCCTGGCATGCTGCAGTCCATGGGGCTGCAAGGAGCTGGACACAACTGAGGGACTGAACTAAACTGAAGACGTTTCACAAGTCCAACCCTGGACTTGTGAAAAATTATTTCCTTCATCTCTTCCTTTTTTCACTTACAAATAAGACTCCTGGCCTCACTGACTGACCATACAACTCTCCATGTTAAATTTCACAGAATAGTTTGAGTCCACTTGGATTTCTCATTATCTGTAGACCTCTTTACCCAGGCTAATAATGATTCATCATAGGAATTCATTCAACTGACACATTCTAGTATAAAGTCTCAAGATTTATGAGTATTGATGGTTTTGAGTAAATTAAACATGATATTGCCTCTTGTGTATTCTGAATCCCAAGAAGTCTAAGATTTTAGAGCAAAATTATTACAAAATAGTGGTACTGTATATGGATTATTAAGTGCTAGGATGTGTTTATGCCCTAGAAATATCAATGCCCTAATTTTATGCAGAATCTAAAACTTTATATGTATAGAACAGTCTTTTGGACTCTGTGGGAGAGGGCGAGGGTGGGATGATTCGGGAAAATGGCATTGAAACATTTATAGTATCATATGTGAAATGAATCGCCAGACCAGGCTCGATGCATGATACAGGATGCTCAGGGCTGGTGCACTGGGACAACCCAGAGGGATGGTATGGCGAGGGAGGTAGGAGGGGAGTTCAGGATGGGGAACACGTGTACACCTGTGGCAGATTCATGTTGATGTATGGCAAAACCAATACAAATTGTAAAGTAATTAGCCTGCAATTAAAATAAATTAATTAAAAAAAAACTTTATACAAATAAAAACCAGTATATGAACAGAAACTACTTGGGGACTTCAGGGAGAAGAATAACAGATAAACCATGGCGAGAACTAAAAACTTGAAGAATGGCCTGTACAGGGGTTAATTTTCCTTTTTTTCTTCTTTTTTATCTGCTGGAGTTGACCTAATGAAAACTTTAGTTGTGTGTAACTATGCAATGACATGGGCAACTATATCTGAGAGAAATACCATCTTTCTATCCAGAATATTGGGAAGAGGACCTCAAAAGTTGGAAAGAATGATGGACGTGTCCAAGAGGAGAGAGCTGAAGGAGAGCCTTTGTTCTGTGTATGAACCAACATAAATGACAGGCTTATTCTCAAGCTGTGCATACATGGAATAGATATAAAATACCACAGCAAAGCTTTCAAAAACTGAAATGACATTGGAACTGCTTCCCATTAAAACTGAGACAGAACTTAAAGTGTGAACCTAACTAGGTTGGTTTCTGTTAAAACAAAAAGTAATCAACATTCTCCAGAGGACTTTAAAAGGTACCAGAGTCTCACTATGTATTATTCAAAGTGTCCAGAATATAATCCAATATTACTCAATGTACAGAAAACTAGGAACATGTGACAATTTTTAAGGGAAAAGACAATCAACAGATGCAAAGCCTGAGCTAATCCAGATCAGGAGCAAACTTTTTTGTAAACAGGCAAATGGAAAGAATATTTTTGGTTGTATGGGCCATATGGTCTGTGTCACAATGACTCAACTCTGTCATTGTATTACAGAACAAAAACAGTCACAGACAGTATGTAGATGAATAAGCATGGCTGTGTTCCAATAAATTTCCATTTTTGGAGAGTGGAATTTTAAATTCGTGAAATTTTCACATCACAAAATATTGGCCTTTTAAGTTCTTTTCCCAACCATTTAAAAGTTTAGTTTTGGCTAAAACCATAGCATGAAAAAAATTCTTTGCTCATGAGCCAAACAAACCCAGGCAGCTGGGTTAGGTTTACAGGTTTTAGCTTGCTAGCTCTTGATACAGATGTTGAAATTATCAGACAAAGAGTCTAACGTGGCTATTATACCAATACTCTATAAGGAAAAGGTAAACAATTGAAATGGATGAAAAGATAGAGATCCTCTCAACTGAGAAATACAAACAATAGTAATAATAAAAAAAATCAAATGGGATTTTTAAAACAGAAAATTACATATTTGAAATAAATGTTGAGAAACTCAGCAAATCCTCAAATATTATTAGCATATTTCTGCTCTACAAGAGACCTGGCAGGATAAAAATGTACTACATAATTATATGGGTGATTATGTGGAATAAAACACATCATTTCTGAAGCAGAATGAAGTTGTGTAGGGGCAGCAACTAAGACCTAAAACTTCTAGATATTAGATACACTTTATTCTTATGTATACTGGGGAAGAGAATGGAAAATGAGTCATCAACTAAAACATACCTGGAAGATAAAAACATTTTTGGCATTTTCTTTTAGTAATTTTTTCTTATCTTTCTTATCATTTTTTATTACAAAAGTAATACATATTTACAAAACATTTTTCTAACATTACAAAAGTACATAAAGTGTAATGTGGAAGGAATTTATCCCTTCTCTTGCAGTTTCAGTCCTGAAGTTTCAGTTTCTCTATCCATATCTCTATCTACTCAAGCTCTTTATTTCTTTCTGTATCTATTCACGTTCTTTAATGTCCATATAAAATAAATACACATATTCAAAGGTTTTTCTTTTAAGTAAAAATAACACTGTATGCATATCCTGCAATTTGTTCCTTTTATTTAAATGTATTGTATACATTTTCCATTTTCAGTTCAGTTCAGTTGCTCAGTCGTGTCTGACTCTTTGCGACCCCATGAACTGCAGCATGCCAGGCCTCCCTGTCCATCACCAACTCCCGGAATCCACCCAAACCCCTGTCCATTGAGTCGGTGATGCCATCCAACCATCTCATCCTCTGTCGTCCCCTTCTCCTTCTGCCCTCAATCTTTCCCAGCATCAGGGTCTTTTCAAATGAGTCTGCTCTTCGCATCAGGTGGCCAAAGTATTGGAGTTTCAGCACCAACATCAGACCTTCCAATGAACACCCATGACTGATCTCCTTTAGGATAGACTGGTTGGATCTCCTTGTAGTCCAAGGGACTCTCAAGAGTCTTCTCCAACACCACAGTTCAAAAGCATCAATTCTTCAGCACTCAGCTTTCTTTATAGTCCAACTCTCACATACATACATGACCACTGGAAAAACCATAGCCTTGACTAGACGGACCTTTGTTGACAGAGTAATGTCTTGGCTTTTTAATAACAGGACATTCAAATTTACTCATTCTTATTGATGTCTGCTTAGCATGAATATACTGTACTTAGTTAACCACTGTCCTATTAATGATTATTGTAGGGTAAATCGTGGATTTCAATTCTTCATTATCCTATAGTACGTCACACATCTTAACCATGGCTTCATGGTGTGGTCTTGGTATGATTTCTTGTGTCTTGGCTTTAGGCTTGGCTTGGCTATGTTACTTGCTTTGACCATTAGGATATTATCAGGTATGACATAAGCAGAGACTTGAAATGTGCTTGTGTAACTGGGCTTGCCCTCTTGTTCTTCTATCATGCCCAAGAAGAGCATGTCCCCAGCTAGTCACTCCTCGCCTTTTGCCTGAGACCCAGAAGGGGACACATGGAGCAGAGCTTTCCCAGACAATCTGTAGACATTGCAAGTGTGAAAATAAATGCTTGGCTTTATGACACTAAGGCTTCTCTGATGACTTGGACAGTAAAGAATTCACCTGTAATGTAGGAGACACAAGTTTGATCCCTGGGTCATGAAGAGAATGGCTATCCACTCCAGTGTTCTTGCCTGGAGAATTCCATGGACAGAGAAGCCTGGTGGGGTACAGTCTATGGGGTTGCAAAGAGTCGGAAACAATCTAGTGACTAACACTTTCACTTTTGTGACACTGAGTTTCAGAATGGTTTTATTTGATGGTATTACTGTGGTGATAGCATTCTTATAGGATGGTTATTTAGGCTTATTCCAATTTTTATTATTTAAAAATTTACAATTAATATCTAGCACTTTACACATATCTCACAACTTTTAGCCAGATTCCCAGAAGTATAACTGCTAGGTCAAATAGTATTTTCGATACTGAATAATGCTGATGGTGATAAATGTTAATAGTTGTTGAACATTTTCTACATTCCAGAATCCAAATTGGTCACATGTGTCAAAAACTGTAAAGGATCTTGGATTTTACCCTACTTTCAAGCTAGCAAGTTATCCTGCCACAATTTCATGGATGCTGACAGACACACAAGACACCTGGGTAAGAGACAAAGGACTTTGTTACTCAGGACACAGTAAGCAGCATAAAGACCAGCAAATTTGCCTTAGTTCCCTTTTTCTCAAAGTACCAGAGGGGCCTCATTGCACCTGGGGTGCATTGTGTTACAGGAGGGGATCCCTGAGCTTAGGGAATCCAAGCCTTTTATAAAGGATGGTAAGCAAGCCTTCCCCTTGCTCTAGAGGCAGACCCTATCTCTTTTTTTACCCTAGAAAAATATTCTTGAAAAGATAGTTCAGAGAAAGTGCAGTCAGTGCTTTTCCTCACAAACCATATAGAAATGTGAGGGCCCTATGGACAACTGTCTCCTGAAGGTATTATTAACTTACTTAACCCGCTCTACTTTACAAATATGGAAGCAAAAGCACAGAGAATCTAGTAACTTTCCCAAGATCATATAGCTAGAGAGTCAGGCATTAGAAAAAAAAAATCAGGTAACTTGGTTAATATTTCTAGGATAAAGACAGATTTATGGTTAAGAAAAACTTCAATATTGTAATTTAAGAATAAGGAATATATGAACTTAATTTCACTGCCATATTAAATATCAGTCAGTTCAGTTTCTCAGTTGTGTCCAACTCTTTATGACCCCATGGACTGTAGCACGCCAAGCTTCCCTGTCCATCACCAACTCCAAGAGCTTGCTCAAACTCATGTTCATTGAGTCAGTGATGCCATCCAACCATCTTATCCTGTGTCATCCCCTTCTCCTCCTGCCTTCAATCTTTCCCAGTATCAGGGTCTCCTCCAGTGAGTCAGTTCTTCACATCAGGTGGTCAAAGTATTGGAGTTTCAGCTTCAGCATCAGTCCTTCCAATGAATATTCAGGACTGATTTCCTTTAGGATGGACTGGTTGGATCTCCTTGCAGTCCAAGGGACTCTCAAGAGTCTTCTCCAACATCACAGTTCAAAAGCATCAATTCTTCAGCTCTCAGCTTTCTTTATAGTCCAACTCTCACATCCATACATGACTACTGGAAAAACCGTAGCTTTGACTACATGGACCTTTGTTGGTAAAGTAATGTCTCTGCTTTTTAATATGCTGTCTAGGTTAGTCATAGCTTTTCTTCTAAGGAGCAAGCGTCTTTTAATTTCATGGCTGCAGTCACCATCTGCAGTGATTTTGGAGCCCCCCATAAATAAAGTCTTTCACCATTTCAGTCTTTGACATATTAAGCTGTTGAGTTTATATAAGAAAAGAAGCTATATCTTCATAGCACTCTTATCTAGAGAGAGTGTTTCTCATGTACGCTTATCTTTAAAAATCAGGATACTTTCCAGGAAGAGGGTAACAGGGTTAGAAAACGAAACCAGCCAAACTGTCAAAGGTTTCAAGAGATACTACAGACTTCAGAGCTAATACAGAAGCTTGATTTTATCATTAGAATGTTTGATCAAATTTATTACCTTTGTGGGTCTTCAGTATCAATCGTTATGGGAGAAACAAGGAAGAAAGGAGTGTGAATATGTATTTTTCTATTTGTTGAGTGGCAGAGGAGGAACTGTTCTACTTTTTTGTATACTCTTATTAAACATTTTATGAAGATTTAGCCTTTTACCATTTGATCATTGTTTTACCAAGATATCCAAGTGATACCTTTATATCTATTTGAATGTTTTTAGTAAAATGTATATAGTTTTATTTTGTAGGAATAATCATTATTGTAAGAAGGTACCATCTTTGTCCAAATAAAATTATGAGAGGTCTATAAAGAAATCACATAACTTTAGAAATAAAGGAAAAGATTCTGAGAAATAAGATCTGTAAGTTGGTTGTTTAGAATTCAATGTCTGGGTAAAACATTATTTTGATTTCCACTTTTTTCACCCACCTGAAATTTCCTATATTTTAGATGAGATACAACATTCCTGTTGTAATGTGATCTGTAACTTATTCCAGAGCTCTGTGTTTTGAAGGACTGAGTTAATTTTTTATTATTAAAAATAGAAGCATTCTTATTACTTACAGGAAACGTACCTGAATTCATTACTTACATTTAATTTATCAAATCAGATCTCTAAGAACCTTTTTTCATTCCATAAATACAAATATTATTCTATTCGCATGATTTATTGATTCATGGAACTCAAGGATATACTGAATATACAATAACGCATCTAAATTTCAGAAACAACAGAACTAAGGTCCTGGTTGCAGTTGTAACATTTCACCCATGAAATTCTAAACAACAACTTTATAAATTTATTTTTCATCAGTTTCCCCATTATTATATAGTTTCTTTTGACCAAAAATTTTGTGGAAAAACTCCGTATACTGGAGATATACATCCAGAACTATGTGTAAAGATGGAAATCCCCACAGTAATCATGGAGATGAGGCACAGGTTTTGAGGAAAAGGAACAGAGCTGAGGAAATTCCTCTGCAGGACCTCAATGATGTCCTCAAGATGTCTCTTTCTATTCTCCTGCTTTTCCACAGCAAGTCGCAGTTCATTCTTTCTTCAAAGGTAAGATGCTTCAAATAAATAAAAAACACAGGCAAAGATAAATATAAATGATAAGATACAAATAATAAATACGAACAATCCAACCAAGTCAAAGATGATTATATTCATATCACCAAACCTGGTGGCACAAGTGGTAAAGAAACCGCCTGTCAATGAAGGAGACATAAGAGACATGGGTTCGATCCTCTGGTAGGGAAGATCTCCTGGAGGAGGGCATAGCAACCCACTCCAGATTCCTTGCCTGGAGAATCCCATGCACAGAGGAGCCTGGAGGGCTACAGCCCATAGTGTCACAAAGTGTCGGACACAACTGAAGTGACTTAGCACACAGTCCACAAGGCTTCAGGTTAAGAATACAGAGCAAACTAATTAATCATTCATTTTTGATACATTTTTTGCAGACTTTTAGAGTTGGATGTATAATGATGACCCCATTTTCTCCAGTGAAACTCAGGTAATTACCAATGCTTACTGATCAACTGATTCATTTATTTATTCAACAGCATATGTTGAGCTCTTATTATATGCCAGGAATTATGCCAGATATTTAAAGAGATATATTTACTTTAGTTTTAATGGGTTATACGCTTAATGATCTAAAATAAAAATAAAACTAACACGTATATACTGTAAAGTTTTATTCCCACAGAGGTTCTCAACTACCACTTTCCCCATATCTCATATCCTATAGGTAGGGTGATCATACACCCTGGTTTTTCTGAAACGTTTCCAGTTTGTGCATTTTGTCTTGATTAAGTTATTAATAGTGTCCCCCTTTACTCTTGAAAATGTTCTGGTTTAAATAATAAACATGAGAGGAAAAAATCGATAAATTTGAAAACAGAAAATCAATAGAGAAAATCAATGAAACCAAAAGCTAGCTCTTCATAAAAACAGTCAATAAAATTGATAAAACTCTAGCCATACTGACCAAGAAAACAAAGAGAGAAGATAAAAATGACCAATATTAGGAGTGAAAGAGGAACTATCATAACAGATCACCATAGAGAATAAAAGGATAATAAAGGAAGACTATAAAAACTCTGTGCCCATAAATCTACTACTTAGATAAAAGGGTTCAATCATTAAGAGACAAAAACTACTTAAACTCACTAAAAAAGAAAAGAAAAGAAAACCCACTGCAATATAAAAAAAAAAGTCCTCTAACTATCAAAGAAACTGAATTTGTAGTTAAAAACTTTTGAAAAGAAAACTCCGGGCCCAAATGTGCCACTGACAAGTTTTAAAAAACATTTAAGGAAGAAATAATATCAATATTCCAAACAATTGCTTTTAGAAAATATATGAGAAAACACTTCTCATGCATTTTATGTGCCTAGGATTATCCTAATGTCACAACCAAACACATTATAATACAATAAAAATAAGGCCAGTGTCCCCCTACAGACACAAAAATACTCAATAAATAAACTATTACCAAGAAGAAGTGGTACATATATACAATGGAATATTAGCCATAAAAAGAATAAAATAATGCCATTTGCAGCAACATGGGTGGATCTAGAGATTATCATACTAAGTGAAGAAAGTCAGACAAAGACAAATATCATATGCTATCATTTACATGTGAAATTTTAAAAAAATGATACAAATGAACTTATTTACAAAACAAAAGGAGACTCACAGACTTAGAAAATAACCTCATGAGTACCAAAGGTGAGAGGCACAAATTAGGAGGCTGGGATTAACATATGTATGCTACTATATACAAAATATGTAATTAACAAGGACTTATTCTATAGCACAGAGAATTCTATTATTCTTCAACAACCTATATGGGAAAGTAATCTGAGAAAGAACAGATATATGTATATGCATAACTGAATCACTTTGCTATATACCTGAAACTGCTGCTGCTGCTGCTAAGTCGCTTCAGTCATGTCCGACTCTGCGCGACCCCATAGACGGCAGCCCACCAGGCTCCGCCGTCCCTGGGATTGTCCAGGCAAGAACACTGGAGTGGGTCGCCAGTTCCTTCTCCAATGCATGAAAGTGAAAAGTGAAAGTGAAGTCGCTCAGTCCTGTCCGACTCTTAGCGACCCCATGGACTGCAGCCTACCAGGCTCCTCCGTCCATGGGATTTTCCAGGCAAGAGTACTGGAGTGGGGTGCCACTGCCTTCTCCCTTGAAACTAGCACAACATTATAAATCAATTATACTCCAAAATAAAATAAAAATTTTAAAATCTATTAGCAAATCTAATCTAGGCATACATAAAAAGGATACTACAGAATGACCAAGTTGGGCTTATCCTAGGAATTCAAGGTTGATCCAGCTTTTGAAAAACCAATATAATTCACCAGAGTACCAGACTAAAGAAGGAAAAAAATCATGATTATCTCAATAGCATTTGACATAATGAAACATCTCTTCAAAGTAAAAACCTCTCAACAAACTAGAAATGGAAGAAAAACTCCTTAACCTGATAAAGGACAACTACAAAGAAACCCAAAACTAATATTGAACATAATGGGAACAAGGCAAAGATAATCTCATTTTACTACCCCTACTCAACATCACAGTGAATGTCCTAACCATTATAATAAGGTGAGAAAAATAATTTCAGATTATAAGGGGGGAAAGTACTCTATTTGCAGATGACAGGATTCTGTATATGGAAAATCCCAAGAAATATGCTCCCAAAAGTCCCTAAAACTACTAAGTGAATTTAGCAAAGTCACAAGATAAGAGATCAAAATACAAAAATCAATTATATTTCTATAAATTGACTTTGATTAATAATTTTAAAATACAATATTATTTATAATAGCACCAAAAATTAAAACATAGATATAAACATAACATACTTAGACATGTATAAGATCTACATGCTGAAAATTATAAAATGCTGAGTAAGGAAATGGCAACCCACTCCAGTATTCCTACCCAGAGAATCCCCATGGACAGAAGTGCTTGGCAAGCTACAGTCCATGGGGTTGCAAAGAGTCGGACACAACTGAGCGACTAAACACAAGCACAAATAAGACCTACATAAGTAGAGAGATATATAATGTTCATGGATTGAACTCACTCAATCATTACATTCACTCACTCATTACACTCAATAATGTTAATACTAAATTCTCTCCAACTTTTTATAAATATTCAGTGTATTCCCAGTCAAAATCTTAGCAGAACTTTCTGTAGGTATCAACATGTTGGTTTTTAAGTTTCTACAGAAAGGCAAAAGAATTAGAGTAGCCAAAATATTTGAAAAATTAGAACAAAGTTGGAGGACTACACTTCCTGATTTCAAGAAATACTATAAACCACACTGGTCAAAAACAGTGTAGCACTAGAAGAAAGGATGGATAATCTTTCCAAGCACAGTGTTAGAATAAGCAAAACAAAATACGTAAAACCCCAGAATCTATATCTCACACCTTATTTTTTTAAAGTTCTAAATAGATCATAGATCTAAAGGTAAAACATAGCATGACACAACTTCTTGAAGAAATAATAAGAAAAAAGTCTGCATGATCCAAAGTTAAGCAAGAAATTTTTCTGAGTGACACCTAAAGCATAATCCATAACAGGAAAAAAAAAAAAAAACCCTGATTAAGTTGAATTCTATTAAGAGTAAGAACTTTTGCTCTGCAAAACACCATTCAGAGAATGAAAAGACAAGCGGCAGACAAGGAGAAAATGTTGTCAAATCACATTTGATGTGTAGCTAAAAAAAAAAATCATCAGAGAAAAAAATCCACTTCATTTTAATTTTTGTTTGTTTGCTTGTTTTATTTGGGAGGGGGGAGGCTTCGCAGGTGGCGCTAGTGGTAAAGAATCCACTTGCTAGTGCAAGAGACATAAAAACTCATTCCATTTTTAAAATGGGCCGTAGGTATAAACAGACTCATTGTTATAAAAGATACATTCATGTCAAATAAGCATATGAAAATATGTTCAACATCCCTAGTCACTGAGGAGATGTGAATTAAGCCCCCAAAATATCACTAAACACCTACTAGAATGGTCAAAGGGGAGAAAAAAATTCTGACACTATCAAGCATGGATAAGGATGAGAAGCAGCTGGGAATGCCATACACTGTGGATGCATATGAAAGATGGTGGAGCCACTATCGAAAGCAATTTGGCAGCTTCTCCCAAATGTAAACATATAGCTACTATATAATCCAGCAATCCCAATTTTATGTATTTATCCAAGAGAAATAAAAAATTTATTTTTACACAAAAACTTCTATGCAAATATTTATAGCTGCTTTATTAACAACCCTCCTCCCGGCCAACTGGAAATAACTGAGATGGCCTTCAACCAGTGAATGAATAAGCACACTGTAATATACACACTCAGTGGAACACTAGTCAGGTACAAAAATTAATTATTGATCCATGCAATAACATGGATAAATCTTAAATGCATTTGCTAAATAAAACCTGTCAGACCCAAAAGGGTATGACTCCATTAATATGACATTTTGAAAAAGAAAATTTATGGATATGGAAAACATGTCAGTGGTTGCCAGAGGCTGGGAGGTGGGGGAAGGGATTCACTATAAAGGAGCAGCATGATACAATTTTGAGGGTGAGGAAATTTCTGTATACAACTGTGGTGGGAGAGAGAAGACTCTGTCAAAATTCTTTGAACTGTACACCACAAAGAGTACATTTTACCATGTGTAAATTAAATAAAATAACATGGATTTGGATAGAACACAAGTTGGAATGCAGACTGGGACACATACATCTAACTGTATTACAAATACATCAAATAGCCATCCTGAAGCAGGTGGAGAAGAAAGGGTTGACTCTGGAAAGTGGTATTTGGACTCGGTAGCATAAGGCTACCAAGGCTTTCCCTGGTGGCTTAGAGGTTAAAGTGTGTGCCTGCAATGCGGGAGACCCAGGTTCGATCCCTGGGTTGGGAAGATCCCCTGGAGAAGGAAATGGCAACCCACTCCAGTATTCTTGCCTGGAGAATCCCATGGAAGGAAGAGCCTGGTAGGCTACAGTCCACGGGGTCGCAAAGAGTCTGACACGACTGAGCTACTTCACTTTTACTTTCAGTATAAGGCTAAAGGCAAAAAGAACTGTGCCCAAGCAACATGCTCTAACTTTAAATATGTTTCTTATCTGGTTTGGATTTGCAATTTTTAAAACTGCTTTACATGTGTACTAGGGTTGAACAAACAAGTAGATAAATTGTAGAAAATGAGAGCCAGGTTTTTTACAGTCACAGAAAGAAGTTAAAAGAAACTGTCAAAAGTTATAATAAATTGTGGTGCTGGATTTGACTGGCAATATCACTATGAACTCATGTTCTATTTATATATCCATGCAGTTATATACATGTAAAATATATATATGGGCTTCCCTGGTGGTTCAGTGGTAAAGAATGAAGGAGACTCAGGTTCGATCCCTGGGTTAGGAAGATGCCCTGGAGAAGGAAATGGCAATTCTTGTCTGCGAAATCCCATGGGCAGAGGAGCCTGGAAGACTACAGTCCATGGGGTTGCAAAGAGTCAGACATGACTTAACAACTAAAGAATAACAACATACTACATACAGACACACACACACATATATATACACAGGTAGACACAGAAATATAGATAGGTATGCAGATGACACCACCCTTATGGCAGAAAGTGAAGAGGAACTCAAAAGCCTCTTGATGAAAGTGAAAAAGGAGAATGAAAAAGCTGGCTTAAAGCTCAACATTCAAAAAATGAAGATCATGGCATCTGGTCCAATCAATTCATGGCAAATAGATGGGGAAACAGTGGAAACAATGTCAGACTTTATTTTTTTGGGCTCCAAAATCACTGCAGATGGTGATTGCTGCCATGAAATTAAAAGATGCTTACTCCTTGAAAGGAAAGTTATGACCAACCTAGATAGCATATTCAAAAGCAGAGACATTACTTTGCCAACAAAGGTCCGTCTAGTCAAGGCTATGGTTTTTCCAGTGGTCATGTATGGATGTGAGAGTTGGACTGTGAAGAAAGCTGAGCGCCATCAAAAGCTGATGCTTTTGAACTGTGGTGTTGAAGAAGACTCTTGAGAGTCCCTTGGACTGCAAGGACATCCAACCAGTCCATTCTAAAGGAGATCGGCCCTGGGTATTCTTTGGAAGGAATGGTGCGAAAGCTGAAACTCCAGTACTTTGGCCACCTCATGCGAAGAGTTGACTCATTGGAAAAGACTCTGATGCTGGGAGGGATTGGGGGCAGGAGGAGAAGGGGACGACAGAGGATGAGATGGCTGGATGGCGTCACCGACTCGATGGACATGAGTCTGGGTGAACTCCAGGAGTTGGTGATGGACAGGGAGGCCTGGCGTGCTGCAATTGATGGGGTCGCAAAGAGTAGGACATGACTAAGTGACTGAACTAACTGATGAATATATTCATGGTGTGGTATCTATACATATATTATCTATTTCTACCTTCGGAGAGGAACTAGAGGCAGTGATAGCCAGCATTCAGATTTTAAATACCATTCTTTAATTTAAAAAAAGAAAGAAAGTAGGCTCCTTGCTGAAGTAGTTGAATCCAGAGATGAGCCATGAAAATACAAGATGAGCCTGGAAATTTTGCAATGATAGACAGTAGAAAATTGCTTAGGAAGAAAAAAAGGAAAGACACAGAATCTCCTTAATGGTCTCTGAATGACCAAAGCTGGAACAATTTCAGCAATAAAAGAATGATTTAGTTTAGTTTAGTTTAGTTCAGTCGCTCAGTCGTGTCCAACTCTTTGCAACACCATGGACTGCAGCAGGCTTCCATGTCCATCACCAACTTCTGAAGCTTGCTCAAACTTGTGTCCATTGAGTCAGTGATGCCATCCAACCATCTCATCCTCTGTTGTTCCCTTCTCCTCCTGCCTTCAATCTTTCCCAGCATCAGGGTCTTTTCCAATGAGTCACTTCTTTGCATCAGGTGGCCAAAGTATTGGAGTTTCATCTTCAGCATCAGTCCTCAAATGAATATTCAGGATTGACTTCCTTTAGGACTGACGGGTGTGATCTCCTTGCAGTCCAAGGGACTCTCATAAGTCTTCTTCAACATCACAGTCCAAAGGCACTCAGCTCACTCAACTCACAGTTCTTCAGCACTCAGCTTTCTTTATGGTCCAACTCTCACATCCATGCATGACTACTGGAGAAACCATAGCTTTGACTAGATGGATTTTTGTCTGCAAAGTAATGTCTCTGCTTTTTCATATGCTGTCTAGGCTGGTCATGGCTTTTCTCCCAAGGAGCAAACATCTTTTAATTTCATGGCTGTGGTCACCATCTGCAGTGATTTTGGAGCCCAAGAAAATAAAGTTTGTCATAGTTTCCCCTTCTATTTGCCCTGCAATGATGGGACTGGATGCCATGATCTTAGCTTTTTGAATGTTGAGTTTTAAGCCAGCTTTTTCACTCTCCTCTTTCACTTTCATCAAGAGGAGCTTTAGTTCCTCCTAACTTTCTACCATAAGCGTGGTGTCACCTGTGTATCTGAGGTTATTGATACTTCTCCCGGCAATCTTGATTCCCACTTATGCTTCATCCAGCCTGGGATTTTGCATGATGATGTACTCTGCATATAAGTTAAATAAGCAGGGTGACAATATTCAGCCTTGATGTACTCTATTCCCATTTGGAACCAGTCTGTTGTTCCATGTCCAGTTCTAACTGTTGCCTCTTGACTTGCATACAGATTTTTCAGGAGGCAGATAAGGTGTTCTGGTGTTCCCATCTCTTGAAGAATTTTCCACAGTTTGTTGTGATCCACACAGTCAAGGCTTTGGTGTAGTCAATTAAGGAGTAGATGTTTTTCTGCAACTCTCTTGCTTTTTCAATCATTCAACGGATGTTGACAATTTGATCTCTTGTTCCTCTGCCTTTTCTAAATCCATCTTGAACATCTGGAAGTTCATGGTACACATACTGTTAATGCCTGGCTTGGAGAATTTTGAGCATTACTTTGCTAGCGTGTGAAATGAGTGCAATTGTGCAGTAGCTTGAGCATTCTTTGGCATTGCCCTTCTTTGGGATTGGAATGAAAACTGACTTTTTCCAGTCCTGTGGCCACTGCTGAGTTTTCCAAATTTTCTGGCATATTGAGTGCAGCATTTTCACAGCATCATCTTTTAGGATTTGAAATAGCTCAACTGGAATCCCATCACCTCCACTAACTTTGTTTGTAATGATGCTTCCTAAGGCCCACTAGACTTTGCATTCCAGGATGTCTGGCTCTAGGTGAGTGATCACACCATTGTGGTTATCTGGATCATGAAGATCTTTTTTGTACAGTTCTTCTGTGTATTCTTGCCACCTCTTCTTAGTATTTTCTGCTTCTGTTTGATCCATACCATTTCTGTCCTTTATTGTGCCTATGTTTGCATGAAATATTCCCTTGGTATCTCTAATTTTCTTGAAGAGATCTCTAGTATTCCCATTCTATTGTTTTCCTCTATTTTTTTGCATTGATCACCTAGGAAGGCTTTCTTATCTCTCCTTGATATTCTTTGGAACTCTGCATTTAGATGCTTATATCTTTCCTGTTCTCCTTTGCCTTTAACTTCTCTTCTTTTCTCAGCTATTGTAAGGCCTCCTCAGACAACCATTTTTCCTTTTTGCATTTTTTTCCCTTGGGGATGGTCTTGATCAATGTCTCCTGTACAATGTCACTAACCTCCATCCATAGTTCTTCAGGCATTCTATCAGATCTAATCCCTTGAATCTATTTGTCACTTTCACTGTATAGTTGTAAGGGATTTTATTTAGGTCATACCTGAATGGTCTTGTGGTTTTCCCCACTTTTTTCAATATAATTCTGAATTTGGCATTATGGAGTTCATGATCTGAGCCACAGTCAGCTCCTGGTCTTGTTTTTGCTGACCGCATAGAACTTCTCCATCTTTGGCTGAAAAGAATAGTATCAGTCTGATTTTGGTATTGACTATCTAGTGATGTCCATGTGTAGAGTCTTCTCTTGTATTGTTGGAAGAGGGTGTTTGCTATGACCAGTGAGTTCTCTTGGCAAAACTCTGTTAGCCTTTTCCCTGCTTCATTTTGTACTCCAAGCCCAAACTTGCCCGTTACTCCAGGTATCTCTTAACTTTCTACTTTTGCATTCCAGTCCCCTATGACGAAAAGGACATCTTTTTTGGGTGCTAGTTCTAGAAGGTCTTGTAGGTCCTCATAGAAACATTTAACTTCAGGTTCTTCAGCATTACTGGTTGGGGCATAGACTTGGATTACTGTGATATTGAATGATTTGCTTTGGGAACAAACAGAAATCACTCTGTCATTTTTGAGATTGTACCCAAATACTACATTTTAGATTCTTCTGTTGACTATGAGAGATACTTCATTTCTTCTAAGTGATTCTTGCCCACAGTAGTAGATATAATGGTCATCTGAATTAAATTTGGCCATTTGGGTCCATTTTAGTTCACTGATTCCTAAAATGTCGATGTTCACTCTTGCAATCTCCTGTTTGACCACTTCCAGTTTACCTTGATTCGTGGATCTCACATTCCAGGTTCCTATGCAACATTGCTCTTTACAGCATTAAACTTTGTTTCCATATGCCAGTCACATCCACAACAGGGCGTTGTTTTCACTTTGGCTCTGCCTCTTCTTTCTGGAGTTATTTCTCCACTGATCTCCAGTAGCATATTGGGCACCTACTGACCTGGGGAGTTCATCTTTCAGTGTCCTATCTTTTTGCCTTTTCATACTATTCATGAGGGAGAATGCTGGATCCCACCAAAAAAAGATACTCCATGTCCAAGGGCAAAGGAGAAACCCCAGCAAGACACTAGGAGGGGCGAAATCATGTTTAGAATCAAATCCCATACCTGCGAGAGATGCTTGGAGGGCTCAAACAAAACCTTGAGTGCACCAGGACCCAGAGACTGAGCCAGACCTGTGTTTGAGTCTCCTGCAGTGGCCTGCTACAGGGGCAGGGGCTCTGGGTGCAGCTGCCATTAACCTCACCATAGAGCCACCAAGCAGATGACCCATAAACTGCAGAACAATTATAGCCAAGAAATTCTCACACTGTTAAGAAAGTTCTAGGACCCACAACAGATTTCCCAACCTGGGGATCTGGCAAAGGGACTGAGAATCCCTAGGGAATTTGACTTTGGAGGCCAGTGGCATTTGACTACAGAACTTACACAGGACTGGGGAAACAGACTCTTGGAGAACATGAACAAAACCTTGTATGCACCAGGACCCAAGAGAAAGGAGCAGTGACCCCACAGGCCCAGACTTGCCTGTGAGTGTCCAAGAGTCTCTGGCAGAGGTGTGGGCTGGCAGTGGCCTGTTGCAGGGTCGGAGGCACTGAGTGTGGCACTGTGTGCATGGGACTTTTGAAGGAGGTCGCCATTATCTTTATTACCTCCAGCATAGTTTGGTCTCAGGTCAAACAACAGGGAGGAACCAGAGCCCCGCCCATCAACAGAAAATTGGATTAAGGATTTACTGAGCATGGCCCCGCCCATCAGAACAAGATCCATTTTCCCCCACAGCCAGTCCCTCCCATCAGGAAACTTCCACAAGCCTCTTATTCTTATCCATCAGAGGGCATACAGAATGAAAACCACAACCACAGAAAACTAATCAAACTGATCACATGGAACACAGCCTTGTCTAACTCAGTGAAACTATGAGCCATGCAGTGTAGGGCCACCCAAGACGGATAGGTCATAGTGGAGAGTTCTGACAAAATGTGGTCCACTGGAGAAGGGAATGGCAAACCACTTCAGTATTCTTGCCTTGAGAACCCCATGAACAGTATGAAAAGGCAAAAAGAATGATAGTATTGAATTATAGGGTTTCCCAAGTGGCTCAGTGGTAAAGAATCTGCCTGCCAATATAGGAGATGCAAGAAATGTGGGTTCGATCCCTGAGTTGGGAAGATCACTGGGAGTAGGAAATGGCAACCCACTCCAGTATTCTTACTTGAAATATTCCATGGAGAGAGGAGCCTGGCAAGCTGCAGTCAAAGGGGTCGAAAAGTGTCCAACATGACTGAGCATGGCACACGTAGGCACCCCACCCCCACAGTACTGAATTATAACCCAAAGAATAAAATAAATATCCATAAGCTCATACTGATATAAATAACTGAATAAATAAATAAATGGCAGAAAACATAGAACTCTTCTCTACACAAGAATTCCAAATAAGAAATGAGGAAAGAGAAAGCTACCATTAAGATAGCATAAAAGCTAAATCAGTTCAATTCAGTGGGTGAAAGTTTGAGAAGAAACAGGACATTTGCATAGCCTCAAAGTATCTCTCCGCAAATCCTTATTAGTTACAGAGAGGAACACAGGAAGATTAGTGGAGAAATCTAACTGACTTCACCTTAAGAAAGTGATGAACAACAGTAATAAGACAGATGTATCATATATCTCCAAATATGAGGCATCAAGAAGTATACAGTATCACTTCTGTGGTATTCTTTCCAAACTGCATAACCTCAATCTAGCCATGAAAAATCATGACAAACCCAAACTGAGGGACATTTTACAAAATAACTGACCAGTAGTCTTCAAGACCCCAAGGTCAGGAAAGACAAAGATCAAGGAAAGAGACAGGACAAGTAAACACAGAATAGGATCTGGATTATATCCTGAAACAGAAAAAGACATTTGTGGGCAAACTCACGTTTGATGAAATCCAGATGAAGTTTGTTGTTTAGTTAATTGTATTGTATTGGTATTAATTTCTCAGTTTTGATCATTGTGCCATGATCACATAAGATATTAATAGTAGTGGAAGCTGGGTGAAGGGTATATAGAAGCTCTACATACTGTTTTTGCAACTCTTCTGTGAATCTAAAGTTACCTGATAATACAAATTTTGTAAAAATTATCTTGGTTGGGATAAAAAATTTTAGTCACTTTTATGGATTCCTTATGTATTCTCTCAGTACTTATTTACACATATATAAAATTTTTATCCCCTCTGTTATCCCTTAACATCTTGTTTTTTTCACTGAAAGTGTACCTTGGAGACTTTCCTTGTAAGTACATATATATTTTCTTTTCCAGTTTTTTTATTATCAATAAAAGTTTAAACATAGAGAAAATGGGTAAACATATACCATCACCTTTATTTCCTCATTTTAAAAATAAATGTGTGGTATCCCATTGTGTGGAGTTAACTCATGTATATCTCATCTCATAGTTAGATGTTGAAATCTCTGTCTTGATCTACTATTGTCAGAATGGAGTAGAAAATGAGTCGGAGATGGAATCAAATTGAAAAGCATGGGCTTTGAAACCAGATAGATCCAAGCCCAAATAACCATTCTGTCACTGTCTGTATGGCTCTAGGCAATCTCACTTCCTCAAATCTCAATTGCCTTATCAGTAAAATGGGAATATAACTACTACATCTTAAACTTACAGTTAGGATCATGTGAGGCAACATACATGTAAGCCCTCCATATCCATGAGTTCCACATCAACGGATTCAACCAACCTCAGATAAAAGGTTTTTTTGGGAAAAAAAAAAATTCCTGTAAGTTACAAAAAGTAAAACTTGAATTTGCTGCAGAGAGCAACTATTTACATAACATTTACACTATTTTAGGTATTACAAGTAATCTAGAGATGATTTTAAGTATAGGGAGGATGTGCATAGTTTATATGCAAATATTATTCTATTTAATATAAGGGACTTGAGCATCCTTGGATTTTGATATCCTGGGGGTGGGGGACTCCTGGGAACAATACCCTGCAGATGAGGAGGGATGACTGTATTTAAAACATCCAATTCAAAAGATATTCAATAGATCATACTGTTATTTTGATTCAATTGGAAAATTTCAGAAATACCTGGCAGCTGATTTAAGTCAACTTCAAAAACACCCATGTTTCTTCCGTCTGTTGATTATGTCATCCTATTAATACCAACGGAGAAGGCAATGGCACCCCACTCCAGTACTTTTGCCTGGAAAATCCCATGGATGGAGGAGCCTGGTAGGCTGCAGTCCATGGGGTCGCTAGAGTCGGACATGACTGAGCGACTTCACTTTCACTTTTCACTTTCACACATTGGAGAAGGAAATGGCAACCCACTCCAGTGTTCTTGCCTGGAGAATCCCAGGGATGGGGAAGCCTGGTGGGCTGTCGTCTATGGGGTTGCACAGAGTCGGACATGACTAAAGTGACTTAGCCGCAGCATTAATACCAAGAGTACTCTTATTTCAGGAAATGTAAAACAGAGCTCCAGCAACATCCCCATAACCTTGACTTTATTCTTAAATTGGATCAACAACAATGTGAAAATCTACTTGACCCCACAACTTAGTTGCTAAAGCTAAGTGACAGAGACCTTGTAAGAAGCACTGCTACCCTAAATTGATTCAACTAACAGATTTATAGATTCAACTCTGGGCTGATCACCAGTTCATTAAAAAGTCAGAGAATCCTCCACATTTTAATCTCTATGGGTGAGTCGTGTCTGACTCTTTGCAACCCTATGGGCTGTAGCCCTCCAGGCTCCTCTATCCATGGGATTCTCCAGGCAAGAATACTGGAGTGGGTTGCCATATCCTCCTCCAGGGGATCTTACAGACCCAGAGAAAATCTTTTATGTCTCCTGCACTGGCAGGCGAGTTCTTCACCACTAGCGCCATCTGGGAAGCCCTTTAATCTTTAACAAACCTGAAGCCAATACTTCATCAGACTGACCACAGAAGGTGAAGAATCAGTTAGTGAATTTGCTATTCTCATTCCTCCATAGTACCACCAACATATGAAAACTTTAATTTTGTGTATGTGTTTGCATTTCTTTGTCCACAGAGTACATTTCTAACTCTAAGGGGAAGTGGTTGCAGATAACTTTGCTGCCATTTGCGTAATTGGAATGTGAAATCATTCCCAGGTGAGGAAAAAAGCAGATGCCTTTTCCTGGCCTACAAATAGAATATATAAACAGTCAGGAGAGTGTAGAAGCATTCTGTCTGTAGTAGCATTAAAAATTTATTCATTAATTCATTCACTAAACAAGGATGTACCAAGCTTCTACTGTCTGTGAGGCACTGTGCTCATTGTTGAAAATTTAAAAATCAAAATGAGGAGAACAAAGGTCTTGCCCTTGAGTAACTTACAGCCCAATCCAGGGGAAGTAAGACACACGGACAATTATAACACTGTGAAATAAGTACTTTGGGAGGGAATAGAATGCCTTTACAAAAGAGGTAAATCTTTACATTTGCCTTGAGTTCACCAGAGTGAGGGCATGCCTGGCAGAGCAAGCAGACCCTGCAAGGGCAAAGACATGCCTGTAGGTTTGAATTCAAGGTTCCATTAGGGGATCAGGTGCATATGAGGCTTGTGGCTGAAGCTTTTAGCAGTTTGGGCTTCATACTTTTCAATGGAAAATGACAAGTTTGTAATCATATGAAAGATGCTTTGGGAAGAATGATTGTAAACCCAGTTAGAACATTATTACAGTACTGTGATGAGAGAGAAAGTGGTCCTCATGGAATCCCTAGGATTTCCATAGCTGAAAAGACCTTACTTTTTGAATGAGGCCAACAAGTACGAAAACTATTGAGTTGGCCAAAAGATGTTACAAAATACCCAGATGGGTTAACCTTTTGGCTAACCCAGTATTTATCATTTGAAATCAAGAGGGAAATCAGGAAAAAAAATCAATAGGTTTAGGCACTTGGAAAAAAAATCTTTTAATATAACAAATTCTCAGGTGTCCAGAAACTGGTTCTTATCAGATGAACTAGTTTATTGAAGACTTCAGATTCTTTTCTCTAACTTTGTAATTGCTAAAGTTTTTATATGGTTTGCCAGATGGTAGTCAGAGGAAAATAAATTAAAAACACTAAATTTAAACAATTTGGCTCCCTGACTACTGCTTAATATGGAGATTCAAGGAGAAGGTGAAAATTCTCATTACACTGAAATGTGCAGATTATCCGTGTTGTGCATACATACCCCTTACCTGCACGCATAAATCAGAGGTCACTGCAAGAGAAAACGTAAGAGAAAATGACTTTGTATTGACGCTCTAAAATACTCTCCCGCTTTTCATATTAAAAGCTTTATATGGTCCCTTCACTTGAATAATATATGAGGTGCTCATCTCTTTCACCGGATGGGTTTACAGTTTGATGAATATGTCTTACAGCGGTGGTTTGATGGACATTCATCTCACGCGGGGCTCAGCTATCTAACAACAGCGAGATCAGTTCAGCCAGCCACTCGCTAGGCAAATGAGGACTCATCTCGGATCCGACTGCATACATTTGAGGGCGAAAGTTATTCTCAGCTGCAACCCCAGGGAGACTAGAAGAATGGATTAATTGCCCTCGCGCTGGTAAAAGGTGTTCTGCCCAGCTACTTAAAGCAAAATCGCATTGTCTTTTCACTGTAGAAGACATTGTTAAGTTTGAATTCCCACTCTTAAAACAAAACTCAGAAACGACTGCAGTTTTATTCTCAACGCTCTCTCTCGTTGAGAAATACCTACTAAGCTGTACACAAGGCAAGAAATAAATTACGCTGAAGAGATCAAAGACAAGAGAGCCGATCCCCCCGGGGTTTTACTCTCGGTCTGGCCATCATGATCAAGGATGAAGAGAGACTTTGTTTTTTTCTTTATTGGGAAAAATGTTTGAGCTCGGTTTTAACATTTTTTAATACTCGTTAAAAAAATCTTATTTTCCTATTGTTCAGGAAATTTTGATACTTTCCGTCTTTCTAAAAACATTTTCTTTTCTTGGACTCTGGTCTGCTGTGGGGTGTCAAATGATCCAAAAGCACACGCCAAAAGCACACGCTCAGGGGAAGGAAAAGCTTAACTCTGCAAAGCTGGCGCCGTAAGACCCCCGGGAGGTGAGTGGGCGGAAACTACCTATCCCGGCGTGCCTGGCTCGCGAGCACAATGGAGCCCTGTCGTCATCCGGGTCACGGGGCTGTGCGTTCCGTGCGCGCCGCTGGACTCCGGCCTGGATCCCGCCCGGGGCGGAGGGCCCTGTAGGGCCGGGAAAACTGCGATTCCCGGCATGCCCTGCCACGGGTGCGCCTGCGTACGGGAGCTACCGCGCCGGGGAGCGGGTAGGTATAAAGTGGAGTCTTAGTTTCATGGAAACCAGCCTGCCTGCTGCCGGGCAGAGCCACGGGCGGCAGAAGGACTGTGGGGTGAGGCTGCGGGGCCCTGGGAGGTGCGGGGTCCGCGGAGGCGAGTCGGTGGCTCAGATAAGGCCCCCGTCATCTCTCCTGCCGCCCTCTCCCCTCGCTGGCGGAGTTTAGTCTCGCCCTCTACTCCTCAGGACCCTAGGGTTTATGGCACTTGTGCACTGGATTCGGTTGAAAACCGTTTAGGAGCGAGGTTTGCATTGACCTGGCTCCAGCGAGGGAAGGATAGCCACCAGAGAGGGTCTGCCGATGAACCCCAGTACAACTTTTCTTTACATGTTAAGTTGGCGTTATAGGTTCCTGGGAAAACCATTTAGACGTTAATTATTTCTTTTTTTTTTTTTTTTAATTTTATTTTATTTTTAAACTTTACATAATTGTATTAGTTTTGCCAAATATCAAAATGAATCTGCCACAGATACACATGTGTTCCCCATCCTGAACCCTCCTCCCTCCTCCCTCCCCATTCCATCCCTCTGGGTCGTCCCAGTGCACCAGCCCCAAGCATCCAGTATCGTGCATCGAACCTGTACTGGCAACTCGTTTCATACATGATATTTTACATGTTTCAATGCCATTCTCCCAAATCTTCCCACCCTCTCCCTCTCTCTCAGAGTCCATAAGACTGTTCTATACATCAGTGTCTCTTTTGCTGTCTCGTACACAGGGTTATTGTTACCATCTTTCTAAATTCCATATATGCGTTAGTATACTGTATTGGTGTTTTTCTTTCCGGCTTACTTCACTCTGTATAATAGGCTCCAGTTTCATCCACCTCATTAGAACTGATTCAAATGTATTCTTTTTAATGGCTGAGTAATACTCCATTGTGTATATGTACCACAGCTTTCTTATCCATTCATCTGCTGATGGACATCTAGGTTGCTTCCAGGTCATGGCTATTATAAACAGTGCTGCGATGAACATTGGGGTACACGTGTCTCTTTCCCTTCTGGTTCCTCAGTGTGTATGCCCAGCAGTGGGATTGCTGGATCATAAGGCAGTTCTATTTCCAGTTTTTTAAGGAATCTCCACACTGTTCTCCATAGTGGCTGTACTAGTTTGCATTCCCACCAACAGTGTAAGAGGGTTCCCTTTTCTCCACACCCTCTCCAGCATTTATTATTTGTAGACTTTTGGATCGCAGCCATTCTGACTGGTGTGAAATGGTACCTCATAGTGGTTTTGATTTGCATTTCTCTGATAATGAGTGATGTTGAGCATCTTTTCATGTGTTTGTTAGCCATCTGTATGTCTTCTTTGGAGAAATGTCTATTTAGTTCTTTGGCCCATTTTTTGATTGGGTCATTTAATTATTTCTTAGTTTTGCCACCTGTTATCTTCCTTCGCTTGCTTGTTAGCTACTAATTATGTTGGAACAACTTAATTTTTTGCTCAACTATCCCCATTTGCTATCCTCTATATCCCATGTACTATGTATATATATCCTATATATATATATATATCCTCTATATCCATGTACTGTCCGGCTCTGGAGATAGAAGTGGTTAAGAATCTGACCTTAGGTGAAGCTAGAATTAATCAGACTTGAAAGTCTCACAGTCATCTTGGAGCACCCAGGGCTAGGTCTTTGAATCTTTTCTGTTCTCTTGTTATCCAGTCTCCACGGCTTTGAAAGCCATGTCTATATTGACAACTTCCAAATGTATATTCCTATTTCACCTTTCTCTGCTGACTCCATATCTACAACTTCAATTATGTATTGGGCATCTTTCCTGTTTTAAATTTAACATTTCCAAAACAACTCTTGATCTTTACCCCGAAACTTGTTCTTCCTAATAGACTTTCATTGTCTCAATTAATGACAACACCCTCCTTTCAGTGCTTCCTTTCCCATCTAATCTATAAGCCAAACTTGTCTTGAAAGTATGTCTGGACACTGACCTCTTCTTACTTCTTACTGTTCCGTTGCTTAGCACCCTGGTCTAGCCCTCGGCATCTCCCCTGGATTATTGTAGTTGCTTTTCAGTGGGTTTTCCTACTTCTGTTGTCTTTCTGCCATCTTTCAGTTGTCTTGGCTACCATCTAGGCAGAGTGATCCAGTTAAAAGTTAAGTTAGATCCCAGCACTTCTCCATTCTAAAACCTCCGAGTGCTCTGAGAATAAAGGCAGACTTTTACAATAGCCTCTAAGTCACTGTGTAACACAGTCCCTCTCACCTCATCTCCCAGTATTCTGTCCTTCACTTGGTCCTCCCCAAACTGACCTCCTTACTGTTGCAGACCCATCAGACATTCTGACTTAAGGTCTTTGCACTATATTCATTTTTTCTGGACTTTTCTGTCCCCAGATAGCCACATTCACTCCTGCACCTCCTTCACAGGTCTTTCCTTAAATAACATCTCAGTGAGGCTTTCTTTGACCACTTTGTTTAAAACGACAGTCTGTACCACAGCCTCCATCCCATCCTCTTTCCAACTTTTTCATCATTGTACTTACCACTAATGAACAAACTGAACATTTTACTTATTTCTCCAAATGGAATATAAGTTCTAGGAGAGCAAGGAGTTTGTCTCTCTAGATCATTGCTGTATTCCTCGGTGTTAAAACAGTTTCTGGTTCGTGGTGGGCATTCAGGAAATGTTTGTTGGACATATGAGTTAATGAAGACAATATTACTGACAGAATTATTTTTTAGTGATTGTGATAAGCAACACTGAGTCCCTGGCCTGTTTTTGGAACCAACAGCGTATAGTTGTATTTATTGCCACGTATAAGAATGGAGCTCATGTCTGCAAAAGCAAATGTTGCCTTTTCAGAATCACCTGACTTACTAGATATTGCTTATGACATTTGTCTTATTCAAGCCATGCTTTCAGTGAGGTAACCTGAGCTTTTTGAAAATACTTTCCCTAAACATAAGGACAGAACTGTATTAATTTGATAATGACATATTTATGAAAGTAATTGTGAATTAACTTTTTTAAAAATAAAAGCTTATATCTTAGTATTTTTATTATTGTTGCTATCAGACTTCAGGACTTAGGATCAAGGCTGCATTCAATGATGTTTACTCCTTTTCAGAAATAGCATAGCACAGATATGTTCAAGCTATATAGTCTCTTTGTTAGAATATTAGCAATTAAAGCTCTTTCTTGTAAGAGAAGTTATGGCTTCTATCCCCTTATGTTAAAGAGTTGAAAGTCTATTATAACTTAATAACGTATAGAATTGAATATAAGGTCATAAAGTTCTGGCCACTGGCCTCCAAGTAGCCTGTGGATTGTGTATGAGGGCATGGTATTTCTGTTGCCTTTCCTTAGACCTCCCCGATAAGGGAGGACAGGCAGGGGTAGGAGTATCTGCAGTGAAAGTGAGAGTCTCCCCTGACTCTAAACCTCAGCTCAACAGATTCACTTGATCTCAAGTCCTTCCTTTACTCTTACTCTAACAGGCTCGCAGGGACTTCTTGGTGGATGTTAAGGCTGTCTTTGCTGTTACTACTGGGCCATCATTGCTGCTTTGTTTCTGAGGATTCTCCTGACCTTAACATTGTTTGTTTCCACATGTGGAGAGGGGATGGGGAAGAAGAATTTTCAACTAACCCTGAGACCTGTTTGTAATAAATCCTCCTAGGGATAATTGGCTTGTTTAGTTTTTGAATCAGCCTCTTAAATGACCTGAACCTCAGTGATGGAGAATATTTTGGGGACAACGCCGTATATTTCACACAAAAACTAGATCCCCTGCACACCATCAGTTGGTGGCCCAGGCATCTCGATCTCTGCTTCTTTAGGATGAGTTTTCTATAAACCTCCTGTCCCTCAGAGGCTGGGGGCCAAGTTTATTCTTCCTTTTTGTTTGAGAGTATTTTTTTCTCTCCAGAAGCCTGAGAAGCTCCAGTGTAGTTTAGGTTCAGGTGGGTGTGAGTGATGATGCCAATCAAATTCTTACCTAAATGTATATAGACTTTTCTCTTTCCTAAGCAAATGAAGCAACTGGAGTTGTTTTTCATCTTGTTTTTCTGGCTGGATGCATGCACACCCTGTAAAGTAATGTAATGCATTACTGTAATGCATTTTGTACATACTATGGGTACCTTGAGGAAATAGCAGCAGAACTATGACATTTCAATAATTACATGAAAAAGTTTGAAGTGGAAATCTACATCCTACTAAAAATAGATGAGGAACTCGTAGTCTATTTTCTGTATTTTTTTTTTCCCAAAAATGAACTTTTATATTTGTGTTAATATTTTTGTCTGACTTCTTTTAATCAGACAGTCCTTTTTATTATAACTAGCTCCCTTGGCATAACAAGTTGCCCCCAAAATTGCCCTTCCCTCCCACCTCAGGCACTGCTTGTCATTTCCTTATCTCCTCCTCCTCCTCATTTCTCTACCAACTATTACCTGGGACTACTGTGTATCCCAGGAATGCTATTGTTGCAAGAAACAGGAAAGAATGACTAACAAAAGTTTATATTTCTCACATAAGCAAAGTTCGGAGGTTATTAGTTTTAAATGTCAGGTTAATCTGAGCTACTGTGGCCTTTTCCATGTTCTAAGATGCTGGTGATCCCTGACTCTGTTTATATTTAACAGTGAAGCACTGCATGGCTGACTTTTCTGAGAGCCTTCAGATCTCTGGGCATCACACAGGAGGAGGAAAGGACTGGTGCCATCATTTCTGTTCTTTTTATCAGGAAAAAAACATCTTCCCAGAAGCTTCTTGAAAACTGCCTAAAGCCTCACTGGCCAGGATATATCACATGGATGTGCCAGCTATAAGGGAGGGTGGAGATGTGAACTTTTCAACTTCTTTTGGAGAGAGAGGACAAAGGAGCCAGCTGTCTGTCACAAACCAGATTAAACACCCTTTTCTTTTTCTCACAGCCCTTGGCCTGGTTTATTTCTGTGTTGGCAGTAGCCAGACAGCAGGTAAAAGAACGTGGACTGGAGGGTAAATCCGTGTTGTGTTTTTCGTTGCTGCTCCTCCATTTTCTCCCAACCCCCTACTATTGGTGGTTCCCCCAACCCTGGCCCTAGGTTCATGGCAGTAGAACCAGTCCTAAGGTTTGTCTTGTGGTTCTTCTGTTACCTGAGGAACACCATCCTTGCTCATGTGGTAACCTGAGCAGGAATCTCGAAATATGGCTTTTTCCCAGAAATGTAGATGAACCTCACTTCACATCTTTGTGTATCCAGAGACTCCACTGATACCTGCCTGTACTTTTGTCTTTCCCTTTAAGAATGCAATGAAAACATAAAAGCTTCTTTATGCCATATCCTTAAGCTGATTGTTAACAGAAAATCTGTTAAAGAATTCAGAAAGGTTATGTGTGTGAGAAACGCATTATGTTTTATAGAGGCGCACAAAAGAGCAAAATCTTGATCAGAAGCATAAAATAAGACTAAAAAGAAAATTTGTACACTTTGACCTTCATCATTCCATTTCCCTTAGCCCCTGGCAACCACCATTCTATTCTGTTTCTATGAAATTGGATTTTTTTTTTTTTGGTTTGGTGTTTAGATTCAATATATGAGTGATACCACACACTTTTCTTTTCCTCTGTCCAGCTTAGTTCACTTAGCACACGCCCTCCAGATTCATCCTGCAAATGGCAGGATGGCCTCTCATGTGGCTGAATAACATTATAAATCACATCTTTATTCATCTACTGAAGGACATTTAAGTTGTTTCCATATCTTGGCTGTTCTAAATACTGGTACAGTGAACATGGAAATGCAGATACCTCTTTAAGATACTAATTTTATTCCCTTCAGATATTTACCCAAGAGTAGGATTGCTGGATCTTCTGGTAGTTCATTTTTAATTTTTTGAGGAATCTCCATACTGTTTTCCATTATGTCTGTACCAGTTTACATTCCCACCAACAGTGCATAAAATTCCCTTTTCTTCACATCTGTGCCAATGTTTGTTGTCTTTTGTTTTTTAAAAAATAGCCATTCTAACAGATGTGAGTTGACTCATTGGAAAAGACTGTGATGCTGGGAGGGATTGGGGGCAGGAGGAGAAGGGGATGACAGAGGATGAGATGGCTGGATGGCATCACCGACTCGATGGATGTGAGTTTGAGTGAACTCCGGGAGTTGGTGATGGACAGGGAGGCCTGGCATGCTGCAATTCATGGGGTCGCAAAGAGTCGGACACGACTGAGCAACTGAACTGAACAGATGTGAGCCGCTATCTCGTGATTTTGTTTCCCTGATGATTAGTGATGATAAGCATCATTTCATGTACCTGTTGGCCACCTGTAAACCTTCAATAGACAAGTGTCTTTTCAGATCCTCTGCCCATTTTTTAATTGGATTGTTTCTTGGCTACTCTGCTGTATGTGTTCTTTATATACTTTGGATATTAGCCCTTTAATATGGTTTGCAAATATTTTGTCTCATTCTGTAAGTTACCTTTTCAAATAAGAGGATCTAGTGTATAACATGGTGACTATAGTTAAAATGAGATTGTATACTTGGCAGTTACTGTGAGAAGGTCTTTAAGCATTCTTGCCACAACAAAGAAGTTAGCTACATTAACTATACGAGGTTGTTAATTTTGTGGATGTAATTATTTTGATTTTGGTAAACATTCTGTAAAGTATATGTATATCAAATCACATGTACACTTTATATATATTCAATTTTATATTTGTCAACTATGATTTGAGCGAATGCCAGGAGATAATGAAGGACAGAGGAGCCTGGCATGCTGCAGTCCATGGGAGTCAGAGTTGGATGTGAGTTAGCAACTAAACAATAATGTTCCTCAATAAAGTTTTTTCCTTTTATTTAAGTAAAAAGAAATAGAAAAGCCTTTCTCTGAGACCTGTAGGGGAAAGATAGAAGGTAATTGAAGAGCTACTCCATGATGAAAAAATGTCTTCAATGGCTATAGCAATATTACGTTGGCAAGAAGCTCAGCCTTTCTACAGTGCCCCCCCTGCCCCCGCCATGGTTCTTAAATCCTGCCATCAATTTTAAGACTTACTTAATTCCTTCATTGGTTCCGGGGGACCATCTTCAGTGACTTGAACCTGAGGTAGTCCCCACTTCCATTGCCTGGGAGGTAAGGAGAAGAGAAAGTATGTGATTACACACCCAAGTTGGGGAGAAAGATGTGTTGATAATATCCCAAGTGGGGCCTTTGTGAGCACATTCTCATAGGTACAGTACTGCTAGTGATGGTTAAGGTTTACAGTTTCTTTGGTGTAGAAATGTCTGTACAGGATGGAGTTACAGGAAAATGTTCTTAAAGTTTCTACCACTGATCTTGTCATTGAACTTTGGAAATGTGATTCAGTGGTGAGAATGCTTTTAAGTTAATTCTGCTTCTGTAATTAATACCTGAAAGAGTAGTGTCACTACTCCCAATTACTCTTGTGTGGTCTTGAGGGAGGAGTCTGGTAATTTGATGTCAGTAGCTGTAGAAGAGTCTTTGAAGTTAGTCTGCAAGTTATTTTTAAAAGTCACTGCTTCAAGGTATTTGATAAATCTATTTTATGGCAACTGCTCAGAAGTCCCGGAGAAGGCAATGGCACCCCACTCCAGTGCTCATGCCTGGAAAATCCCATGGACAAAGGAGCCTGGTAGGCTGCAGTCCATGGGGTCACTAAGAGTCAGACACGACTGAGCGACTTCACTTTCACTTTTCACTTTCATGCATTGGAGAAGGAATGGCAACCCACTCCAGTGTTCTTGCCTGGAGAATCCCAGGGACGGGGGAGCCTGATGGGCTGCCGTCTATGGGGTCGCACAGAGTCGGACACGACTGAAGTGACTTAGCAGCAGCAGCTCAGAGGTCCAAGTACTGCAGAGTTGTTTTTATCAGAAAGTTTGGATGGCAACTTGTTAAAATGAAAATGGCTGGTAATGAAAGAGGTAATAACTCCCTCAGCCAACTTATAGATCCTAATGTATGTCTAATAGTAGCAGACAGGATAGATTGTGATCAGTAGTGAACTGTGCAACAATCTGTGGCTTATAACGTAAGTTTATTGCTCATTCACTCTATGCGTGGGCCACGGCTCTGCTCATGTCATCTTTACTCTGGGATCTTAGCCTATGGAGAAGGCCATATCTGGGATGTTGCTCATCTTACAGAGAAGGGAAAAGAAAGAGCTGATGACAAGTTGGCTCTTAAAGTTTCTATGTGTGTCTGTTCAGTTGCTTCAGTCGTGTCTGACTCTTTGTAACTCCATGGACCATAGCTTGCCAGGCTCCTCTGTCTATGGGATTTTCCAGACAAGAGTACTAGAGTGGCTTGCCATGCCCTTCTCCAGGGATCTTCCTGATCCAGGGATCAAACCCTCATCTCCTGTGCATCTTCTGCATTGCAGGTGGATTCTTTATGGCTGAGCCACTTGGGGGAGCTCCTTAAAGCTTCTACCCACATTTCATTGACCAAAGCAGGACACATATCCATTTCCAAGCTAAACAAGACAGGGATGTACAGTCCTCCACAGGAAGGGGCAGTCGCTATCTTGAACAATAATATAATCAACTACACTAATATTGTAACTTTATTCTCAGGTGCATATGGAAACTACAATGTCCAGACCAGTCCTCTCTCCAACCCGCATCAATGCTACAGCTTCTGAAACATTCACAGTACTTCAGCAAAGGATGAGAATAGTTGAAGAACAGACCAGTTCTCTGAGGGATGACCTAATAATGTTGGACTTTGGTGACAAAAGGTAGCAAATGAAAAATGAACCCTGTAGGTTGAGTTTTGCTTCACTGGTTATAATAAGGAGTCACAGTATGGATGGTTTGGCAGTTGAAATAAGTATTTAGAAAAGAATTGAGAAATAACCATTATGAATAGAATATTAATTAGAAAATATTTGCAAGATAAAGGGTTGTCCTCCTATAATAGAGCTACTACCACTTCTAAACAGGTATTCAAGGTGTGTTATGTAAGTGTGTTATATTCAATACTTGATTAAAGACAAATGTAATTATTTACATAATTAGAAAAAAATTTGATCCTTTTTGTAAAAATAGACTTTGAAATTAGTTAAGATGAACATCTCACTTGATTCATGCCATTAATATGATCTGTATTTTCTTTCTCCAGATTTATGATGAATTAAAAGAGAGGTTTTAAGTCTTAAAAAAAAATTCATAGTTTAGAATGCTGCTGCTGCTAAGTCACTTCAGTCATGTCCAACTCTGTGCAACCCCATAGACGGCAGCCCACCAGGCTCCCCTGTCCCTGGGATTCTCCAGGCAAGAACACTGGAGTGGGTTGCCCTTTCCTTCTCCAATGCATGAAAGTGAAAAGTGAAAATGAAGTCGCTTAGTCATGTCTGACTCTTTAGTGACCCCATGGACTGCAGCCTACCAGGCTCCTCCGTCCATGGGATTTTTGAGGCAAGAGTACTGGAGTGGGGTGCCGTTGCCTTCTCTAAGTTTAGAATGAAGTACTCAAAAAAAGAACTGTGTTTTTCCTTTGTTCCACGGAAGAAGTTATTCCCATTAAAAGTTAGATTGTTAAAGGCCTGAAGAATATGGATGCTTACACAGCCAATATTGAATTTACTGGTGTGATTTTCTTTAAAATTACATATATATATTTCCTGAATGTCTCTTATGAAGATCAAAAATTAGTATGATTGGTGTTATAGCACCTATAGAGTAAATAACTGTTGAGCAGTTAAAAGATTAAAATTGTACCAATGTTGAGTATGTTAGAACAAAATAGGAATTTTTATTATGTCTTTGTTTAAAAATTTTCTAAGAAGGATGTGAGTATATTGCCTCCATGCTAACTAATTCTTAATTTTCGATTATAGAATTAGCATTTAGCATGTTTTATGTATCACTTGTTTTTACATACAAAGTAAGTTTACGAAAAATCCAGATTAAAACAACCATTAAAATGTCAGTAATTTTTACCCATCCCATACTGGTCTCATTCTCTTTACCTAGTTGTTGTCATTTAGTTGCTAAGTCATGTCTGACTCTTTGTGATCCCATGAAAACTCTAGCCCACCAGGCTCCTCTGTCCATGGGATTTACCTAATAGTTCTCTCTATAGTTATATTTGCAGAGGCTATCAGGTATTTGTTAACTAAAGAACTTACTGTTTATTCTCAGTAGAAATGCAACATTGACTCAATGGTTTCAGTTTCAATTCAGTCGCTCAGTCGTGTACAACTCTTTATGACCCCATGGACTGCAGCACACCAGGGCTCCCTGTCCATTAGTCCATCCATCACCAACACCCGGAGTTTATTCAGCCTCATGTCCACTGAGGTGGTGATGCCATCCAACCATCTCAACCTCTGTCGTCCCCTTCTCCTCCCGCCTTCAATCTTTCCCAGCATCAGGGTCTTTTCAAATGAGTCAGCTCTTCGCATCAGGTGGCCAAAGTATTGGAGTTTCAGCTTCAACATGAGTCCTTCCAATGAACATTCAGGACTGATTTCCTTTAGGATGGACTGGTTGGATCTCCTTGCAGTCCAAGGGACTCTCAAGAGTCTTCTCCAACACCACAGTTCAAAAACATCAATTCTTCCGTGCTCAGCTTTCTTTATAGTTTAACTCTCATGTCCGTATGTGACTACTGGGAAAACCATAGCCTTGACTAGATGGACCTTTGTTGGCAAAGTAATGTCTCTGCTTTTTAATATGCTGTCTAGGTTGGTCATAAGTTTTCTTCCAAGGAGCAAGCATCTTTTAATTTCATGGCTGCAGTTACCATCTGCAGTGATTTTGGAACACCAAAAAATAAAGTCTGTCACTGTTTCCATCATTTCCCCATCTATTTGCCATGAAGTGATGGGACCGGATGCTATGATCTTAGTTTTCTGAATGTTGTGTTTTAAGCCAACTTTTTCACTCTCCTCTTTCACTTTCATCAAGAGGTTCTTTAGTTCTTCTTCGCTTTCTGCCATACGGGTGGTGTCATTTGCATATCTGAGGTTATTGATACTTCTACGGGCAATCCTGATTCCAGCTTGTGTTTCTTCCAGCCCAGCATTTCTCATGATGTACTCTGCATATAAGTTAAATAAGCAGGGTGACAATATACAGCCTTGACGTACTCCTTTTCCTATTTGGAACCAGTCTGTTGTGCCATGTCCAGTTCTAACTCAATGGTTGGGATTACTTTATAATATCGTTATATTGGCATCTTTGTCCAGGGGCCAGTTGGAAACTCCAGAATGTTTAGAACAACCTGTGAGCCAGAACATCACTAGACCTATCCAGAATGAGATAATTTGTTCAGGAAAAACAAATATTTTGTGGAAGAACTGTGAGTTCCTGGTCAATCGAATGTGCCGTCTGGAAAGTCTCATCCAATCCTTGAAGATGAACATCTTCCGTCTGCAAACTGAAAAGGATTTGAACCCACAGAAAACAGGTACAGAGAGAAGAGAATCACCAGAAATTTGGTCCTGTGTGGGTGCTTCATGAGTTTGTGATTCTTTTCCTCACCTTCTTTAAGCTGCTTGATGACCCTTCTGTCCTGTCTGGTAGATTTTCTGAAGGAAAGACTGAATGCAATACAGGAGGAGCATTCCAAGGACCTCAAGCTGTTGCAACTGGAAGTGATGAATTTGCGCCAGCAACTGCGAGATGTGAAAGAGGAGGAAGACAAAGCACAAGACGAGGTGCAGAGGTTGACTGCGACTCTGGAGATTGCCTCTGAGACAAAGGTTTGTGTCCAAAGTTCTGGATAACAAATTCACCATTATGTGTTAGCTGGAGGAGGCAACAGACCCAAAAAACTGACTTTTAAAAATAGGTGATGTTGATGTGAGGATTCTTGAAATTTGAAATTTATCTCCATCGACAGTGTAAAGCATTGTGTGCTATTAGTACTGAATATTTATAGATCTCTTCTATGCGACTTTTGAAGACCCAGAGGTGTGAGGGAGTCTGAGTTCTTCAGAAGATTATATGCTTCCTGGGAGAAGAAGGCATAGCAGGAAACTAAAGAGGAAAAATAAGGGTATAAGAAATACTAAAGGACAATATAGGACAAATGTAAGCCAATGTTGCCAGCTAAGTGTTTTATGTTCAGGTGGGTTTAAGAAGATGTACATGTCTTGTCTAGAACAGATTAGGCTAGGCTTCAAAGAAGAGACAGGACCTGAGCTGAACTTTTAGAAGGTAAAGCAGAGAGATGTGGACATTTCAAAGAGCACTCATAGAGGCAGCAAAAAATAAAGACTAAGGAAAGAAATTTGTCTTTCCTCCATAGGCCAGGCAGTATAACAGAGACTGTTTTGTTTAAAACATGTTACTTTGCTTAATCTCTGCAAAACCTCCAGGTTAGGGTATTATTGCCCTTATGTTAGTGATAAGAGGACTGGGGCCAAGAGAGAGGTCACTTTTCTGAGATCACACTTCCCTGTATTATTCCTGTATCTCAGATTTGAACCTGCATCTTTCTGCTGGATGCAGTTAGGGGGAGATGCATAGGCTAGCCTGACCAGAGTGAAGATTGGTTTGTGTGAAGTAAGTTGGAAATCAGCTAGGGCTAACTTCATAAAGGTTCTCAAAATCAAGAGTAATCAAGTAGTTGGGCTTGGTCTTTGGGGGAGTGACTAAGATTTTTGATAAGAAAGTGAAGTCATGTTCAACTCTTTGCGACCCCATGAACTGTAGCCTACCACGCTCCTCTGTCCATGGGATTTTCCAGGCAAGAGTAATGGAGTGGGTTGCCATTTCCTTCTCCAGAGATAAGAAAGTGACATAATGAAAATAAGAAAACTAATCCAGAAATAGTGTAGGACAGCAGTCCCCAACCTTTTTGGCACTAGGGAATGGTTTTCTGGAAGACAGTTTTTCCATGGGGATGGTTACAGGATGATTCAAGCACATTGATTGCACTACTGATCATCTGTATTTGCAGCTGCTCTCCATTGTTAGCACCACTGCCTCAGCTCCACCTCAGATCGTCAGGCATTAGGTTCTCCTAAGAAGCACGCAGCCTAGATCCCTCACATGTGCAGTTCATGGTAGGGTTCATGCTCCTGTGAGAATCTAATGCTGCCGCTGATCTGACAGGACACAGAGCTTAGGCAGTAAGGTGAGTGATGGGGAGCGGCTATAGACACAGTGGAAGCTTCCCTCCCTTACCCAATGCTCACCTCCTGCTGTGCAGCCCAGTTTCTAACACCCCACAGGCCAGTACTGGTCCATGGCCCCAGGGGTTGGGGGTCCCTGGTATGGAGTATCAATTATAGGAGGAGAGACTGGAGACAGGAAAACTGGTTGGGAATCCATTGCATTATTTGAGGCATAGACCGTATTAGGTCTGAACTACAGTTGTGGCCTTTTGAAAAGAAAGGTATGCTGGAATATGGTATTGGGCAGGGGCTCAAGGTAGGGAAGAAGGCATAGATGACTCTGAGGTTTTATATCTTATGAAAGAATGAATAGTGAAAGCTGTGTTTTTCATCCTCAACTCCTAAGCATATCTGAGGCTAGAAGAAATGATGTTTATTTTAGTCTCTAAGTTGTATCCGACTTTTTGTGACCCCCATGGACTGTATGCCACCAGGCTCCTCTGTCTATGGGATTTCCCAGATAAGAATGCTGGAGTGCATTACCATTTCCTTCTCCAGGGGATCTTCCTGACCCAGGGATCAAACCCATGTCTTCTGCCATGGCAGGCGGATTCTTTACCTTTGAGCCACCAGGGAAGCCCTAGAAGAAATAGAGTACTTTAAAAAAAAATAGGAATATATCCCATAAGAAAAATATCTAGCAGTTATCAGGTTTTCCTCTGATGATTGAATTTTACACAGGAGGTACCTGTGACTAATCATTTTTTAATGATCTAAAAGGGAAAATGATAGAAGTCATGAATCAAAGTAATAAAATAACTTTAAATATCTCATTGTAATAATTTCTTTAGATTCATATTAAGAAGTATTTATAACTGTAGTCAGAATAGCTTTTATGGATTTCCCTCAAAAGTCTAGATTTTATATACCTATGGACAGTTTTCCTATCAGATTTTAGAACCTTTTCTACTTCTATTTTTAGAAGAATGCGGCTATTATTGAAGAGGAACTGAAGACCACAAAACGTAAAATGAACCTTAAAATTCAAGAGGTAAGGTAAAAAGGATGCTGAGGGGGTGGAGGGGGCATTGGAACTGTAGAGGGGGAAGTCAAGAAAGTGAATAGAGTGAGAAGAAACCACTGAAGAAGAAAATGTGACTATCAGGAAGATTTTTAAAATATGGTGCTTGAAGTTATACCTGCGTTTATATGACATTAAGACTTCCTTTCACCTCAGTAATGCCATAAAAACTGAAATAAAAAATAAGTGCTCTCTGAGTCAGGAGGGAAACAGTAACCATGGAACTCATGCAGTTGCCCATCCACTAGTTAGTGGACCCCTTCACACAAAGACCTTTTACATTAACTTAACGTTTAAAATAAAAAGCTTTTAATAAGTCTGCTCATCTAATTTTACCTTATAACTTTCAGCCTCTATTTAAGTAGATAACAGATTGGAATTATGAAGTAGGTGGCTACTAAAAGTTGTTGGACTAAAAATTTGCAGCTGAAAACAGTAGAAAGAGTCAGAATTACTAACTCAATATACCCTGACAGTGTCCTAAAAACCTCAGTATCCACTGACGGAATAATTGACATTAGTTCAAATCAAAAGGATCAAATTATATTTAAAATAGTCTGTTCTACAAAACAGAAATAGATATAGTATTTTAAAAATTATAAATTTTAGTGTGCTTAAGGTGGTAAGTGTAGCTATATCTGGAACATTCTCTTATGTGAAGTGCTTTATATATCAGTAATTGCTGACAAAAGCGTTATTGTTCATTGCTGAAATATATTGTTTCACATTAAAAAAATACTTTGGATATTTTAATAGACTTTTTTGAGCTGTTTTAAGTTTTTAGAAAAATCTGCACATAGGCAGAGTTCCTATATACCCTTTCTCCCCACCCCCAGAGTTTCTGTTGTTATTAAACATTTTGTATTAGTCTGGTGCCTTTGATTTGTTATATTTGATTATGAACCAGAATTGATACATTATTACTAAGTCCACAGTTTAGATTGTTTCATTTTTTAATTTATTACAGTATACAAAAGAGTTTCACTTCACTGCCCTAAAAATACCCTCTGCTTTACACACTCATCACCACCACCCTCTTTTTCCCAAGCACCTGGCAGCTACCAATCTTTTCACTGTCTCTGTAGTTGGAATCATACAATATGTTGCCTTTTTGGACTGCCTTCTTTCACTTATTTAGCATAGCATTTAAATTCTCCATGTCTTTTCATTGTTTAATAGATCATTTATTTTTATCACTGAAGAAAAATCAATTGTCTGGATGTACCAAAGTTTATCCCTTCACCTACTGAAGGATGTCTTGGTTCCTTCCAAGTTTAGCAATCATGAATTGCTATAAACATTCATGTGCAGGTCTTTTTTTGATTTTGGGACATGTTGTTAACTTGTTTGGATAAATACCTAGGAGCATGATTGATGGATCCTATGGTAAGCTTGTGTTTAGATGTCTAAAAAACTGCCAACCTGCCCTGCAATGACTGTGCCGTGTTGCGCTTCCACCAGCAATGAAAGAGAGTTCCTGTTGTCCCACATCCTCACCAGTGTTTTGAGTTTTTACCCTTCTAATAGGTGTATGTATAGTAGTATTTTGTTTTAATTTTCAGTTCCCTGATAATGTGATTATTTAGCGTCTTTTCATATGTTAATTTGCCATCTGTTTATCTTATTTGGTGAGGTATCTTAGACCATTTCCCCATTTTGCAGCTGGGCCTTTTTTTTTTTTAATCTTATTGTTGAGTCTTAGGACTTCCTTTTATATTTTGGATACCAGTCCTATATCCATATGTGTTTTACAAATATTTTCTCCCAATCCATAGTTTGTCTTTTCTCTTAACTGTCTTTTGCAGAGCAGAAGCTTTTCATTTTAATAAAGTTCAACTTACCACTTTTTTCATGGATTATACTTTTGGTAATTATATCTAAAATATTGCCAAACCCATAGTCACCTAGATTTTTCTGCAGTATTATCTTAGAAGTTGTATAGCTTTGCATTTTACATTTAGGTTTTGAATTGCTAATTTTGTGAAAGGTGTAAGGTCTGTATCTAGATTCTTTATATGAGTTTGTGTATGTCCAGTGGATCCAACACCAATTTGTTGAAAAAACTATCCTTTCTCCATTGGATTGCCACTTAGTGTTATTTTTTTATTGAAAAAGTCTTAATTCTTGGTGCTGTGGTAAAATCTTGAATTTTCGTTGAACTTGTTAAGGACCTAAGAAGGACTGTATGAGTCAAACATGAACGTCTTGAGGGTATGTGGAGCAAGGAGGATGTATTCTGCTGGGGCTACCACACACTGCCACACATTAGACTTAAACAATGAAAGTTTTTGTCTCACTGTTCTGGAGGCAACAAGTCCAGGATGAAGATATCAGCTTGGTTTTTTCTTGAGTCCTTTCTCCTTGGCTTGCAGATGGCTGCCTTTTTCTCTGTGTCCTCACATGGTCTTTTTTCTGTGCACACATCCCTGGTGTCTCTGTGTACAGATTTCCTTTTATAAGGACACCAGTCACGTTGGATTGGGCCCACCTCAGTGACCTCATTACTGAAATGACCCTTTAAAGGCTTTATCCCCATTTATGGTCATATTTTGAGATACTGGGGTTATGGCTTCAACATGTGAATTTTGGGGGGATACAGTTCAACCCATAACAGAGCTATACAAAGAATAGAGTAAATGCAGTATATATCCTTTCTAAGAGATAAATATATATATAAAATCTGATTCTGATAAACATGAAATAGATTAACTGATTGCCCTTAATAAAGCTTTAGGAATGAGTATCTCAGTAGTATAATTGTCAAATAAAGATTCCTTTTCTAAGGCACTTAAATTATATCTTGAGCAAATTATACTGTATAATTTGATGTAGAGCTTAGAAGAGTATATGATGCTTCTCTTAAATTATAAAGTGGTTGTAATCTGATACTAAAATAGAACCTGAAAAGTACAGCCAAAGGCAAAAACTATGACTCATTCTTAAATAAAACTAATATTTAACTGATCATTGGTTAAGGAAGGAATTTTGAAACTTGAATGAACAGGATTATTAAAAGCTCAGTTGGTTTGACTATATAAAAATTAAAATCTTACACATGTAAAAAAACAAAACATAATGAAATTAGATAGTTAATAATCGTACCTTTTAAAGAACTTTAAATGACTTTGAAAACCTCAAAATCAGTGGGCAAAGGATAAGAACAGTTCGGAAAATATGTGAAGAATTAATAACCATATTGGAAAATTTTAATCTCACTAGGAGCCAAAGAAATGAAAAAAGTATTAAGATATTGCCTTTTATTTATTAGATTAGCAAAGATTTAAGAATGTGATAATCTCTAGTGCTGATGGCATTTATTCAAATACTACTGATAAGAAAGTAAGATTGGAAGAAGAATTACAAAATGTATGAAAAGTCTAAAATAGTGTTTATACTTTTAACCTAGTAATTCCTTTTGTAGGATTTATCTCAAGGAAATAATGAGAAATTCAGTGAAGGGTTTATTCACAATCATGTTCAGCAGAGCAGTATGGAATAGCAAGACACTGGAAATGTCCAGATGTTCAGTATTAGGTGTATGTTAAGAAAATCATAGAACATTTCCAAAACAGTCTATCTTGTAACAGTTTCATATCAACATACTTTTCATCCTTTTCACTTTAAAAAACTTTAAAACTGTAAAATACACCATCCTTCAAGAAGACACTTATAAATTACATATGTACAATGTAGAAAAGAGTTATAAAATATACTCAAGTTGTCTTTACTGGGGTTTAAAAATAGAATTTCTTTCAATTTATTATCAGTTTATAAAAGGAATGCATGCATGCTCAGTTGCTTCAGTCACATCTGACTCCTTGCGACCCCATGGACTGCAGCTCCCAGGCTCCTCTGTCCATGGAGATTCTCCAGGCAAGAATACTGGAGTGGGCTGCCATGCCCTCCTCCAGGGGGCTTCCCCACCCAGGAATTGAACGGGAGTCTCCTGTATCCTGCATTGGCAGGTGGGCTCTTGACCGCTAGTGCCACCTTCAGTTTCCATTTGAATTGGAAAGAAGGAAAAAAAAAACTTAACCTTCTTTGTATCTTTATCTGACTTATAGTCATTTATGGATAGAAATAAGATCAGTGTACCCAAATTCTTGAATGTTATTTTTATTTGCTACTTAACAACTACTTCATTATTTGTTCTGATCTTTAAATTCTAACACAAAAAAATCCAATACATAATTAAAACAGCTTTCAGAGAAATGGTTATAATATTATGGGATAAAAAACACATACACATATATAGATGAAGAAATCAAATTATAGAAAAATAGAGTTAAAATACAGAAAATACATACACTAAGACGTATTTGTGTTTTTCAAACTTCTGACATATTTTACACAGCAGCAGTAGCATACACAGATGTTTCATGAAGTGGTACTCACTACTTGCTGTGTGCTCCAGTATTTCCTTTGTGTTCTTTTTTGCCCACCTTTTCAAATGCTTCTTACAACTTACAAATGAGTCTTGACTGCAGTTTGGAAAACAGACTTACATAGTAGGAAGGTGAGGGTAACAAATTTGACGCTGCATTTCTTAGAAAGTTAACCATTAGGGAGAAACAAAAACATGTTTTTGGGCAGTCATAAACGTATGAAGAATGGAAGTGAGATGGTATGTCTATAAACTTTTCATGGTGACTTTGATCTTTGTTAAACTGCTGTGAAGTTCCCTTGGTCTCACCTAACTGCAGTGTTACTCTGTAGCTAAGGAGACAACTGTCCCAGGAGAAGCACCTACGGGAATCTCTTGAGAAATCTGGATCAGCCTTGCTACTGAGAATACAAGAAATGGAAGCAACAGTGGAGGTGGAACGGAAACAGGTAGTGAGATTTTCTCTCCTTGTTTATGTTGGGGAAGTGAAACCAAAAGGGAAAAGCCAGTGTTTTGGCTACAAACCTATAGTTTTGCTTATTTCCTCTAGATTTATTAAATTCTTTCCTTTAGTAATCTGCTATTAACATTCTTATTACCATTTAAAAAATTTTAGTCCAAAATAAGCACTCTGATGCTGTTCAGTCCAATACTCTTACTTTATGAATGGGGAAGCAAAGGACAAAGAAGTTATTATGTGTCAGGGTTTATAGAGGTGAACTCTTAGCTCCTGGGAGGGAATCATTCCCCTACCACATACTCTGTGTTCCAGGAATTGACTTTGGAAGGTATTGCCCTAGTCTCGTATTATATGTACATGATGTAGATAGAAAAGAAGGATTAAACCGAGCTGACATTTGAAGCAAAGAATACCAGTAAGTCAAGTAATCAGGAATGTGTTTACATTGTGTTTTCAGTTCTCGTTATCTATTTTAGCATAATATTTTTGCCTCCAAAAGTTGTTATTTGAAGTACCTATATGCATGGCTCAAGATTGTAAAGAATCTGCCTGCAGTGCCAAAGACCCAGGTTTGATACCTGGGTGGGAAAGATTCCTTGCAGAAGGGAATAGCCACCCACTCCAGTATTCTTGCCTGGAGAATTCCACAGACAGAGAAGCCTGGCAGGCTCCAGTCCATGGGATCGCAAAGAGTCAGACATGACTGAGTTTGTCACTCAGGTTCACTCACTCATATGTAATTTCAGTTCAGTTCAGTCGCTCAGTCATGTCCGACTCTCTGCAACCCCATGAATCGCAGCACACCAAGCCTCCATGTCCATCACCAACTCCAGGAGTTAATTTAGAAGATTCTAAATTACAAGCACCCAAGGCAATCAGTAGCTTCAAATCCTAATACCTATAATTAGATTATGTAATGTTTATTATTTTAAGCAGTACTGTCTCTAACAGTGGAATTATTTAAAGGATTCTACTTAAGGAATTTGCAAATGATCCGTTATTGCTATAATTTCTACTGCCAATATAGAGGCCAGTAACCACATGTGGTTATTTACATTTAAATTAGTTTAAATAAAAGTAAAGGTTCCGTCCCTCACGCTGGCCACATTTTGAGTGCTCAGCAGTTGGTCCTGAGCTGGTGCCTGCTGTGTTGAGTGCACAGACGTCTCCTGGATGGCCCCACTGTAGGACACTGTACTCTGCTGAGATCTTGAACATAAAAATCCTGCTTCTTCCTCCAGTAACATTCAGAAAATCTGCTTTACACCTGTGCTGTAAGATAGCTTAAAAGGAGGGTTTTTTTTGCACAATTTCAGGTGCAAATTTTGCAGGAGAACTGCATTGCCCTACGCAGTTCTATTCAGACCACCCAGGAACTACTGGCACAGGAGCAGCAACAGAAAGGAGAGTTGGAGACCGCTTCCTCACAGCTCAAGTCTGACCTAGGTATGAAAATGGATGCTGGAAACTTCACTTTTGTTAGTTTGTTGAGATTTTGTGCAAAAGCTTTCAAGATTCCAAATTCTTGTAGTGGCCAGTGATACTGGTATTCCCACAGAATGTAAAAAATTGCTGACTTTCTTTCTGTCCATGGCACTGAGGGGAAAAAACTAGAATTTGACCCTCTTAATTTTAAACTAATTATTTAGATTTTTACCAAGTTTATTTAATTGTTTGTGGACTTGGGACTGTTTGGGTTCTACGAATCTAGATTGAATGTTGGGTTATAGAGTGCTAATAAGGGAATGAGGCCATTAATCCTTGCTGAGTTACTGATTCTAACCATTTATCATGTCAGACTCTCCATTCTTCAGGTTATCAGTCTATTTTGGTTAACTTATTTGTAGAAATGGATGGTTGTAAGGTACTATAGACAGAGCTTAGATTAACTTGTTTAAAGTTTGTTTTTTTTTAAAGAGTCCTTAAAGATGCAAAGCTAGAAAATGGAAGTGTCTAGACTTGATCCCAGGGTGCTTGGAGACATGTTTCTTCCAATCCAATATCCTTTATCAGACTGCTGTTTGTTAATATATAATTATAAAGGCAGTTTTCAAATAGATCTCACTGTAGAAATCAGAGTTCCAGTGCAGTGCCTCACAAGTGAATAACATTTCATGGTTTAAATAGGGCTTTCACAAAAATTATCTCAGGTAATACACAAAACTACCTATACTTTCCAGAGTTACAGGATGAATAAATAGTGAAGTGAGACCTAAACTGGATCTTCTAACTCCAAACCCAATGTTCTTGTTATTGCGGCTTCTACAGTGTGGCTGTAATGAGGGTGAGGAAAGAGAAATGAAATTAAAAAAAAAAAATAGAGCAAAGAGTAATCCATTTAATGGTTTTACTTGATGCTTTTAGCAGAAGGTACTCTTTTGCCATATAGTTGTCAAGTAGTGAATTATTCTGTGAAGTTCTCACTGATAATGCTCCAGGATAAGTTTCTGTCTTCCTATGATTGCCTACTTAAAAAAACACAATTACATTTTATGATACTATGGGAGTATTCCATTTGAGCCTTACAGCAAACTTGTGAGAAAGATAAAATATGCCTCATTCTACAGAAGAATAAAAGATGTATATCGAAGGACCCCCAATAAATAGAATATTTGGGACTAAAATACAGATATTTCTGTTATATTAGTTGTCCTTCTGATTAAGTGATTTTTAAAAAATGTTTCTTTCTTGATAGATTAATGCTTTCCTTTTGAATTTTTAAAGAATATATGAAAGACCATTAAAAACATGAAGATTAGAACAACAGTAATTCAAACATAAAGAAAAAGAGACCTGTCTCAATACCAGCTATATGCTTCATATTGAACAATAGATGTTTTACACGCATGCAATTTTATTACTTAAAAATACAAATATTGGTAGTTATTATAACTAGATTAGTAAAAGGAATGCCTTTAGATATTTGCTTCAATGGATTTTAAAATGTACCTTTTTATTATTAGCAGTAAATATGTATATATATGTGTGTGTATATGTGTGTGCATGAATACACACACACTAAAGTGATTACATTGTTCTCCTAAATAGAATAAACTTTGATTCTTTCTTTGAGTAGTGGAATTTCCAAGATAGATCATATAGTTTACCTTTTTGATCCTTCACATACGTTAAATTAGACTTTATTTAAAATAAGTCTTGAACTCAATTTCAGGAAGTATACTTTTCCTGAGTATATCATAAATGTGAATTTTTATGTGTTTTATAATTTTTCTGGCTTTAAATACTTAAGTGACAAAATTAATAGATCTTTATGAATTTTCTGTGAAGCCAAATATTAATCTCAGAAGAGTTTACATCTTTTGGCTACTAGTATATCGAGGGCTTCCCTGGTGGCTCTGTGGTAAAGAATCTGACTGCTAATGCAGGAGACTTGGGTTCCATCCCCGGGTTGGGAAGATCCCCTAGAGAAGGAAATGCCAAACTGTTTCCCTATTTTTGTCTTTGGTTTTCTCTTCACTGTATATACAGACTCTCTGAGTGGTTTCAAATCGCCGCCCCCCCCCCCTCCCCCCACACACACCTCAAATCATCCTCCTGAGTTCCAGATGGTATCTTACTGCCAACTAATCATCTATATTTAGATACCTTGCAAATACCTCAAAACACATGATGAAAGCTTAAGTGTTGGAGTCATTATTACTCATTATATCTCCCAAACCTGCTCCTTGCCCTGAATTCTGTATTTCATTAGATCCACCATCCACTCTGCTGTCCAGGGCGGCACACTAGATAATTTTCTTGACTCATCTGTTGCCTTTACCTCACTGGTCAGTCACCAAGTCCTGACAATCTTCTGCTTACTCTTCTACATTCCCATTGTCATTACTTTAGAGCAGCTTTCATTGTTTTACACTTTGGTTACTGCAACAGCTACTAAACTGATCTCCCTGTCTTTATGGAGCCTTCGTCAGAGTAATCTAACAAACAGCTTTTGATCGTGTGCCTCACCGGCTTGAAATCCCTCAGAAACTCGTCATTATCTGTGTATTGAGCAAAATGTGGCCTCATTTACCATTGCATGTGACTGTGGACTAGTTTTCCATGATTTAGTTTCAAGTCTGTAAAAGCATGATATAAATACTGGCGTTCTGCTTATTTCTGCAAAATACAGACTAAAAATCTTTTTTAAAAAATGAAAATTTCTCAGGCGAAAAAATACCATGTGATCTCAATATAGTTGTAAGTTATTAACATCTTAGTTATGTGAACTTTTTGTCTTTAGTTTCTAGAGACGACATCATTTCCAAGTTGGTTGAAGAAAATAAGGTAAATTTAGAGCTTTAGAGTACAGAGGTTTTCTTTCATCTCTTCACTAAGTAATATTTCCTCATTCATGTTGGTTTATAGTCCTTCTGATTCTTCTAAAATCTTTATTAAAAGTTTCAGTGTATATGAGTTTATATCCAGAACTGTTATCAACTAGATATTATTAAATAAATTATTTCATGCAAATTATTATAATTTGAAAAAAGGTAAATTGGCAAAAATAAGATGTATTTGCATTTTATACCTATTGTCAATGAACTGTAATGAAGTTTTTTTAATAATATGTAAGAAATATTAACTATTTTTGTTGATGGCTGCTCAGTATCATAAATGTATGTACTTAATACTGCTGAACTAAGCAAACTTAATACGTAAATATTTTTAAGTGAACTGTACACTTAAAAATGGTAAAAATGAGTATAGTTCCCTGTGATATGTATATAGTGGGTCATTTTTGATTGTTATTTTATGTTAATCCCAACCTCCTAATTTATCCCTCCCCACCCTTCCCCCCTATAAGGGAAAATAATCTGAAAAAGAATGTGTTTATTATTATATATATTCTTATTATATATGTATATGTTATTGTATACATAATATATATACATTATATATACATATGTTACTATATAATATGCATGTATATAATATATATTAACATAATATATATATTATGTATATATTATATATAGTAACATTATATATAATATATAGTATCAAATATTATATATAGAATTATATATATAATTAACCATTTACAATTAACCATTAATATATAATATAGAATGGTAATATATATTAACATTTTTATATAATTGAATAACATTTATATATAACTGAATAAATATATAACATATATAACATTTATATATAACCGAATCACTAAAACTAACAATATTGTAAATCAACTATACTTCAATTTAAAAAAGACATTTCATTAAAAAGATTTTAAAAGTGGTTAAATGATAAATTTTGTTATGTGTATTTTACTACAATAAAATATAAAAGAGATAAATGTTACTACCTTTATATCTTAAAATATTTCTAAATCAGTCTCATGGTGTAGATGTTATATGATGTTTACTTGATGCTTCTTCTGGAAAACTAGAAAAGTGAAGGAAGAGGACTTAGACTTTGTTCATCCCCATTAGACTTAAGTACTGGTTAGGTAGACCATCCCACAACTCACATCCCTGTCACCTTCCCTCATCTGAAAGGGAACATTTTTTTTCACAGAATGAAGGCACTTTCTTCTGCTCCACAGGTATTCCTTGATGAAAATATCTTCCCCTATTTACAATTTGAAAAGATCCTTGCATCTGTTTCTTTGAAATAATAAGATGTTACTGCTACTTGGAAGAAATGTATATGTAATTAACAAATATTTCATCTTAGTATAGTTTTCTTGACATATGAATACTAGGTAAATACCAAGGTTTGTTTTCTCTAATTCAGATTTCTAAGCAAATTCTTTCTAATTGGAATCCCAGTATGAAAATATTTTTAATAAATCTTTTTGATAACTTATAAATAGACGTTTGGGAGTTGAAGATACCAAAATCTTAAAAAGTCCTTTTCTATGTGTATCATTAGAACTTGAACTGGTACTGGCCACAGTATAGAACGGGTATTTTGATAGAGGTATATGTAATAACTCTTACACATAGAAAATGAGAAATTTTTTTTCCCTATAGAATATACAGATGTCTTTCAATAAGGAACATGAAGGAAATGCATATTTGAGGTCTGAAATAGTATCTCTTCATGAAGCATCAGAAAAAGCACAGGTAAATCTTCCCATTTCTCTAATGTTTAGATGGTAATTTTGTTCAATTCAGTAACCAAGAATAATCCTGGTTACATAAATTCATACCATTGCTATCATCTAAAATTTTTATTTCCTTAAGATTTGTTTCATTTATGAAGCATCATCCGATTAACTCCAATTCCCATCTCTAAATTCCTGTGATACGTAGGTATCTGAGATACAATGTTATGTCATTCACTAGTCTATACTTTGTGTGCTAATTTACTCATTAAATATATACCTTTTATTTCCCCCGTTGAACTTCTAAGCAGTTCAGTGCCAAGGGCTATGTCTTATTCTTTCTTTGTGTCTTCTTTGTCAAAGCACAGTAAGAACCTAATAAATAATTGCTGATATTGGAGGTGTATGAAATCATTTAATGTGGGATGGTGGTCCCCAAATTCAGCTAATGTTTTGTGTATATGCATGTGTATGGAGAGGAGTCACCACCTATACAGGAAACCGTGTTATTTCTCATAGGGCTCAATGAAATAGTGTTGATCAATTGAAAGAACTTTTTGTTAGTACAATTTGATGTTTCAGTGTTAGGATCATAGTGTTGCTATGCTCTTTATGATAAAGAAAATACAAAATGTGTCCTTTCGTAAAATAGTGATAACAATAACTACTAATGAGTTCAGTCACAAAGTCATCTCTGACTCTTTGTGACCCCATAGACTGCAGCACCCCAGACTTCCCTGTCCTTCACTATCTCCTGTAAACTTGCTCAAACTCATGTCCGTTGAGTCAGTGATGCCATTCAACCATCTCATCCTCTGGCATCCCCTTTTTCTCCTGCCCTCAATCTTTCCCAGCATCAGGGTCGTTTCCAATGAGTGGGCTCTTTCCATCAGGTGGCCACAATATTGGAGCTTCAGCCTCAGCATCAGTCCTTCCAGTGACTATTCAGGGCTGGTTTCCTTTAGGATTGACTGGTTTGATCTTGCTGTCCAAGGGACTGTCAAGAGTCTTCTTCAGAACCACAGTTTAAAAGCATCAATTCTTAGGTGCTTAGCCTTCTTTATGCTCCAGCTCTCTATTACTACTCTTACTATAAATGATGGTTAAGATTTACCCAACCCATACTGTATACTCTGTTACTAACAAATTGTAGTTCTCTCAATAGCACTACTACAGAAACTTTTTTCTCATTTTAAAGGTAAGAAAGCTGAAATACAGAGAGGTTTAATAATATAACTAATATGTGACACAGTTGGAATTTGAGCCCAGCAATCTAACTCTAAAGAATATTAGTTATTTCTTTTTAAAGAGCAACAGTTCTCCTCTGTCTCACCTCTCAAGTGTTCCTCAATGAATAGTTTGTATGTCTGGTTATAACTTTAAAATGTTCCTTAATGTATTTCTATCTACTTTGCTATACACACTACTTATGATGCTGTCCACATAGCCTTTCATCTAGCTCTCCTTTCTTGTTACTAATTTCTGAAGGTTTTTTCTATTAATTCTTCAGAGTTATTTGCCCAATCCTTAAAGAACTTGTATATTAAAACATAAGATCCTTAGCAAATATACTTTGCAAAAATAACTGAGAATTAAGATAGATATTTTCCATAGGAATACAAATTTAAAAATACCAAAAGGAAAAAGAGTTATAAACCAACTACATGTTTAATAGATATGTTGAACAAAAGACTTATGTTTCATTTTGGAAGATTAATCCTGTGAAATGGTACAGTCATCTGTATTTTGCTTTTTTGAATACTGTAATTGGTGATGAAGGAGCTTAGCTATTTTGTGTTATCAGCTAAACAGTTCTAAAAACTCATCATCCAATTTTGGGAATGGATTTGTATAACATTGACCATGCATCTACATTGTAAATACCATTCTGTAGATATCTTGCTCTGATTGACCAGCATGCAAAATGCAAAAGAACAAAAGATTGGTAAACTGCAAAATGCTTCAGTTGTTCTACCAAATCAACAAATTTGTCTTTTTAATTTAGAATTATTTAGGATGGTGATTCCAAATATTTGAAAGTATTTTATAATTAAATATCCATTGGGTTAAATAAAGTTCACGTATATGGTGAAATAATACTATGAAATACTATGTAATTGTTAAAAATAATGATGCATAAGTAAAAAGAATTATTTATTGGAGAGATCTGTGATTTGCTATATATGTTGTCTTAGATTTTGAATGACCAGCTGACCAGAAAGTGTTCAGAATTGAGCAGCATGCTTCAGACTGTTAAAATGGAAAATACCAGAATCATTGCTGACCACCAAGCCATTCTGCAGGTATTTATTTTTATTTTTTTCACAATAGTAAAAGATGCTTATTAGTTTCCGTAATCAATAGCCAGATAAAAAATGTAATAACAATTGCAAGCCATAATGGAAGCATGATTAACCTAACAATATAAAATAATTACATACAATTTGGGGGAGTCAAGCAGAGTTATGTGCACATGTTTTCTTCCACCCAGTGTCCTTTGGTTAGTGCATTTAATCCATTTAAATTGAAGGTAATTATCTATGTGTATGATCCTGTTACTGTTTTCTCAATTGTTTGGGGATTATTTTCTGTAGATCTTTTCCTTGTCTTGTGTTTCCTGCCTGGAGAAGTTCCTTTAGCATGTGTTGTAAAGCTAGCTTGGTGGTACTGAATTCTCTTAACGTTTGCTTGTCTGGAAAGCTTTTGATTTCTCTATCAAATCTGAGAGTCTTGCTGGGTGGAGTATCCTTGGTTGTACATTCTTCCTTTTCATGACTTTAAACATATTGTGGCATTCCTTTCTGGCTTGTAGGGTTCCTGTTGAGAAATCAGCTGATAATTTGATGGGCGTTCCCTTGTATGTTGTTTGTTGTTTTTCCCTTGTTGTTTCTAATATTTTATCTTTGTCTTAAATTTTTGTCAGTTTGATTACTGTGTGTCTTGGTATGTTCCTCCCTGTGTTTATCCTGATGGGGACTCTCTGTGCTTCCTGGACTTGATTGACTATTTCCTTTCACATGTTAGGGAAGATTTTAGCTGTTTTTGCTTCAAATATTTTCTCATGTCCTTTCTCTCTCTGTTGGTGATAGAGAGCATTTTATGTTGTCCCAGAGGTCTCTTAGGCTGTCTTCCTTTTTTTTTTTTTCATTCTTTTTTCTATATTCTGTTCTGCAGCACTGATTTCCACCATTCTATCCTCCAAGTCATTTATCCATTCTTCTACCTGTTATTTCTGCTATTGATTCCTTCTAGCATGTTTTCATCTCTGTTTGTTCTTTAGTTCTTTTAGGTCTTTACTGAACATTTCTTGCATCTTCTCCATTGTTTTCCTGATATCCTAGATCATCGTCACTATCATTGTTCTCAATTGTTTTTCTGGAAGGTTGCCTATCTCCATTTTATTTAGTTGTTTTTCTGCCATTTTATCTTGTCCCTTCATCTGGAACGGAACTTTCTGCTTTTCATCCTGATTAACTTTCTGTAATATGAATTTTGTTCTATCTGATGTGGGCTTGTGGTTCTTCTTGCTTCTTCAGTCTGCCCTCTGATGGAGGAGGCTAAGAGGCTTGTTAAGCTTGATGATAGGAGGGACTGCGTCTTGCTCTGGTGAGCAGGGCCATGCTCAGTTCAGTTCAGTCGCTCAGTCATGTCCAACTCTTTGTGACCCCATGCAGCACACCAGGCGTCCCTGTCCATCACCAACTCCTGGAGCTTATTCAAACTCATGTCCATTCAGTTGGTGATGCCATCCAACCATCTCATCCTCTGTTGTCCCCTTCTCCTCCCACCTTCAATCTTTCCCGGCATCAGGGTCTTTTCCAATGAGTCAATTCTTCACATCAGGTGGCCAAAGTAGTGAAGTTTCAGCTTCAGCATCAGGGCTTCCAATGAATATTCAGGACTGATTTCCTTTAAGATTGACTGGTTGGATCTCCTTGCAGTCCAAGGGACTCTCAAGAGTCTTCTCCAACACCACAGTTCAAAAGCATCAATGCTTTCGGTGCTCAGCTTTCTATATAGTCCAAATCTCACATCCATACATGACCACTGGAAAAAACATAGCTTTGACTAGATGGACCTTTGTTGGCAATGTAATGTCTCTGCTTTTTACTATTGCTGCTTAGGTTGGTCATAACTTTCCTTCCAAGGAGCAAGCATCTTTTAATTTCATGGCTGTGGTCACCATCTGCAGTGATTTTGGAACCCCCAAAAATAAACTCACTGTTTCCACATGTATTTGCGGTGAAGTCATGGGACCATATGCCATGATCTTAGTCTTCTGAATGTTGAGTTTTAAGCCGTCTTTTTCCACTCTCCTCTTTCACTTTCATCAAGAGGCTCTTTAGTTCTTCGCTTTCTACCATAAGGGTGGTGTCTCTGAGGTTATTGACATTTCTCACGGTGATCTTGATTCCCACTTGTGCTTCATCCAGGCAAGCATTTCATGTGATATACTCTGCATAAGTTAAATAAGCAGGGTGACAATATACAACCTTGACATATTCCTTTCCCACTTGGAACCAGTCTGTTGTTCCATGTCCAGTTCTAACTGTTGCTTCTTGACTTTCACACAGGTTTCTCAGGAGGCAGGTCAGGTGGTCTGGTATTCCCATCTCTTGAAGAATTTTCCACAATTTGTTGTGATCCACACAGTTAAAGGCTTTGGTGTAGTCAATAAAGGCAGAAGTAGATGTTTTTCTGGAACTCTCTTGCTTTTTCCATGATCCAGCAGATGTTGGCAATTTGATCTCGGGTTCCTCTGCCTTTTCTAAAAACAGCTTGAACATCTGGAAGTTCACGGTTCATGTACTGTTGAAGCCTTGCTTGGAGGATTTTCAGCATTACTTTAGTAGCATGTGAGATGAGTGCAATTGTGTGGTAGTTTGAGCATTCTTTGGCATTGCCTTTCTTTGGGATTGGAATGAAAACTGACCTTTTCCAGTCCTGTGGCCACTGCTGAGTTTTCCAAAGTTGCTGGCATATTGAGTGCAGCCCTTTCACAGCATCATCTTTTAGGATTTGAAATAGCTCAACTGGAATTCCATTACCTGCACTAGCTTTGTTTGTAGTGATGCTTCCTAAGACCCACTTGACTATGCATTCCAGGATTTCTGGCTCTAGGTGAGTGATCACACCATCATGGCTATCTGGGTCATGAAGATCCTTTTTGTATAGTTCTTCTGTGTATTTTTGCCACCCCTTCTTAATATTTTCTGCTTCTGTTAGTTCCATACCATTTCTGTCCTTAATTGTTCCCACGTTTGCATGAAATGTTCCCTTGGGGTCTGTAATTTTCTTAAAGAGATCTCTGGTCTTTCCCATTCTATTGTTTTTCTCTATTTCTTTGCATTGATCACTGAGGAAGGCTTTCTTATCTCTCCTTGCTGTTCTTTGGAACTCTGCAATCAAATGGGTATATCTTTCCTATTCTCCTTTGCCTTTTGCTTCTTTTCTTTTCTCAGCTATTTGTAAGACCTCCTCAGACAACCATTTTGCCTTTTTGCATTTCTTTTTCTTGGGGATGTTCTTGATCACTGCCTCCTTTACAATGTCATGAACCTCCATCCATAGTTCTTCAGTCACTCTATCAGATCTAATCTTTGAATCTCTTTGTCACTTCCACTGTATAATCATAAGGAATTTTATATAGCTCATACCTGAATAGTCTAGAGGTTTTCCCTACTTTCTTCATTTAAGTCTGAATTTGGCAGTAAGGAGTTCATGATCTGAGCCACAGTCAGCTTCCCGTCTTGTTTTTGCTGACTGTGTAGAGCTTCTCCATCTTTGGCTGCAAAGAATATAATCAGTCTGATTTCAGTATTGACCATCTGGTGATGTCCATGTGTAGAGTCTTCTCTTGTTTTGTTGGAAGAGGGTGTTTGCTATGACCAGTGTGTTCTCTTGGCAAAACTCTATTAGCCTTTGCCCTGCTTCATTCTGTACTCCAAGGCCAAATTTGCCTGTTACTCTAGGTATCTCTTAACTTTCTACTTTTGCAATCCAGTCCCCTATAATGAAAAGGACATATTTTTTTAGTGTTAGTTCTAGAAGGTCTTGTAGGTCTTCATAGAACCGTTCAGCTTCTTCAGCACTACTGGTTGGGGTATCAGCTTGGATTACTGTGATACTGAATGGCTTTCCTTGGAAATGCACGGAGATCATTCTGTCATTTTTGCAATTGCATCCAAGTACTGCATTTTGGACTCTTTTGTTGACTGTGAGGCCTACTCCATTTCTTCTAAGGGATTCCTGCCCATAGTAGTAGATATAATGGTCATCTGAGTTAAATTTTCCCATTCCAGTCCATTTTAGTTCACTGATTCCTAAAATGTTGATGTTCACTCTTGCCGTCTCCTGTTTGACCACTTCCAATTTACCTTGATTCATGGACCTAACATTCCAGGTTCCTATGCAATAGTGCTCTTTACAGCATCAGACTTTACCTCCATCACCAGTCACATCTGCAAGAGGGCATTCTTTTTGGTTTGTCTTGTCTTGTCATTCTTTCTGTAGTTATTTCTCCACTGATCTCCAGTAGCATATTGGGCACCTACCGACCTGGGGAGTTCATCTTTCACTGTCCTATCTTTTTGCCTTTTCATACTGTTCATGGAGTTCTCAAGGCAGGAATACTGAAGTGGTTTTCTGTTCCCTTCTCTAGTGGACCACATTTTGTGAGAAACGTGTCTGCTCAGTAAAGCTTTAATACAGGTATCTTCTGATGGCTGGGGTTGTAGTTTGGCCTGAGGCAACCCAGCCCTGGTGTCTAAGGGTCTATAGTAGGATTAATGGTGACCTCCAAGAGGACTAACCCAAGGGGGACCTTCCAGGACTGCTGCTTCCAGTGACTGTCCCTGCAGTGAGCTCCTGCCAACCCACACCTCCACAGGAGGCCCTCCAACACTAGCAGGTAGCTTTGGTTCAGTCTTCTTAGGGTCACTGCTCCTTTCCTCTGGGTCTTGGTGTATGCACGATTTTGTTTGTGCCCTCCAAAACTGGAGTCTCTGTTTCCCTCCAGTCCTGTGGAAGTCCTATAATCAAATCTCGTTGGCCTTCAGGTCAGATTCCCTGGGGATTCCTAATCTCTTTGTTGGATCTCCAGGCTGAGAACCCTGACGTGGGGTTCAGAACTTTCACAACCGTGGGAGAACTTCTTTGGTATTATTGTTCTCCAGTTTATGGTCGCCCACCTGGTGAGTATGGGATTTGATTTTTATCATGATTGCACCCTCCTACCATCTCGCTGTGGCTTCTTCTTTGTCTTTGGACATGGGGTATCTTGTTTTGGTGGGTTCCAGAGTTCTCCTGTAGTTGGTTGTTCAACAGCTAGTTGCTATTTTGGTGCTCTTGCAGGAGGAGATGAGAGCATGTCCTCCTACTCTGCCATTTTGAACTAGAACTTTAGCTCATTCTCTAAGACCCACTGTAATACAGAAGCTTGATCACTCCAATCAGAAAAGATCAGTTTTGTCTTTCAATTTTTACTCCTAGGACACTAAGCGGACTATAATCACAAGGTTGCCTCGCTCTTTTTTTTTTCCCCAGCACACTTATATACCAAGCATTGTGCCTTAATCCTAGCAGCTGTTATGTAGAGGGATATTTGTCATCCTTATTTTACAGATAATAAAAAAGCTTAGAGAAGTTAATCAACTTGTCCAAAATCACCCAGCTAGTATGGGATGAAGCAGATATAAATCTAGGTTTGACCCCAGGCTTGGTGTTTAATAATTTATGTTATGTTGCCTTTTATTCTGCATTCTGTAGTAGTAGTTTATGTGTATGACTCATTTCCTGTACTACATTGTGTTCTTCCTAGGACACTGTCTTATGTGTCTTTGTTATTACCCATAGTGCTAAGTGTATTTTGCATCTAACAGATACTCAATAAATATTTTTCATTATTTCAAACATTGTGTGTTTACCCCATGTAAGTATTGTTATGATACTAGATCTGGATAGAATTATGGTAGTGAACAAGACAAATCCCTACTTTCATGAAATTTACCACTTAGTAGACTGAATAATGTGACTTATATACATAACACTTTAATAAACATTTTAAAACCTTGGAATATGACACAAGTGAGATCCCGTTTTATCAAGTATGAAGGTGTGAGGATTTGCCTTGTAATCAATATTGTTCAAAACAATGTATTTTAAAGTATGTTTACAAAAGTAAAAAGCATGTACTATATTTATAAAAGCTTTATAAATTGTGGATAGAGGGAGTATGCATAAAAATGGTAAGCCAGAGAAAAATTAATTGTGCAAAACAGTTACAGACTTCTGCTCTCACAGTATCTGAGCACAGTTTCAGATACTGTCAAAAGAATTTAAACTGTGAAACATGATTGTCCTTGGAGAGTGGAATTATTTGGAAGAGGTGTGGAGGAGTTAGAGGTGGAAGAATTTTTTTACTTTATATACATTGATATTGTCTTACTTTTTAAAGTATAGTACCATGTTGAAATTTTAAATTACCAAAATATACCTAATACAGTTCTATATCCGAAAATTTGTTCATGTTAGGAGTCATATAAATTTTGCAGCAAGCTAGGTAAATGATGCACCTTGATTGTTGGCAAGAAGAGCTGTAAAGTGATAAAATTGTGGTCAAGTCAGGGTAGGGACAAAGAGAAAGCTGGACATTAAGATAAATTCTTTCAAAAAGAGGTTTTATTTATATAAATTAAATTTTACTTTTGTAAGTATCAGTAGCTTTGATTAGTTATTTAGAATGATATCCTATCAAATGACTTCAGGCATCTCAGCTTTTAATATTACTTCTAACAGGAGGAGCAGAAAATGATGACACAGACATTTCAAGAACAAAACTTACTGCTGGATGCAGCCCATGCCAGTATCACAAGTGAGCTACAGACTGTTCAGAATGAGAAAACACAACTCCAAGTGCATCTGTAAGTAAATTGTAGGCAACTTTTGCATTTTTTGCTTTTGCACTTGTATTTCGTATCTTTAATGCAAAAGTTTTGATTCTGCATTTGCTGGGCCAGCCACAAAAATAAAGACACTGCTTTCACGGAACTAATTCTGTTAGAACATTTTGGTAATTGCTCTCAGGCAGGAGATACATTCTGTAAGAACATTTAGTCATAAAGAAGAGCTCTCATTTAGCTTTCATATCTCCTTGTTCTCTTCCTGCAGGGACCATTTAATCCTTGAGCATAACCAATGTATCCAGAAAGCACAAGAGGCTGAGAAGAGGGCAACAGTCCAGAAAGAGCTGCTAGAATCCACTATTGCAAGATTGCGAGGTGACCTGGAAGCATCAACGCAAGAGAAGAAGTCTCTGCTAGAGGAGAAAGACAGACTTCAGAAAGAGGTGGGTGGAGGCAGGTTTGTTACCTCCTGGTTGCGGGCGGTGGTCTTGTTTTAAAATTGTATTTTAAGTGCAAAAGACAAGAAAAGAAATACAACCCAGATGGAGTTTGTCTGAGTTACCCATGAAAGAAGTCTTTGGGTGGGTAATCTATGTCTTTTAGCCATGTGAGTAGTCTGTGCCAAATAGTACCCTTACATAGCGTTAGTGAAAGTTAACTAACCATTCACACATCCTCATGTTAGTTAAGGGGTCAGATTTTAAAAATCAATTTTCCCCAGTGGGAGTGGGACAGTATAGCAGAAACAGTGTAAGGGAAAACAGCTCTGTCTTCCTAGTTAGGAAGGAGCCAGCAGAGTCTGACATGCAGACGTGTCTTTCTAATTTCAGGGCTATTTGTGAAGTCTGCTCTGCCTCAGAGACTCCCTGAGTGGCCCCTTTTCTGAGAGGATGTACTATCTCTGCAGTGTAGGTATTAACTCACATGCAGGGTGTGTCTGCTATAGTAGAGCCTGTCAACTGTTTTTAAAAGACTGGTTTCCTTCCCCCCCCCCGCTTCTTGGGCAGGTTAATAAAACAGAGAAAGAAGTAGCAGAAGAAAAATGCAACTTGGAAAAAGAATTAGCTAAAAACAAGGTATTCCACGTTTTCTTTCTTTTTGAGTCATTATGTTTTATTTCCTTCTGTACTACTGCCTGCTGTATCAGCTTATCTTAATGAGGAGACAGGTTATATTGTTGAATAGCAAAATGTAGGGGGAGTAGAGAAGCTACGAAGCTGGATGCCCTCAGAGCACTTCAGTCACTTCAGCATAAGGCTGCTTCTGGGAAAGGTTTACTTGTTGAGCATCTTGGGTTTGCCAGTCAGTCATCACTGCCTCTGACCCTAGTGTTCACCAAGCAGTTTAGCTAGGAAGACTCCCAAGACTGAGCTCATGGGCCTGTGGGAAGCAGAGGGATGATTGCTGACAGTGCTTTTCTTAAAAAAATAAATAAAGCTAATTTAGGCTTATTAGTTCTTGCAGTTTTGTGAGATACCTCTTTCTAGGTTCTATTAAGGTAGAATGGCCAGAGAAATGAATACAATCCTTATCGAAATAGAGCAAAAAAAACAGACCAAACAACTTTAAAACATTCCTATTTGCATTTCAGAATTTAAGAGGGTAAGGATTATGTAGCATTGTCATCTGTAGTATATCTGGAGCACCAGGGACTATTAGGCCGCCCTACTCAATAAAACTAGCGACAGGTGTCAGATACAGTCATCAAGCCTTGACTGTTCGGCTTCTGGCTCAACTAAATAGTATTCATGTTATCTACCATATATGTGAACTTTTTAAAAAACTAATTTTTATTTATCTTTGGCCATGCTGGGTCTTCGTTGCTGTGCAGGCTTTTCTCAAGTTGTGGTTGAGTGGAGGCTACTCTCTAGCTGGCTGCACGGGCTTCCCATTGCAGTGGCTTCTCTTACTGCGGAGCACAGGCTCTGGGCACACAGGCTTCGGTAGGTGTGGTTCCCGAGCTCTACAGCACAGGTTCAGTAGTTGTGGAACACGGGCTTAGTTGCTCTGCAGTATGTGGGATCTTCACATATTGGAGACTGAACCTGTGTCTGCCACATTGGCAGGTGGATTCTTGACCACTGAGCCACCAGGGAAGACCCATCTATGTGAACTTTTAGTTTAAGAACTACAGAGATAAAAAAAAGCTAAATTCTGTACTGGAGCTCCAAGACAGTTCACCAAGCTGGCAATACCTTCTGTGGTTTACTCACTCATGTCCAGTGATTCGAAAACAGTCCACCCAAAAGATCTTTAAATAAAGCTGACTTCCAGTGGCTAGGATTTTGCTGGTGTCAATGTGGCTTCAATACGCTTTTTAAAATTTGGAAAATTGGTGGATACTATTAATTCATTAATACTTTTTGCTTTAGAATTCTAGTGAATATTTCATGGCTGTGATGAATGGCTATTTATGATTACAACATAGCATTATTATTTTGCTTGTCTGATTTCATTTGTCTTAATGTAGACTAAGTATATGTTCATGGGGCTGAAAGATATTATACTTGCTTGTTTGCTGTTGTTCAGCCAGCAAGTTGTGTCCAACTCTTCACAACTCCATGGACTGCAGCACACCAGGCTTCCCTGTCTCTCACCATCTCCTGGAGATTGCCCAAATTCATGTCCGTTGAATCGGTGTTGCCATCCAACCATCTCATCCTCTGTGGTCCTATTCTCCTTCTGCCTTCAATCTTTCCCAGTATTAGGGTATTTTCCAATGAATCAGCTGTTGGCATCAGGTGGCCAAAGTATTAGAGCTTCAGCATCAGTCCTTCCAAAGAATATTCAGGGTTGATTTCCTTTAAGATTGACTGGTTTGATCTCCTTGATGTCCAAAGGGACTCTTCAAGAGTCTTTTCCAGCACCATGGTTCAAGCCAGCTTTTTCACTCTCCTCCTTCACCCTAATCAAGAGGCTCATTAGTTTTCCTTCACTTTCTGTCATTAGAGTGGTATCATCCACATATCTGGGGTTGTTGATATTTCTCCCGGCAACCTTGATTCCCGCTTGTAATTCATCCAGCCTGTCATAACTTATATATGATGTGCTCCGTGTATAAGTTAAATAAACAGGGTGACAATAAATAGCTTTGTTGTATTTGTTTCTCAATCCTGAACAAGTCAGTTGTTCCATATAGGGTTCTAGCTATTGCTTCTTGGCCCAATTACAGGTTTCTCAGGAGACAGGTAAGAAGGTCTGGTATTTCCATCTCATTAAGAGTTTTCCACAATTTGTTATGATTCACACAGTCAAAGGCTTTAGCGTAGTCAGTGAAACAGAACTAGATGTTTTTCTGGAATTCCCTTGCTTTCTCGATGATTCAGCAGTTTGATCTCTGGTTCCTCTGCCTTTTCTAAGCCCAGCTTTAACACCTGGAAGTTCTCAGTTCCCATAATGCTGAAGTCTTGAATGATTTTGAGAATAACCTTACTAACAGGGGAGATGAGTGCAGTTGTCCAGTGGCGTGAACATTCTTTAGTGTTGCCCTTCTAGGGAATTAGGATGACAATTGACCTTTTGCAGTCCTATGGCCACTGCTGAATTTTCCAAATTTGCTGACATATTGAGTGCAGCATTTTCACAGCATCATCTTATAGGATTTGAAATAGCTCAACTGGAATTCCATCACCTCCTCTAGCTTTGTTTGCAGTGATACTTCCTAAGGCCCACTTGACTTTACATTCCAGGATGTCTGGCTCTAGGTGAGTGATCACACCATCATAGTTATCTGGATCATGAAGATGTTTTTTGTATAGTTCTTCTGTGTATTCTTGCCACTTCTTAATATCTTCTGCTTCTCTTAGGTCCATACCATTTCTGTCCTTTATCGTGCCCATCTTTGCATGAAATGTTCCCTTGGTGTCTCTGATTTTCTTGAAGAGATCTCTAGTTTTACCCATTCTGTTGTTTTCCTCTATTTCTTTGTATTGATCACTAAGAAAGGTTTTCTTATTTCTGTTTGCTATTCTTTGGAACTCTGCATTCAGATGGGTATATTTTTCCTTTTCTCCTTTGCCTTTGACTTCTCTTCTTTTCTCAGCTATTTGTAAGGTCTCCTCAGACAACCATTTTGCCTTTTTGCCTTTATTTTTCTTGGGGATGGTCTTGGGGATACTTTCTGTACAATATCACAAACCTCTCTCCATAATTCCTCAAGTACTCTGCCTATCAGATCTAATCCCTTAAATCTGTTTGTCACTTCCACTGTATAATCATAAGGGATCTGATTTAGGTCATACCTGAATGGTCTAGAGGTTTTCCCTACTTTCTTCAATTTAAGTCTGAATTTGGCAATAAGGAGTTCATGATCAGAATCACAGTCAGCTCCTGGTCTTGTTTTTGCTGACTGCATAGAACTTTTCCATTGTTGGCTGCAAATAATATAGTAAATCTGATTTCAGTATTGACCATCTGGTGATGTCCATGTGTAGAGTCTTCTCTTGTGTTGTTGGAAGAGGGTCTTTGCTATACCAGTCCATTCTCATGGCAAAACTCTATTAGCCTTTGCCCTCCTTCATTCTCTACTCCAGGGCCAAATTTGCCTGTTACTCCAGGTATCTCCTGGCTTCCTACTTTTGCATTCCAGTCCCCTGTGATGAAAATAACATCTTTTTTTGGTGTTAGTTTTAGACTGTGAAGAAGGCTGAGTGCCGAAGAATTGATACTTTTGAATTGTGGTGTTGGAGAAGACTCTTGAGAGTCCCTTGGACTGCAAGGAGATCCAACCAGTCCATTTTGAAGGAGATCGGCCCTGGGTATTCTTTGGAAGGAATGATGCTGAAGCTGAAACTTCAGTACTTTGGCCACCTCATGCGAAGAGTTGACTCATTGGAAAAAACTCTGATGCTGGGAGGGATTGGGGGCAGGAGGAGAAGGGGACGACAGAGGATGAGATGGCTGGATGCCATCACTGACTTGATGGATGTGAGTCTCAGTGAACTCCGGGAGTTGGTGATGGACAGGGAGGCCTGGCGTGCTGCAATTCCTGGGGTCACAAAGAGTCGGACACAACTGAGCGACTGATCTGATCTGATCTGATAGGTCTTCACAGAACCATTCAACTTCAGCTTCTCTGCATTAGTGCTTGGGGCATCAACTGGGATTACTGTGATATTGAATGGCTTTCCTTGGAAATGCACAGAGATCATTCTGTCATTTTTAAGATTGCACCCAAGTACTGCATTTTGGACTCTTTTCTTGACTATGAGAGCTACTCCATTTCTTCTAACAAATTCTTGTCCACAGTAGTAGATACAATGGTCTTTGAATTAAATTCACCATTCAGGTCCATTTTAGTTCACTGATTCCTAAAATGTTGATGTTCACTCTTGCCATCTCCTGTTTGACCACTTCCACTTTACCTTGATTTGTGGACCTAACATTCCAGGTTCCTATGCAATATTGTTCTTCACAGCATCAGAGTTTACTTCTATCACTCATCACATCCACAGCTGGGTGTTCTTTTCACTTTGTCTTCTTCTCTTCATTCTTTCTGGAGCTATTTTTCTCCAGTCGCATATTGGGCACCTACCAACCTGGGGAGTTCATCTTGCAGTGTCCCATCTTTTTCCCTTTTCATACTGTTCATGGGATTCTCAAGGCAAGAATACTGAAGTGGTTTGCCATTCCCTTCTGTAGTGGACCACATTTTGTCAGAACTCTCCAGCATGACCTGTCTGTCTTGGGTGGCCCTCCACCGCATGGTTCATAGTTTCTTTGAGTTAGACAAGGCTGTGATCCATGTGATCAGTTTGGTTCATTTCAGTTAAGTTTAGTTGCTCAGTTATGTCCGGCTCTTAGCAACCCCATGGACTGCAGCACGCCAGGCCTCCCTGTCCATCACCAACTCCCGGAGTCTACTCAAACACATGTCCATTGAGTCAGTGATGCCATCCAACCATCTCATCCTCTGTCATCCCCTTCTTCACCTGCCCTCGATCTTTCCCAGCATGAGGGTCTTTTCAAAGGAGTCAGCTCTTCGCATCAGGTGGCCAAAGTATTGGAGTTTCAGCTTCAGCATCAGTCCCTCCAATGAACACCCAGGACTGATCTCCTTTAGGATGGACTGGTTGGATCTCCTTGCAGTCCAAGGAACTCTCAAGAGTCTTCTCCAACACCACAGTTCAAAAGTATCAATTCTTTGGTGCTCAGCTTTCTTTACAGTCCATCTCTCACATCCATATATGATTATTGAAAAAACCATAGCCATGACTAGAAGGCCCTTGTGGGCAAAGTAATGTCTCTGCTTTTTAATATGCTGCGTAGGTTGGTAATAACTTTCCTTCCAAGGAGTAAGCATCTTTTTAATTTCATGGCTGCAGTCACCATCTACAGTGATTTTGGAGCCCAGAAAAATAAAGTCTGTCACTGTTTTCATTGCTTCGCCATCTATTTGCCATGAAGTGATGGGGCTGGATGCCATGATCTTAGTTTACTGAATGTTGAGCTGTAAGCCAACTTTTTCACTCTCCTTTTTCACTTGCATCAAGAGGTTCTTTAGTTCTTCTTCACTTTTTGCCATAAGGGTGGTGTCATCTGCATATCTGAGGTTATTGATATTTCTCCTGACAATCTTGATTCCAGCTTGTGCTTCATCCAGCCCAGCGATTCTCATGATGTACTCTGCATATAAGTTAAGTAAGCAGGGTGATAATATACAGCTTTGACGTACTTCTTTTCCTATTTGGAACCAGTCTGTTGTTCCATGTCCAGTTCTAACTGTTGCTTCCTGACCTGCATACAGATTTCTCAAGAGGCATGTCAGGTGGTTTGATATATTCCCATCTCTTGAAGAATTTTCCAGTTTGTTGTAATCCACACAGTCAAAGGCATTGGCATAGGCAAGAAAGCAGAAATAGATGTTTTTCTGGAACTCTCTTGCTTTTTTGATGATCCAATGGATGTTGACAATTTGATCTCTGGTTCCTCTGCCTTTTCTAAAACCAGCTTGAACATCTCGAAGTTCATAGTCCACGTATTGCTGAAGCCTGGCTTGGAGAATTTTGAGCATTACTTTGCTAGCGTGTGAGATGAGTGCAATTGTGCTGTAGTTTGAGCATTCTTTGGCATTGCCTTTCTTTGGGATTGGAATGAAAACTGACCTTTTCCAGTCCTGTGGCCACTGCTGAGTTTTCCAAAGTTGCTGGCATATTGAGTGCAGCCCTTTCACAGCATCATCTTGTAGGATTTGAAATAGCTCAACTGGAATTCCATCACCTCCACTTGCTTTGTTCATGGTGATGCTTCCTAAGACCCACTTGACTTTGCATTCCAGGATTTCTGGCTCTAGCTGAGGGATCACACCATCGTGATTATCTGGGTCATGAAGATGTTTTTTGTATAGTTCTTCTGTGTATTCTTGCCACCTCTTCTTAATGTCTTCTGCTTCTGTTAGGTCCATACCATTTCTGTCCTTTATTGAGCCCATGTTTGCATGAAATGTTCCCTTGGTATCTCTAATTTTCTTGAAGAGATCTCTAGTGTTTCCTTTTCTATTATTTTCTTCTATTTCTTTGTACTGATCACTGAGGAAGACTTTCTTATCTCCCCTTGCTATTCTTTGGAACTCTGCATTCAAATGGTATATCTTTACTCCTTTGCTTTTCACTTCTCTTCTTTTCTCGGCTTTTTATATGGCCTCCTCAGACAGCCATTTTGCTTTTTTGCATTTCTTTTTCTTGGGGATGGTCTTGCTCCCTGTCTACTGTATAATGTCACGAATCTCTGTCCATAGTTGATCAGGCACTCTGTCTATCAGATCTAGTCCCTTAAATCTGTTTCTTACTTCCACTGTATAATCATAAGGGATTTGATTTAGGTCATATCTGAATGATCTAGTGGTTTTTCCCACTTCCTTCAATTTAAGTTCCATTAGTTTTCTGTGATTGTGGTTTTCATTCTATCTGCCCTCTGATGAATAAGGGTAAGAGGCTTGTGGAAGCTTCTGGATGGGAGAATCTTTAATCCAATTTTTTGTTGATGGATGTGGCTGTGTTCCCTCCCTGTTATTTGCCCTCAGGCAAAACTGGACCAGTGCCTCCACCAGAGACTCCTGGACCCTCACTGGCAAGTCTGGTTCAGTCTCCCACTGGCCACCAAAGTCAAATTTCCCGGGGGTTCTCAGTCCCTTTGCCGGATCCCCAGGTTGGGAAATCTGCTGTGGGTCCTAGAACTTTCTTACAGTACAAGAATTTCCTTGGTATAATTGTTCTACATTTTGTGGGTCATCTGCTCAGCGGTTCTGTGGTGGAGCTAATGGCGACCTCCTCCAAAAGGGCTTATGCTACATGCTGCATTATACCAAATCCTCCTCAGACAACCACTTTGCCTTTTTGCATTTTTTTTCTTTGGGATGGTTTTGTTTGCTGCTTCCTGTACAATATTTCAGACCTCTGTCCATAGTTCTTCAGGTACTCCGTTTACTAGATCTAATCCTTTGAATGTATTCATCACCTCTACTGTATATTCATAAGAGATTTAAGTCATTCCTGGCTGGTCTAGTGGTTTTCCCTGCTTTCTTTAGTTTAAGCCTGAATTTTGCAATGAGGAGCTGATCATCAGAGCCACAGTCAGCTCCAGGTCTTCTTTTTGCACACTGTATACAACTTCAACTCCATCTTTGGCTACAAAGAATGTAATCAATCTGATTTTGGTATTGACTATTTGATAATGTCCATGTGTAAAGTGGTCTCTTGTTGAAAAAGGGTGCTTGCTATGGCCAGTACATTCTCTTGGCAGAATACTGTTAACTTTTGCCCTGCTTCCTTTTGTACTCCAAGGCCAAACTTGCCTGTTACTCCAGGTATATCTTGACTTCTTTTATATTCCAGTCCCCATGATGAATCCCAGAGAAAGGCAATGCCAAAGAATGCTCAAACTACAGCACAGTTGCACTCATCTCACACACTAGCAAAGTAATGTTCAAAATTCTCCAAGCCTGGCTTTAACAGTACATAAACCATGAACTTCCAGATGTTCAAGCTGGATTTAGAAAAGGCAGAGGCACCAGAGATCAGAGTGCCAACATCAGTTGGATCATCAAAAAAGCAAGAGAGTTCCAGAAAAACATCTACTTCTGCTTTACTAACTACGCCAATGCCTTTGACTGTGTGGATCACAACAAACTGTGGAAAATTCTTCAAGAAATGGGAATACCAGACCATCTGATCTGCCTCCTGAGAAATCTGTGTGAAGGTCAAGAAGCAACAGTTAGTACTAAACATGGAACAACAGACTGGTTCCAAATCAGGAAAGGAATACTTCAAGGCTGTATGTTGTCACCCTGCTTATATAACTTACATGCAGAGTGCATCATGCAAAATGCTAGGCTAGATGAAGCACAAGCTGGAATCAAGATTTCCAGTAGAAATATCAATAACTTCAGATATGCAGATGACACCACCCTTATGGCAGAAAGCAAGAACTAAAGAGCCTTTTGATGAAAGTGAAAGAGGAGAGTGAAAATGTGGACTTAAAATTCAACATTAAGAAAACTAAGATCATGGCATCTGGTGCCATCACTTCATTGCAAAATATATGAGGAAAAAATGGAAACAGTGAGAACTTTATTTTGGGGGGCTCCAAAATCACTGCAGATGGTGACTGCAGCCATGAAATTAAAAGACAGTTGCTCCTTGGAAGAAAAGCTATGACCAACCTACGCAGCGTATTAAAAAGCAAGGACATTACTTTGCTAACAAAGGTCCGTCTAGTCAAGGCTATGGTTTTTCCAGTAGTCTTGTATGGATGTGAGAGATGGACTGTAAAGAAAGCTGAGTGCCAAATTATTGATGTTTTTGAACTGTGGTGTTGGAGAAGACTCTTGAGAGTCTCTTGGACTGCAAGGAGATCCACCCAGTCCATCCTGAAGGAAATCAGTCCTGAATATTCACTGGAAGGACTGATGTTGAAGCTGAAACTCCAATACTTTGGCCACCTGATGCGAAGAGCTGACTCGTTTGAAAAGACCCTGATCCTGGGAAAGATTGAAGGTGGGAGGAGAAGGGGATGACAGAGGATGAGATGGTTGGATGGCATCACCGACTCAATGGACATGAGTTTGTGTAAACTCTGGGAGTTGGTGATGGGCATGGAGGCCTGGTGTGCTACAGTCCATGGGGTCACAAAGAGTCAGACACGACTGAGCAACTGAACTAAACTGATATTCTTCACAGTGGCTATACCAATTTACATCACTACCAGTAGTGTAGGAGGGTCCCCTTTCCTCCACACTCTCTCCAGCCTTTATTGTTTGTAGACTTTGATGGTGGTCATTCTGACTGGTATGAGATGATATCTCGTTTTTGGTTTGCATTTCTCTAATTATTAGCCATGTTGAGCATTTTTTCATGTGCCCTTTAGCCATCTGAATGTGTTCTTTGAAGAAATGTCTGTTTAGGTTTTCTGCCCATTTTTGATTAGATTGTTCTTATGATATTGAGCCATGTGAGCTATTTGTAAATTTTGAGGACTAATCCCTTGTTAGTTGCATTGTTTGCAAATATTTTCTCCCATTCTCTGAGTTCTTTTCTTTCTGTTTATGGTTTCCTTTGCTATGCAAAAGTTCTTGAGTTTAATTAGGTCCCATTTGTCTATTTTTGTTTTTTTAATTTATTTTCATTGGAGGATAATTAGCTTCGATTACTCTAGACTTCCTTGGTGGCTCAGACAGTAAAGTGTCTGCCTACAATGTGCAAGACCTGGGATCAAACCCTGGGTCCAGAAGATCTCCTGGAGAAGGAAACGGCAACCCACTCCAGTATTCTTGCCTGGAAAATCCCATGGACGGAGGAGCCTGGTAGGCTACAGTCCATGGGGTCACAGAGAGTCGGACATGACTGAGCAACTTCATTTTCACTTTTCACTTTCATGCTATAAGATGGATTGAAAAAGGTATTACTGCTATTTATGTCAAATAGTATTCTGCCTTTGTTTTTCTCTAAGAGTTTTCCAGTATCTGATCTTATATTTAGGTCTTTAACTCACTTCAAGTTAATTTTTGTATATGATGTTAGGTTATTGATATGAGATATTTTTCCTTTTTTAAATATGTTTGTACAGCTAAAGATATCCCTCTAAGCACCACTTTAACTGCATACCATACATTTTGTTTATAATGTTTTCATTTTCATTTATCTCAAAATATTCTTTAATTTCCTTTGTAATTTTCTCATTCCCAGTTGATTATTTAGAAATATGTTGTTGAAATTCCCATATGTGTGAATTTCCCAAATTTCCTTCTTTTATTGATTTAATTTTATTTCATTATGATTGAAAAACATACTTTGTGTAATTTCAGTCCTTTCAAATTTATTGAGCTTTTTTATAGTTGTAACATGTTGGTATATCATAGAGAATGCATTATACACACTTGGGGAAAATGTGTATTCTGTTTTCTGGAGGAGTTCTAAAGATGTGTTAGGTTCAGTTGCTTTATAGTGTTGAAGTCATCAATTGTTTTTTCATTGATCTTCTAACTGTTCTATTATTGAAGTCTTTGTTACTGTTGAATTGTTGTTTCTCCTTTCAGTTCTGTCAATTTTTGCTTTATTGTTTTTGCTTCATTGGGGCTCTGTTAGACGTATGTTAATTAGAAATGTTATCTTCTTAATGGATTGGTCCCTTTTTAAATGTATAATGTCCTTTACCGCACAGATTTTTGTTTTAACATCTACTTTGTCTAATGTTGGTATAGCCACACCATTTCTTTTCAGGTTACTATTTACATTGTATATCTTTTTCCATCCTTTTATTTCCAACCCATTTGTGGCTTTGAATCTAAATTGTGTCTCTTACGAACAGCACATAGTTGTTTTTTTTTTAAAAATTAATTCTGCCTAGCAGTGTTTTGTAGTTGGAGTGTTTAATCCATTTATATTTAACATAATTACCCATAAGGTAGGATTTACATCTGCCACTTTACTATTTTTTAATGTTTTATATGCTTTATTGTTCCTCTGTTTCTCCATTACTGCCTTCCTTTGTATTAAATACATATTTTTTGTGAACTGTTTTAATTCCCTTAATCTTTTCTTTTACTGTGTATTTTTGATTTATAGGTAACAGAGTTAAAAGCAAAAATAGCTGTTTGTTGTACTTACATGTTGCTACATTTGCTGGTACCCTTTATTTCTTTGTGTAGATTCCAGTTATCATCTAATGCTCTTTTATTTCATCTTGAAGAGCACACCTTAATATTTCTTGTAGGGTGATTTTTATAGGCTCACTGTCCAGACCCCATTAAAGAATGGACACTGGTAAATTACCCCACGCAATTTAAATTGAGATAGAATTGAAATCTTAGCAATATTGAACCTTCTCATACAGGAACACAATGTATCTCTCCATTTTATTTAGGTTTTTGACTTGTCAGTATTCTAAGTCAAAAACCTAAATAAAATGGAGAGATATATTGTGTTCCTGTATGAGAAGATTCAATATTGCTAAGATTTCAATTCTGTATTCTGTCAGTATTCTGTAATTTTCAGCATGTCAAATATTGAATTTTTTTTTTTTTTTTAGATTTTTACCTAAAAATTTCATGGATTTTGATAATGTTATAAATGGAACTTTTAAGGAATAGAAATTTTCCAATTTCTTTTCTAATATATAGAAATGCAATTGATTTGACCTTCTGACCTTCAACCTTACTAAAACTCTTATTCAGGTATCTTTTTTGTAGATTTTTTTGGAATATAGAAAATCATGTCTATTGTAAGTAGAGACAGTTTTATTTCTCCCCAGTTTCTATGCCTTTTATTACTTTTTCTTACCTAATTGCACCAACTAAGCCCTCCTGTTTGATGTTGAATAGAAATGGCAAGAGCAAATATCCTTACCTTTTTCCTAGTCTTAGGGGAAAACATTCAGTCTTCCACCAATATTGGTATTAGTTGTAGGTTTTTTATAGATATACTTAATCAGGTAGAGTTGATTCCCTTTTGTTTCTGGGTTACTAGGTTTTTATCATAAATTCATATGAATTTTGTGAAATGCTTTTATCTGTTAAGATGGTTATATGATTTTTCTTCTACAGTCTATTGGTGTGAATTATACTAATTAATTTTGAATGTTGAACATACTTTGTATTACCAGGATAAACTTCACTTAGTCCTGATCTGTAATCCTTTTATGTATTGCTGGATTCATTTTGCTAATATTTTTTGGAGGATTTATTTCTACATGTGTATCTGTATGCTTGAGTTAATATTTAAATAAGTACCAAGCACCCGAAGGACTTCTGGTAAATGCACGCTATGCAGTTGGTTATAACCCACCTGCTAAAGACAGCTAGAAAAGCAGAGGAACGTGTTCATAAGATACCATTTATTTTATGGTTAAAAATGTCATTTTAAAAACAAGATAGTATTTTTGGATCTGCATAGATTTCTTTTCTCCCTTTGTTTTTCAAAGGTAGACATAAATGCATTAACCCGCAACGTGCAGACTCTAGAGGAAAAGAATAAACAACTGACAGATAAGATTGCTTCCCTAGAACTTGAGCAAGCATCTTCTGATTACCATTGGGTGGGTATAAAAAGGTCAGTCTAAAGTAGGAATTAATGACTAAAGAGTTTTGTACAAATCAGAAATTAGGAGATGGGTTTCTTCATTTGTTTGTATTTTGATAATTATCACAAGTCCTGAATAACTAAGCAGGCCAAGTATGTCAGAGAGCCCTACAGTATTCAGGCAATAGAAGATTTAAGAGAATGAGAATTGAAAGCACCTGTTAAACATCTGCCTACACAGATGATCTGTAATGATGAAAAGTACCAGTATTTCTGACATTTTAAAATACTTTCTTTTCCATAAATTGTGAGAAAGAAACTTGTGTTTTTTTTCCCCTGACAGTTCTATCTGTTGGGAAATCAGTAGTAAGTTAGATTTCTTAAAGCTGTTCGACAAGGTCATTGCCTTACAAATAAATGAAAAAGGAAGTGCAAGTGAAGTCGCTCAGTTGTGTTTGACTCTTTGTGACCCCATGGACTGTAGCCCACCAGGTTCCTCCATCCTTTGGACTCTCCAGGCAAGAATACTCGAGTGGGTTGCCACTTCCTTCTCCAGGGGATCTTCCCTACCCAGGGATTGAACCCAGGTCTCTCACATTGCAGGCAGACCTTTACCATCTGAGCTACCAAGGAAGTCATTACAAATAAACATTTAAGTCTTACAGCATCTCCAGGTGAAGGAGACTTAAAGAGATTGTTCTGTTACACAGCTGGTAAGTTTTCTGTGTGCTTTTGAATACTTCAGTTCAGTTCAGTCGCTCAGTTGTGTTCGACTCTTTGCAACCCCATGAATCGCAGCACACCAGGCCTCCCTGTCCATCACCAACTCCCGGAGTTCACCCAAACTCACGTGCATCATGTTGGTGATGCCATCCAGCCATCTCATCCTCTGTCGTCTCCTTCTCCTCCTGCCCCCAATCCCTCCCAGCATCAGGGTCTTTTCCATCTTTTCCAATGAGTCAACTCTTCACATGAGGTGGCCAAAGTATTGGAGTTTCAGCCTCAGCATCAGTCCTTCCAGTGAACACGCAGGACTGGTCTCCTTTAGGATGGACTAGTTGGATCTCCTTGCAGTCCAAAGAATTATCTATTTCTTCTATAGTATGGAATTCAGCTTTCAGAATTCCAAAGAAGGTGTGAAGTCTGTCTTAATCTGAGCTAAATTCTTTCAAGCTCTGTCATAAGCTGCTCATTACTTCAACTATGAAAAATTACAGAAACTAAATCTAAATCCTGTTAGTTTTCATGTCCCTGGAGCCAGACTATTTGTGTTTCAATTTTGGCTGTGACCTTAGGTGTGATCCTTAACCTTTCTGAACCTGAGTTTCTTAATCTGTCAGAATGGGGATAATACTATTATTAGGTGGTTGTTGAGATTAAGTAAGTTAATATATGTAAAGCATGTAGCACTTTGCTAACATTTATTGAATTCTTAGTATCTCAACTATCCCTAGAAAAAGCCTATTAAGTTCCTTTCGGAGCAACAGGGTGCATTAGCTCTAAATCCTGGTACTATCTCAGGCCAGCCCTCCCTCCCTCAAAATTAAAGATTCATCGTTGTCCTTTGCTAGTTGGCCAGACCTCAGCTGGGCTTATCTACCCACCAGGTTTGTGTCTCTCTCAGTGTCCATGGTTCTTCCATGCCTGTGCTGCCAGGGAGCAGACCTGTGGCCTTATCCTTTTAGTGACTTTGACAGATCTTGCAGGTAACTTGGTCAGTGTTGATTCTTACCTGCTTACCACCTCTTGATTAAGGTCTCGCAGTAATTACCCATACCTCAATTCCAGCTTACATGTCTCTGCATAGAATCTTCTCTAACCAGGCCTTGTTGCAGTTGGCTGTAATGAGTCTTGAGGAAAGAGGTAGAGATTTTTACAACTTTTTTTTTTTAATCAGCAATATCATTAAACCTATTGCCATTCATTGCTGGCAGTATATTTTTGTTCTTTAAAAATTAACACTTAATCCTCAATAAAAACTACCCTCTAGCATAGCCTCTTATTTGTAGAAATGTGCATATGAGTTTGTGTCTTATATGCCACACCATAATTTAAATTCAGACCCAGTTTTAACCCATGGCTTCATTTACTGTGTGACCTGGACAGGTTCTTAACCTCTGTGGCCCTCAGTGCCAAGGGGATCTTCCCTGTGGAACTCCCCTGAGGGTTCCCACAGCCTACTGTGCATACTCGTTAAAACAGTTACTGTTACTTCATAAACTAGAAATTGACCTGTTTCATGCCTCTGCTTTCATGCCCTTATAATGTAAGAATAGTTAACTTATTTCTGTACTCCCTTGCCTAGCATAGTGCCCATACATAATAGGTGTTTAAGTAACCTTGGTTGGGTAGAACACAAAGAGGGTCATGTGTATCATGCCAGGCTGTGAGACTCAAATGTGATATTGTGAGTAAAGTGCCAGTCACAGGGCACATACAGTATCCTTTTATAAATATCATGCTCGTTTTTTTCCCTCACACTTCCTTATGTTAGGTTTATGTTTGCCATTTCAGCCTTTAGTGACAGTGTAATTTTTAAAAATTTTTATTGAAGTATAATTGATTTATAATGTTAATTTTTGCCATACAGTAAAGTGATTCAGTTTTATATGTATTCTTTTTCATATTCTTTTCCAAATTACGGTTTATGACAGAATATTGAATATAGTTCCCTGTGCTATACAGTAGGACCTTGTTGTTTATCCATCCTGTATATAATAGTGTGCCTCAGCTAACCCCAAACTCCCACTCCATCCCTCACACTCTCCCTACTCCCCTTTGACAACCACAAGTCAGTTCCTGTGAATGATGGTGTAATTTAAGTCCATTACCACAGCCCATCATGAAGGGAACCACAGTGAGAAAAGATCCAAATGTGGGAAGTTTACTGTTTCTGGGTTCAAATTAAATGACTAGTCTCCCTACTTTTTGTTGGTATTTTAAACATACATTTTCAGATGATAGCACCAGAAAGAAATAGACTTATTTCCATATACAACTAGGATTTTAATGACTTGAAATTAAACAATGTATTAAATATATTAGTTCTTAAAACTCAGGTGACAGTTAGTGTACACTTGTAAGGGTGACAGAATTGGTTCCATCTGCATGGGCCCTTGTCAAACTGGTTGTTAATAGAATAAAATTCTTACTTACCCATCTGCATATAAAATAGCTTTGTTGTTGTTGTTCAGTCACTAAGTCACATCTGTTTGTGACCCCATGAACTGCAGCACACCAGGCTTCCCTGTCCTTCAGTGTCTCGCAAGAGTTTGCTCAACCTCATATCCACTGAGTTGTTGATGCCATCCAACTATCCCATTCTCTGTCACCCCCTTCCCCTCCTGCCCTCAGTCTTTCCCAGTATCAGGGTCTTTTCCAATGAGTCGGCTCTTCACATCAGGTGGCCAAAGTATTGGAGCTTTGGCTTCAGAATCAGTCCTTCCAATGAGTATTCAGGGCTGATTTCCCTTAGAATTGACTGGTTTGATCTTCTTGCTGCCCAAGGTACGCTCAAGAGTCTTCTCCAGCACCACAGTTCAAAGGCATCACTTCTTTGGCATTCAGCCTTTTTTTATTGTCCAGCTCTCACATCCATACATGACTATTGGAAAAACCACAGCTGTAACTTTACAGACCTTTGTCGGCCAAGTGATTGCTCTTCTTTTTAATATGCTGTCTAGGTTGGTCATAGCTTTTCTTCCAAGGAACAAGTGTCTTTTAATTTCATGGCTGCAGTCACCATCTGCAGTGATTTTGGAGCTCAAGGAAATAAAGTCAGTCACTGTTTTCATTGTTTCCCCATCTATTTGCCATGAAGTGAGGAGACCAGATACCATGATCTTAGTTTTCTGAATGTTGAGTTTTAAGCCAACTTGTTCACTCTCCTCTTTCACTTTCATCAAGTGGCTGTTTAGTTCCTCTTTGCTTTCTGCAGAGGGTGGTGTTATCTGCGTATCTGAGGTTATTGATATTTCTCCTGGCAGTCTTGATTCCAGCTTGTGCTTCATCCAGCCTGGCATTTAGCATGATGTACTCTGCATATAAGTTAAATAAGCAGGGTGACAATATGCAGCCTTGACATAATCCTTTCCCAATTTTGAACCAGTCTGTTGTTCGTGTCCAGTTCTAACTGTTGCTTCTTGACCTGCATGTAGGTTTCTTAGGAGACAGGTGAGTTGTTCTGCTATTCTCATCTCTTTAAGAATTTTCCACAGTTTTTTGTGATCCATACAGTTAAAGGCTTTAGCATAGTCAATGAAGTAGAAGTAGATGTTTTTCTGGAATTCTCTTGCTTTTTCTGTGATCTAATGAATATTAGCAATTCATTCTGGTTCCTTGTATATTGCTAAGATTATTTAAACAAAAGATAGTTTGAGTTCAGTTCACTTCAGTCGCTCAGTCGTGTCCGACTCTTTGCGACCCCATGAATCGCAGCACGCCAGGCCTCCCTGTCCATCACCAACTCCCGGAGTTCACTCAGACTCACGTCCATCGAGTCGGTGATGCCATCCAGCCATCTCATCCTCTGTCGTCCCCTTTTCCTCCTGCCCTCAATCCCTCCCAGCATCAGAGTCTTTTCCAATTGAGTTCAGCATTCCACAACTCAGAATCTGAGATATTCACTCATTTAAATGGTCTCTTTCTAATTTCTGGTGTCGCATCAATTTTCTTAAGTATAGGGCCTGTTTAAATGATCATTTAAATTACTGCCTTAACATCTACCTTACGTTAGCAAAAAAGGAGGACATTATTTCCAAAGTTTATTTAAAAGATTAATAGAATTATTTATGCCTTTGCCTAAAAAAGGAAATTTTATTGAGGAAAATGTTTCCATTATTTAAAAAATTTGTATAAGAGACCCAGACTGTCCAAGTTCTTTTTAAAAAATAAAAGTCTTCAACATTCCAAGAACACAGAGTATTTTTGAGTGTTCCTATGTGTAATAGCACAATTTTGGTTAAATCTAGCTCTTGATTTTTTATAAGCTTTATCTACGCTTTGCAATACTTTGGGCACCTTGATTTATAGAACTTGGAACTGAATTTTAAATTTTAAATAGTTAAGCTTTTATTTCATTAGTTATATGGTGTAGCTTTGTTTTTGTAGTGTTATCGGCCAGCCTTGTAATATATTTTCTGCTGAAGACTTGATCAAAACGTAGCCCCAAATGTTCATCTGTAGGATGATTTTACATTTTTTACATCATAGTTTCTAAACTGTTGTGTTAAAGGAGGACTGTTTGTCTTCCATAGACAAAAAAAATTAAAGTTATGATAATATATCATTACTAGCCTCCCGTTTATTGCTAGCAGTCTACATTTCTGTTAGGTTACTTTGAAACCGATACTTAATTGGTCTTAATGCTTTTAAAAAAAATTGCCTTGGTGGGAGCAACACACAGGATTCAAAGTGAAACTTTAAAAAACTGAAAGTATGAATATGTATAAATAAGTATGAAATAAATATCTGATGTGACAGATGCCTGGATGGCCATACTAGTTAGTAACCCACTGATCTCTAATATTGGGTATACATTTTTGTATTGAATCTACATAATTTTATAGTAGAACTAGTCATTATAATTTTTCCATCTTTTTTTTAAAGTCTAGAATGTCTAAAATGGCTTAATTCTTCTAGTCAAGGAAACTACCAAGAAGAAAACAGTGCTTCAGACTAATGTGATCTCTTGTATGCTATCATGAAAATATTTGAACAGAGGAAAAAATGAGTTACATGTTATATAGTAATCTGGTTTGGAATGTGTTTTTACTTTTATTTGGAAAATATTCACAATATTTAAGATGAAATAAAGTGCACCACAGATTGGCTGTGTTGAAGACAGTGAGGAACGTCTCTTGTGTAAATTAATATCCCAACATATATGTTTTTATCTTTAAAACTTGCCTAAAGTTGAATGTAAATTCTTTGGCTTTAAATGCTAAAAAGGAGCCTTGTTCTGTTATTCACAGATTAAGCAAATATAAGCCAGAAATAGTGATTTTGTCAGCATAGGATATTTACCAACATTAACGAGTTTGAACTCAAAATTAACTGCAAATGATCCATAGTGCAGCTAGTTGGCCTATGTGATTAAGAATTTGTGTTCTTAGTCACATTTGCTTTCGTGTGTATTATCCCTACCATGAACTTATAAAGATGACTTTGACTTAATGGCAAATATCAGTATTTTCTGTTATTAAGATACAACAGTGAAACGGATTGTGGAAGGTGAAAATTTCCATCTTCAATCACTAGTTGTGTTCCTCAAGTATACCAGTAAGGTCCAAAATTTAATCAAGAGAATCTATTTTATACTTACTTCTTCTGACAAGGAGAGGAAAAAGGCATATGAAAAAAATTACTGTCATTATTAAAGGTTGTTTTAATGATTAAATATGTAATTTCATGAAATATAGAGGCTTCAGTAATGTTTGTCTTAGATAACATTGTGTTGAGTACTTTGTCAAACAGTGTTTCCAACAAGCATTTCTTTTGCTTTTTCAGTTGTTTTTTTTTTTTTCTTAACTGCCCTTTAACTATGGTAACTGAACTGGCTCCGGTTGTCCAAGTGGTTATGACCATTTTCTTAAGGAGCTACAGTTATCCCTCAGTATCCATGGAGGATTAGTTCCAGGACCCTCACAGATACCAAAATCTGTGGATACTGGAGTCTCTTATATAAAATGGTATATTTGCATATATTCTAGGTACATCCTTCCATATCCTTTAAATCATCTCTAGATTGCATATAATACCTAGCACAATGTAATGCTATTGTAAGGAGTTATCAGTTGCCCATATGTGGCAAATTCAAGTTTTGCTTTTTGAACTAGCTGGAAATTATTTTTTTTCCTGAATATTTTCCATCCACAGTTGGTTGAACTAGTGGGTATGGAACCCTATGGATACTGAGAGCTGACTGCATGTAATCCTCAAACTGCATATCTGTAACCACTAATAAAACCATCCACATCTGGCTTAGATTGCAACTACAAAGGGATAATTTATGTAACAAAAATAGAGTTAGGAAACAAAAACAAACTCTGTGACTCTTCAGGCACTCATACTTCCATTAGAAGTTTCCCTGCGTGTTGCCAGGCTTCCTGGGTAGCTCAAACAGTAAAGAATTTTGCCTGCAATGTGGGAGACCTGGGTTTGATCCCTGGGTCAGGAAGATCCCCTGGAGAAGGACATGGCAACCCACTCCAGTATTCTTGTCTGGAGAATTCCACAGACAGAGGAACCTGGTGGACTGCAGTCCATGGGGCTGCAAAGAGTTGAACACAACTGAGCGACTAACACACACATACGTGTTGCATATTACACTATGATCAGCTATCTAAAGAAGGACAAAGATGTAGCAGTAGCAAATAAATATGAATCCTGGATTCATTACTGTAGAAATAGTAAGGGTATAAATGCTTGTTTAAGAAGAAAAATAATTATTCATTCTATGTCTAGAGATACTGATAACCTATGTTTGTTTTATTAGCTTGCCCAACAACAGGTGGAAAACGTCTTGGGAAAAATTACTGACAGTAAAAATAAACTGGCCTATGAAAAGGGAAAACTTCAGGTATGAGATTTCATTTTCTAATTTTTTTTTCTCATTTTCTAATGCCAATTATGAAGCTAAATATTGCTGGACTTTGAAGAGGACCTAGCTCGGTCATTTACCAGTTTTGTAATTTTGGACAAGTTTTTAAACCTCCGTAAGCTTGGTCCCTTATTCACATCCAGCTGACCTCTGTTTACACGCTTGTGATATAATGCTGAAACCTAAAAGTGTGATCCCAAGGTTCGTTCTGTAACAGTATGAAACTTTATTATAATTATTTTATGCATAGTCATTAGCTGCCAATGTAGAAAGCCTATGTTCTCTCTCTTTTTATTGAAGTTTTATTGATTTCCAATATTATGTTAGCTTTGAGTATACAGCAGTGATTCAGTATTTTTATAGATAATACTCTAAAGTTATTATAAAATATTAGCAATATTTCCTGTGCTGAACAACAGATTCTTATAGCTTATTTTATCCATGATAGTTTGTACCTCTTAATCCCTCACCCCTGTCTTGCCCCTCCTACCATCCCTCTCCCCAATGAAAACCACTAGTTTATTCTCTGTATTTAGTGGTCTGTCTCTGTTTTGTTCTTTTCATTCCTTTGAATAAGTGCTAACATACAATTCTTTGTCTAACTTATTTCACTAAGTACAGTATCTTTCAAGTCCATCCATGTTATTGCAATGGCAAGATCTCATTCTTTTTTATGACTAATATCCTGCTCTGTGTGTGTGTGTGTGTGTGTCTGTATGTATGCCATATCTTGATGCAATTGTCTGTTGATAGGCCTTTAGGTTGCTTCCGTATCTTGGCTATTGTAAATAGTGCTGCTATGAACACTGCCTATGTCTTTTTGAATTAGTATTTTCATTTTCTTAGCATACATACTCTGGTGGAATTTCTAGATCATATGTTAGTTCTACTTTTAGTTTTTTGAGGCACCACTATACCGTTTGCCATAGCAGCTACAACAATTTACATTCCTACCAACATTGCACTCAGGTTATCTTTTCTCCATATCCTTGTCAACATTTGCTATTTGTTGTCTTTTGATGTCACATTCTGACAGGTGTGAGGTTATACCTCATTGTGGTTTCGATTTGCATTTCCCTGATGATAAGCAGTGTTGAGCACCTTTTCATATGCCTGTTGGCCCTCACTATGTCTTCACTGGGAAAATGTCTGTTCAGGTTTTCTGATCATTTAAAAAATTTGGTTGTTTGGGATTTTTTTATATTGAATTGTATGAACTGTTTTCATAGTTTGGATATTAACCACTTATCAGTCATAACATTTGAAAACATTTTCTCCTATCCAGTAGGTTGTCTTTTCATTTTGTCAGTGGTTTTCTTTGCTGTGCTAAGACTTTTAAGCTCAATTATGTGTCATTTGTATATTTTTGCTTTTGTTTCCTTTTCCTTAAGAGACAGATCCCAGGAAAGATTGCTATAATATATGTCAAAGTGTGTTCTATATTTTCTTCTAGGAGTTTTATGGTTTCAAGTGTTACATTCAAGTCTAATCCATCTCGTTAATTTTTATAAATGGTATAAGTTAGTGGTCCAGTTTTCCAAGCACAGTTCAGTTCACTCAGTTGTGTCCAACTCTTTGCAACCCCATGGACTCTCTGGATAAATCTGTTGGTTGATGCAAGAGGGGTGTTAAAAGTCCCATACTGTGATTGTATTGTTGTCATTTTCTCCCTTTATGGCTGTTAATATTTGCTTTATATATTTAGATGCTCCTATTTAGATGTACCTATTTAGGTATATATATGTTGGTGAACATAAATCAATTCTTCTATGGATCCCTTTGTCATTATATAGTGCTGTTTGTCTTTTGTTGCAGACTTTGTTTTAAAGTCTGCTTTATCTGATACGCGTACTGCTACTTACCTTTTTTTCCTCTTCCATTTACATGAACTATCTTTTCCGTCCTCTCACTGTGTGTGTGTGTGTCTCTGAAGTGAGTCTCTTGCAGACGGCATATAAACGAGTCTTGATTTTTATGCAGTCAACTACCCTATATATTTTGATTGGAGCATTTAATCCATTGATTTGATTGATAAGTGTGTACTTATTGCCATTTTGCTACAATGCCTCTGATCAATAACGTTCAGGTAACAAAAGACGTACAATACATCTCTGGTCAATGATGCAGTAAGTGTGCACTCCTCCCCACCCTCCGCAACAGCAGCCTTCACCCTAGTGTGGAGCTGCTTTGGGACAAGAGGGAAGAGCAGGAGCCTGTGGGCTGGGATGGTCCCCACATGTCAGTCAGAGTTTCAGTTTCAGCTCCTGCCCCACCACTTTTACACACACTGGTTATGGTTACCCTCACCCTGTTCAGGCACAGGGCTGGTTCTGATCCAGCTCCATCTCCCCCAGTTGCTCACTTTCCTTGGCAGTGCCAGCCTTTGCCCTAGTGGGGAGCTGCTCCAGAGCAAGAGGGTCTGGAGCTGGTATCTGCTGTGGGCTTGGTCACCTGTTGGGGCCCCAGCCTAATTTCCGTTGGTTTCCTCCGCCTTGTTCTAGGAGTAAGCATGCCTGTGTGTGCTCTTCAGGAGTGGGGTCTGTTCCTTACAACTCTTTGGTGTGTCCCACTGATTTTAAAACCAGCTGATGGGACTCATCTTTCTAGTGTTGGTCCCCAGAACTGCGATTCCTAATATGTGGCATAAGCCCCAAAATCCCCAAGGAGGATCTCTGAACCTATGATATCACTTTTTTTTCTGTGTCTCTACTGGGGACACAAATCCTGACCTGATCACGTCTCCCTACCAAACTGTGTTTGTCTTTCTTTACAGCCTTGGTTGTAGACATCTTTCTCCAGGTTCATTTGTTTTTAATGAGAGCTGCTCCACATATAGATGTATTTTTGATTTATTTGTAAGGGTAGATGAGCTCAATGTTGTCCTACTCCACCATCTTGGTTTTTTCCACATATGTTTTCTTTTTTGCTGAATTTTTCTAACATTCCTAAAAAGAAATAATCCTGGAAATTAGGTCTCAAGGCAATGGAATTGACTTGAATGCATAAGATGATTCTTTAATTCCATGTTCTTTAATTTCATTGTTCTTTAATGTGGGTTTTGCCTCTGTAGTATCCACAGAGCAGGCAACTTGCCACTAATATAACTAAGTCTACCTTAAACCAACTTTGGTAGAAACACTGAAGTCTGAATTAATGGTTCTTAGCTTCAGCTGCATAAAAATCAAGACTCGTTTATATGCTGTCTGCAAGAGACTCACTCCTCTGGGGAATTTTAAAAACACCACATGCTGGGAAGTGTATGATGTCTGCCATTTACTTTCAAATGAATCATTTAAAAGAAATTAGTTTTTTACATACACTGAAGAAGTGATAGATGGATATATGATAGGCAAGTATAAGAATGTAAATGGTTAAATTTGGATGGCAGGTGTTTAAACACTTTCAAAATAAAAGGGGAAAAATCCCCATGAAAAGGCTTGCACCCCAGAGCAATTAAATCAGAATCTCAAAGAGTATGTTATATAGGCTTTAATACTTTTTAAAACTCCCCAGTGATTCCAATGTGCGATAGTTGAGCACCACTGGACTGAATGCTATGAAGCAATGTCTGGTTATGCTTGGCAGCTGTAGAGCTGATAGAGTAAGTAATCTCACTAGAGGCTTGCCATGTACCTCAGCGTTAATCTTATCTATTCAAGGGACTTAGCCATCGGGTTAGCAGACATGATCCAGGACAGAAACAGCAGGAGAGCTGTTTGACCACTATTTTCACGCTTTTAATTAATATTTTCTGGAGGCAATGATACATTTAAGTATAATCTATACTTGTGAAATCTTGCACAAGTGTTAATTTTTTTGAGTTTTATCTTACCTATGATGTGAGCTGGGGAAGCACACCTCTCTTAATTACTTTCTCACTAGAAAAGACTGTGTAACAGGCTGGATATATAGATTATTACAGGCACAAAAGAACTTTCTCCTTTGTGAAACTAATGGTCTCATAGAAACTATGGCCCATAATATTGACCTTCTTTTAGCTTTCCCAGGAGAAATGAAGTGTATTTTTATGTGTGTGAGAAAAATCACAAACACTCATGGGTAACTTGAAGCCAAATTTTTTCTGGGCATGGAATACATTTTAAGGTTTGTTAGTGAGTCTGATGTTAACTTTTCTAACATTTTAAACCTCAGTTACACTTTTGAGATTATCCTTATAATCTTAAGGAAAATACATGCCTTTTTTCTGCCTGTATTCCTATAATAAGGGCCAAGTATTTTGATAGTCTGAAAGCTGAAACACTTTTGAAACTATTGATTCACTGGTGTTTTTACGTCAAGCTTTGTGTTGAAACACTGCAAAGATACTGATCTCATCAGCCCAAGGGCAGGTGCTCTTACATAGCCTATCGGTGGCGGCGGCGGCGCTGTCATTACCCCTGAGCCACCAGGGAAGCCCGTATAGCACATCACTCTTTTTAATTGAAATGTAGTTAATTTACGATCTTGTGTTAGTTTCTGGTGTGCAGCAAAGTGACTCAGTTATATATTCTTTTTCATATTATTTTCCATTATACTTTATTACAAGATACTGAATATAGTTCCCTGTTCTGTACAGTGGGACCTTGTTGTTTATCTCTTTTATACACAATAGCTTGAATTCTCCAATCCCAAACTCCTAAGTTAGCTGCCTCCTTCGCTCTCCCTTTTGGTAACCATAAGTTTGTTTTTTTTTATGTTTTTATGCCTGTGAGTCTTGTTTCTGTTTTGTAAATAATGTCATTTATGTCATATTTGGCTCAGGTGGTAGAGAATCTGCCTGCAATGTGGGATACCTGGGTTCGATCCCTGAGTTGGGAAGATCCCCTGAGAAGGGGACGGCTACCCACTCCAGTATTCTTGCCTGGATAATTCCATGGACAAAGGAGCCTGGCAGGCTATAGTCCATGGGTTCTCAAAGAGTCGAACACAACCGAGTGACTTTAACTTTCATATCATATTTCAGATTCCACATATAAATATCTATGTTATTTTTCTTTTTCTCTCTGACTTCACGTAGTTTGATCATCTCTAGGGTGATCCATGTTGCTACAAATGGCTTATTTTGCTCTTTTTATGACTGAGTAATATTCCTCTCTGTGTGCACGTGTGTGTGTGTGTGTGTGTGTGTGTGTGTATGCATGCACCATATTCTTTATTCATCTGTTTATGGACATTTTGGTTGCTTTCATGTCTTGGCTATTGTAAATGATACATTATTCTTGCCAGGTAATCTAAAGAAAGAGCTGCATACTAAACATAATCAAAATAGTCTGTTTTCTCTCAATTGGATTATAATTAATTAAAATATTATGTATCAACCATATTAGATAAGAGATTGCATTTTTAAACTAATAATATAAATACTGGGTTTCAGGTGTTAATGTAGACTGTCAGAAACTGCTGCCTCACATTCAAACTTGATTTGATACTTGGTGCTGTATACTGTTACATTATCTAAATATGTCCAAATGTATTTATCCTTTATATTAATGTATATTTAGACAGTTTTCAATTGCTTACAAACAATGCTTGTATGATAAATTCTTATACATGTCTTTGTACTCACATCCAAAGAGTCTCTAACTATAATTCTTAGGAGAATTACTGGGTTGTAGCAACCCACTCCGGTGTTCTTGCCTGGAGAATCCAGGGACAGGGGAGCCTGGTAGGCTGCCGTCTATGGGGTCACACAGAGTCGGACACGACTGAAGCGACTTAGCAGCAGCAGCAGCAGCAGCCTGCCAATGTAGGAGACATAAGAGACACCAGTTGGATCCCTGGGTCAGGAAGATCCCCTGGAGAAGGAAATGACAATGCCCTCCAGTATTCTTGCCTGGAGAATCCGGTGGACAGAGGAGCCTGGTGGGCTACAGTCCATAGGGTCACAAAGAGCCTGACACAACTGAAGTGATTTACCATGCATTCAGGGTGGACATAAATTGAATTTTACTAGACTCTCTCAAATTTCTCCTGAAAGTTTAGAAAGCAGTCTGTATAAGAGAATGTAGAATGACAGTGTTACGAATCTTATAAAGTAGATGAATCTCATAAAACAATACTACATGATGTTTTAAACGTGAAAGTGTTCGTCGCTCAGTGTTGTGTGACTACACTTGTGTCTGACTCTTTGTGACCCCAGGCTGTAGGACTGTAGATGCCAGGCTCCTCTGTCCATGGATGTTTAAGGATACATTTACAGTACAATTATTTAAAAGGAATAGGAATGATAAACACCAAATTCAGGATAGTAGTCAACTCTAAAATCGCAGGAAGATATTTATTGGATTAGGCTACACAGAGGTATATTTGTATGTTTTATTCTTTTTTAAGTTGAGTGATGGATAGATGGGCTGTTACTATATAGGTCTGAAAGATTTCTATCACTTTTTTCCTTGTCTTTAAATGTATGTCAGTTAGTGCTTTATGCTCACTCTACTCTACCCTCAATCCCATCACTCTTATACCAGCTGGATTTAAATATTATATTAGCTACTTGGCCCCTTATTATAGGCAGCTGCTTTTGTGATCTTAGTTTAAAGATTATTTAAGAGTTTTGTTTTAGTAAATCTTATTAAGCTGTAACATACAGAAAAGTACACAAGGTACAGCTCATGAATTTTCACAAAGTAAAAGTATCCGTGTGACCAGCACTCAGAATAAGAAACAGAATGTTCCCAGAACTCATCTCATAACCTTTTTCAGTCACTGTCTCCCATGATGTTACTATCCATCATCTTGACTTCTATACCCAGATTAGTTTTACCTGTTTTGAATTTTATATAATTGTTACAGAATATGCTTTTTGTGTCTTGTTTCTTTCACCCAGCATTGTAATTGAGAGATTCATCCATGTTGTCTGTTGTATTAATGCTTCTTTGGCTTGAATTGCTGCATGGAATTATATGAATATTATTAAGAGTTCTGTGCTGAAGTCATCACAGTTTTATGACTATATTATCATATTTCAAGTCAAAATACATAACTCTGGCAGTTCAGGTTGTTTCAGTTATGAAACTCAATCTAAACTATGAAGGTGCTAACATTATAGGCTTGTCCTACTTAATTTCTAATTTATCATATGTACTGAAAAAAAAACTAGGAAATTTCTTAATAGCAATCATTTAGAATGCTTGCACTAGAAAACACATAAAAATAAGTTTTTCTTTTCATCAATATCTTAGTTGTCTCACAGTTTCTTTTTTATTTTGGCCTGTCCTGTGCAGCATGTGGGTATAGTTCCCCGGCAAGGGATCGAACCTGCGCCCCATGCACTGGCAGCATGGAGTCCTGACTGCTGCTATATTTTTATAGTTTTATATTTCAAAACATATATAACAGGCAATAGTGGGGTAAGGAATTAAGTGGTACAGACTACTGTGCATAAAATAAGCTACAAAGATATATTGTATATCACATGAAAGGTAGCCGATATTTCATAATAACGGAATGGAGTATAATCTTCAAAAATGGTGAATCACTGTGTTGCACACTTGAAACTTACATAATATTATAAATCAGCTGTACCTCAATTTTTAAAAAAACATATTTCTATATTTAGATCATTTGAAATAATAGGAGGAAATGACCTTGACCTAAATACTGCTTTTTTGAGACTGCCTAATAACAAACACCCTCTTCCAACAACACAAGAGAAGACTCTATACATGGACATCACCAGGTGGTCAACACCGAAATCAGATTAATTATATTCTTTGCAGCCAAAGATGGAGAAGCTCTATACAGTCAGCAAAAACAAGACCAGGAGCTGACTGTGGCTCAGACCATGAACTCCTTATTGCCAAATTCAGACTTAAATTGAAGAAAGTAGGGAAAACCACTAGACCATTCAGGTATGACCTAAATCAAATCCCTTATGATTATACAGTGGAAGTGAGAAATAGATTTAAGGGCCTAGATGATAGATAGAGTGCCTGATGAACTATGGAATGAGGTTCGTGACATTGTACAGGAGACAGGGATCAAGACCATCCCCATGGAAAAGAAATGCAAAAGAGCAAAATGGCTGTCTGCGGAGGCCTTACAAACAGCTGTGAAAAGAAGAGACGTGAAAAGCAAAGGAGAAAAGGAAAGATATAAACATCTGAATGCAGCGTTCCAAAGAATAGCAAGGAGATAAGAAAGCCTTCTTCAGTGATCAATGAAAAGAAACAGAGGAGAACAACAGAATGGGAAAGACTAGAGATCTCTTCAAGAAAATCAGAGATACCAAAGGAACATGTCATGCAAAGATGGGCTTGATAAAGGACAGAAATGTTATGGACCTAACAGAAGCAGAAGATATTAAGAAGAGATGGCAAGAATACACAGAAGAACTGTACAAAAAGATCTTCATGACCCAGATAATCACGATGGTGTGATCACTGACCTAAAGCCAGACATCCTGGAATGTGAAGTCAAGTGGGCCTTAGAAAGCATCACTACGAACAAAGCTAGTGGAGGTGATGGAATTCCAGTTGAGCTATTCCAAATCCTGAAAGATGATGCTGTGAAAGTGCCGCACTCAGTATGCCAGCACATTTGGAAAACTCAGCAGTGGCCACAGGACTGGAAAAGGTCCGTTTTCATTCCAGTCCCAAAGAAAGGCAATGCCAAAGAATGCTCAAACTACTGCACAATTGCACTCATCTCACACGCTAGTAAAGTAATGCTCAAAATTCTCCAAGCCAGGCTTCAGCAATATGTGAACTATGAACTTCCTGATGTTCAAGCTGGTTTTAGAAAAGGCAGAGGAACCAGAGACCAAATTGCCAACATCTGCTGGATCATCGAAAAAGCAAGAGAGTTCCAGAAAAACATCTATTTCTGCTTTATTGACTATGCCAAAGCCTTTGACTGTGTGGATCAGAATCAACTGTGGAAAATTCTGAAAGAGATGGGAATACCAGACCACCTGATCTGCCTCTTGAGAAATCTGTATGCAGGTCAGGAAGCAACAGTTAGAACTGGACATGGAACAACAAACTGGTTCCAAATAGGAAAAGGAGTACATCAAGGCTGTATATTGTCACCCTGTTTAACTTATATGCAGAGTACATCATGAGAAATGCTGGACTGGAAGAAACACAAGCTGGAATCAAGATTTCCGGGAGAAATATCAATAACCTCAGATATGCAGATGACACCACCCTTATGGCAGAAAGTGAAGAGGAACTTAAAAGCCTCTTGATGAAAGTGAAAGTGGAGAGTGAAAAAGTTGGCTTAAAGCTCAACATTCAGAAAATGAAGATCATGGCATCCGGTCCCATCACTTCATGGGAAATAGATGGGGAAACAGTGGAAACAGTGTCAGACTTTATTTTTGGGGGCTCCAAAATCACTGCAGATGGTGACTGCAGCCATGAAATTAAAAGACGCTTACTCCTTGGAAGGAAAGTTATGACCAACCTAGATAGCATATTCAAAAGCAGAGACATTACTTTGCCAACAAAGGTTCGTCTAGTCAAGGCTTTGATTTTTCCTGTGGTCATTATGGATGTGAGAGTTGGACTGTGAAGAAGGCTGAGCGCCAAAGAATTGATGCTTTTGAACTGTGGTATTGGAGAAGACTCTTGAGAGTCCCTTGGACTGCAAGGAGATCCAACCAGTCCATTCTGAAGGAGATGAGCCCTGGGATTTCTTTGGAAGGAATGATGCTGAAGCTGAAACTCCAGTACTCTGGCCACCTCATGCGAAGAGTTGACTCATTGGAAAAGACTCTGATGCTGGGAGGTATTGGGGGCAAGAGGAGAAGGGGACGACAGAGGATGAGATGGCTGGATGGCATCACTGACTCGATGGACGTGAATCTGAGTGAACTCCGGGAGTTGGTGATGGACAGGGAGGCCTGGCGTGCTGCGATTCATGGGGTCGCGAAGAGTCGGACACGACTGAGTGACTGATCTGATCTGAATAAGCGGGCTATGGAAGCTATTTTTCATGGATTTAATGACATAGAAACATCAGATCTCTGAGGGTAGCAGGATTTATTTGCTTCTATGTTCTTCCCCATTTGAATGTCCTGAATTAAAAATCCTTTTGAAAAAGAGACCCACTGCAAAAACTAAAGTGGCTTACAGATGCAAATATGCCATCTAACAAGTTTTAGAGCATTTTATTGGGTACCTTGAGGCTAGGGGTAAGGTAATTACCTGAGAAAAATTACCCAGAAAAAATAGTGTGTGTTTTGCTTGAAGAGAGGCAAGTTTAAAATTCTTTGAGTGTTTATCACTACTTTTCCACTGAGTTCTAAGATTAACAGCAGTTTGCTTATATTTAAAATGAGAATAATTGTTGCATCAAAACACACCTTTAAAGGCAGCCATTCTGATTCTGAACCTTAAGTTAAAACCACTTAATGGGGAGCCACACAACATGTTTTATGCTGTGTTGTTCAGTCACCAAGTCGTGTTCTACTCTTCATGACCCCATAGACTGCAGCGTACCAGGCTGCACCATTTCCCAGAGTTTGCCCAAGTTCATGTCCATTGCATTGGTGATGCCATCCAACCGTCTCATCCTGTCACCCTTTTCTCCTTCTGCCTTCAATCTTTCCCAGCATCAGGGTGTTTTCTAATTAGTCAGCAGTTCGCATCAGGTGGCCCAAAGTATTGAGCTTCAGCATTAGTCCTTCCAATGAATATTCAGGGTTAATGTCCTTTAGGATCAACTGGTTTGATCTCCTTGCTGTCCAAGGGCTGTCAAGAGTCTTGTCCATCATGAGAGTTTGAAAGCATAAATTTTTTGGCATTCAGCGTTCTTTATGGTCCAACTCTCAGATCTGCACATGTCTTACTGGAAAAACCCAAGCTTTGACTGTATGGACCTTTGTCAGCAAAGTGATGTCTCTGCTTTTGAATACACTGTCTAGGTTTGTCATAGCTTTTCTTCCAGGGACCAAGCTTCTTTAATTTCATGGCTGCGGTCACCGTCCACAGTGATTTTGGAGCCCAAGAAGAGAAAGTCTGTCACTGCTTCCACTTTTTCCCCTTCTAATTGCTATGAAGTGATGGGACTAGATGCCATGATCTTAAGTTTTTTTAAATATTTTAAACTGGCTTTTTCACTCTCATCCTTCACCCTCATCAAGAGACTCTTTAGTTCCTATTTGCTTTCTGCCATTAGGGTGGTATCATCCATATATCTGAGGTTGTTGATATTTCTCCCAACAATCTTGTTTCCAGTTTGTAACTCATCCAACCCAGCATTTCTCATAATGTGCTCTGGTATAAGTTAAATAAACAGGGTGACAGTAAATAGCCTTGTCATCCTCCTTTCTCAATCTTGAACCAGTCAGTTGTTCCATACAAGGTTCTGACTTTTGCTTCTTGATCAGCATATAGGTTTCTCAGGAGACAGGTAAGATGATCTGGTATTCCCATCTCTTTAAGAGTTTTCCACAGTTTGTTATGATCCACACTATCAAAGGCTTTAGCATCGTCAATGAAACAGAGGTCGATGTTTTTCTGGAATTCCCTTGCTTTTTCTATGATCCAGCAAATGTTGGCAATTTGATCTCTGGTTCCTCTGCCTTATCTGTATCCAGCTTGGACATCTGGAAGTTCTCAGTTCACACAATGCTGAATCCCAGCATGTAGGATTTTGAGCCATAACCTTACTAGCATGAGAGATGAGGGCAGTTGTCTGGTGTTTTGGACATTCTTCAGTACTGCCCTTCTTGGGAATTGGGACAAGGATTGACCTTTTCCAGTTCTGTGGCCACTGCTGGGTTTTCCAAACTTGCTAACATGTTGAGTACAGCACTTTGATAGCATCATCTTAAAGCTCTGCTGGAATTTGATCACCTCCACTAGGTTTATAGGTTTTTTCCTGGGTTTGGGTGACTGACACACCATTGTGGTTATCTGGGTCATTAAGATCTTTTTTGTTCTATTCTCTGTATTCTTTCCATCTCTTCTTGATCTCTTCTGCTTTTATTAGGTCTTCACCATTTCTGTCCTTTATTGTGCCCATTTTTGGATGAAATATTTCTTTGATATATCCAATTTTCTTGAAATCTTTACTCTTTCCCCTTCTGTTGCTTTCCTCTTTTTCTTTGCATTGTTCATTGAAGCAGGCCTTCTGTCTCTGCTGTTCTGTGGAACTCTGCTTTCAGTTGGGTGTACCTTTCTCTTTCCCCCTTGCTTTTCATTTTTCTTCTTTCTTCAGCTATTTGTAAATCCTTCTCAGACAACCACTTTGCCCTCTTGCTTTTCTTTTTCTTTAGGATGGCTCTGTTTGGCGCCTTTGTCCAGCGTTACGGACCTTGCCCCTAGCTCTCCAGGCACTGTTTCCTAGGTTAGCCCCTTGAATCTGGTTGTCACCACTGCTGTGTATCCATAGGGGATTTGACTTAAGTCGTACCTGGGCTGGCCTAGTGTTTTTTCCCACTTTTAGTTTAGGCCTGAATTTTTCTATGAGACACTAATGATCTGAGCCACAGTCAGCTCCAGGTCTTGTTTATGGTGACTGTCTACAGCTTCTCCATCTTTGGCTACAAAGAATGAAATCACTCTGATTTCGGTATTGACCCTTTGGTGATGTCCATGTGTAAAGTTGTTTTATACTGTACACTGTGGAAAAGAGAAACAGAAACAGGCAAAGATGAGAGAAAAGAGGATTCTGCTGATGAAACGAGAGATTTCCTGAGACAAAATGTATTTTCATGTAGCCTTTCCAAAAAAAGTTAATATTAGCACTCAAATTTTAACAGTTTCTAAAAATTATTGGTAGCTACAACCAAGAGGAATATGCCCTTCACAGGTGGAAAATAAAAGATTGCAAGAGAGGAAGAAATTTATTTAAAAATTCTGGATGAAACTTTTTCTGATTCAGAGATAGGCTTAGTAATGTTATTTGCATGAGAGGATTGGAAATAAGAGGAAGAAAACAGAGAAATACACAATTTGGAAATTTGTATGTAAATATTAATGATTCACTTCCCCAAATGGAGCTTCCCAGGTGGCACTAATGGTAAAGAACCTGCCTGCCAATGCAGGAGGAGTAAGAAACTAAGACTCAATCTTTGGGTTGGAAAGATCCCTTTGGAGGAGAAAATGGCAACCCACTCCAGTATTCTTGCTTGTGGAGAATCCCATGGACAGAGGAGCCTGCTGGAGGTCCATAGGATCCCAAAGAGTTGGACAGTACTGGAACAACTTAGCATGCATGTTCCCCCAAATAATCATCATCTTTAAAGATATGAATAGTCAGCTTTATGAGTTCGTTTTCAAATATAATTAAGCCTATAAGAATTCTGTTAATTCAGCTTTTATAATTCTCTGTTGATAAAACACAAAACTCTGGCTCCTCCTTACATACTGACAATTCTAATTATTTGTACTCAAAAAGGTTTCAGAGTGCTAGATACCACAATTCCTTTAAAATAGAAGTGAAAATACATTGCCCACAAAGTCTCACTGTTATGCTCATGAACTGTGTTAATTTGGAGTTTCCATAAGTGCCATAAACCAAATGAATTATATCAATACTTGTATATGGCTACAGCCTACTTTTATTTGTTGAAGTAACTATTTTAGTTGACATAGAATCATTGAAAAATGTAGGCTTGCTTTCTTAAGAATTTGCTGTGATTTTTTTTCCCCAAAATTCTTGGCCTTTTTTTAAAAAAAAAAAAACTTTTTTTAAGTGTATGTATCTATCTGTTTCATCAGCAAGGCTTATTTTATTTCTTTTCTATTTTTTTCCTCTAGACAAAAGTTAAGCAGCTAGAAGAACAACTGCATTCTCTTACTGAAACCAGTTCACAGAATGATCATCTACGCAAGTTGAATAAGGCACTAGAAGGCAAATATGCTCAGGTGTGATTAATAGCTACAAAACAGATTGCTTTTATGTTTTCATTAGCTTTTAAGAAACAGGCCTTTCTCCCCACCTCACCATACAAGCCCAGGAAGATGAATATTCTCTGACTGTACTCCATTTAACAAACATTTTTTAAAACACCCTCTATGTACAAAGTTCCACTTAATCCTAGAGGATTTCAGAAAGATGCCAGAATCAGGATTGGGACATTCAGCTTGCTTATGCTCTAACTGGAGGATTAGGAATGCACTCAGTAGATCTTATTATAGAAGATTATGGCTTTCGGAAACAAAATAGATTGTATTGGGAGCATCCTTAGGGAGCATTATTATGATGAAAGCATCACGAATCATGTTGTTCATGGAGGAAGTGGGTTTTTTTGATGTGAGCCTTAAAACTTTTGGCAGATGCGAGGAACAAGTATCTTTGATTTTTTAGTTATAGGCAAAGACAGAACTTGGTGCCAGCATGACCCACAGCAGCGCACTTGAAAGAGGTACTGGTAATGAAGGTGCTTGCTTGTCAACATGGTGGCTGTTGAGACTGAAAACCTGTCATAAGTCACAGAATACTTTTAACAGATGAAGAGAAAATTAGACAAATAAGGTATATAAAACCTTATATATGATGTGGGGAAAAGGCATTCTTTGTTGATGTTTGGAGTGCCCTCTTCCCACAAAGGACGATTTGGCTTTATTTACCTTTAGTGAAGAAAACAATCCAGGATTATGTGTTAGTAAAAAAAAGTGATTCATTTCAGTGATTTACAGTTTACCACATTATCTGTTTAATTCTTACCACTCAGTGTTAGCATGTGTAATGTCTGTGTCTATAATGTTTGTGTATGTTATACCTCTGGTAACCAAGGAACTAGAATGTGTCTTCAGATGGAATGCTGCTAGCGTTCTAACCATCTGACTACACTGGTAAAGGGGGCTTCATTAGATACGCTTGCTTTCTTCACTAGGACATACTTCATTCTGGTTATTTTTTTATTCTGAAAGCAAAGGAGCACATTTCTAAGTATATTTTCCATCACAGCTTTGTTTAGAACATTGTGTTGTTTCTCCCAGTAAACGGGGCACTCATTGAAAAATAATCCTAGGTTTAGCTGATTTGTTTTTCTCAATTGGTGATGCCTCCAAGGAGAAGGAAATCTCCAGAGAGGCCTGCTTCTTCGAAATTCCTTGAAAGCTATAGGCCTCCTGTAAACAGCGTCAAGGAACGGACTTCCTCAGTTGGTTTGCCCAGTGTTGTGCCGAACCCCACACGCCGTGTGACCTTTGCACCTGCCCTCACTTCTGTGAGGTCTTCTCAGGAGATTGGAGACTCGCGGATCTCTCTAAAGACTCTTTTGAATGCCATTAAAACCATGGAGGGAAGACTAGAAGGTAAAATAGACATTCTTGCCTCAAGACCATTAATAAATGATGAGTCACCAAATTTTCTTAATCGAGATTCGGTAAGTGAAGACTAGAAATCATAACGAAATTTCAGATTTATACAACAATGAAGAAAAGTAGTAACATCTAGAGAGAGAAAGTTTAGAGATGTGCGTACTAACAAGGAAACAAGCTTCTTCACAAACAGGATAGACTAATGTAGATTGAAACCATCATTCGTGTTATCTCATACTTTTTCTTTTGGACACGGAAATGTCCAGATTGGCTTAACACTAACCATTGAGATTTTTTAAATCTAATTTTCTATTTCTTAAAAATTAGTATGTTAATAATCTTAACATTTACAGTAAAATGTTTGGATAAAGGCTGATTTTAAAGTAGAAGTACATAAATAGGAGCCCTAATATCTTGGATGCTGGCATATATTTCCCCCCAAAAACTTACTAGAGTATCTATCTTTGTTTCCTATTTAAAAACAGAAAGTACTATAACTTGTCTTAGAGTTAACTAATGTTTAGATACTTTTGTTAAGTACTTTAGCTAGCGGCCTTTTCATATTTATATAAACACTGGTAAAACTATAAAAACTATGTTCTTCCTAATGTATTTTCCCCATTCAATAGGTTTTCAAAACGTCTAAGTTAGCATCTTTTATACTATGCTTGGATCTCTACAGAAAAAGTATTTTAATTGTTACACATTAAAAGTTATAGGGAAGTATAATGTTGAGGGAGATGTGGGGAAAAAGCATTCTTTGTTGATGTTTGGAGTGCCCTCTTCCTACAAAGGACAATTTGGCTTTATTTACTTTTATTTCTTGGGCTTCCCTGGTGGCTCAGATGGTAAAGAATCTGCCTTCGAGGATGGTAAACTTCCAAACTCATTCTATGAGGCCACCATCACCCTAATACCAAAACCTGACAAAGATCCCACAAAAAAAGAAAACTACAGGCCAATATCACTGATGAACATAGATGCAAAAATCCTTAACAAAATTCTAGCAATCAGAATCCAACAACACATTAAAAAGATCATACACCATGACCAAGTGGGCTTTATCCCAGGGATGCAAGGATTCTTCAATATCCGCAAATCAATCAATGTAATACACCACATTAACAAATTGAAAAATAAAAACCATATGATTATCTCAATAGATGCAGAGAAAGCCTTTGACAAAATTCAACATCCATTTATGATCAAAACTCTCCAGAAAGCAGGAATAGAAGGAACATACCTCAACATAATCAAAGCTATATATGACAAACCCACAGCAAACATTATCCTCAATGGTGAAAAATTGAAAGCATTTCCTCTAAAGTCAGGAACAAGACAAGGGTGCCCACTTTCACCATTACTATTCAACATAGTTTTGGAAGTTTTGGCCACAGCAATCAGAGCAGAAAAAGAAATAAAAGGAATCCAAATTGGAAAAGAAGAAGTAAAGCTCTCACTGTTTGCAGATGACATGATCCTCTGCATAGAAAACCCTAAAGACTCCACCAGAAAATTACTAGAACTAATCAATGACTATAGTAAAGTTGCAGGATATAAAATCAACACACAGAAATCCCTTGCATTCCTATACACTAATAATGAGAAAACAGAAAGAGAAATTAAGGAAACAATTCCATTCACCATTGCAACGGAAAGAATAAAATACTTAGGAATATATCTACCTAAAGAATCTAAAGACCTATATATAGAAAACTATAAAACACTGGTGAAAGAAATCAAAGAGGACACTAACAGATGGAGAAATATACCATGTTCATGGATTGGAAGAATCAATATAGTGAAAATGAGTATACTACCCAAAGCAATCTATAGATTCAATGCAATCCCTATCAAGCTACCAACAGCATTCTTCACAGAGCTAGAACAAATAATTTCACAATTTGTATGGAAAAACAAAAAACCTCGAATAGCCAAAGCGATCTTGAGAAAGAACAATGGAACTGGAGGAATCAACCTATCTGACTTCAGGCTCTACTACAAAGCCACAGTTATCAAGACAGTATGGTACTGGCACAAAGACAGAAATATAGATCAATGGAACAAAATAGAAAGCCCAGAGATAAATCCACGCACATATGGACACCTTATCTTCGACAAAGGAGGCAAGAATATACAATGGATTAAAGACAATCTCTTTAACAAGTGGTGCTGGGAACTCTGGTCAACCACTTGTAAAAGAATGAAACTAGAACACTTTCTAACACCATACACAAAAATAAACTCAAAATGGATTAAAGATCTAAACGTAAGACCAGAAACTATAAAACTCCTAGAGGAGAACATAGGCAAAACACTCTCTGACATACATCACAGCAGGATCCTCTATGACCCACCTCCCAGAATATTGGAAATAAAAGCAAAAATAAACAAATGGGACCTAATTAACCTTAAAAGCTTCTGCACATCAAAGGAAACTATTAGCAAGGTGAAAAGACAGCCTTCAGAATGGGAGAAAATAATAGCAAATGAAGCAACTGACAAACAACTAATCTCGAGAATATACAAGCAACTCCTACAGCTCAACTCCAGAAAAATAAATGACCCAATCAAAAAATGGGCCAAAGAACTAAATAGACATTTCTCCAAAGAAGACATACAGATGGCTAACAAACACATGAAAAGATGCTCAACATCACTCATTATCAGAGAAATGCAAATCAAAACCACTATGAGGTACCATTTCACACCAGTCAGAATGGCTGCGATCCAAAAGTCTACAAGTAATAAATGCTGGAGAGGGTGTGGAGAAAAGGGAACCCTCTTACACTGTTGGTGGGAATGCAAACTAGTACAGCCACTATGGAGAACAGTGTGGAGATTCCTTAAAAAACTGGAAATAGAACTGCCTTATGATCCAGCAGTCCCACTGCTGGGCATACACACTGAGAAAACCAGAAGGGAAAGAGACACGAGTACCCCAATGTTCATCGCAGCACTGTTTATAATAGCCAGGACATGGAAGCAACCTAGATGTCCATCAGCAGATGAATGGATAAGAAAGCTGTGGTACATATACACAATGGAGTATTATTCAGCCATTAAAAAGAATACATTTGAATCAGTTCTAATGAGGTGGATGAAACTGGAGCTTATACAGAGTGAAGTAAGCCAGAAAGAAAAACACCAATACAGTATACTAACGCATATATATGGAATTTAGAAAGATGGTAACAATAACCCTGTGTACGAGACAGCAAAAGAGACACTGATGTATAGAACAGTCTTATGGACTCTGTGGGAGAGGGAGAGGGTGGGAAGATTTGGGAGAATGGCATTGAAACATGTAAAATATCATGTATGAAATGAGATGCCAGTCCAGGTTCGATGCACGATACTGGATGCTTGGGGCTGGTGCACTGGGACGACCCAGAGGGATGGAATGGGGAGGGAGGAGGGGGGAGGGTTCAGGATGGGGAACACATGTATACCTGTGGCGGATTCATTTTGATATTTGGCAAATCTAATACAGTTATGTAAAGTTTAAAAATAAAATAAAATTAAAAAAAAAAAAAAAAGAATCTGCCTTCAATGTAGGAGACCCAGATTCAATCCCTGAGTCTGATCCCTGGGTTGGGAAGTTCCCCTGGAGAAGGGAATGGCTATACCCAGTCCAGTATTCTTGCGTGGAGAATTCCATGGACAGAGGAGCCTGGCAGGCACAATCCATGGGGTTGCAACACAAAAATCAAACACAATTGAGTGACTAACACTTACACTTTTTCACAGAGGAGCCTGGTGGCCTAGTCAATGGGGTCACAAAGAGTTGGACATGACTGAAGGGCCTTAGCACACACACACACACAATATATAAGATGTATTAAGATATATAAATATATATTATATATATATATATATCTTCAGATACATAAGATATATAAATATCTTCAGATATTTAAATATAGATATATGAATATCTCCGGAGAAGGCAATGGCACCCCGCTCCAGTACTCTTGCCTGGAAAATCTCACGGATGGAGGAGCCTGGTAGGCTGCAGTCCATGGGGTCGCTAAGGGTCGGACACGACTGAGCGACTTCCCTTTCACTTTTCACTTTCATGACTTGGAGAAGGAAATGGCAACTCACTCCAGTGTTCTTGCCTGGAGAATCCCAGGGACAGGGGAGCCTGGTGGGCTGCCCTCTATGGGGGTCACACAGAGTCGGACACGACTGAAGTGACTTAGCAGCAGCATATGAATATCTTAATCATAACATATGTTAGGTTAAAACAAGGTTCAGAAGAGTGTACAAAATATTTCACTATTTGTGTGCAAAAGGGTTGGGAGGATTAAGAATATATACATATGTGTTCATCTTTGCAAAGAGTATCTCTAAAATGAATTGTAATAAATTGGCAATGTTATTTTCAAGAAAGGAAACTGGGTGGCTGGGAGATTTTTCACTGTATCAAAAGGATAAAGTGAAAAATCTCCCAGCCAAAGCAAAAGTGGACAAAGGATGGTCTTTTCAGCAAGCAGTGCTGAAGCAATTGTATATTACATGCAAAAACAAAAAACAAAATACCTTTGATCTGTACCTCTTACCGTATATAAAAATTATCTCAAAATGGATGACAGCCTTAAAGGTAAAACCTAAAACTAAAACTTTCAGAAGAAAACATTGGAAGAAAGCTTTGTAATCTTGAATTACACAAAGATTTCTTAGATTTGACATCAAAAGCATGATCCACAAAGGAAAAAAAAAGAAATGACAGCTTATGCTCTTCAAAGACATTGTTAAGAAAATGAAATAAACTACAGGCTGGGAGAAGAAACAATTGCAAATGACATATGAGATGAAAGTGTTGTCTCCAGAATTTATTAAAATCACAAAACTCAGTAAGAAAGAAGGAGAAGGCAATGACACCCCACTCCTTGCCTGGAAAATCTCATGGACAGAGAAGTCTGGTAGACTGCAGTCCATGGGGTCGCTAAGAGTTGGACACGACTGAGCGACTTCACTTTCACTTTTCACTTTCATACATTGGAGAAGCAAATGGCACCCCACTCCAGTGTTCTTGCCTGGAGAATCCCAGGGACAAAGGAGCCTAATGGGCTGCCATCTGTGGGGTCACACAGAGTCGGACACGACTGAAGCGACTTAGTAGCAGCAGCAGTAAGAAGGAAGCAATTTGGGAAAAGAAGAGGCAAAGTACTTGAACATATATTTCACTAAAAAGATACATGGATATAAGTAAGAACTTGAAAAGATGTTAAACATCAGGCATTAGGGAAATGCAAATTAATACCGCAGTGAGATACTGCCTCACACTATTGTGTGTTTGTGTTCAGTCATGTCCGACTCTTTATGACCCCATGAACTATAGCCCTCTAGGCTTCTCTACCCATGGAATTTTCCAAGCAAGAATACTGGAGTGGGTTACCAGACAGTAAAGAATCTGCCTGTAATGTGAGAGACCCAGGTTTGATCCCTGGATTGAGAAGATCCCCTGAAGAAGGAAATGGCAGTCCACTCCAGTATTCTTGCCTGGAGAATTCCATGAACAGAAGAGCCTGGTAAGGGCTACAGTCTATGGAGTCACAAAGAGTCAGACACAACTGAGTGACTAACACTTTCACTTTCACCTCCAGGGGATCTTCTGGACCCAGGGATCAATCCACATCTCTTGCGTCTCCTGCCTTAGCAGGCAGATTCTAATGCCACCTGGGAAGCCCACCACATACTATTAGAATGTTTAAAATTGAAAAACTGATTGTACCGAGTGTTAGTGAAGCTATGGAGGCGCTCTCATACATTGTTGAAGGGAGTGTAAAATCAACCATTTTGGAAAATAGTTTGGTAGCTTCTTTAAAAGTGAAACAGGGGACTTCCCTGGTGGTCCAGTGGCTAAGATTCTGCAATCCTAATGCAGGGGTGCTGGGTTCCATCCCTGGTCAGGGAACTAGCTCCTACATGCCACAACTAAGACCTGGGGCAGCCAATTTTTTTTTTAGATGAAACATATTACTACCATATGACCTATCTCTTCCACCCTATGTATTTACCAAAGATGAATGAAAGTTTATATCTACAAATTGTATACAACTGCTCAAAGCAGTTCTATTTGTAATACCTTAGAACTATCACTTCATGGCACATAGATGGGGAAACAGTGACAGGCTTTATTTTCTTGGGCTCCAGAATCACTACAGATGGTGACTGCAGCCATGAAATTAAAAGATGCTTTCTTCTTGGAAAAACAGCTATGACAAACCTAGATAGCATATTAAAAAGCAGAGACATTACTACTTTGCTGACAAAGGTCCGTATAGTCAAAGCTGTGTTTTTTCCAGTAGTCATGTACAGATGTGAGAGCTAGACAATAAAAAAGGCTGAATGCCAAAGAATTGATGCCTTCGAACTGTGGTATTGGAGAAGACTCTTGAGAGTCCCTTGGACAGCAAGGAGATCAAACCAGTCAATCCTAAAGGTAATCAACCCTGAATGTTCGTTAGAAGGACTGATGTTGAAGCTTCCATACTTTGGCCACCTGATGTGAAGAGCCAACTCAATGGAAAAGACCCTGATGTTGGGAAAGGTTGAAGGCAGGAGAAGGGAATGACAGAGGATGAGATGGTTGGATGGCATCACTGACTCAATGGACATGAGTTTGAGCAAGCTCCAGGAGATGGTGAAGGACAGGGAAGCCTGGCATACTGCAGTCCATAGGGTTGCAAAGAGTCGGACACTAGTGAGCGACTGAACAGAATGGAAAACTGGAACAACTCCAGTGTCTAGCAGAATACTGTTCAGCAACAGGAAGGAAGAATTATTGGTACATGCAGAAGATTGAGTGAATCTTAACTGTGCTGAGTAAAACAAACCATTCAAAAATGAGTACAGTATGCCTCTGCATATGAACCTTCAAGTTGTGAACTTTCAAACTTGCATTCACGTGTCCAATCATGAAGGTTAGTTCTATTTGAGGCGGCACAGGATTCGAATGTAGACTGGTACTTGAAGTCTGCAGCAGCTGTTCAGAATACAGTCCAGTCCAGTTCAGTTCAGTTGGTCAGTCGTGTCCGACTCTGTGACCCCATGGACTGCAGCACGCCAGGCCTCCCTGTCCATCACCAACTCCTGGAGTTTACACAGACTCATGTCCATTGAGTTGGTGATGCCATCCAGCCATCTCATCCTCTGTCATCCCCTTCTCCTCCCACCTTCAGTCTTTCCCAGCATCAGGGTCTTTTCCAATGAGTCAGTTCTTTGCATCAGGTGGCCAAAGTATTGGAGTAGCAGCTTCAGCATCAGTCCTTCCAATGAATATTCAGGACTGATTTCCTTTAGGATGGACTGATTGGATCTCCTTGCAGTCCAAGGGACTCTCTCAAGAGTCTCCTCCAACACCACAGTTCAAAAGCATCAATTTTTTGGCACTCGGCTTTCTTTATAGTTCATCTCTCACATCCATACATGACTACTGGAAAAGCTATAGCTTTGACTAGAAGGACCTTTGTTGGAAAAGTAATGTCCCTGCTTTTTAATATGCTATCTAAGTTGGTCATAACTTTTCTTTCAAGGAGCAGCATTTTTTAATTTCATGGCTGTGCTACCAAAGAGTCCAGTACTACCAAAGAGCTATATGACCTTGTAGCTCATATGGTAAAGAATCTGCCTACAATGCAAGAGACCTTGGTTCGATCCCTGGGTCAGTAAGATACTTGGGAGAAGGGAATGGCAACCCACTCCAGTATTCTTGCCTGAAGAATCCCATGAAAAGAGGAGCCTGCCAGGCTACAGTCCATGGGATCACAAAAAGTCAGATACGACTGAGTGACTAACACTACCCAGATGTCAGTGGATCCTTTTTTCAAGAGGGTGGCTGGGAATGAACCTAGCAAGTAACCGGAACCTGTGCCATCGGTGTCAGGCATGAGTGGAATTGCAGTTTGTCCTCTGTCTCCTCTTGCTGATGATCCTGCACCTCGTAACCATCTCCCACCTCCACTCCCTCTTCCAGTCAGTTCTCACCTGTATGCCAGTTGTTGTACTGCTGTACTTTTCAAGGTACTGTACTGTAAGGTTAACAGTATTTTTTGTTTGCTTGTTTTTTATGTATTGTCTGAAAAGTATTATAAACCTATTGAAGTACAGTACTACATAGCTGGTTGTGTTAGTTGGGTACCTAGACTAACAGACTTAAGAACAAATTTGAACTTATGAGCATGTTCTTAGAACTCATTTATATGTAGAGGACTTACTGTACATAAAATACTTCATTTATATAAAATTCTAGGAAATAAAAATGACAGAAAATAGGTCAGTGAAGGCCTTGGGTGGACATGTAGGAACCGGGAGAGAGAGAATGGGTTGATTACTAAAAGGCATAGGGGAAGTTTGGGGATAATGGAAATTGTTCATTATTGTGATGATTTTAAGAGTTTATACATATTTCAAAATTGTACATGTTAAATGTACACAGCTTACTGTTTGTCAGCTATATCCCAGTATGGCTGTTTTTAAAAATGTTAATTTTTGTATAAGTAATTATTTTAAAGTATTTAAAATGACATTCTTGAAATGACAAAAACAATAAAGATAGATAACAAGTTAGTGGTTGCCAAGGAACATGGAATGGATTTGGGGAGGACATGAACAAAAGAAATAGTACAAGAGAGCTCTTCGTGGCATTGGAGCAGTTCTGTATCTTGACTGTGGTGGCGGCCACCGGAATATGTGCATGCGATCGGATTACATAGTTATATGTGTGTGTGCATACACAGATGAATGCAGGGTAAAAAATGGTGAAACTGTAACTTTTGTAGTCCTGTTAATCTGATTAACAATCATGTAAGATTGTGAAGATGTCAAGATGTCATTATTAGAAGCAGGGTGAAGAGTGCGTGGGGACTGTCACTAATTTTGTAACATCCTGTGAGTCTATAATAATTTCAAGATAAAAATTTTTTTAAAGAGTAGTATTTAAGATAGTATGATGATCTGAAATGATTGTGTAGATACACTGAAAGTGTTTCAGGGATGTAAAATTGTAATACTTTTAATTAGGATTAGAACACTATTTAGAACACTTTTATAACTATTTTCTTGACACTGTTTGATACTTATTCATCTGCTTTTATTATGTATTTTGTTAATTTACATCATATTTTCAAATTCTGTGATAACCAGTTTTCTCCCCCAGTTTTCATCTTACCATCAGAGGTTTTTTTTGTGTGTTTTTTTTTAGTATTTTAAAGTTTTTATTGGTATGTATGTAGTTTATTTATAGTGTTATGTTAGTTTCTGGTGTACAGCAAAGTGAGTCAGTTATACATATATCCACTCTTTTCCCATATAGGTCATTACAGAGTATTGAGAAAAGTTCCTTGTGCCATATAATAGCCATCATAATCATAGTCTTATCTCCCATGTCCCTCATTCCAGGCTTTTCATATTGACATATATATTAGAGATTTGCACATGTTTATTAACAGATTTTTTTTTCCTTTGTAGTTTTAAGGGGAAAAATAGCTACTAGAGCTAGTTTTTTTTGCAGTTATAGATAAGCATACTTAGTTAAATAAGCATATTTAATTTAACATTTTAAGTTTGGCTTCTAAATTACTGTGTCTTATTCTAACCAGAGCTTCCCTTATGGCTCAGATGGTAAAGAATCCACCTGCAATACAGTAGGTCTGAGTTTGATCCCTGGGTTGGAAAGATCCCCTAGAGAAGGAAATAGCTACCCACTCTAATATTCTAGCCTGGAGAATCCCCGTGGACACAGAAGCCTGACAGGCTAACAGTTGATGGGTCATAAAGAGTCAGACAAGACTGAGCGACTAAGCACAGGACATTCTAACTGCTGATTGATCGTGCTTTGAGAAAGTCATTTATTATCGTTTCTTTCTGCTAAGGTGAAATCCCTTCTTGAAAAGAATAAAGAGGAGCTTTCACAAGCAGTGAGGGGTCGTGATGCAGCCCTGAAAGAGAGTCAGAAGTTGAAAGGGGACCTTGAAACTCTGAAGGACAGGGAGAACAAGAAGGCAAGACATCACCCCTTTGTGAACTGTGTAGCTGACATGAAGCGCTTCTGAAATTTTTATGAGCCACATTCTTTCATTTCTTGTTACCTTTAGTTTAAAAAAAACAAAGAGGATTGATCAGATGAGAATTTTCTTTTCTAAACGAACGATAACTTTTGAAAAACTTTAAAATACTTCCCTTAAATATAGATGATTTAACTCACAGTGTGTTTTTTTTTTCTTTCTTAATCAAAAGTCTGGGTTTTTTTGTTGAAACACATCTGACCTTGGTAATAATAACCACCTACTTTGTCTTATTAATGTGATAAAACATTGTTATGTTTCTATGTTAAATCACCAAATGCTTTCTGCTTAACAGTGTGTGTTCTCGGTGGGAGGAGAGGTCACATCCCAGACTCCTTCCCCTCTGAAGAGGGCTGTGACTTACACCATTCTTCAGTGGCTCCCACTCTCCCTTATGTTCTTTTTTCCCTCAGATAATTCTGATGGGCTTCGGAGGTGTTATCTTCTTCTAAGCCCATGGTAAGATTAGCTGAGCAGGACCTGTATGGGCCACCCTGGGACTACCTCGAGACCCAAGAAGTTGTCGGTCCTTATGTCTCTAGTTAATACTGATGTGTGTGCTGGGATATGACAATAGTCAGGAAGCACTGCAGAGTTTTTCATTGGAGCCATAGGATCTGGGGTCTAGTTTTCTTTTTCTCAAAGTCAGAATAACTTAATAAACAAAATAAAAATAAAATATACTTTAAAGCAATTATCCTCCAAATAAAACATAGTAGAAGCATACCTCACACCTATCTGTGGGAAATTTCTGTGGAATTGTAAATGAATTTAAGAACAATTTTATATTCTCTTGTTTATTTAAATAAAACTGCTTTGGTTACAAAAGAAAAAATATATATTTATATATACACACACACTTATTCCTCTTAGCATTGTACCAGACCTGGTTTCAATACTCTTCTAGCAGTCACAGGACTCAGCAGCAGAAGAATAACTAGACCGGATCAAAACATTGTCTTATTTCATCTTCTGTTAGGTAGGAAACTTTCAGCGACAACTGGCAGAAGCCAAAGAAGACAACTGCAAAGTGACGATCATGTTGGAGAATGTGTTGGCTTCTCACAGTAAGATGCAAGGTGCTCTGGAAAAAGTGCAAATAGAGCTTGGCCGGAGGGATTCAGAGATCGCAGGCCTCAAGAAAGAAAGGTACCAGAGATTATTTTTGTCTTTGTACGTGTATTTTTCTGCTGTGTTGTAGTAAGGAACAGTGTGTGATCAAGAAACAGTCACTTTATGTTAACTTCCTTTGTGAAAAAAGTAGTAAAATGGTATTTAAAGAATTAGCAAATTTGAGAGAAACTGGAATTATAAAAATGATATCCAAAAATTCACATATTTTGTAGTGGTGTAAATGAATATGTATTCCAGCAATTCATGTGGTAAATGCTGTCTTATCCTTGCTGTTTTCTACACCATTTAAACCTGCCCTTGGGTCTACAGAATAATAATTGTCAAGATTATTAAAGCCAGGCGTCTACTTCATTTTGAATTAATTATCCATTTATTAGTGTACTATTTAATAAATTATTTTAGAGGGATCATTCTGAGAACTGCTTTCAGCTATAAGAAAACTCCTTTGAATGTTTCAAAAATTACATGCACATTTCCCGTTTAGGTTAATGAACAAATGGTTCGAGTTTAATAAGGCCTCTAAGTGTAATGTATTACTGGTACATATTGCCTCTGTGTTATGGGAGAATTAGTGACTTTTATATTCTTCATCATGCTAATTTTTTTTTTTTTTTTACGTTATGAATCAGTGTTACCTCTGAACTTAAAGAAATCAAGGGGATGGTATTGAAACAGTTTACTGTTCACAGTAAAATTCTAGGTAAAAAGCAGAAATCTCAAGAGTAAGCCAGTCCATCTAGAGGTGATACATTTTTGTGCCAGTGATATATATAAAGAGTATAAAATTACCAGCTTTTAACTTAGTCATTAACATGTACTGATAGTTTAATATACCAAGCAAAATGGAATCATAGAGATGGGACAAAGTTTTAATCCCCAGGAGAATTAGTCTCTTACTCTGATGCTGAGGCTGCAGATTTATCACCTGCCAGCTCTCAGATATTCTGAGCATCTGTAGCCCATGACCTAATGCCATTTCGGCTTCCTGGAAGAGTGCCCTGTACATCCCAGTGGTATCATTTCTAGATGGTTCTTTCCATTTCTAGAAAGTGGTCACTTTCTCTGTGCTCTCCATCTTTAGGGCTCTGAATCAACAGCGGGTACAGAAGCTGGAAGCAGAAGTGGACCAGTGGCAGGCCAGAATGCTTGTCGTTGATGCCCAGCACAACAGTGAGGTAGAAGCTAGGTTTTTATAGATGATAATGTTAGTGTTTTTTTATTTTATTGGGATATCAGTGTTTTGGAAAAATGGAGTAAAATAATCAGGTAAATTTCCTTCCCATTCAAGTCTGAGTTTTGAGCAATACATATTCCCAAATGGGAAACTGGTCTATAATCTTGCAGTGAGTCATTTAGCAAACCAGGACCATAATTATGCCTAATTCTTTTTGTCTTATATGGTCTACATTCTTTTCATATATTAATGCATAAGGGATTGCAAATGTTAAAGGGCTTAGAAAATAACGTAACTTCAGTTAGAAGTAGGGTAGTCCTACTAAATACGGAAACACATGCGTTCATAGGTATATACATATATAAATATGTATCTACACATATGCACACATGTAAAATACACAGGGATATTTCATATGAATAAGATTTTTCTAGAGAAATATACAAGGAGCAGTTGCCAGTTCTTATCTCTGTAGGCAGTGAGGTTAAAGAATCAAAAAGGGGAATTTAACTAATTTAAAATTTTAGAAATTAGGATAAATAAGTTGGCTCTGTTTTCGAAAACTCTCTAGTGACCAGTGGAGCATCCCCTTCCCGTCACCTTCTAAGAGTCTGCTAAGCACTGTCTGTAGTAAGTTCTTGCATACATATCCCAGGCATCTGGAGTCTTTGTTTCTGGTTCCAAATAATTATTGTTTCAAAGTTTAAGGAGGGAATATACAGTGTTAGGTACTTCTAGTATCTTTTACAGTGGAACAACAAGATTAAAAACAGTCTTCTCTTTCAGATGGAACCTCTACAAAAAGCTCTAGATGTAGCTAGAGAAGACAACAGGAAACTGGCTATGAGCCTGGAGCAAGCTCTCCAGACAAATAATCACCTACAAACAAAGCTTGATCATGTTCAAGAGAAATTGGAAAGCAAAGAACTTGAGCGACAGAATTTGGAAACCTTTAAGTAAGAGCAGTATAGTTACGGTGAAATTAGGGAAGAGCCTCTGGGAGAGTAAGTCTGGCTCATTCACATAAACCAGTTAAAGCTTTTTCCCTACTTTGAGCTAGTCCTCCTGCAGAACCATGTGAAGGAGACAGGCGTAGCTAAACAGCAGAGGATGCTGGCTGGGATACGCTTCTCTTTAGCTCTTCCCTCATCTGGTGTTGATCTTCTGTACATGAAGGTTAAACCAATTCAGGAGGGACACATACACATTTTTGCCAAACCTTTTCTATCAGAAGCTTATGTGTCCTTTAAAGGCATGATTTGGAAAAGGAACAACAGAAGCCTGGATGGAAATAACCCCTCCAGGAGTAGGATAATTCCATTTAAGCAGATGCTCGACCATTAATTGTTTTCCATTTTGCCCTGAGATTAGTTAGCTCAAATCCTTCTAATTCAAGTCAAGCCACTCGAGTTTTTTCTTAAACTGTATCTAGGCAAATATGATTTAGATATTAACAACATCCCATGAAAATTTATACCCAAAGGAAGTATATTATGCCCATAGATCTTTATTCCTTTAAGGTAGTGAACATATTGATATTGCAGAGCATATTTATATAAGCTAAAGCTAAGAGGGTATTTTTCATGTTTGTAATCTGTACAAATTGTATACTCTGGTGAAATGCTGCTGGCTGCGGACTGTTCAGTATTGGTTAAAACAAGAATATGTGTTTTCACTCTTAAGTGTGGATCTCTTTATATTAATGACTTTGTTTTTTAAGGCTGTAGGTAAATGCTTATTTTTCTTTCTGTTAATGAGCTCCAGATCAGTGATTTTACATGGTGACTGATCTGCTCAGTTGTAAATCATACCACCTAAGATGTTTTCTAAAGGTGATTTAACATCTCTTTTTCAAAACAGAGAGCGGATGAGTGAAGAATCCAAAATAGAAGCAGAATTGCATGCTGAACGCATAGATGCTCTAAGAAAGCAGTTTCAAATTGAGAGAGAAACTGCCAAGAAAGCAGCACAGCGGGAAGTGACTGAGGTATGGAGGCACGTGACAAAAGACACATAACATCCATCTCCAGGTGGTTGCCAGCTAGCGGATTCCTGAGAATGGCTGCAGTTGTTCTTTAGCTCTTCTAATTCTCCTTTCACCAGCAAGTGAGACACAGCTCTAAGCTGTTTGATATACAGTTATCTGCCCAGTGAAGGAATGCCTTGATGACAGTCTTCCTCTTGGAGAATAGTAACTTGAGTGGTAAAGAGAAAGGAGGAGACTGCCATCTGTTAGACAGATAGCAAGTCACCTATCTATCTCCTCAGTCCACTTCACTAGCATCCATCATGCACCTGCCTTCTCCTGAGAGGCATATTTAAAAACAGTAGAAGACGTGGTCTGTACTAAATGACCCCTTATTTGTCATCTCCACTGCTACATGACACAAGTAGGGAAGACGTCAGAAGAGTCTCCAATATTTAGAAGCTATGTACAATTTTAAATGAATGAAGAGTAAGGGAAAGTTTGTTTTAGGCTGGCTGGGTGATAGGAGGAGGAGGGAAGCTTGACCAAAGTACGGGACTGAGACTGGCAGAGCTTGCAGGGGTAGGACACGCTATGTAAGAGGATAAGCCAATGAAAAATGAACAGGATATGTGAGCAAAGGAAAAGCATTTGCCTGTCTTGATTAAAGCAGAGACTAGGAAATTTCTGAGAAAGAAGGGCTAGCTTAGAGGAAACCAGCTGGTAGACAGTCTTAACTACCAGAATATTGGCTGGAAACTGTTAGGTAAAAGTAAAGCACTGTAGGTTTCTGAGAAGGATGTAAGAACAGTTTTAAGTAGGTTAGTCTGTTGGCAGTGGAAAGTAAATAATAATGAAGATAAACCAGAAACATGGAGGCTCATGGGAACTAGAGCAGTTACTTCAGGTTTCGGATGATTAAAGAAAAGCGGTTCTGTTGAAAGTAGAGAATAATTAAATAAAAAGCCATTTTTAATTAAAAAATCAAACATACACAAAATGTATCATAAGCAAAGGGGAGGGAGTAATTAAAATAATTCCAAGACTTAGCTGGAGTGGCTGGTCTGTATTTTGCCAGATTTAGTGCATTGCTTTGCAGTTTACAAGGAGCAGTCACAAAAATCAGATTCAGCTATTTATTTGGTACTTTGTAAATTGCAAAAGCACTGTATAAATATTATAATAAAAACAATTTCTGTGGGAAACAAAAATGGACACTGAAATTAAAGATACCTTTAATCAGAGATAGTTGTTCAGAATACTTAGTTTAAACCCTTTTAACAGGAATCAGTGAAGATCGTGAACTTGTGCAGGAGACCAAAGAACAGTAGTATGAGTGCTGTCTTGAGCAGTTAGCCACAGAGAAGGGTGGCTGTTTAAGTGCACTGTTTAAGTGCCTCAGCTCTGCCTCTTAAAAGCAATGTGGTGATTTACTATCTGTGCAGACAACTGAACTTTTGAGTCTGTTTCCTTGATCATAAAATGGAACTTCTGAATGTTTCCTTGATCATAAAATGGAAATCATCACAACTACTTTCCACAGTGGTTTAGAGGATTAAATTGGAAAATATATGAAAAGTAATGACTAAGATCATGGCATCTGGTCCAATCACTTCATGGGAAATAGATGGGGAAACAGTGGAAACAGTGTCACACTTTTATCTTTTGGGGGGCTCCAAAATCACTGTAGATGGTGATTGCAGCCATGAAATTAAAAGACGCTTACTCCTTGGAAGGAAAGTTATGACCAACCTAGATAGCATATTCAAAAGCAGAGACATTACTTTGCCAACAAAGGTCCATCTAGTCAAGGCTATGGTTTTTCCAGTGGTCATGTATGGATGTGAGAGTTGGACTGTGAAGAAGGCTGAGCACCGAAGAATTGATGCTTTTGAACTGTGGTGTTGGAGAAGACTCTTGAGAGTCCCTTGGACTGCAAGGAGATCCAACCAGTCCATTCTAAAGGAGACCAGTCCTGGGTGTTCTTTGGAAGGAATGATGCTAAAGCTGAAACTCCAGTACTCTGGCCACCTCATGTGAAGAGTTGACTCATTGGAAAAGACTCTGATGCTGGGAGGGATTGGGGGCAGGAGGAAAAGGGGATGACAAAGGATGAGATGGCTAGATGGCATCACCGACTTGATGGATGTGAGTTTGGGTGAACTCCGGGAGTTGGTGATGGACAGGGAGGCCTGGTGTGCTGCAATCTGAACTGAATATAAGTACAAAGTAAGTGATAGTTTTTAAGGCTTACCCAGTTTTGCCAAAGCTGTGATTGAGGTAATGGTGGAATGTCTAACAGAAATTTGGTTGGGTGATAAAAGACTTAACACTGTAGTGTGAATTTAGGAGCTGAAGGAATGAGCTAGTATAAAGAGAAAAAGTAACATTATTTTGGTCCTTTCTTTGACATGTTAAACACTTACCAGCTATAGAGAATACCACCTTCCTATCTTCTCCCTTCTCAGCTTCCTTCCTAAAAATCAAGTGGTACTTTTTAGGTGCTTCTTCCTAAAAATTCAAGGATCCAAGAGGAGGAGAGGAACTCTGTAAAATGATTTAAGTAATGTTAAAAGATAAATTGAGGAATAATAAAATTAAGAGTTTATTTGAACAAAAATCCATTTGAATTGGACATTATGCCATTGATTGCAGTAGAAGGCACTCCGAGAAGTTGTACAAAATGAAAGACTCTTATAGGCAGAAGGGAGCAGGAACAAGAGAGTTAAACTAGGCAAAAAAGTAGATGGGTTACAGCAAACTTACTTCTTTTGGTGGATGGCAGGTGTCTAACAGGCAGATTACCCAGCTAATGCTGATCAGATGATTCCTGATTGATTGGTTTGAGAGTCCATTTCTGGGAGAGCCAAAACCAATTAAGTTTGGTGACAATAGGGCTTAGCATAGGTCATTTTGTTTTGGGCCTGTTGTATTGTTTATTTTATTAATAATCACTGTTATTTTACCACAAGACAAGTTTCCTAAAATTTCTAAAAGCAGTAAGTACAAATTATTATGTAAAATAAATAAGCTATAAGGGTATATTATACAGCACATGGAATGTAGCTGGAGTATAATCTTAAAAAATTATAGCTGGAGTATAATCTATATTTTAATCACTCATATACCTAAAAATATTATAAATCAACTAAACCTCAATAGAAAAGCAGTAATATAAAAACACTTATATTCCAATTAAAAATAAATGCATGCACCAGTGGTCAGTAGATGATAGGTATTTACATGTGTGCTTAGTCGCTCAGTCATGTCCTGCTCTTTGCTACCCCAGGGACTGCAGCCCACCAGGCTCCTCTGTCCATGGGGATTCTCCAGGCAAGAATGCTGGGGTGGGTTGCCATGCCCTCCTCCAGAGGATCTTCCCAAGTCAGAGATCAAATCCAGGTCTCCCACATTACAGGCAGATTCTTTACCATCTGAGCCACCAGGGAAACCCAAGAATACTGGAGTGGGTAGCCTATCCCTTCTCCAGGGGATCTTCCTGACCCAGGAATCAAACCAGGATCCTCCTGCATTGCAGGCAGATTCTTTACCAGCTGAGCTACCAAGGAAGTCCATTACATAAACTACCATATAATTTATTTTCACTTCTCCAAACATGACATCGCAAGTGACAGAGATGAGCTTAATCTTAAAAAAAGCAAAGCATTAAAGCATGGTAATGATCACTGAGCAATTAGTGTGTGTCAGGCTCTATATTCTTTTTCTACCTTGTTTTACTGTTACATGACTCCTATGAGGTAGCCTATTCACACGGTTCTCCAGCAATGAACCCAAGGCTTAAGGGTTATCTGAAGTTAACTTGACTAGTGACTGGTGAAGTTGAGATTTAAAGTGTCTGATACAAAAGCCATGCTCTTAATATATGATGAACATATATTTATATTGTTTACGTGTTCTAAGAAAGATTGTGTTTTTTAGTGTTAAATCACTGAAAGTGTTTCTCCACAAATCTCTTACTGCCTTACTTAAACCTCCTTTTTAAAAGAATAGTCCAAGGAGAACAAACTATAGGGACACAGCTAAACATAACCTTCTCTTACTGAACGGAAGGTTAAAATGTTCTCATTTTCCCTTTGTGTCCCACAGATGAAGAAAGCCCTTGATGAAGCCAACTTCAGATCAGTGGAAGTGTCCCGGACCAACCGAGAGCTGCGGCAGAAACTTACAGAGCTGGAAAAGCTACTGAACAGCAGCAAGGAGAAAATAAAGAATCAAAGGGCCCAAATTAAGCTCCACTTGTCCGCCAAGGCGAATAACGCTCAGAACGTAGAGAGGATGAAGGTTGTCTGAGAAACCCTGTCTCCCCTGACCTCCTAGTATTGATGAGGACCCAGGCAGGCAGTGGTGTTGGAGGAAGATGGTCTCAGAGCTCTAACACTGTCCTGTGATCTCTGGGAATTATAGCTATACCTGGGACGTGGGCAGACTGCCTTGAAGGGGACGGGTACTCTCTTTTTTTCCAGCAAAGATACTGCTGTGTGAATGTTTGGCTGCTCATTAGCTGCCAGTGTCCCATCCTGGCTCCTAGCTGTCTCTCCCGCAGTGATTGTATAGGACTTGGCTCTTTTGGGGTCAGTGGGCTGGATGGAAGAAGAGCCCAGCAAGAACTGATAACTGGGTCTCATGTGGGATTCTTTCTGTCATCCTCCTACAGGCAAAAAAAGCAAGCCCGTTTTTCCACTGATTATCTTTCTATGTTATTTCCACATTTACTTTCAGCAAATAGAAACAGAATTGAGGCAAATGGAGCTAATTAAGGATCAGTATCAGAAAAAAAACTACGAACAGGTAGATGATGTCCACACACTGTTTACCATTCATGTAAAATCCCAAACTTGGGTAGGTTCGCCAACCGTCTCCCTCTTTGTGCCCGACAGTCACTGAGTATCCAGAAATTTGTATCTGAAATGACTAACCTGCAGAAGGAGATGCAGCTGTTGGCCAGGAGCCAGTATGACACCTCAGCACGGAATAAACAGCAAGAGCTGCGCCTTGAGGCCGAGCGGAAGCTGAGGCAGGAGCTGGAGAATCGGTGCCAGGTGAAAAGGCTTCCTAGGATTCCTCTCAGAGATGAGCAGCAAGTGCCATGTGCTGAACCCAGCGTTAGGGCATATTGCTTTTCTAGGCTTTAGAGAAGAAAACAGATTTCCAAGTTGTTCATCTTAGCTAAGACCTCAGAATCATATCTAGGAAGAAGCCTGTAGCTTTGAATATGGCACCTCATTGTCATTTTCAATGTAAAAAAAACAAACAAACTCATTTTTAAAGAAAAGCTAAGGCTCACATATGCAAAGTACTAGTTACTGGGTAAGACTTCTGAATTTCATAGTCTTTCAGGAACTTTAGACTCCTCGGTTCTTCCCATAGCTCAGCTTTGTCTGTCTGTTGCCATTACAGGACTTTTGCCTGTCCCCAACCTAATGAAAAGCATGTTTTATTCCTGAAAAGGGACTTCAGGAGAGCATCAAGCTCTTGCCTTCCAACAGAGACTGTCTGCTACGAATATTATTCCCTCAGTTCTAGAAAGAAATGTTAATCACCTTTCCTCAGGAGAATCAGTAAATCAATATCTGTCATCATGTACAAATGTGTATACAGTCAGTTAAACTGAAAACAAGTTTTTAGCTTGTAGTCTGGTAGCACCTGGAATTAGAAAGTATCCCATCATACTTTCATAATTTGGTATGTCTTGTAATTTATTACAATATTGAAGGTTTTTCTCCCATATATGGCACATTGGGAGTTTGTAAAAATCTTTGTATCACATGTTCAGGAATTGGAGGAAACTATCAGACACCTAAAGAAATGTAAAGAGGCAACAGAGAATAAGCTGAAAGAAGCCAGTGTGGAATCAGAGCAGGTGAGCCAGACACACGAACGACCCTGAAACACAAAAGTCTCTATAAAATCCTCCACTAACACAGTTGTCAGAGTGCAAAAGGCAAGAACCAATACCTTACTCACTATCGCCTCTTAACATGTTATAAAGAGCAAATAGTTTAAGATTCTGTATCTTGATGAGAGATCATAGAATACTGAAATACTGATATTAGCTTAATAGTCCAAGTCCCTATCACTAGATATAAGGGAAGACCAGCATGTGTTGGAATTTTAGTGATTATTGTTTGACACGAAAGCAGAGATATTACTTTGCCAACAAAGGTCTGTCTAGTCAAGGCTATGGTTTTTCCAGTGGTCATGTATGGATGTGAAAGTTGGACTCTGAAGAAAGCTGAGTGCCAAAGAATTGATGCTTTTGAACTGTGGTGTTGGAGAAGACTCTTGAGAGTCCCTTGGACTGCAAGGAGATCCAACCAGTCCATCCTGAAGGAGACCAGTCCTGGGTGTTCTTTGGAAGGAATGATGATAAAGCTGAAACTCCAAAACTTTGGCCACCTCACGCGAAGAGTTGACTCATTGGAAAAGACCCTGATACTGGGAGGGATTGGGGGCAGGAGGAGAAGGGGAGAACAGAGGATGAGATGGCTGGATGGCATCACCGACTGGATACACATGAGTTTGGTTGAACTCTGGGAGTTGGTGATGGACAGGGAGGCCTCAGTTCAGTTCAGTCGCTCAGTCGTGTCCAACTCTTTGCGACCCCATGAATCACAGCACGCCAGGCCTCCCTGTCCATCACCAACTCCCGGAGTACACTCAGACTCAAGTCCATCAAGTCAGTGATGCCATCCAGCCATCTCATCCTCTGTTGTCCCCTTCTCCTCCTGCCCCCAATCCCTCCCAGCATCAGAGTCTTCCAATGAGTCAACTCTTCGCATGAGTTGGCCAAAGTACTGGAGTTTCAGCTTTAGCATCATTCCTTCCAAAGAAATCCTAGGGCTGATCTCCTTCAGAATGGACTGGTTGGATCTCCTTGCAGTCCAAGGGACTCTCAAGAGTCTTCTCCAACACCACAGTTCAAAAGCATCAATTCTTCGGTGCTCAGCCTTCTTCACAGTCCAACTCTCACATCCATACATGACCACAGGAAAAACCATAGCCTTGACTAGATGGACCTTTGTTGGCAAAGTAATGTCTCTGCTTTTCAATATGCTATCTAGGTTGGTCATAACTTTTCTTCCAAGGAGTAAGCATCTTTTAATTTCATGGCTGCAGTCACCATCTGCCGTGATTTTGGAGCCCAAAAAAATAAAGTGTGACACTGTTTCTACTGTTTCCCCATCTATTTCCCATGAAGTGATGGGACCGGATGCCATGATCTTCGTTTTCTGAATGTTGAGCTTTAAGCCAACTTTTTCACTCTCCACTTTCACTTTCATCAAGAGGCTTTTTAGTTCCTCTCCACTTTCTGCCATAAGGGTGGTGTCATCTGCATATCTGAGGTTATTGATGTTTCTCCTGGCAATCTTGATTCCAGCTTGTGCTTCTTACAGTCCAGTGTTTCTCATGATGTACTCTGTGTATAAATTAAATAAGCAGGGTGACAATATACAGTCTTGATGTACTCCTTTTCCTATTTGGAACCAGTCTGTTGTTCCATGGCCAGTTCTGACTGTTGCTTCCTGACCTGCATATAGGTTTCTCAAGAGGCAGGTCAGGTGCTCTGGTATTCCCATCTCTTTCAGAATTTTCCACAGTTTCTTGTGATCCACACAGTCAAAGGCTTTGGCATAGGCAAGAAAGCAGAAATAGATGTTTTTCTGGAACTCTCTTGCTTTTTCCATGATCCAGCGGATGTTGGCAATTTGATCTCTGGTTCCTCTGCCTTTTCTAAAACCAGCTTGAACATCTGGAAATTCATGGTTCACGTATTGCTGAAGCCTGGCTTGGAGAATTTTGAGCATTACTTTACTAGCGTGTTAGATGAGTGCAATTGTGTGGTAGTTTGAGCATTCTTTGGCATTGCCTTTGGGATTGGAATGAAAACTGACCTTTTCCAGTCCTGTGGCCACTGCTGAGTTTTCCACATTTGCTGGCATATTGAGTGCAGCACTTTCACAGCATCATCTTTCAGGATTTGAAATAGCTCAACTGGAATTCCATCACCTCCACTGGCTTTGTTCGTAGTGATGCTTTCTAAGGCCCACTTGACTTCACATTCCAGGATGTCTGGCTCTAGGTGAGTGATCACACCATTGTGATTATCTTGGTCGTGAAGCTCTTTTTTGTACAGTTCTTCTGTGTATTCTTGCCATCTCTTCTTAATATCTTCTGCTTCTGTTAGGTCCATACCATTTCTGTCCTTTATCGGGCCCATCTTTGCATGAAATGTTCCCTTGGTATCTCTAATTTTCTTGAAGAGATCTCTAGTCTTTCCCATTCTGTTGTTTTCCTCTATTTCTTTGCATTGATCGCTGAGGAAGGGTTTCTTATCTCTCCTTGCTATTCTTTGGAACTCTGCATTCAGATGCCTATATCTTTCCTTTTCTCCTTTGCTTTTTGCTTCTCTTCTTTTCACACCTATTTGTAAGGCCTCCTCAGACAGCCATTTTTCTTTTTTGCATTTCTTTTCCATGGAGATGTTCTTGATCCCTGTCTCCTGTACAATGTCACGAACCTCCGTCCATAGTTCATCAGGCACTCTATCTATCAGATCTAGTCCCTTAAATCTGGCATGCTGCGATTCATGGGGTCGCAGAGTTGGACGCGACTGAACTGAACTGAATATAAGTAGAAACACTTTACCACCAATAACTAGAAATATAAAGTAGACCTTATTAATTTGTGAATTTGATTTCTCTTAATAGGCCTTTTTGATGAAGGTGTATTTAAAATCATAATTTAAAAAAATTTATTAAAATACAGCTGATTTATAACATTGTGTTAATTTCTGCAGTGTAGCAGAGTGCCTCGGTTATACATATATTCTTTTTCATTGTGATTTATCACAGGATACTGAGTTCAGTTCTCTGTGCTGTACAGTAGGACCCTGTTGTTTATCCATCCCATGTATACTAGTTGGTATCTGCTAATCCCAAACTCTGAATCCTTCCCTCCCCGACTTCCTTCCCCCTTGGTAACCACACATTTGTTCTCTATGTCTGTGCGTCTGTGTCATAGATATGTTCATTTCTGTCATATTTTAGATTCCATATATAAGTGCTGTCATATGGTGTTTTTTTCTTTCTGACTTACTTCGCGAGGTCTGATAATCTCTAGGTCCATCTGTGTTGCTGCCAATGGCATTATTTCATTCTTTCTTATGGATGAGTAATACTCCATTGTGTATATGTACCGTATCTTCTTTATCTGTTCAGCTATCGATGGACATGTGGGTTGTTTCCGTGTCTTGGCTCTTGTCATAGTGCTGCTATCACCATCGGGGTGCATGTATCATTTGGAATCATAGTTTTGTCCAGGTGTGTGCCCAGGAGTAGGATTGCTGGATCGTGTGGTAACTCTGACTTTTCAGGAACCTGCATACTGTTTCCGTAGTGGCTGCGCCAGTGTGCGTTCCCACGAGCAGTGTAAGTGGGTTCCTTTTCTCTACACCCTCACCAGGATTTGTTATTTATGGACTTTTTAATGATGGCCATTCTGACCAATGTGACGTAGCATCTTCTGGTCATTTTGATTTGTATTTCTCTAATAATTAGCAATATTGTGCATCTTTTCATGTGCCTACTAGCCATCTGTATGTCTTCTTTATAGAAATGTCTATTTACAAAACAAAAACCCACTTTCAGCTGGGTTTTTTGTTGTTGATTTATAGGAGCTATTTGTAAAATCCTACATTTTTTAGAACTGGAAAAGATCTTCGAAATTATTAGTCTACTACGACCACCCCTCATTATCCAGATAAGGGAAGAGATTCTTTGGCTAAAGGTAGCACAGTGACATTGCTGCCAGCTTGTCCCTTTTATAGCCATTAAATTACGTGACAGTATGACTTTCAGAATGGTGTATTAAACGGCTTGTGGACTCCTGTTGTGAGTTGGCCAGCTGTGACACTTACTGTGCCTGAGTAAAGCACGCTTACACGTCTAAGTCACAGGTAACCACATCTGTAATAGGAAGTTGTTAGCTACCACTCTTACTCTGATAGATGGCTTGGAGTAAGTTTGGATATACGTTAGCTCCCTTCTCATTCACCATACAAGAGGAGACATAATGTATGATGCCATTACAAGTATCATGCCCTCCACTTCGGATAGAGTGCCGGAGAAAAGTAGGGTTTCGTTTGGGTGGGAGAGGTGTCTGCCATCAGGATGCACAGACTGGAAAACACTTAGCTTTGTGGCTTTCTAAGAATGAATGACAAGGGGAGCTCTGTTTTCTTATCTCACACTTGTACCCACACTGTGCCCTGGTTAATAGGAAACAGGTACATAATAGCACAGATTTGAGGACCTGTTACATGGCTGTGCTAGGTGATGGAGATTAGAGGGTGAACAAGCTAGATGAAGCCTCTGCTCTCAAATTTGCCTTCTCAAGCAAGAGAGAAATATTCTACTTTCTGAGAACTGAGTCAAAACATGAAAATGCTGTACATGAAACATAAATAATCAAGAGAGGGAAGTTAGTCATTTTACTTTTTATTCTAGAGGATATGTTGTAGAGCCATTTTGAAGCAGCCTTTATATAAAAGCCTGTTGGCTCCATGTTCAAAATATTAGAATATCCCAAATACTTAGTGGAGTGCCAGGCACATACAGGTAGTCAGATATTTGTCAAGTAAATGAAACTGATTCCAAATCATCTTCAAAGGCAGACTATTAGAGGGACTGTTTTGAAGTCTGACAAAGATAATTTGGAAGTTTGTGCTTAGGGGCTAAAGTATAAAATATTTTGATAAAGGAAATAAAGAGTAAAATTTACACTAAGCTACTCCAGTGTTCTTGCTAATTTATTCTATTACTTTCATAAAACACAGCAGAAAAAATCTAGTCTTTATAGTTTAGGGACTCTGGAGAAGAATTTAGTCTTAGAGAACAGAACTCAAATTCCAAATGTGGTTCACACCACCACGTTAATTTTCAGTGCCATCTGACACTTTCATGCCTACCTTAACTTGAGTCCTCTCTCACCTCACTTCACATCCAGAAAATATTAACAATATTTTATTAATGCAGGGCTGCATGCATTCTTTAACTCCACATTCAGAAATTATTCTGTCATCTATAGGAGGATGTGTACATGCAAATAGGTTGCAAAGACCATGCAGTCAGAATGTGAGTCTTTAATATCTAGGTAAAAAGTCTCTCAAACTGGCTATAGTAAGAAAACTTTCACACTAATGTGAAACCCACTTGCTAATTGGGGGGGGAAATAAAGCTTTTACATTATACAGTGTAAAAAGAGTCAAACTAGCACACAAAAAAACTTACAACTCTTTCTTTATTGTAATTTTTAATAACATTTGCACATTCAGATAACAGCTAACCTGGAAGAAGCTCACCGCTTGTTTAAGTGCAGATTTGACGGTCTACAACTCGAGCTGACCAAAAACCGGTTGCAGAGGCTTCCCCAGGAAGACAGGTGGCGGGAAGAGGTAGAATATTTAACTGTCTTAAGCAGTTCTGGATTTGTTCCTTCTCAGATTTCTAATTACACAAGTTCTCTCTTCATCCAGCTACTCACTCCACTAATTTGTAGATTTCTTTACTGCTTAGAAAACCAGTGAACTGAATTTCTTTCTTAAAAGTTCTACTTCTCCCATGCTGTCTAGATTAGAACCACCTATATTTATGAAAAAAAAAAAAAATCTTCATAAAGACAAAATAGGTCCTCAGCTCTGCAATTGTTTTGAACAGTTTGGGGGGTGTGTTCTTTCCAACAGGACCAAGATAAAAGGCACAACAGCATGTCAAACCAGTCTGCTCTGCATCGATGGGAGAATAAACGGAATAGACTTGTGCCCAAGAAGTGCCACTCTGAACAAGAGAGAAAGTGATGTACTTGACAGAGCAGCTTCTTCAACTTAGAACAGCTTCATCACCCTGATTGCCTGAGTCCAGCAACTAGGGCTGGCCTGTTTCCACAGTCATCAGAACGTGAAGTCTTTGATGTGGGCTGAGGATTTTGGACCTAAAACATAAAAGTTTATCCTTTTATGAATTCTTCAATATCAATTCAGAACCATCCCATCTTTTTTGTCCCTTTCCCTATTTTCCACCCAATAAATTTATATTCATGTGTTTTATGATAGGAGATGTTGTTGCATGATACTTGGCTGTTTTTCCTAAGTAAATTTCATCAAAAAGCATTTAATGAGGTACGGATGATATACTTTCAGTGAAATGTTCTAGTCTAACGTTGAGTAGATAATCCCTGGAAATACAATAACCTGGAAAAAGGTAAAAACTCCCACTGTCTAGTAAACATATTTTTCTGTGTGAGGTAATTACTAGCACACCTTTAATAAAACTGTGTCTATTTTTATATAAGATATCTCAGAGATTGTATTTGCAGCTTCCTTCAACATTTACAGAGTTACTGAATTCTGCTCCATGAGATTATGCCAAGCTCTCTCTTACCATACAGTAAGCAATAAACTCAGCTTTACCTTTTCATTTCAGATAGAGTAGTGGATTAATTAATCCAGACCTAAAATGTGTAACTAGCTGGCATAATGCCTCGCTTAATTGATATTCAAGTAATGATAGCTGCTGGTAATAAAATAAGAAATCATAATAAATCAAGTGACCAATTATGAAACTGGAGAGAATATCAGAGATAAAACTCAGAGGTTGATGAGCCTACCACTCCATAGCTGATACAAAAAAACGCAGCTGAATTTACTCCTGGATTTGTTTTTACTGTGGTAGGGAAGAGCTATGTTGGTCAAACAGAGTCCTCCCTGATCAGAGCCAGCCTCTGATCTTATATAGGATTTTAAGGAGGCATGGAGTTCAAGCACTGGAAGACTTTCAGAAGCTTAAATGGGTTGATATCGTCTGTAGAAGTGTAGTTACTTGGGTAAGACCATTGTTGATTAACTGACATTCAGAGGCAAGTTTATTGGAGTGTGTCCATTTCTGTATCTGACCCTCAAGTTGTTGAACTCCCCTGGTGTTTATCTCTTTGGATTCTATAAGTATGGGGCTTCCCTGGTGGCTCAGATGGTAAAGAATGTGCCTGCAATGCAGGAGACCCAGGTTCGATCCCTGAGTTGGGAAGATCCCCTGGAGAAGGGAATGGCTACCCACTCCAGTATTCTTGCCTGAAGAATTCCATGGACAAAGGAGTCTGGCAGGCCACAAGTCCATGGGGTCACAAAGAGTCAAACACTAGTCAATTTGACAGTACTGGGGAGTCAGAATCTTAAAACAGCCTAGGAGCCCCACAGAACAATTAACCTTGGTCCTGGGATGGCACTGAAAACCATGGTCCTGAATTCTGCATAGGAATAAGGTCCCAATTACTGCACAAGAATGATCAGCCTTAATGGGTTGTAAATACATTGTCCCTGAGTGTTATGATTACTTGCCAAGAATACTAACATCCTCATCCAGAACAAGAGAGAAGAATTAGATTGGTGATCATTTCTAGTCAGGCTTATAGTTAAAACTGCCTATTTAGTGTGATGATTTTGTTAAAGTATTTCTGTGATATTTTTAAAGTGTCTCTGTAGTACCTGAAGAGTGTCTATCGTACATATGACCTTCTATTATGACCCTCTACTTTCACGTGAAATAACCAAAAACCAGACAAAAATATGACACTGATTTTTAAGACACTGAACATCATGCAACAAAGCCCTGTGATCCTTTGAGAGAAAAGGAACAAGTGAAGTGAGCTCTTCTGTTGCCTCAGCTTACAGCCTAGAAGGTAAAATCAGGGTGGGTCCCTGAGTTAAAGAATGAGAACTCAGAGTCCAGGGAAGACACTGCCTGCCAGGGTTCCAGGACAGAGTAGGAGATAGGAGAGAGCTGCAAGAGGGGAATCTCAGAGATGCCCTAAAGGCCCCCTTTGAGTATTCAACTGACTACTGGTCAGCACATGCCTGAGAGAGAATCTGTGTAAGGCTGGAGACAGGGCCACCCAAAAGGGCTATAAGTGACAATGCCCAGCACACATACACACAGTACTGGTTAACACCAGCCAGAATCAGACACCTTATGGTTTACAAGCTTTGGGTAGCATCTACAACAGGGTCTTCCCTCAGTAGTAGAGACTAGTGAGCCCTAGAGTCAACAGTGCTGTGCTCCTAACAACACCATGACCCCAAATGACCCACATCCAAGTAGCTGCATTTCAAAACAGCTTAAGAAAGTTTAGAATACAAAAATATACACATTAAGCTAAAATCATGATTTCTGGCATCCAAAATTATCAGACATGCAAAGAAGCAGGAAAATAGGACCCATAATGTGAAAATCAAATTGACCCCAAACTAATACAAACCAGTTCAGCATTCTTGCCTCGAGAACCCCATGAGCAGTATGAAAAGGTCAGAAGATAGCCAATATGCTACTGAGAAGAGTGGAGAAATAGCTCCAGAAGGAATGAAGAGGCTGAGCCAAAGTGGAAACAATGCCCAGTGTTGCAGATGTGTCTAGTGGTGAAAGTCTGATGCAGTAAAGAACAATATTGCATAGGAACCTGGAATGTTAGGTCCATGAATGGTCAATTGGAAGTGGTCAAACAGGAGATGGCAAGAGGGAACATCGATATTTTAGGAATCAGTGGACTGAGATGGACTGTAATTGTTCTGAAGCAAGGAGACTAAGCCATGGCTACTGCTGATTTTAGAGACAGGCAATGCCATGTTGTTAACACCCCCAAGAGCCCAGCCTAACCTTTCCATGTTACTATGAAAAGAGAACTATGAAAATCCAGTAAGAGTTCATCTGAACTCTGTAATGAACTTTAGCCTGTCTATGAAGTCTTTTACCCTTGGGTATTCTGTGACCATAGCCAAAAGAAACTTGGCAATTTTTTGGTTAGCTTTATTGACCTGAGTTCAATCCCTGGGTTGGGAAGATCCCCTGGAGCAGGGAATGGCTATCCACACCAGTATTCTTGTCTGAGGAATTTCACGGACCGAGGAGCCTGGCAAGCTACAGTCCATGGGGTTGCAGAGTTGGACACTACTGAGCGACTTTCATTGAGGTATAACTGATAAGTTGTAAGAAATTTAAAATATACATTGTAATAACTTGATAAACACTGATTGTTCTCATCTAATTAACACATCCATCACCTCATACCTTTAAAAAATATCTGGTGACAGCATTTAATTTCTACTCCATTAGTAAATTTTAGTTATATAATACCCTGTTATCAACCACAATCATCATGGTATACATTATTCATCTTATAACTGAAAGTTTGTACCCTTTTCCCAACTGCACCCTATTTTCCCCTACCTCCCAAAACCTGGAAATCACTTTTTCTAATCCCTGTTTTTGTGAGTTTGACCTTTTGAATTCCACATGTAAGTATCTTTGGTAATTTCTTGAGTCATTTCTTTAGTGTAGATATTCTAATGTCACATCAACTATGATCGTACTGCAGTATATTTTCTCTGGAAGTAGATCCTGCCTGTTAAATCTATAGGTGTCACAAAGAATAAAATAATATTTCTCCAAGAGTGATCCCAAAATATCAGATGTGAGTGGAGACTTAGAATTGTTATAAATTCCCGTTTTCAACAGTGGCTCCAGTAGACCAAATTAAGTTTATTTCTTCTCAAGCTTCTGTAATAACATTTTCAAATTCATCATCTTTTATCATGTCAGTCATTTTTACATTAAGACAAAATTCCTCTCTCACTCTCACTGCAAGTTAATTTGCTGTTCTTTTTGCTTTTTACACAACTTCAACACTTTGGTCTGAAGATCTGATGTTCCAAAGTGATGGAATTGTGAAGTGAAAGTGTTGGTCACTTAGTTGTGTCCGACTCTTTGTGACCCCATGGACTGTAGCCCCCAAGGCTCCTCTGTCCCTGGAATTCTCCAAACAGGAAAACTGGAGTGGGTGGCCATTCCCTTCTCCAGGAGATATTCCCGACCCTAGGATTGAAGCTGGGTCTCCTGCACTGCAGGCAGATTCTTTACCATCTGAGTCACCATTAAGTGTAGATAACACTAATACCTAAGAACGTTATATTATTCCACTTGGAAACCTAGAGGAAAGACGAGGAACTGTTGTGGAGATTCATGTCTCCCTCAGAGCAGCCATGATTAGACAGATTTTGGATTGTCTTTCAGGTTCTTAGCTTGTATTGGACAATTGTTATTTCAGTGCCCCTTTCACTTGCACTGTCTCCTGATTTCTTTATGTATAGGCTTCCAATTCTTACAAAACTTTTGGTCTAGTTTTTACTCAGGGGTCAATTTTATCTAGAGACCTTGTTTACTTTACCTTGTTTACTTTACTTTCTAATGCTCTCTAAAAACATCTGATCACATATTTTCTAAAAATAGTTTCACATTTATTTTTTTCTTACTATAACAAATTCCCTAGTTTATATTTGAGCCTATATTTCAGCCTATTAAAAAAGGGAATACAAAACCTCCTTTACTTCTGCCATGGGGCCTACCCCAAAATACTCCTGAAAATTCTCAACTGCACACGGAACCTTCTCCGGGATAGATCACATCCTGGGCCATAAATCTAGCCTTGGTAAATTTAAAAAAATTGAAATCATTCCAAGCATCTTTTCTGACCACAATGCAGTAAGATTAGATGTCAATTACAGGGAAAAAAAAAACTATTAAAAATTCCAATATGTGGAGGCTAAATAACACGCTTCTGAATGACCAATAAATCAAGAAATCAAAATATGCATAGAAATGAATGAAAATGAAAACACAACCCAAAACCTATGGGACACTGTAAAAGCAGTGCTAAGGGGAATGTTCATAACAATACAGGCTTACCTCAAGAAACAAGAAAGAAGTCAAATAAATAACATAACTCTACACCTAAAGCAACTAGAAAAGGAAGAAATGAAGAACCCCAGGATTAATAGAAGGAAAGAAATCTTAAAAATTAGGGCAGAAATAAATGCAAAAGAAACAAAAGAGACCATAGCAAAAATCAACAAAGCTAAAAGCTGGTTCTTTGAAAGGATAAAATTAACAAACCATTAGCCAGACTCATCAAGAAACAAAGGGAGAAGAATCAAATCCACAAAATTAGAAAGGAAAATGGAGAAATTACAACAGACAATACAGAAATACAAAGGATCATAAGAGACTACTATCAGCAACTATATGCCAATAAAATGGACAACTTGGAAGAAATGGACAAATTCTTAGAAAAGTGTAACTTTCTAAAACTGAACCAGGAAAAAATAGAAAATCTTAACAGACCCATCATAAGCATGGAAATCAAACTGTAATCAGAAATCTTCCAGCAAACAAAAGCCCAGGACCAGATGGCTTCACAGCTGAATTCTACCAAAAATTTAGAGAACAGCTTACAGGTGTTAGCTCCTACTCAAACTCTTCCAGAAAATTGCAGAGGAAGGTAAACTTCCAAACTCATTCTATGAGGCCACAATCACCTTAATACCAAAACCAAACAAAGATGCCACAAAACTAGAAAATAGGCCAATATCACTGATGAACATAGATGCAAAAATCCTTAACAAAATTCTAGCAAACAGAATCCAACAACGTATTAAAAAGATCATACATCATGACCAACTGGGCTTTATCCCAGGGATGCAAGGACTCTTTAATATCTGCAAATCAATCAATATAATACATCACATTAACAAATTGAAAGATAAAAACCATATGATTATCTCAATAGATGCAGAGAAAGCCTTTGACAAAATTCAACATCCATTTATGAAAAAAACCCTCCAGAAAGCAGTAAGAGAAGGAACATAACCTCAACATAATAAAAGCTATATATGACAAACCCACAGCAAACATTATCCTCAGTGGTGAAAAATTGAAAGCATTTCCCCTAAAGTCAGGAACAAAATGAGAGTGCCCACTCTCACCACTACTATTCAACATAGTTTTGGAAGTTTTAGCCACAGCAATCAGAGAAGAAAAAGAAATAAAAGGAATCCAGATTGGAAAAGAAGAAGTAAAACTCTCATTGTTTGCAGATGACATGATCCTCTACATAGAAAACCCTAAAGACTCCACCAGAAAATTATTAGAGCTAATCAATGAATACAGCAAAGTTGCAGGATGTAAAATCAACAAACAGAAATCCCTTGCATTCCTATACACTAACAATGAGAAAACAGAGAAATTAAGGAAACAATTCCATTCACCATTGCAATGAAAAGAATAAAATACTTAGGAATATATCTACCTAAAGAAACAAAAGACCTACATATAGAAAACTAGAAAACACTGATGAAAGAAGTCAAAGAGGACACAAATAGATGGAGAAATATACCATGTTCATGGATTGGAAGAATCAATATAGTGAAAATGAGTATACTTCCCAAAGCAATCTATAAATTCAATGCAATCCCTATCAAGCTACCAACGGTATTTTTCACAGAACTAGAACAAATAATTTCACAATTTGTATGGAAATACAAAAAAAAAAAAAAAAACCTTGAATAGCCAAAGCAATCTTTAGAAAGAAGAATGGAACTGGAGAAATCAACCTGCCTGTCTTCAGGCTATACTACAAAGCTACAGTCATCAAGACAGTATGGTACTGGCACAAAGACAGAAATATAGATCAATGAAAAAAAAAAAAGAAATATAGATCAATGGAACAAAATAGAAAGCCCAGAGATAAATCCACACACCTATGGACACTTTATCTTTGACAAAGGAGGCAAGAATATACAATGGAGAAAGACAATCTCTTTAACAAATGGTACTTGGAAAACTGGTCAACCACTTGTAAAAGAATGAAACTAGAATACTTTTTAACACCATACACAAAAATAAACTCAAAATGGATTAAAGATCTAAACATAAGACCAGAAACTATAAAACTCCTAGAGGAGAACATGGGCAAAACACTCTCCGACATAAATCACAGCAGGATCCTCTTTGACCCACCTCCCAGAATTATGGAAATAAAAGCAAAAATAAGCAAATGGGACCTACTTAAACTTAAAAGCTTTTGCACAACGAAGGAAACTATAAGCAAGGTGAAAAGACAGCCTTCAGAATGGGAGAAAATAATAGCAAATGAAGCAACTGACAAAGAATTAATCTCAATAATATACAAGTAACTCCTGCAACTCAATTCCAAAAAAATAAATAACCCAATCAAAAAATGGGCCAAAGAACTAAAGAGACATTTCTCCAAAGAAGACATATAGATGGCTAACAAACACATGAAAAGATGCTCAACATCATTCATTATCAGAGAAATGCAAATCAAAACCACAATGAGGTACCATATCATGCTGGTCAGAATGGCTGCTATCCAAAAGTCTACAAACAGTAAATGCTGGAGAGGGTGTGGAGAAAAGGGAACCCTCTTACACTGTTGGTGGGAATGCAAACTAGTACAGCCACTATGTAGAACAGTGTGGAGATTCCTTAAAAAGCTGGAAATAGAACTGCCTTATGACCCAGCAGTCCCACTGCTGGCATACACACTGAGGAAGCCGGAGTTGAAAGAGACATATGTACCCCAATGTTCATTGCAGCACTGTTTATAATAGCCAGGACATGGAAGCAACCTAGATGTCCATCAGCAGATGAATGGATAAGAAAGCTGTGGTACAAATTTGTATGGAAATACAAAAAACCTCGAATAGCCAAAGCGATCTTGAGAAAGAAGAAGGGAACTGGAGGAATCAACCTACCTGACTTCAGGCTCTACTACAAAGCCACAGTTATCAAGACAGTATGGTACTGGCACAAAGACAGAAATATAGATCAATGGAACAAAAGAGAAAGCCCAGAGATAAATCCACGCACATATGGACACCTTATCTTTGACAAAGGAGGCAAGAATATACAATGGATTAAAGACAATCTCTTTAACAAGTGGTGCTGGGAAATCTGGTCAACCACTTGTAAAAGAACGAAACTAGAACACTTTCTAACACCATACACAAAAATAAACTCAAAATGGATTAAAGATCTAAACATAAGACCAGAAACTATAAAACTCCTAGAGGAGAACATAGGCAAAACACTCTCTGACATACATCACAGCAGGATCCTCTATGACCCACCTCCCAGAATATTGGAAATAAAAGCAAAAATAAACAAATGGGACCTAATTAACCTTAAAAGCTTCTGCACATCAAAGGAAACTATTAGCAAGGTGAAAAGACAGCCTTCAGAATGGGAGAAAATAATAGCAAATGAAGCAACTGACAAACAACTAATCTCGAGAATATACAAGCAACTCCTACAGCTCAACTCCAGAAAAATAAATGACCCAATCAAAAAATGGGCCAAAGAACTAAATAGACATTTCTCCAAAGAAGACATACAGATGGCTAACAAACACATGAAAAGATACTCAACATCACTCATTATCAGAGAAATGCAAATCCAAACCACTATGAGGTACCATTTCACACCAGTCAGAATGGCTGCAATCCAAAAGTCTACAAGCAATAAATGCTGGAGAGGGTGTGGAGAAAAGGGAACCCTCTTACACTGTTGGTGGGAATGCAAACTAGTACAGCCACTATGGAGAAGAGTGTGGAGATTCCTTAAAAAGCCAGAAATAGAACTGCCTTATGATCCAGCAATCCCACTGCTGGGCATACACACTAAGGAAACCAGAAGGGAAAGAGACACATGTACCCCAGTGTTCATCGCAGCACTGTTTATAATAGCCAGGACATGGAAGCAACCTAGATGTCCATCAGCAGATGAATGGATAAGAAAGCTGTGGTACATATACACAATGGAGTATTACTCAGCCATTAAAAAGAATACATTTGAATCAGTTCTAATGAGGTGGATGAAACTGGAGCCTATTATACAGAGTGAAGTAAGCCAGAAAGAAAAACACCAATACAGTATACTAACGCATATATATGGAATTTAGGAAGATGGTAACAATAACCCTGTGTACGAGACAGCAAAAGAGACACTGATGTATAGAACAGTCTTATGGACTCTGTGAGAGAGGGAGAGGGTGGGAAGATTTGGGAGAATGGCATTGAAACATGTAAAATATCATGTATGAAACGAGTTGCCAGTCCAGGTTCGATGCACGATACTGGATGCTTGGGGCTGGTGCACTGGGACGACCCAGAGGGATGGAATGGGGAGGGAGGAGGGAGGAGGGTTCAGGATGGGGAACACATGTATACCTGTGGCGGATTCATTTTGATATTTGGCAAAACTAATACAATTATGTAAAGTTTAAAAATAAAATAAAATTGAAGATAGGAGTCTGAAGGAAAAAAAAAAGAAAGCTGTGGTACATATACACAGTGGAATATTACTCAGCCATTAAAAAGAATACATTTGAATCAGTTCTAATGTAGATGAAACTGGAGCCTATTATACAGAGTGAAGTAAGTCAAAAAGAAAAACACCAGTACAGTATACTAATGAATATATATGGAATTTAGAAAGATGGTAATGATAACCCTATATGTGAGACAGCAAAAGAGACACAGATGTATAGAATAGTCTTTTGGACTCTGTGGGAGAAGGTGAGGGTAGGATGATTTGAGAGAATAGCATTGAAACATGTATATTATCATATGTGAAACAGATCGCCAGTCCAGGTGTGATGCATCAGACAGGATGCTCAGGGCTGGTGCACTGGGATGGTCATGCTCCCAACCCAGAGGGATGGGATGGGGAGGGAGGTGGGATGGGGGTTCAGGATGGGGAACACATGTAAACAGTGTATGGCAAAAAAAATTACAATATTGTAAAGTAATTAGCCTCCAATTAAATAATCTTTTTTAAAAAGTTGACAGTATTTGACTATGAAAAAAAAGAAAAAAGAACAGATTTAAGAAACTTGACTATTTGGTAATATTTGGCATCTCAAGAGCATTTATTCCAGGCTCTTATCTCTGGTGATCTCTCACCTCATTTACTAAGATGGCTCTTATTTTGGCACTTTCTCCAACTTGGATTGCTATGGGCAGTAGAGATTCTATAAACCATTTGCTAATGTAATCCATTTTCTAGATAGAAACAATGTACAATATATAGAAGACTAAAACAGACTGCAGAATACTTCCTGGGGAATATTTTCTGGGGAATACCAACCCCAGAAAGAGCTGTTGATTAGAAAGTGTGCTTCTCTTTTCTTATATAGTTCAAATAGGAGATCTAGAGTTGAATCTCTTTGGAAGGACTAATCCCATGCCCACCCTCCACCCATCACTGTGACTTGAAAGATGAATTACATACTGACTGGTTAGGTCTCTGTGTGAGATGTGTCCATCTCTGAAACTGAGGGTGGTTCCCCAAAGGAAATCTAAGTGATATTCCCAGAAGAAAGGGGAAATGGAAGTGGACCAAATCAAAAGTTTGTAATACACCAAGGTCGCTGGTGAACTTCATGCATACTGCAGCCAGAGTCTGAGCAGGGAATTAGTCAGTTCAGTCGCTCAGTCATGTCTGACTCTGCGACCCCATGAATCGCAGCACACCAGGCCTCCCTGTCCATCACCAACTCCTGGAGTTTACCCAAACTCATGTCCATCGAGTCGGTGATGCCATCCAGCCATCTCATCCTCTGTCGTCCCTTTCTCCTCCTGTCCCCAGTCCCTCCCAGCATCAGGGTCTTTTCCAGTGAGTCAACTCTTTGCATGAGGTGGCCGAAGTATTGGAGCAGGGAATAGGAGCCTCATACTGACACTCCTTTTCCTCCAGAGCATTGATATAAGACAACCACAAGCAAGCTGTCAAGAGCTTCCTGATGCTTTTAAAACTGATTCATCAGTTACCTATGCATAATAAGGGCTTTTGGGTAACTAAAGACATGCAGCTGCTTAGCTATCTGCCTCCTACTATTTCCTTCACAAGCAATATGAAACAAGAAAAGTCACTTCTACACAAAACTATACTATATAACTCAAAGGCTGCTGCTGCTGCTGCTGCTACTAAGTCACTTCAGTCGTGTCCAACTCTGCGCGACCCCATAGACAGCAGCCCACCAGGCTCCCCCGTCCCTGGGATTCTCCAGGGAAGAACACTGGAGTGGGTTGCCATTTCCTTCTCCAAGGCAATAATGTCAAAGGCAGATAATGTCAAATCTTAAAAATAAGTAAAGATCAGGGGAAAAAATTACCAAATTCCCGTGCATGCTCTCTCACACTTCTCCACACCTCCCTCATTAAAACACTCCGTGGCAGACAAAGGCAGACCAAAATAACTGCAGTGAAGACAGAAAAAGGAAACTAGAAAAGGAGTCTAAGGCTGATGTGGAACTGCCACCACAAAGACTAAATGCATCCTAAATCTGGAAATACTAAAAAGTGTCCAGGCAAATGAGAGCATGAGCTATAGGAAAGGAACTTCAAAGTATACATGATTTAAAAGGGACAGGCATGATTCAAGGGGGCACTCATCAAAATGCATAGGTTCTAGAGGAGTGAAAAAAAAAGGCAAAAGGAATCGTTAAGGAGAAAAAAGAAGGAAAAAAAAAAAAAGGGGAAATTTTGGCACCAGTAAGAAAAATGAGAAGTATAAATAACCATACATGTGAACAAGAGGAAAATTAAGTCCATACAGAGCTACTGTAGAAGGTCAGGAAGTGAAACTCGCTGCATCGCAACTGAGGAAAATTTCCCTCAATAAACATTCATGAAGACATGAAAAGTGAATTTTCCAAGCAAATAGAAAAACTTTTGAGCATACAAACCACTGTGAAACTAATTCAAAATCTTAAGTCAGAAATGAACAAAAGTCAGAAGTGAAAGGAGAGTTGTTTAAACTCAGGAAAGAAATGAAATAAAAAGGCAAAAGTATCTCAGAAATGAGGAACAAGTTACAGGATACCCAAGAGAGAACAGATTCGGATGAAAATAAGTCATTGATGAAAGGCAGGAAAACAACCAAGAATATGAAAGTGGCATAAAGTAAAAAAAGTCAGAGAAAAATTAAATGGAATGGAAGATATGCAAAGAAGGAATAATATTCATGTTATTGGAGGCTCTGAGGAAGAAAAAACAGTAAAATAGAATATTTTAAACTACAGCCCAAGCACACTTACCAAAAACAGAAAAAAATGTATATCTGAATCTACATTATAAGGACTCTGCAGGTACCTGGGGAAAACGGATCAATTTTGATATACTAATAAAACTATCAGATATCAAAGACAAATGTTATTGAAGTCTATAGGCAAAAAGATCAAATAAACAGCAATAGAAACTGGCAACAGACATTTAAAAACTTACACACCAAGCAAGGTCACAGTTGAGCAGCATGGTAAGCAGTATTCTAAGGCCTGAGATTTCCTGCCCTCTGATACACACGCCCACACCATTGCTGGGACTGTGAAAATGGTGATTTTACTCACGATTAGATGATATGCTACAACTGACTGTAAAAAAGGAAGATTATCCTTGTCTAATCACATGAATCTTTTAAAAATTGGTTTCCCCACATGGTTATGAGGCAGGAGGTGCATGTCCCACCCTGCCACCCCCAAGATAAAGTGATTGGAGATTTGTCCCCTGTGGACCAATACCCTAAGACGAGAATGTCAGGACAGTTGAGAGAAGAGTCTGGGCCCTGCCCAGATAGAAGGTAAGAGACCACATATTTCTCATTCTCAGAGTCAGGCAACCTCCCTGACTATACATAAACAGAAAGCTCCTTGGAGGTCTACCGGGGAGTGAGGCTAACTGATGCCAAGCTACCCATAGGCCTTTTTGGTGGAATCCATCTTGGCTAAGGAGATGTGTGCATACACATGGAAGGATTCTGGGATATACCAAATATGGACTCTGAACCAGGTAAATAAAACTGACTGGCCAAAGGAAATCCAGAAGAAATTCAAACTACCATGAGGGTGTGACTCAGTGACTGTCTCTCTCCTCCTAATAAATATTTGCTTCACTACTTTCCATCTTTGTGTGAATTCTTTTTCTGCAAAGTTGAAGGGCCAGGGCCTGGTCACTGACCACTGAAAGGTCTAGTGGCTAGGATTTAGTGCTCTCACTGCCACAACCTGACCACAATCTCCGGCTAGAAATCAAAATCCCGCTTCAAGCTACTGTAGGCTGAGGCCACCCAAGATGATATCAGTTACAGAAGGGAAAGTCAGAGATTTGAAGCACAAGATTTCATGTGCCGTTGTTGGCTTGAAGATGGAGTAGGCACATGGCAAAATATACTTGTGGCCTCTAAGAGCTGAGAGCAGTCCCTGGCTGAAAGCCAGAAGGAAACATTGAACTCAGTCCTAAAAGTGCAAAAAAGTAAAACAAACAAGCCAAAACGCTGGATTCTGCCAACAACCAGGTTGAGCTTCAAAGAAAATTCTTCCCCAGACCTCCATAGAGGAACACAGCCCTGCTGACACCTTGATTCCAGCCTGTGAAACCCAGAGTGAGACTCTAGCCTCAGAGAAACTATGAGATAATAAGTGTCTTTATTATTTTAATGGTTTATCATAGCAGCAATAAAAATACAAGTCGCATTTTTTTAAAAAAAACTCTGAGAATGTGTATAAGAAAAAAGAAAACTTAAAGAGTATATCTGAACCAAGGATTTTATACACAGCTACATTGTCCTTTAAATATCAAGACTAAGAAAATTAATTATAAAAATATAAAAACGTAGAGAATTGTGTACCTGTACCCAGCAGCCCTTCTTAAGGAATTTGCAAGAACACAGGTCAGCAGAGTTTTTCTATAAAAGGCCTGATAGTAAATATTGTGATTTTTAAGAGTCATCTATGGTTTCTGTCACACCTTATTCTTTTTCTGTGTGTGTGTGTACATGTTTTTAAACATATAGAGTAAAATTCTTAGCTCATAAGCCATACAAAAATGGGTTGTGGGTCGATTTGGCCTGTGGGCTTTATCTGAACAATCTCTGTATTAAAGGATTAGCCTCATCCAACCAAGTGATAACTGGGAAAATTTCAGGCAAAAGACTGGGGTAAGCATTTAAAAACATAAATATATATAGCAACATATGAAGCAAAAGACAGAATAAGAATGAAAAACTGATGTACAAATGTTACATACTATGACAAAGCAGAAATGCAATTACAAAAATGGTAAAAAGAAGAAGGAAATATAAAAACAGACTAATACTTTTGCTATGTAGGCCATAGGAGGGCATTAGAGGAAAAACAAAAGCTTGATAAACCAGATAGCCAAAGGTTAAATAAAGAAACCAGAGTAAGAGCTTTTTAAAAAGTATAAGTAAGGGAAGCAGTTTAAGACAATGATGTAGGAAGATTCTGAACTCACCTCCTCCCACAGACCCACAGAATATATAGCTAAATATGGGATAATTTCCTCTGAAAAAGATCTTGAAAACTAGCTGAGCATCTCCTTCATATGCAGAAAATGAGAAAAAGGCAACAGCAAAGCAGTATGAGAGTCTGAGACCCAATTTCACCATAAACCCCATCCCTGCTTCCTGATGCTTCCTGATACTTTGGCCACCTGATGTGAAGAACTGACTCATTTGAAAAGACCCTGATTCTGGGAAAAATTGAAGGCCAGAGGAGAAGGGAATGACAGAGGAAGAATTGGTTGGATGGCATCACCAACTCGATGACATGAGTTTGAGTAAGCTCCGGGAGTTGGTGATGGACAGGAAAGCCTGTCATGGTGCAGTCCATGGGGTCACAAAGAGTTGGACATGACTGAGTGACTGACCTGAACTGAACTGCTTCCTGAGGAGCAAAGGGTTTGTAGCCCAAAAAGGCATCCCAACTTTTAAGACTTGCACATGAAAGATGAGCCTCCAAGACTCCTGACTTTGAAATCCAACAGGGCTCATGTCCATGAGACCCAAAGAGCTGCAGCAATCTGAGAAATGACGCTGAACTCATTTGTCATGGACCACAGCCATTTGAAAAGCACTCAGACTTCACGGGAAAGAAATCCCATTGCTAATCTTAGAGCATTCACCAGAGAGATGGGACGTGCTGGAATACTCTCCAGGGATGGAGGGTGTGGGCGCCCTTTTCACATTCCTCCTTTGCCTTGCTAAACCCAGTGGGTGCCTTTTTTCTCACCCCTCAGCAAGTGTCATCGCTACCCTCCAACCGGAGACATCATCTTCACTAAAACTTTAACCTTGCTAAACCTGGTGGTGTCATCTTTTTTTCTCTACCCTAGATCTTTTCTCTTCTTATTAGGAGCCATCTATGTGCCTTCTCTCTCTCTGCTGTGCTCCAGAGTGTCAGTATCTCCCAGAGGGGAGATTTTATATGCATCTGGTACCTGGTTTTAGTCACTGATGCCCACAGGATACCCTTTGGAACATCACTTGGCTTTGCAGGCCTAGGAGCTTGCATTCCCTGGTCCCAGAGGGCTGTAACAGTCAGACAGCTTTTATCATCAAAGGGCATTGCAAAGGCAGTCAACTTAAACATATTCATGGTCTTTCTGAAAAGGGGGCCTATTTGCTCGTGCAGGAGCTCTGGCCTGAGCAGGAGGCTTCTGGTCTGGTACACTTCTAGGACGTACTCTTGAGGAAGGGAGCTAGTGGGTACAGTTCTGTGTCTCCCCCTGCCTCACTCCAGTTTGCTGATTATCTTCCAGAAAGCAGCTTATATACTTGTCTGGTGCCCTAATTTTTTCAGCTGCCACCAGGGAACACCTCTGCATTGCCCGGCTCAGGCGGCCATGGTGGCTTACACTCATGGGTCCTACAGAACAACAACCAGGAGAAAAACAGCTATGCTTAGAGCACAGCAAGAGGTAACAGACCCAGGAGCTCAGTCTTTCTGTGAGAGAGGCCTAAAAGCGTACTATGATTGACAGCAAGCACTGGGGGAGTCGAGGGGTGGGGGGCGGGTGGTGGCAAAGGCTTCTCATTAAAAACACACCAAGGGCTGACTGTAAACCTTTCCGGAGACTGCAGAGGGCAGGCACTACCTTCGTGCTCTCCCTCTGCACACTCCAAAATGCCAGTATATCTTGGAGAGGAGCACTTACACATGTCCAGTGCCCCCAGTTTTTATCTCTGGTGCCTTGGTTTTTTGTGGCTGCCATGGGGAACACCCCTTAATTACCTGGCTCTGGTAGCCACAGGGACTCACATTCCTGGGTTCCACGGAACTGTAACAATTGAAAGGATGATTCTTGGCAGACTGCTACTGCAGGGCACTCCACACACAGAAGACTGAAACACACCCCTGGTCTTTCAGTGAAGCAGGTATTTACTTGTCCTGGCGCTTTGGCTGGGATTCAGGTATAGCATGTGTTTAGAACCATGTGAAGGTGCTCTCAAGGAATATAGGCAAGAGGACACCATCTATGCTCTCTTCCTCTGCCTCACTCCCTAAAAAGAAGCTAATACACTCCTCTGGAGCCTTGATATTTTCAACTGCTGCCCAGGGTACACCTCCAGATCACAGTTCCAGAGGACTGTATATATCTGCATGCTTCAAAAGTTGCTGCTTAATGGTCTGGCTTCCAAATCTGCCTGAATGTAGGTACTGACTGACATATGCCCCTTCAGAACAAGGACAGGTCTTGACACACACTCAACTACTGGGAATGATTAAAAATAAAATAGGCTGTGTGGACAGTCACAAAGGATGGAGAGACAATGAAAAGTTGGGGATGGGCTGAACAATAAGGTTCATCTCTACACAAGGCCACTCCTTGAAGACTGAGTCAGTTCAGTTCAGTTGCTCAGTCATGTCCGACTCTTTGCAACCCCATGAACCACAGCACACCAGGCCTCCCTATCCATCACCAGCTCCCGGAGTCCACCCAAACCCTTATCCACTGAGTTGGTGATGCCATCCAACCATCTCATCCTCTGTCGTCCCCTTCTCCTCCCGCCCTCAATCTTTCCCAGCATCAAGGTCTTTTCAAATGAGTCAGCTCTTCACATCAGGTGGCCAAAGTATTGGAGTTTCAGCTTCAACATCAGTCCTTCCAATGAACACCCAGGACTGATCGCCTTTAGGATGGACTGGTTGGATCTCCTTGCAGTCCAAGGGACTCTCAAGAGTCTTCTCCAACACCACAGTTCAAAAGCATCAACTCTTCAGTGCTCAGCTTTCTTTATAGTCCAACTCTCACATCCATACATGACCACTGGAAAAACCATAGCCTTGACTATACGGACCTTTGTTGACAAAGTAACGTCTCTGCTGTTTAATATGCTGTCTAGGTTGGTCATAACTTTCCTTCCAAGGAGTAAGTGTCTCTTAATTTCATAGATGACCTTATTTGTAAGGCAGAAAGAGAGACACAGATGTAGAGAACAAACTTATGGATACCAAAGGATGGTAAAGAGGGGGTAGGATGAATTAGGAGATTGGGATTGACATACATACCCTATTGATACTATGTATAAAACAGATAACTAATGAGAACCTACTTTATAGCTCAGTAAGCTCTATTCAATGTTCTGTGGTGACCTAAATGGGAAGGAAACCCCAAAAACAGGGGATACATGTACAGCTGATTAATTTTGCTGTACAACAGAAATTAGCACATTGTATAGCAACTATATTCCAATAAAATTATTTTTAAAAAAAACAGAAAAAGAAACAAAAAATGTAAGAAACCACTGAACAGAAAGAACACAGTTACTGAACTGAATAATATACTAGATGGGTTCAACAGCAGAACAGATGAAGCAGAAGAAAGGATCAGACAACTCAAAGGTTAGGCAGTGGAACTCATTCAATTAGAGCAGCAAAGAGAAAAAGAATGAAAAAAAATATGTAAGGGACTTAATGGACATGAAGCATATTAATATTCACATTAAAGGAGTCCCAGAAAGAGAAGAGAGAGAAAAAAAGACAGGAAACTTATTTTAATAATAGTGCCTGAAAATTTCCCTAAGCTGGGGAAAGAAATAGACATCCAGATGCAGGAAGTCTGAGTTCCAAAAGAGATGAGCCCAAAGAGAGCAATACAGAGTCACATTATAATTAAAATTTCAAAAGTTAAAGACAATGAGAAAACCTTAAAAGCAAGAGAAAAATAATTTATTACATATAAGGGAACCCTCCCATAAGATTACGAGCATATTTTTCCACAGAAACCTCACAGACTAAATGATAGTGACACGATATATTCAAAGTGCTAAAAAAAAAAGTCCTAACCAAGAATATTCTACATGGAAAAAGTTATTATTCAGAATTGAAGGAGAGATGGAGTTTTCCAAACAAGTAAAAGTAAAAGGAATCCATTACAGTGAATAATAATATAACTATTATCATAAATAACAGACAAAATAACTACAATAATTAATAATATTACTATATAATTAATAATTATAACTATAATAATAGTTATTAATTATAAAATAATAGGATATTAACTTTAATATTAATAATAAATTTAATTAATAATTGTAATTAATAATATAATGCTTAATAATTAATAGTAAAATAACTATAATAGTTTTAACTATAATAATAAATAGCTATAATAATTATATCAATTAGCATTACTTATAACAATTAATGGCTATAATTAATAACTATTAATAATTATAATAATTAATAAAGTATAAGATTTAATATGTGACATCAAAAATATCAAACTTTGGGGGTTCAAAATGTAGAACTTCAAAATATGTTCAAAAGTATTATCAACTTATTGACCATGATAAGTTGTTATATTAAGCCTCATGGTAGCCACAGGTTAGAATCCTATAGGAGATATACAAAAGACAGTAAGAAAAGAATCTAAGCATACCACTAAAGGAAGTCATCAAACCACAGAGATAAACAGAAGAAGAAAGAACAGAAAAAAGTACAAACAGCTAGCAAATAATAAACAAAATGGCAATAACTACATCTCTATCAATAATTACTTTATATGTAGATGAACTAAATCCAAGAGACAAAGAGTAGTTAAATTGATTTAAAAAAAAAACAAACCAAGACCCATTTAGACTGCCTACAAGATACTCTACCTGTTAAAAACACAGACTGAACATGAAAGCCTGAAAAAAGAGATATACCATGCAATAAAAACCAAAAGAAAGTGGTGTTATCAGACAAAATACTATAGTATTTAAAACAAAGACTGTAATAAAAGAAAAGAAGGGCATAACTTAATAATAAGGGAGGATATACTAGTTATGCAGATATTTATGTTCCCAACATAACAGTTTTCTAAGAATCTGCCTGCAATGCAGAAGGCTCAGATTCAATCCCTGGGTCGGGAAAATCCCCTGGAGAAGGGAATGGCTACCCACGCCAGTATCCTTGCCTGGAGAATTCCATGGACAGAGGAGCCTGGTGTGTTGCAGTTCACAAGGTTTATATAGCAGGCAACCATATATATATGTATGTGTATATATAATATATATATATAGCAAATAATAGCAAATATTAAGACCAGAAAAGGAGAAATAGACAGCCATGTAATAATATCAGGGGACTACCATATTCCCCTTAAATCAGTGGATAGATCATACAGACAGAAAATCAGTAAGAAAACACAGGCCTTAAATTACATACGAGATCAAATAAACTTAACAGATACATATAGAACATTCCATCCCAAAGCAGCAGAATACATTCTTCTCAAGTGCACTTGAAACTCTCTAGGATAGATATGTTAGGCCACAAAACAAGTCTTAATAAATTTAAGAAGACTGAAATCCTATCAAGCATCTTTCTCAACAGTGGTATAAAACTAGAAATTAATTATGAGAAGAAAACTGGAAAACTCACATATGTGTGGAGATTAACAACACACCAGTGAACAACCAATGGGTCAAAGAGGAAGTCATAAGAGAAATAATACCTGAGACAAGTGAAAATGGAAATAAAACACACAAAAATCTATGAAAAAGTGAAAGTATTAGTTGCTCAGTTGTGTATGATTCTTTGCAAACCCATGGACTACAACCAACCAGGCTCCTCTGTCCATGGAATTCTCCAGGCAAAAAAACTGGAGTGGGTAGCCATTCCCTTCTCCAGGGCATCTTCTCAACCCAGGAATCAAACCTGGAGCTCCTGCAATGTAGTCAGATTCTTTAACGTCAGAACCACCAGGGAAGCCCACCAAAATCTATGGGATGAAGCCATAGTAGTTTTAAGAACGGAGATGGCAATGGCAACCTACTCCAGTACTCTTGCCTGGAAAATCCCATGGACGGAGGAGCCTGGTAGGCTGCAGTCCATGGGGTCGCTAAGAGTTGGACACGACTGAGTGACTTCACTTTCACTTTTCACTTTCATGCATTGGAGAAGGAAATGGCAACCCACTCCAGTGTTCTTGCCTGGAGAATCCCAGGGATGGTGGAGCCTAGTGGGCTGCTGTCTATGGGGTCGCACAGAGTCGAAAATGACTGAAGCGACTTAGCAGCAGCAGTTTTAAGAAGGAATTTTTAGCAATAAATGCCTACCTCAAGACATGAGAAAAATCACAAACAACCTAAAACTATACCTTGAGGAATCAGGAAAAGAAATAAGTTAGTAGAAGTAAAGAAATAAAGAACAGAACATAAATGAATTAAATAGACTAAAAAGACAATATAAAAGATTAATGAAACTAAGAGGTTGTTCTCAAAAAGATAAACTGACAAAACTTAAGTTAGACCCACCAAGAAAAAAGAGGATGCAGATAAATATTGAGTTGGCCAAAAAGCTTGTGCCAGTTTTTGAAATGAACTATTTGGCCAAACCAATAAAATCAGAAATGACAGAAGAAATGTTACTACTGATACCACAGAAATACAGAAGATCGTAAGAGACTACCATGAAGAATTATACACCAACAAATTTGACAACTTATAAGAAATGCATAAATTCTTAGAAATATACAGTCTTAGAGACTGAATTATGAAGAAATAGAAAATCGGAACATACTGAATAGTAATGAGGGGATTGATTGAACAAGTAATCAGTAATTGAAAACCTCACAACAAAATAAAGTCCAGGACCAGATGGCTTCACTGGTGAATTCTATCAAACGTTTAAAGAAGAATTGAGCTTCCCTGGTAGCTCAGTGGTAAAGAATGCACCTGCCAATGCAGGAGACATGGGTTTAGTCCTTGATCCGGGAAGATCCCACATGCCTCGGAGCAGCTAAACCCATGCTCCACAACTATTGGGCCTGGGCTCTAGAGCCTGGGAACTGCAACTACTGAGCCCATATGTCACAACTACTGAAGCCTGAGTGTTCAGAGCCCTTGCTCGGCAACAAGAGAAGACACTGCAACGAGAAGCCTGCACACCACCACTAGAAAGCAGCCTTGCTCGCCACACCTAGCGAAAAGCTCACACAGCAACAAAGACCCAGCACAGCCAAAAATAAATAAAACTTTAAAAATTAATAAAAGAATTAATACTAATTCTTGTCAGCTCTCCCAAAAAATAAAAGGGGAAGGCATACTTCCAAAACTCATTTTATGAGGGCAGCATTACCCTGATACCAAAACAAGGACTGCTGCTGCTAAGTCGCTTCAGTCGTGTCCGACTCTGTGTGACCCCAGAGATGGCAGCCCACCATAAGAAAATTACAAGTCAAAATCTCTGATAAATAGAGATGCAAAAATTCTTTACAAAATAGTAACAAAGCAGTGACCAGAAAAAATTCATAGTACTAAACATTTTTATCAATAAAAATGAAAATCTGAAAACCAATGAATCAAGTTCCCAAAAATAACTGCTGAAAGAATAAAGTAAATCAAAAGAAAATACAAAGGGAATAATTAAGATTAAAGCAGAAAATGTGACAGAAAATTTTAAAAACAGACTTAAATAAATTAAAATATTGTTTTAAAAAATTAACAGGAAGAATGGAGCTGGAGGGATCAACCTTCCTGACTTCAGACTATAAAGTTACAGTCATCTAGACAGTATGGTACTGGCACAAAAACAGAAATATAGACAGATGCAACAAGATAAAAAGCCCAGAGATAAATCCAGGTACCTATGGGCACCTTATCTTTGATAAAGGAGGCAAGAATATACAGTGGGGCAAAGATAGCCTCTTCAATAAAAGTACCGGGAAAACTGGACAGTGATGTGTAAAAAAATGAAATTAAAACACTTCCTAATACCATACACAAAGATAAACTCAAAATGGATTAAAGATCTAAACGTAAGACCAGAAACTATAAAACTCTCAGAGGAAAACATAGGCAGAACACCTGATGACATAAATCAAAGCAAGATCCTCGATGACCTACTTCCCAGAGTAATGGAAATAAAAACAAAAGTAAACAAGTGGGACCTGATTAAACTTAAAGCTTTTACACAGCAAAGGACACTAAGCAAGGTGGAAAGACAACCCTCCAAATGGGAGAAAATAATAGCAAATGAAACAACTGGAAAAGGATTAATTTCCAAAATATACAGGCAGCTCATACAACTCAATACCAGAAAAACAAACAAGACAACCAAAAAGTGAGAAAAAGACCTAAACAGACATTTCTCCAAAGAAGACATACAGACAGCTAACAAACACGTGAAAAGATGCTCAACATCACTCATTATTAGAGAAATGCAAATCAAAACTACAGTGAGATATCACCTCACACCAGTCAGAATGGCCAACATCAAAAAGTCTACAACAATAAATGCTCAAGAGGGTGTGGAGAAAAGGGAACCCTCTTATACTGTTGGTGGGAATGTAAATCAGTATAACCACTATGAAGAACAGTATGGAGGTTACCTAAAAATCTAGGAATAAAACCACCATCTGACCCAACAATCCCACTACTGGACATATACCCTGAGAAAAATCATAATTTAAAAAGACATATGTACACCAATGTTCATCACAGCACTATTTACAATAGCTAGGACAAGGAAGCTACCTAGATGTCCATCAACAGATGAATGGATAAAGAAGTGTGGTACACATACGGTGGAATATTAGCCATAAAAAGGAACACAAATATCACATATCAACACGTATATATGGAATCTAGAAAGATGGTACTGATGAACCTATTTGTAGAGCAGCAATGGAAATACAGATAGAGAATAGACTTATGGACATGGAGGGTGGTAGGTGGGGGTAAGGAGAGGATAAGATGAATGGAGAGAGTAGTATAGAAATACATACACTAACATATGTAAAACAGATAGCCAGTGGGAATTTGCTATAACTCAAGGACTTCCCTGGTGGCTCAGAGGGTAAAGCGTCTGTCTACAATGTGGGAGAACTGGGTTCGATCCCTGGGTCGGGAAGATTCCCTGGAGAAGGAAATGGCAACCCACTCTAGTACTCTTGCTTAGAAAATCCCATGGACGGAGGAGCCTGGTGCAGGCTACTGTCCATGGGGTCGCAAAGAGTCGGACACGACTGAGCGACTTCACTTACTTACTTAAGGACCTCAAATCAGGGCTCTGTGACAACCTACAGGGGTGGGATGGGGTGGGGGGTGGGAGTGAGGCGACATATGCATACCTATGGCTGATCCATGTTGATGTATGGCAGAAACCAACACAATATTGTAATCAGTCTTTAATTAAAATAAATTAAGAAAAAATAACAAAATAGACAAGCCACTAGTTAATTTGATCATTAAAAAGGGAGAAGGCATAAATGGCAAAAAATGACTAGGTGGAAATAACCACTGAAATAGAAGAAATTTTAAAAGTCATAAGAGACTACTTTGCACATATTTCTGCAAATGTGAAAACTTAGATAAAAGGGGTAATTTCCCAAGGAAATACAGATGACCAAAATTGATCCACCTAGTTACAGAAAGCTTAAACAGACTAATTTCTATAGAAGACATAGAGAAAGCTATTAAGATACTGTCTAACATGAACACAGAATTCTACCAAACCTTCAAAGACTGGTACCCAAATGCTTTATCATTATTCCAGGGCATTAAAAGAAAGGGAAACTTCTTAATACATTCTTTTTTAAGGCAAGTATAACACTGATATCTAAACCCGATAAAGATGGTACCCCCAAAAAAACCCTACAGGACAATATGACTCATGAATAGTCAGGCAAAACACTAAAATATCAGCAAACAGACTCCAACCCTGATACTGGGAAAGACTGAAGGCAGAAGGAGAAGGGGACGACAGAGGATGAGATGGTTGGATGGCATCACTGACCCAGTGGACATGAGTTTGAGCAAGCTCTGGGAGTTGGTGAAGGACAGGGGAGCCTGGCATGGAGTCCGCAAAGAGTGGGACACGACTGAGCGGCAGAACAATCACCACCACCACCACCAAGTGGGATGTATTCCAGGAATGCAAGTAATGTTCAACATTAGGATGTCTGTTTATATCATATAACATTAAAAATCTAAGGGGAAAAAATACTAAAAAAATCTATGGAAAAAGTCATAAAGATTTCCATAGATGCTGAAGAAGCCTATGATAAAAATCAACATCCACTGAAGATAAACATACTCAAGAAAATAGGAATTGAGAGCTTTTAAGAAGAACAAATACATATAAAAATATAGATTTCATTTTACTTATCTACAAATAAAATATATAATATGTATTCATACAATATATATTATAAAATGTATAATATAAAATTATATATATGTTGATCCTTGAACAACATCAGTTTGTACTGTACAGGTCCATATATATGCAATTTTTTTTCATCAGAGCACCTGTATTTTCATTTTATAAATCTTTAAATGTGGGGGAAAGTTGTGTTCAATTAGAGACTGCGGTAAATGGAATTTAAAAATCTAGGGTTTGAGTCCTGATTCTATCCAAATGGTTTTACCTTCCTGCCCTGGAGTGGGTCATCTATTATGTCTTTTGTTTTTGAGGCAGAGATATCAGAACATAGATATTCTTTTTTGTATTTTTTTAAATTATTTTTAATTGAAGGATAGTTGCTTTACAATATTTGTTGGTTTCTGCCACACATCAAACACATGGATTTTCTAATGCAGTGGGATGAAAGTTGGAGGAACAGTCAGCTGCACACATAAATTATATACACACATAATCTTATTCCAGGAGCCAAGGCACAGATGTGCACTATCTCCATTACTACTCAACACTGTTCTAACAGAAGTATTAAACAGTGGAATTAGAAAAATCAGAGCTGTGAGAATGGGTAAAGAAAAAGTAAAGTTATCTCTTCTTGCAGATGATATGACAGCACACCTGGAACACTCCAGGGGATAAGTGATAATGCTAACTCAAACAGTGAAAGAATTAATAAATTAGCAGGATATAAGAGAAACCTACAAAAACCAGTGTCCTTCTTTATAGGGTTTAATTAAGAAAGTTAGAGTCACTGAGTTGTGTTAAATAAGGAAGAAGACCTCATACAGTGCAGGAAAATGGAGGGAAGTGACGGTCCAGAAGGAGCTGGAGAATCAGCAGTCATTCCCCAGCCTTGCTGAAGCCCTGAAGTGGTTTGCATGGGAACATCGAAAGTCGTGCTTTTTCAGCTGCCAGGGTGAAAACACAGGAGGGAAGCTGGTGAAATCTGCTGAAAGCTGTGGCATGTGCTGGAGGTTTGCTCTACTTTTGGACAACACAGCTGGCAGTTAGAAAGAGGAGCTGGATGCAGAGCAGAAAAGAGCACGGGTAAAATGGAACCCACCTCTGTGTTTGCCACCATATCTAACCACAGTGATCATCAGAGCAATGACTGCTGCTTTGCTTTTACCTTCCAAATCTCATGCAAACTCCCCGGGCCATCTCTAACATGGAACCACTCAGAGAAAGAGATTCTGGAAAATGTAGCTCCAGCTTAATCAAACTGACAGTTCAAACCATACAGACATTCTGACCAGCAATGAGTATGGGTGACCCACAGAGGAGCTGGTCATGTTCTGTTTCTTGATTTGGGTGGTGATTTCATGGCTGTATTCACTTTGAAAGAATTCACTGATCCCTACACTGATGATCTGAGCCCTTTTCCCTAAATATACTTCCAATAAATAGCCATTTTTAAAAAGGAAAAAAGTGTTGTAAAGTTATAAACATTAAAATAATTTGGTATAGGCTCAGAAATAGACAAATTTCAGTGGAACAAAATATAAGACATACAGATGGCCATGAAGGACATGAAAAAGTGCTCAACATCACTAATTATTAGAGAAATGCAAACCAAAACTACAATGAGGTATCACCTTACACTGGTTAGAATTCAGTTGAGTTCAGTTCAGTTCAGTCACTCAGTCATGTCTGACTCTTTGTGACCCCATGGACTGCAGCATGTCAGGCTTCCCTATCAATCACCAACTCCCGGAACTTACTCAAAGTCATGTCCATCAAGTCGGTGACGCCATCCAACCATCTCATCCTCTGTTGTCCCTTCTCCTCCTGTCTTCAATCTTTCCCAGCATCAGGGTCTTTTCCAATGAGTCAGTTCTTTGCATCAGATGGCCAAAGTATTGGAGCTTCAGCTTCAGCATCAATCCTTCCAATGAATATTCTGGACTGATCTCCTTTAGGATGGATTGGTTGGATCTTCTTGCAGTCCAAGGGACTCTCAAGAGTTGTCTCCAACACCATAGCTCAAAAGAATAAATTCTTCAGCACTTAGCTTTCTTTATAGTCCAACTCTCACATCCATATATGACTACTGGAAAAACCATAGCTTTGACTAGACAGACCTTTGTTGGCAAAGAAATGTCTCTGCTTTTTAATATGTTGTCTAGCTTGGTCATAGCTTTTCTTCCAAGGAGCAAGCATCTTTAATTTCATGGCTGCAGTCACCATCTGCAGTTATTTTGGAGACCAAGAAAATTAAGTCTGTCACTGTTTCCATTGTTTCCCCATCTATTTGCCATGAAGTCATGGGCCTGGATGCCATGATCTTCGTTTTCTGAATGTTGAGTTTTAAGCCAACTTTTTCACTCTCCTCTTTCACTTTCATCAAGAGGCTCTTTAGTTCCTCTTGGCTTTCTGCCAAAAGGGTGGTGTCATCTGCATATCTGAAGTTATTGATATTTCTCCCAGCAATCTTGATTCCAGCTTGTGCTTCATACAACCTGGCATTTTGCATGATGTACTCTGCATATAAGTTAAATAAGCAGGGTGACAATATACAGCCTTGATGTACTCCTTTCCCAATTTGGAACCAGTCTGTTGTTTCATGTCCAGTGCTAGCTGTTGCACACAGATTTCTCAGGAGGCAGGTCAGATGGTCTGGTATTCCCCTCTTTAAAAATTTTCTACAGTTTGTTGTGTCCTGTCATTTAACACTACTGAAATTATCATGATATTTTTACATTTTGATAATCTGGCAATGAAAAGTCAGTGTGAACCATTCTTCATTCACCCAAAGCTGGTTTTAATCTGTGCCTTGAGAATGACACGAAAGCAGTGTTTCCACACCTTTTCTGCCTCACAGCACACTATAAAGGGCACTGTCTGTAGGGCACACAGCAGCTCTGGATTCTCTGGCCTACCCAAAGTCTGCCCAGCTAATTCACCAGGCTCTGGCCCAGAGAGTTCGCGAGATTTTGCGAAGGTCTGTGAATACCGTGCTCCCTCTAGTGGTCAGAATCACCACATTTCCTCCTCCTTTAATCCCTGAAGAGGAACATCTGAAATGGAGAAGAGGCACCTCACCCACACACAAACTTATCAAAGCATCTCTGTCCGAATAAGGCAGAACTAATTATGCAAAACGTTTGTTAGAAAAATACCTCTTTCAACTGCCTATAGGTATGCTGCTGCTGCTGCTAAGTCGCTTCAGTCGTGTCCGACTCCATGCAACCCCATAGACGGCAGCTCACCAGGCTCCTCCTCCATCCCTTGGATTCTCCAGGCAAGAATACTGGAGTGGGCTGCCAGGTGGGCCTAAATAAGAAACACTTGTTTGGCTGCATTCATACTTCTCTGAAACTAGAAACTGAAATTAATCTACACCACTACATAGCTCTAGAAAGAGGCAACAACTCACATCCTTACAACTGGCTATTCCAGGACTGACTTGGCAAAGCTGTGGGCCCATGAGTGGAGGTATCTTTAATCAGCTTTCTCTTTCTTCGCTTGCTTGAAGGCCATTTTCTAAATAGAAACACATTTGTGTGTCTTTACTAAAATGCCAAGTGGTGCTGCTAATTCTCACTCTGATCCTAGTTTGCTTGAGTCCAAAAATTAGAAAAAAATTTATCTTGTATGATGTGTGTACCTTTGATAATTCCTAGACATTCTTTTGCTCAGGGCAGCAAGAAACACAGGTCTCCAGCTGTCCTCTCCATGCTAACGGAGAGCAGTGCAAAGGGACAAAGCTTTTGGGATATGATATAAGCCCAAATGTGGAGAGGGATATTGAAATTTTTTTCCCTCTAATAAAAAGTTAAGCTTATTTTGGAGGAAAAATGTTAAAAGCTGGCATAATTGTATTAAGACAATGAAATGATGAAATACAATTCCCAATTTATAGAATGTACTGCCATCTACTGCATATAAAAAATCACTGTTCCTCCTACTGAAATTATTATAAATCAAGCAATCACACACTTTGAAATATAAATGAATTTGTAAGATCTGGTAATTGCCACAAAGAACCTGTAATTTAGACTGTTCTATAGCTTTTAATTTTCTCATCTGAAATTATCTCATCTCTTCAATTTTCGCTTTTACCTTTTTAAATTTCTATTTTTCCCCAACCCTTTCATGGCACTAATTCTGGAACTTATGTTTTTAATTTGATATTTTATTTTTTGAATATTGCTTTTTACAGCATTTTTCTCTTCTGTTCAGTTCAAGTCAGTTGCTAGGTTGTGTCCAACTCCATGAATCACAGCACGCCAGGCCTCCCTGTCCATCACCAACTCCCAGAGTTCACTCAGACTCATGTCCATCAAGTCGGTGATATCATCCAGCCATCTCATCCTCTGCTGTTCCCTTCTCCTCCTGCCCCCAATCCCTCCCAGCATCAGAGTCTTTTCTAATGAGTCAACTCTTCGCATGAGGTGGCCAAAGTACTGGAGTTTCAGCTTTAGCATCAGTCCTTCCAAAGAACACCCAGGACTGATCTCCTTTAGAATGGACTGGTTGGATCTCCTGGCAGTCCAAGGGACTCTCAAGAGTCTTCTCCAACACCACAGTTCAAAAGCATCAATTCTTTGGCACTCAGCTTTCTTCACAGTCCAACTCTCACATCCATACATGACCACTGGAAAAACCATAGCCTTGACTAGATGGACCTTTGTTGGCAAAGTAATGTCTCTGCTTTTCAATATGCTGTCTAGGTTGGTCATAACTTTCCTTCCAAGGAGTAACCGTCTTTTAATTTCATGGCTGCAATCACCATCTGCAGTGATTTTGGAGCCCCCCAAAAATAAAGTGTGACACTGTTTCCACTGTTTCCCCATCTATTTCCCATGAAGTGATGGGACCAGATGCCATGATCTTAGTTTTCTGAATGTTGGGCTTTAAGCCAACGTTTTCACTCTCCTCTTTCACTTTCATCAAGAGGCTTTTTAGTTCCGCTCCACCTTCTGCCATAAGGGTGGTGTCATCTGCATATCTGAGGTTACTGATATTTCTCCTGGCAATCTTGATTCCGGCTCGTACTTCTTCCAGCCCAGCATTTCTCATGATGTACTCTGCATAGAAGTTAAATAAGCAGGGTGACAATATACAGCCTTGACATGCTCCTTTTCCTATTTGGAACCAGTCTGTTGTTCCATGTCCAGTTCTAACTGTTGCTTCCTGACCTGCATATAGGTTTCTCAAGAGGCAGGTCAGGTAGTCTGGTATTCCCATCTCTTGAAATTTTCCACAGTTGATTGTGATCCACACAGTCAAAGGCTTTGGCAGTCAATAAAGCAGAAATAGATGGTTTTCTGGTACTCTCTTTATTGATGATCCAGCAGATGTTGGCAATTTGATCTCTGGTTCCTCTGCCTTTTCTAAAACCAGCTTGAACACCAGGAAGTTCACGGTTCACATATTGCTGAAGCCTGGCTTGGAGAATTTTGAGCATTACTTTACTAGCGTGTGAGATGAGTGCAATTGTCCGGTACTTGGCATTGCCTTTCTTGGGATTGGAATGAAAACTGACCTTTTCCAGTCCTGTGGCCACTGTTGAGTTTTCCAAATGTGCTGACATATTGAGTGCAGCACTTTCATATATATAATATTCTTTCATCTGAGAATATTAATTACATTTTCTGTATTTCTCTACTTCCTGCACTGGTTCTATTCCCTGAGTTCCCTCAGTCCCCTACCCATTTGCTTATATGAATGCCTCTCATTTCAGAGGCTTTCCTCAAATGTCTAATGATCATTAGCTGCCTGTTCAGATGAATAGCAAGGTACCCTGGAGCTGACTGGGGCTTAGTTAAAGTGGGAGGGATGTACGCACTGGTGGAGGCCGCAGCTGAGAGAATATAAAGGTCTTTTTTCTAGGATTTTTGAGAGGATTTTCTCTAATCCCCTGCTTGAAGGATAACTTTGTTGCCAGATTTCTGGGAGTTTAATAGGAGGATGCTGAGATCACTGTTAGGTGTGTAGATTTTCATTTAATCCCCTGCTTTTAGTGTAACACTCTGCCTTTGGCTATGCCTGGTATTCCCGAATCCCATGATCCTCATTCAACAGCTCCAGAAAATTAACCACTGGTGTTCTGCAGGGCATGGGTGAAGTGGGAACCTACTCTAGGTGAACATGGCAACTAGGAAAATCTAGCAGCTTAACAGATTTACAACTGCTTCACCAATTTTTAGCCCCACCTCACCTGCTAATTCTTATGTCTGAAGAATTACGGACAGAGCTTCATAACATTGTACAGGAGATGGTAATCAAAACTATCCCCAAGAAAAAAAAATGCAAAAAGGCAAAATGGTTGTCTGAGGAGACCTTACAAATAGCTAAGAGAAACAAAAGGCAAAGGAGAAAAGGAAAAATATATCCACTTGAATGCAGCACTCCAAAGAATAGTAAGGAGAGATAAGAAAGCCTTCGTAAGTGATCAATACAAAGAAATAGAGGAAAACAACAGAATGGGAAAGACTACAGATCTCTTCAAGAAAATCAGAGCTACCAAGGGAACATTTCATGCAAAGATGGGCACAATAAAGGACAGAAACAGTATGGCCCTAACAGAAGCAGAGTTTTAAGAGGTGGCAAGAATACACAAAACAATACAAAAAAGATCTTAATGACCCAGATAACCACAATGTTGTGATCACTCATCTAGAGCCAGATATCCTGGAGTGTGAAGTCAAGTGGGCCTTAGGAAGCATCACTACAAACAAAGCTAGTGGAAGTGATGGAATTCCAATTGAGCTATTTCAAATCCTAAAAGATGATGCTGTGAAAGTGCTGCAATCAATATGCCAGCAACTTTGGAAAACTCAGCAGTGGCCTCAGGACTGGAAAAGGTCAGTTTTCATTCCAATCCCAAAGAGGGGCAATGCCAAAGGATGTTCAAACTACCGGACAATTGCGCTCAATTCCCATGCTAGAAAAGTTATGCTCAAAATCCTTCAAGCTAGGCTTCAGCAACACTTGAATTGAGAACTTCCAGATGTACAAGCTGGGTTTAGAAAAGGCAAAGGAACCAGAGATCAAATTGCCAAAACTGGCTGAATCATAGAGAAAGCAAGGGAATTCCAGAAAAACATCTACTTCTGCTTCACTGACTATGTAAAAGCCTTTGACCGTGTGGATCACAACAAACTGGAAAATTCTTAAAGAGATGGGAATACCAGACCATCTTATCCGTCTCCTGAGAAACCTGTATGTGGGTCAAGAAACAACAGTACCAGACATGGAACAACTGACTGGTTCACAACTGGGAAAGGAGTACAAGGCTATATATTGTCACCCTGTTTATTTAATTTATATGCAGAGTACATCATGTGAAATGCCAAGTTGGATGAATTACAAGCTGGAATCAAGATTGCCAAGAGAAATATCAACAACCTCAGATATGCAGATGGTTACACTCTAATGGCAGAAAGTGAAGAGGAATTAAAGAGCTTTGTGATGAGGGTGAAAGGGGAGAGTGAAAAAGCTGGCTTGAAACTCAATATTAAAAACACTAAGATCACAGCATCTGGTCCCATCATTTTATGGCAATTAGAAAGGGGAAAAGTGTAAGCAGTGACAGATTTTCTCTTCTTGGGCTCCAAAATCATTGTGGATGGTGACTGCAGTCATGAAATTAGAAGACACTTCCTTTTTTGGAAGGAAAGCTATGACCAACCTAGCCAGCATATTATAAACCAGAGACATTACTTTTCCGACAGAGGTCCATCTAGTCAAAGCTATGGTTTTTCCAGTAGTCATGTATGGATTTGAGAGCTGAACCATAAAGAAGGCTGAGTGCCAAAGAGTTGATGCTTTGAATTATGGTGCTGGAGAAGACTCTTGAGAGTCCCTTGGACAGCAAGGAGATCAAACCAGTCAATCCTAAAGGAAATCAACCCTGAATACTCACTGGAAGGACTAATGCCCAAGGTGAAGCTCCAATACTCTGGCCACCTGATGCAAAAAGCTGACTCACTGGAAAAGACCTTGATGCTGGGAAAGACTGAAGGCACAAGGAGTAGAAAGGGCAGCAGAGGATGAGAGGTTGGATAGCATCACAAACTCAATGGACACAAACTTGGGCAAACTTTGGGAGATAGTGAGGAGCAGTGCAGCCTGACATGCTGCAATCATGGGGTTACAAAGAGTTGGACAAGACTTGGCAACTGAACAATATGTAAGACAGACAGTCAACAAGGACCTACTGTATGATACAGGAAACTCTACTCCATATTCTGTAATAACCTATTGGGAAAAGAATCTGAAGAAGAATGAATATGTGTATAACTGAATCACTTTTCTATACACCTGAAACAAACACATTATAAATAAATTAATACTAAAAAAAGAAAACAAAAACCTTTTTTAATTAAAAAAAAAAATAGAAGGCCTGAAGGATAGAAAAAATAACTGCCCATCTCCTTTTTCTTTCTAAAGTAAACTTCTGTTCACTTTTTAAGTTGTTACTCTGAACTGCAGGAAGTGCGTTCCTCGAAAGGAACATCTCTGAGCAAGGAGTAGCTTGCTAGTGATCTTCAGCATGCTATTTAATCTCTTTAAATAAAACGGGGATGATAATCAGTTCAGTTCAGTGGCTCAGTTGTGTCCGACTCTTTGCAACCCCATGAACCACAGCATGCCAGGGATGATAACTACAACAATAACATCTACCTTACAGGTGATTCTCTGAGAGAATCAGAGTTAAGGTCTCTAAAATATCCTGCACCATACTTAAAACACAGTAGCATAGTGAAAACACTCAGCAAATGGTAGTTACAGTCTTAAATGACAAACAAACTCATGCAATTATCAGCTTTTTTTCCCCTTATATGACTACTAGAGAGATCTACTGTGTCTTCCAAGGCTATTTAGCAGATCCTGGAGTTACAGCACAGTGAGTTTAATTCAAGAGAGAAACTCTGAATGCAGAGTACTCAACTCCACAAGGATTCCAAGTCATTAATCTAAGCAGTCTATCACAGTCAGCTTTATCACTACCTGCAAATGGCATGAAATACAACAAGTATATATAAACATATGAAACAACTTTAATTACAAAAATAAAGTTTATTTAAATTCTATATATACACATACACACACACAGAGTACCATACATTTACTTATTACATACAAATTCTGCTTCTCAACTACAAAATTACATATACAGTGTAAATAGCGGTAAGAACTCTTAAAGTCCCCTGTACTTCTTTCATCCTAAGTCTCATTCTTGTTTTCCACCCACAAGTGGACTGGGACTGAAAATCCACATGGACATTTACTATCGCATTTGTTTCCTCCTAAAAAGAAACTCTAAAAAGCTATTATTAAACCAACAGTATGTCTAACAAATACTATTATCTTAGACCCAATAATATACAATATTTGAGATAAGTAAAAGGCTTTTAATCTGCTTCTACTTCATCAGTTCAGTCGCTCAGTCATGTCCAACTCTTTGCAACCCCATGAACTGCAGCACGCCAGGCCTCCCTGTCCATCACCAAGAGTCCATCATCCCAGAGTCCACCCAAACCCATGTCCATTGAGTCAGTGATGCCATCCAGCCAACTCATCCTCTGTCGTCCCCTTCTCCTCCTGCCCTCAATTTTTCCCAGCATCAGGGTCTTTTCATTAGCAATAGTTTATTTCATACATAAAACTCCCTAGTCTTCCTACATTCCTAGTGATCTTAAAATGGAAACCAGATTGTGTTACTGAATCTAGTTCTCTTTTTTTCTTTTGGCCAGAAAGCCAAACACTGAAAATGCCTTTTTAAAAAAAATTTGCATCACAATAGGTTGCTATGAATTAAGCCCAGCCTCCCAGGCCTGTCTTTATAGCTAAGATACATGCAGGTGAAAAATAAAAGATTAGCTCAATTACTTGTCTTCCCACCACATAACAATTTAAAACAATTTTCCAAGGAGCAAAGTGAATTACATAATTGTGCTGACACCAGAGTCCCAATTCGTCTTTCCTTTACTAAGCAACCTCCTTTTCTGTATCTCAAAGACTACGGGATAATAACAGGCACTAAGAAAATGGATGACTGACAACAATGATGTATGTAGAAATACATATGTAGCAAATATTTCTTTCAAATAAACATATGCTCAAGGTCTGTATTCAAAGAACTGTATTGAGAGGTAACATCTCTCTTACTACTGTATTCCAAACACAACTATTACAGTGCCTGGTATACAGCAGGTGATTAATATGTAGTATTACATACACAAATGAATAAATGGTGTGGAAAAAAAGTAGTGTACTAAACTCAATGCTGGTTCAATGGCTACTAATGTCCACTTCAGTTTGGGGGACAACTAACAAAAAACTGGTAAAGGAAAATGACAGAACAATATAAAATTCTTGTAGGAGTGATAATTTTGCAAATCTATCAAAAGATAATTATCACATATTAAAAATGAAACACAGATAATCGTGAGTTTATGTCCATCTTGGGGTTAATAAGCCCTGAGACAGAAAATACTGGTCCGTGCACAGCAGCTGCCCAAGCTCCTTCCCCAGCTGAGGGGCTTTATATAGAACAGTGAGTAAATAAAAGTTTCTGAGCCATTCCAGTATTCCCGCTGTTCTGATATATGAGAGACAAGTTGTAGGCAATATCTCTTCGTAAGTCTATCTGGTCAATTTCTATACCCTAGGGGGGAAAATACAAAAATGAGTATATTTCAAACTGACAACCAGGACAATTGTATGGCAAATATACAGCTTTTGTAAGTGTTCAAAAAACTATTAAAATTCATATTACTGAAAAAATTTATAAAACTAAGCATATATCTTGAATATACATTTTTATCAGGTAATGCTGACTTCAGTTAATTGTTATAGTAATTGTTTCATCAAATCTTTTTAAATGTCTAACCAATAAGTTAAAGAAAAAAAGTTGCATTCACAAGACATAGCAGAATAAACACCAGATGAACTAGGATTTAAGAGTAAAAAAAAATGAAACCATAGAAGAAAAAATACAGTTGAATAATAATATAACCTTGGTAGGAAAAGCCCTTTTAAGTATAATAAATACCAAAAGTAGGAACTAGAAAGACTGATATGACTTCATAAAAAATGTAAAACTTCTGCATGTAGAAAAAAAACCATAACACAAATGACCAGATGAGAAAAAAAATATCTGTACTATATAACAGAAAGATATATATAAAACATAGGTCTAGAAGGGCATACACCAAATTGATTATACTGACTACCTTATGGGTGTTATTACTTTTTTTTCCTACTTAAATAACCCAACCAATTACCTCAATGGAGTAGATTAGGTCTATATTCCTATTCTTCTCCCACAAAATTTTGGAGTCAACTAAGAACATCTGCATCAATGAAAAATGTTGCCCTATAAAGCTTAAGGAGCAATACATAAATTATTTATGAAGTTAAGAACACAAAAGTATATGTATTTCATCAGCAGAACTATAAGAGTAGGTATTCATTTGCCTAATGACTAAAGTTGAACAAGGGTAATAGAAAAGAGTTGTGAGGGAATGAGGGATTATGAGTGCAATTTTTAAAACTGAATAATCATAACATACTTTCCTTCAGAAATTAGGCTTTAAACACAGATTATCATAGTATTGGCAACACTTCACCCTATATTACATTAACTTAAAACTATGTTTATACTGATCTTTAATCTCTAGAAAGAAGTATGTTAGCTACACTTTTGAACTTGAAAATGAATAATGGCTACAGAACTCAATACTCAGGGTTCCTGTGTACCAGCTCAACCTGTAAACCACTGGGGCTATCTTAGGATAACCAAAATGGTCATAACCACAAGTCATATGTGTCCACATGGTTGCTGATTAGGTCAGTAGGTGAGGATGTCGAACAATTACTTGTGCATTCAGTAAGGGGAGAATACATTTTAATATATAAGCTATGATTAATTTCACCTCAATACTGAGCTAACTGCAACTTATCGACAGATGAAGTGTCTCCTCAGTTTTTCAAAGTAAATCATACAGTACCTCTACCACAAGCGGAGGGAGCTCCAGGGCCTTCTGATAATAGTGGATTGCAAGATGTTGCAGCCCCAGTTGGTGAAGGGCACGGCCCAAGTTGTAGAATGTCTCCTGGCAAGGCCCACGTAAACTGAGGTATCGATTAAGAAAGGAAAAGCCCTACCAAAGAGAAAAGATAATAGTAATAATTCAATAGTTCAGTCATTCGACAAGCAAGTGCAGGGGCAGGAATACAATCTTCTATTTTTGGGTACGCTGTGCAGCATGTGGGATCTTAGTTCCCCAATCAGGGATTGAACCTGCATCCGCTACATTAGAAGTGTGGAGTCTTAACCAATGGACCACCAAGAAGTCCCCCCAATTTTTTTTTTAAAGACAGTCTCACCCTGAAAGAATATATGTCTGTGGTACAGTGTCATATCATAATATAGTTGAGATTTCTTCCAAAGGTGTAAAGGAGATATATTTTTTTAACTAAAGACAAAAAATTCACAGAAAACAAAGCCAAATGTTACAACTAGCTAGCAAAGACCCATAATCTAAAACAGAGAATATATATTTTTATGGTTTCAAGTGGGTTTTTGTGGCATTAGAGGCTAGTAAAATTTTAGGTTTGAGATACATGTCTAAAAGCTTGACCACAATATAAACTCCAAGCTCTTATGATGATAATTTAGAAAGTTGCATCCTCAGGAACAAACTCACTTGAGTATATCTGACCTTTCTGGTTAAATGGTACCTTTTATATACCTCTCAGAGCTTTAATAACTTCTTAATGTTAAAAAACTTGATTTTCTTTTTTCCCCTCTGAAAGCTTCTGACTCAATAGCTTTATGGAGAACCTGATTATTTCAGAGCATAGCTATAATGAAGCAGGCTCCCTGCGTGTCACAGCATCCAAAAAAGCAACTCGCTTCTTCACGTCTTCCTGTATTCACCTTCCTCTTCAATGTAACTTCAACTTCTACCATGCACAGAAAGCTAAAAACTGCAAGATGCAAGTAACTGATATAAGCAATTAAGCAAATATATTACCTGAGAATTAAATCAACAAATTTGTATGTATAAAAAATAAAATGCAATTATTTCCTGGGTGATCTGGTATGTAATAAATGGTCACAAATTTTTCTTCATAAATTAATAAATAATAAAAATTAAGGAATTTGTTAGAATTAATGCATTCTAGGAATAAAAAGCATGCTCAATAAACAAGTCATATTTTCTGCATGATAAATGAATCCATTTGAGTACATGAATATGACTTCTACTGAAAAACATGGCTCTCTGTTAAATAATAGCAGACAAGCTATTAATCTCAGAAGAATCAAATCTATGTGTTTAAAAATGAGAAATTCAAAGACAAATATCTGAGAAAGAACATTTACTTTCCTTCCCTAATTGCTTACAAAACAGGTATATACATGCATCAAACATAAAAACTGAAATAAAAGCAGAAGTTTTGAGGATACAGGAGTGAATGAGACAGACCAGATCTCTGATCTCTTGGAGTTTATATTTTCACTAGAGGAGACACGCTATGTTAAGAAGGTAAACAAGAAAACAAAAAGGCAATGCAAATTGCTTTATGAACTAAGACTTTAAAAGAGCAATTTGTGGTGATGACGTAAGGAAACAGTCACACAAGCACGTATCCATACATTATTGTATGTCTATATTATTTTTAAAAACTAATTTAAAAACTCTTTAGGACCTGGAAGGCTGGAAGCCTCTGAGGCTCCAGAATACAAGAAAGCCTGCACAGGATTCCCTAAGATTCTGCCTGACCCTTCTCTTCTGATCTGGCTGTGCATCCCTTCCACATGGCTGTGTAAGTCTTGGCCAGGAGTACTCCTATATGTTGATCCATGAGTGCTGAACACAGGAATGGATACTCCCAACAGGTGCACTAAGCAGATACTACTTTTGAAGCAGGGAAATAAAAGCATTAAGTATATTCATTTTTAAAGAACATAAAATCAAGTAATGAGGAATCCAAATGAATTACCTGCACAATAAGAGCATGTCTCTTTAATACATACTTCTGGGATGCCATGTGAATAAAGGTTAGGCCTATACAGAGGTTATAGAGAGGTTCCTGGGGATGGGTGCGAAAGGCCTGCACATACTGTCCTGAAAAATGAGCAGTGATGTTAGATGACAGGACAAAAACACAATTCCTTATTTCTTCAACACTTACTCAAATATAGTTTAAGGTAAACAAACATTACTATCACTTTAACAGATACAAAGGTTATATTCCAAAATATCAACCAGATGCATATTAATATAAATTTTAAAATATATAACATATAACAAAAAGAGAAGGATTTACCCATCAACGTATTTTGACCATGATGATTAAAACTGAATACAAAAGTAACTTTTTTAAAGGTACAGTTTGACATTTCCAAGTAGAGTAGTACTTCAAAAATAAACAACTGAATAACTGTGATCATATATCTATTTTACAATCTCAAATCTTTTAAAAAACTAATGGGGGAATGTGTCTGTTGGTGAATTCTTTCATAAAATTAACTGAGACCTGTCTTATAGATGCTAATGTGATAGATCATGGAGGTGAGAAAAATAGTTTTGTTTTTTAAGTTTATGGGTATTATTGTCTCAAACATAGCAACTGTTTTTCCTGAGAAGAGCTAAATTGTATCTAATAACAAGATAACAATTCAGGGTTTTATGAATTCCATATAGTCTATATAAAAAATTATCTCATGTCAAAAGTCTAACTGTATGAGAGAGGAATTTTAGCAAATTTTTCTTGTAAAGGAATGATCTATAATTTATCATATAGATAAGAAAACTTCTATTCCAGAAGAAACAGCACTGTAAAGTCTCCTTAGCAGCACAAATGGTAGACTGCCATTTGGACTTTCTATTTTAATCTCTTTTACATATAGTTTTCTTAATAGTAAACTAATAATTCTGAAAAAATATACACAGTGAAGAAAAGCTTCAACATCTGATGTTCAAGATTACTGGCTGAACAACTATAAAAACAGCAACCATACACAAGAAACATTAAAGCATTAAACAGCCAAAATCACAGTATACACAGAAGTGAATCTGGCAATATATTTTATTGCCAGCAGCAGGAGATACATGCCTCATTTTAAGTTTAAACTTTTGGTTAAGTATTTTTCTACTTGCTTGCTCCTGGTTCCTTATTACAGAAATTTCCTATAAATGGTTAATGAATTTTCCCTCTGTTTAATTATTAATAAGAATTATAAAGACTTGTCTCACACTAGTCAGAATGGCCATCATCAAAAAGTCTACAAACAATAAATGCTGAAGATGCTGTGGAGAAAAGGGGAACTCCCCTTCACTGTTGGTAGGAATTAAATTTGTTCAGCCACTATGGAGAACAGTATGGAGGTTCCTTAAGAAAACTAAAAATAGAACTACCATGTGATTCAGCAATCCCACTCCTGGGCACATATCCAGAGAAAAACACAGTTTGAAAAGGTACATACACACTCACATAGCCAAGACATGGTAGCAACCTAAATGTCCACTGACAGATGAATGGATAAAAAGATCTGGTACATATATACAATGGAATATTACTCGCCATTAAAAAGAATGAAATAATGCCATTTGTCGCAACATGGGTGGACCTAGAGATTATCATACTAAGCTAAGTAAGTCAGACAAAGCCAAATACCATATGATATCACTTACATTCAGAATCTCAAAAAGGGATACAAATGACTGTATTTACAAAACAGAAACAGACTCACAGACTCTAAAAGCAAACATGAAGAGGGTGGGATGATTTGGGAGAATGGCATTGAAACATGTATAATATCATATATGAAACGATGCAGGTTCAATGCACAGTACTGGATGCTTGGAGCTGGTGCACTGGGACGACCCAGAGGGATGGTACGGGAAGGGAGGAGGGAGGAGGGTTCAGGATGCGGAACACGTGTATACCTGTGGTGGATTCATGTTGATATATGGCAAAACCAATACAATATTGTAAAGTTAAAAAATAAAATTAAATAAATTAAATAAAAATAAATAAATAAATAAAAGCAAACATGGTTACCAAGGCAGAAAGGCCGTGGTGGTGGGGATAAATCGTGAGTTTGGGATTGACATACACACTACTGCACTTGAAACAGATAACCAACAGGGACCTACTCTATAGCACAGGGAACTCTACTCAATATTCTATAATAACCTAAATGGGAAATGAATTTTAAAAAGAACAGATATATGTATATGTAAAAAAATAAATCAAGGCAAGAAAAAAAAGACATCTCCTAAAGGAATAAACTATCAAAGAATCTTGAGTCCCTTTTTATACTATAGCAAATTAAAATCATTTAGCAAAGCATCTATAACTAATGAAAATTATTTTGAGAACAAACAAGCCTAAGTCATGCTTTAAAGTCCTACTTCAAAGACCTACTTTAGCCTTTTGAAACCAAAGCATCACTAGAAAAATAAGTATTTATTATAATTACTGTGAATACTTAAAACCACTTACTATATGTACTAGACATTATTTTAAGTACTTTATATTAACTCATTTAATTTTCACAATAATCTACAAGGTTATCTCCATTTCAGAGATACAGAAACCAAAGCAGAGAGAGGGAGACAAAGTCATGTGCCAGGACACTCACCAAGTGCATGCTTAAAACTACCAGACACGAATGCATTGTGTCCATTTAAGACACACAGGGCATGATTATCTGGGTTTTTCAGCATTAAACGGAGACAAAAGCGATGATGTCGTACTTCTTGGGAATGCATGGTAACTTGATTGAAAATGTTCCAGAGCTGGGGTTTATTGACATTTTCCATTACCATTATTCTAAAATTGCAAAAAGAGAATGAGAGTAAAAAATAGTGTACAGGAAAAAAACTTCTTGATTTTTAAGACTGAAACCCTTCAGTGCTGTCCTATCAACACTGAAATTCACCACCCTCAATAAGGGGTATGTAGTGTTTCTCCATCTTATTTCTGCTTTTCAACAAACGTTTAAATCAAAAAGACAGAATCAAGAGGTTTAGGTTTTATCTCCTCTCCCAACCCATTCATAGCTGCAGTACAATGAACACAGAATAATAATGCATATCAGACACTGGACAACTCACTTAACTCTCACAATAACCTATGAGGTGGTAATATTATGATGCCTGTTTTACCATAAAAAAATGGGGAGACTGAGGCACAAAGGTTTAAGTAAATCTCTTATGGGAGTGTATGCTCTCTTATACTGCTTCCAAGAACCAATGAACCGAATTAATCTGTAAGCAAGAGTTACACAGCTTACTAAATCTTGAGCATGTAAAATTAAGTCAAAGTAAATATACATGCTCCATCAAAGAATCTAATTAAAATAAGTTATTGGAAAATCACCTGATATAGTTGTATGCCTTTCTGAAATTTTTGTCCAGAATTGCAGCAGACAGACCAAAGTATTCTAACTCTTTGCGTTTTGGCTTGTCTTCATAAAAAGAGCAGTATTCCAATGAAGAATCAACAAGTAACTCAGCCTCCTGGAACCGGGATAGGTCACATAAGGAGTATATGGCCTTCAAAAGGAGGTTCCACCAGTCATCTTTTGTCAAGACACTCGTGAGTACAGCAAATATTGCTAAAAATGAGACCAATGAAGATTAGTTAGGATACTACAGTTACAGAAGTAGCAGTATCACAAAGAAAATTAACATGATATAGTCTAAAGTGAAATTAAGTTGAATAACCAAGGCCCTAGTGGACTGAATTCTTGCCACCATCTTCTGACAATGATGAGAAGGAGGGACTGCTTCTTTTCACTCCCTCAACCTGACTCCCTCTGCTTTACCTAACAAACAATCTGCAGTCCCAAGTAATCCTCACTTCTGATTCATCCTCGGTAAAGTCCAGCTACATCATTTGTGTTTTTCAGTGCTAGCTTGGATATATGCACCTTCAGGGCAGAGCAAGGGTGCTTTCCATGACTGAGGTCAGATATGGGAATGTGCACATACAAGGCATTCAAATGTTTACTCAACAAAGGATTTCAAATTCATACTTAATCCTCTCTTCCTTATTTGTCTATAAAAAGCCTTCCTTTTACAGCCTATGAGAAATACTAAAAGCCATAAAATTTTTTTTACCACCTTCAATTCAATAATTCTCTGAGAATCTATCCTAAACAACTACTCAGAAATACGGATAAATCTATAGGCATAAAGATGATCACTATGGTATTACTTAGTTGGATGGCATCATTGATTCAATGGACAAGAGTTTGAGGAAACTCCATGAGACAGTGAATGACAGAGAGGCCTGACATGCTGCAGTCCATGGGGTCACAGAGTCAGACACGACCGAGTGACTAAACAACAATGGTATTACTTAGAAAAGAAAATTATCAAAAGAAACCATATAATAATTTTTAAAAAGGGAATGATTAAACAAATTATAAAACCACTATCCAATGGAATATGACACATTCCTTAAATATAACAGCTACAAAGAGATTAGAGCATGAGAAAATATTGAGTGAAAAATTAGTACAAAGATGTATGTGTGTGCTCCATCATGCCTGATTCTTTTGCAAACCCCATGGACTGTAGCCCACCAGGCTCCTCTGTTCATGAAATTTTCCAGACAAGAATATTGGAATGTGTTGCCATTTCTTTCTCCAGGGGATCTTCCTGACCCAGGGATTGAACTCACATCTCCTGCATCTCCTGCACTGGCAGGCGGGTCCTTTACCACTGATCCACCTTGGAAGCCCCAGTACAAAGATACATGTAACATCAAGTGCCTGAGATAATCCTACCATGATGCACTGGTATAATGTGATCCTCATCATGATGAAACTATTAATAACAAAACAAAGACCTTATGAGCTTAAGAAAAACCAACAAAGACCCTGAAATGAGGAAACAGTGAAAGAGGAAACAGGCAGGATCAGATAGAGAAAAATATAACTTGAGGAAACACAGTCCAAAATGATGTGGGCAGACACTGGGTTAAGCCCAGAATCAATGAACTCAAGAGACAGCAGGGCTCTAAGGCTAGATTACGAGCATCTGAGCCCACATTCCTATCCTCTGACTCTCTTCCCCCACAACATCTTGCTTATGTCCTTATTGTGCTTAACAGAGATTCAGCTCATCTGGATTGTAAAACTTTGTCCGTTGCACTCTGCCATATCGTAACAACAGTTTAATTAATATCTGTGGACATGATTAACAATGAAATAACTTTCTGCTAGACTTATAGCCTAGGTCTTTTCCAAAGTTCTCTTGAGTAATAATGTCACCCAACATCCTTGATCCTTTTCCAGCTAAAAATAGATGGTTTTAAAGTCGCATATTTGAGATCGGGCCAAAGCAACTTATTTGCAGAATTTCTATGACTGTTGCTACATTTGTCAAAAACGAATTTAAGAGAGACAAATTCATTTATCAAAGAAGAGCTTAACATATGCAGTCGAAGTAACCAGACAAATAAAGCAATCTGTATTATCAGCTAATTATCACAAAAGATTGTTTTAGTTTTTTCACAGGAGGATCTAAGTAGACACCTGCTTTTTAATTTTCTTACACTGAAGTATTTACATACAACCTTTCATTCTTTTTTGAAAACACCAAATGAGTTTATTTTTCCTAAGGGATCTAGACTAGAAAATATAATTTTCAATAAGAGTACTGTCACGTGCTACTTCATGAGTTTTTTTTTTCGAACTCAGCCAAGTTTTACACAATAAAGCAAATGAAAGTAATTACCTTTTGCATCACAATTTGCTGACTCTTGGTCATTGTTGTCTGATATTTTGTCTCTTGACACTTTAATAAGGTAGAGATGCCTCTCTCCAGATTTGGAACTGGATATCAAACAGACTTGGGCTCTATTCATTGCTACCTGAATTAAAGATAATTGAAATTTTTCAGTCATGTGAGTGTATGCTAAGTTGCTTCAGTTGTGTCCGACTCTTTGCGACCCAATGGACTGTGGCCCGCCAGGCTCCTCTGTCCATAGGGATTCGCCAGGCAAGAATACTGGAGTGGGTTGCCATGCCCTCTTCCAAGGGATCTTCAATCCAGGGATTGAACCCATGTCTCCTGTGGTTCCTGCACTGCAGGTGGGTTATCTACCGCTGAGCCACCAGGGAAGCATTTTTAGTCCATAATTTTTTAAAGAAAATCTATGGGAAACAAGTATCACAGATGTGTCTCAAAGCTTCTTTAGTAAGGGGAATAAAACACCAATTATCGTGTATATGAACACCTAAAAGAGAATGAATAGACTTATTTTTTCCTTACTAAAGGAGTCCAAGTCACACTACCCACCTTAGTAAGGAAAAAGAAAGCCATTCACATTATGTTTATCTCACACACACACAGTTAACTATCTCCCTGTAAAAAGCCAGACTCAGAAAGGATGTCATACCCAGAAAACATCTTTGCAAAGTAAACAATATTAGCACACAGTAGTGTCCACAGGGCCAATAATGGACACTACGATGGTTCTCACTTTTCTAAATATGTACTAGCAAAGATTTTATTTTATAATCTGTAGTCATTTATACTTTCATGTAGACTTTCAATTACATACCATTAATCTCTAGGTTGTCTGCCTTTTATCTGACTTTAACTTTAAAAAGTTTAAAAGGGAGTTACAAAATAGTTACGACCTATGTTTAAACCAAATTCTAAACATTTAAAAAGTCAACAAGGCTAATATAAAGACAGATTACTACCTACCTTTAAAAGCATGGCTAACATGGTAAGCAAGGTATCCACATAACCATACATTTTGCCTTGTGAAAATAATAGAGTAGAACGTTGAAGCAGTAACTTCAGTTCCTAAGGAAATAAGCATAGGATAGTGTGACAAGATTCCTTTGTTTCAAGTTGTTTTGCTTGCATAGAAAAGTTATGTCTTAGAAACTAAACCTTAAGAACATTTGCTTTGTGATCTCCCACAATAATTAAAACCCAACATTTTAAAAACTATAAATTACATTAATAATTACAATGTTAAGTTGTTGTAACTTAAGATTCAAAATCATTTTTCAAAAACACTGAATGTAATACACTAAAATTAAACTTGGATATAAGCTGGAGAAACATCCTTAAAGTCGCTAAAATGTAAGAAAATTCTAAAATATAGCCCACCAAGAAAAACTTCCACATTGCATGGCCTACCTGCTGCGCTGCGTTGGCATCTTGTGCTAATGTATCTGGATCATACATTGGTTCCAGGGCTTCCAGAGCTTTCTCGGGACGACCCAGCTGCTGCTGAAGGGTGGAAAGTGAAATTCTTGCATCCAAATGAAGAGGGGCCAGATCAACCACTTTGCTATAGCTTTCGGCAGCACGTTCCATGTAGCCTAAGGCCTTTAAGCATTCTAAAATGATGTTAAAATCAAGACTTGTAAGAGGGCCAAAATTATTTCTCCATTTAAAAGAAATGTTACACCAATATAAAAATTATAACAAGAAAGAGATTAATGCATATTTCTGTATTTTAAAACAACTATCCCTTCCACTCTCTATGCTATAAGTATGTGATCAGTATAAAAATACACAATTTGGTGTTCTGCTTTATTTACTTATATTAGGCTTTCAACATTTCCCCATGCCTTCACTGGCATTCTGACTGGTTAAAATATTCAATTACATTTATTATTTACTTAACCATCAGTTCAGTTCAGTCACTCAGTCATGTCCGACTCTTTGCAAACCCATGAATTGCAGCACGCCAGGCCTCCCTGTCCATCACCAACTCCTGGGGTTCACTCAAACTCACATCCATCGAGTTGGTGATGCCATCCAGCCATCTCATCCTCTGTCGTCCCCTTTTCCTCCTGCCCCCAATCCCTCCCAGCATCAGAGTCTTTTCCAATGAGTCAATTCTTCGCATGAGGTGGCCGAAGTACTGGAGTTTCAGCTTTAGCATCACTCCTTCCAAAGAACACCCAGGGCTGATCTCCTTTAGAATGGACTGGTTGGATCTCCTTGCAGTCCAAGGGACTCTTAAGAGTCTTCTCCAACACCACAGTTCAAAAGCATCAACTCTTCGGCGCTCAGCTTTCTTCACAGTCCAACTCTCACATCCATACATGACCACTGGAAAAACCATAGCCTTGACTAGACGGACCTTTGTTGGCAAAGTAATGTTTCTGCTTTTGAAAATGCTATCTAGGTTGGTCATAACTTTCCTTCCAAGGAGTAAGCGTCTTTTAATTTCATGACTGCAATCACCATCTGCAGTGATTTTGCAGTCCAAAAAAATAAAGTCTGACACTGTTTCCCCATCTATTTCCCATGAAGTGATGGGAACAGATGCCATGATCTTCGTTTTCTGAATGTTGAGCTTTAAGCCAACTTTTTCACTCTCCTCTTTCACTTTCATCAAGAGACTTTTTAGTTCCTCTTCACTTTCTGCCATAAGGGTGGTGTCATCTGCATATCTGAGGTTATTGGTATTTCTCCCGGCAATCTTGATTCCAGCTTGTGCTTCTTCCAGCCCAGCGTTTCTCATGATGTACTCTGCATAGAAGTTAAATAAGCAGGGTGACAATATACAGCCTTGACGTACTCCTTTTCCTATTTGGAACCAGTCTGTTGTTCCATGTCCAGTTCTAACTATTGCTTCCTGACCTGCATATAGGTTTCTCAGGAGGCCGGTCAGGTGGTCTGGTATTCCCATCTCTTTCAGAATTTTCCACAGTTTATACTTAACCATGCTGCTCAACATTTAGGTTATTCCTCAATTTTTACTCTAATAAATAACCCTACAGTAAACATCTTCATGTATATAAGTCAGAGTTCACAAACTGGGAAACCAATTTAACCCACAGATACGCTTTGTTGGCCACAGTACTGTTAAAAACAGTAAACTCTTTACATCTTTAAAAGTTAGGATTTTTTTAAGAAATCCAAGTTATTGCATTCTTTCGGAAAATCTGGGTTTGGCAACAGTTGAGTCCCTTCATTCCTACACGCTGCATCAGCCATGCCAAGAAGCAGAGGCACCCTTTAGATGGGGCTCTCCAGTTCCCAGCCTGCCCTGGGCCTCTCACTTACCTACTTCACTCACTTCTGTTACTTGTCAGGCTCCTGAGTTTTGTGATCTCCAATATAAAACACCTCTCCTCACCTCATTCAATTACTTCCTCAGAATAAGTCCTTAGAGGTGAAGTTATTGGGCCCTATTCTTCATACTTTATGCCAATCAATCATTAAGTCCTACAATTTGATGATCAGTTCCCAGTAAGCATTTCTTCTTCCTACCCAAACAGCCACAGCACTTACAAACACAGGCCCTTTCACCTCTTTCCTTCTCACTGCACTGATCGCCTAAGATGGTATTTGCGTCCTACTGTTTTCTCAAATCTCAAATTTCTCAAATATCTCCTCACCACTATCTTCAGGTTAAACTTTGGTAATGAAGGAAGACCACTAAATATGGGTGAATCACCATGATGGAATTTCTTATAATTTTTCACTTATCACTTTAAAAGATACTTCATTATTATGCTACAAGCATTAAATTCCTCTAATGATGTTTCTTCTCTACCGTTCCAAATTTCCTTATGATTTTCAGACAATACTGAGGTTTTACCTTCCACTCATCTAAAGCTACATATGTTCAACATAGAAAAAGCATTTATCAGTATCATGATTGTAATTAAAGAGGATTTAAAAACATCTACTGCTAATAACAAGAGCAGTTTCAAAACCACAGCCATACAGAAGGCAAAAAAATTTTAATTCCCTGTTTATGTCTTTTAAAATTAAAACCCCACAAATAATGTATCTTTGTATGTAAATTTATGTATGTAAACTTTTACATCTGTATTCCTTTTCAGTCATCCAAATAAAGTGTTATCTTAATCATTAAGTCTGCTATTTCATATCTGTGATATGGTCCACTGGAGAAGGGAATGGCAAACCACTTCAGTATTCTAGCCTTGAGAACCCCACGAACAGTATGAAAAGGCAAAAAGATAGGACACTGAAAGATGAACTCCCCAGGTCGGTAGATGGCCAATATGCTACTGGAGATCAGTGGAGAAATAACTCTAGAATGAATGAAGAGACGGAGCCAAAGCAAAAACAACACCCAGTTGTGGATGTGACTGGTGACGGAAGCAAGGTCCGATGCTGTAAAGAGCAATATTGCATAGGAACCTGGAATGTTAGGTCCATGAATCAAGGCAAATTGGAAGTGGTCAAACAGGAGATGCCAAGAGTGAACGTTGACATTTTAGGAATCGGCGAACTAAACTGGATTGGAATGGGTGAATTTAACTCAGATGACCATTATATCTATTACTGTGGGCAAGAATCTCTTAGAAGAAATGGAGTAACCAACACAGTCAACAAAAGAGTCTGAAATGCAGTACTTGGATGCAGTCTCAAAAATGACAGAATGATCTCTGTTCGTTTCCAAGGCAAACCATTCAATATCACGGTAATCCAAGTCTATGCCCCAACCAGTAATGCTGAAGAAGCTGAAGTTGAATGGTTCTATGAAGACCTACCAGACCTTCTAGAACTAACACCCAAAAAAGATATCCTTTTCATTATAGGGGACTGGAATGCAAAAGTAGGAAGTCAAGAAACACCTGGAATAACAGGCAAATTTGGCCTTGGAGTACAGAATGAAGCAGGGCAAAGGCTAATAGAGTTTTGCCAAGAGAATGCACTGGTCATAAAAAACACCCTCTTCCAAAAACGCAAGAGAAGACTCTACACATGGACATCACCAGATGGTTAACACTGAAATCAGACTGATTATATTCTTTGCAGCGAAAGATGGAAAAGCTCTATACAGACAGCAAAAACAAGACCGGGAGCTGACTGTGGCTCAGATCATGAACTCCTTATTGCCAAATTCTTAATTCAACTTCTTAAACTGAAGAAAGTAGGGAAAATGACTAGACCATTCAGGTATGACCTAAATCAAATCCTTTATGATTATACAGTGGAAGTGAGAAATAGATTTAAGGGACTAGATCTGATCTGATAGACAGAGTGCCTGAAGAACTATGGACGGAGGTTTGAGACACTGTACAGGAGACAGGGATCAAGACCATCCCCATGGAAAAGAAATGCAAAAAGGAAAAATGGCTGTCTGAGGAGGCCTTACAAAGGCTGTGAAAAGAAGAGAAGCAAAAAGCAAAGGAGAAAAGGAAAGATATACCCATTTGAATGCAGAGTTCCAACGAATAGCAAGGAGAGATAAGAAAGCCTTCCTCGGTGATCAGTGCAAAGAAATGGAGGGAAACAACAGAATGGGAAAGACTAGAGATCTCTTCAAGAAAATTAAGAGACACTAAGGGAACATTTCATGCAAAGATGTGCTCAAAAAAGGACAGTAATGGCATGGAACCAACAGAAGCAAAAGATATTAAGAAGAGGTGGCAAGAATACACAGAAGAACTATACAAAAAAGATCTTCACGACCCAGATAATCACGATGGTGTGATCACTCACCTAGAGCCAGACATCCTGGAATGTGAAGTCAAGTAGGCCTTAAGAAGCATCACTATGAGCAAAACTAGCAGAGGCGATGGAATTCCAGTTGAGCTATTTCAAATCCTAAAAGATGATGCTGTGAAAGTGTTACACTCAATACGCCAGCAAATTTGGAAACTCAGCAGTGGCCACAGGACTGAAAAAGGGCAGCTTTCATTCCAATCCCAAAGAAACGCAATGCCAAAGAATGCTCAAACTACCACACAATTGCACTCATCTCACATGCTAGTAAAGAAATGCTCACGATTCTCCAAGCCAGGCTTCAACAGTATGTGAACTGTGAACTTCCAGATGTTCAAGCTGATTTTAGAAAAGACAGAGGAACCAGAGATCAAATTGCCAACATCTGTTGGATCATAGAAAAAGCACGAGTTCCAGAAAAACATCTATTTCTGCTTTACTGACTATGCCGAAGCTTTTGACTGTGTGGATCACAACAAACTGTGGAAATTTTTTCAAGAGATGGGAATACCAGACCACCTGACCTGCCTCTTGAGAAACCTGTATGCAGGTCAGGAAGCGACAGTTATAATTGGACATAGAATAACAGACTGGTTCCAAACAGGAAAAGGAGTACATCAAGGCTGTATATTGTATAATAAGGCAGCTTATTTAACTTCTATGCAGAGTACATCATGAGAAACTCTGGACTCGAAGAAGCACAAGCTGGAATCAAGATTGCCAGGAGAAATATCAATAACCTCAGATATGCAGATGACACCACCCTTATGGCAGAAAATGAAGAAGAACTAAAGAGCCTCCTGATGAAAGTGAAAGGTGAAAAAGCTGGCTTAAAGCTCAACATTCAGAAAACTAAGATCATGGTATCCAGTCCCATCACTTCATGGCAAATAGATGGGGAAACAGTGGAAACAGCGGCTGACTTTTTTTTTTTTTTGGCTCCAAAATCACTGCAGATGGTGATTGCAGCCATGAAATTAAAAGATGCTTACTCCTTGGAAGGAAAGTTATGACCAACCTAGACAGCATATTAAAAAGCAGAAACATTACTTTGCCAACAAAGTTCGTCTAGTCAAGGCTTATGGTTTTCCCAGTAGTCACGTATGGATGTGAGAGTTGGACTATAAAGAAAGCTGAGTGCCAAAGAGTTGATGCTTTTGAAATATGGTGTTTGAGAAGACTCTTGAGAGTCCCTTGGACTGCAAGGAGATCCAACCAGTCCATCCTAAAGGAGATCAGTCCTGGCTGTTCATTGGAAGGGCTGATGTTGAAGCTGAAACTCCAATACTTCAGCCACCTGATGTGAAGAGCTGACTCATTTGAAAAGACCATGATGCTGGGGAAGATTGAGGACAGGAGGAGAAGGGGACGACAGAGGATGAGATGGTTGGATGGCATCAGCGACTCAATGGATGGGTGTGGGTAAACTCTGGGAGCTGGTGATGGACAAGGAGGCCTGGCATGCTGCAGTTCATGGGTTCGCAAAGAGTCGGACACAACTGAGCAACTGAATTGAACTTCTTGGAAGAAAAGTTATGACCAACCTAGACAGCATATTATAAACCAGAGACATTACTTTGCCAACAAAGATCCATGTAGTCAAGGCTTTGGTTTTTCCAGTAGTCACATATGGATGTGAGAGTTGGACTATAAAGAAAGCTGGTGCTGAGGAATTGATGCTTTTGAATTGTGGTGTTGAAGAAGACTCTTGTGTGTCCCTTGAACTGCAAAGAGATACAAACAGTCCATTCTAAAAGAAATTTGTCCTGAATATTCATTGGAAGGACTGATGTTCAAGCTGAAACTCCAATACTTGGGCCACCTGATGTGAAGAACTCACTCATTTGAAAAGACCCTGATGCTGAGAAACATTGAAGGCAGGGGGAGAAGGGGACAACGGAGGATGAGATGGTTAGGATGGCATCATTGACTCAATGGACATGAGTTTGAGTAAACCCTGGGAGTTGGTCATGGACTGGGAGGCCTGGAGTGCTACAGTCCATGGGGTCGCAAAGAGTCGGACATTACTGAGCAACTGAACTGATACTGATCTGTGATACATCTCAAGATATCATTCAATGTTCCTCTATTTATATAGAACTTTCTGCTACTATATAGTACTTCAAAATATTTTAAATATTAAAACTGGTCATTATACAATATTTGTAACAGAGACTATTCAAATTTTAAGGCATCTCTTATGTTGATTCAATAGGAAATCCTATTAGAATATTTTTGTTTTTCATACATTTCTGTAAGAGATTTAGTAGTTTTTCTCAAGCTGTTTTTCCCACTCTAAACAATTTATTTCAGATTACTCTGGATTTAGATGCAGCGAAATAAATTGACAGATAAAATCCAATCTTCATTGGATTTGCTCAAAAAACACTGAAAATATATTAACTTTTCCCTCAAAATAACATTAAATATAAATCCTTAAAAGCTCTTCAAAAATTAGATTACACTCTAAGTCTGACAATCTATTACTAAAAACCAGAGCCTAAGGTTAAAACAGGTAAAAGATAGGTATTTACAGTACATTTTAATAGGGACATGTTAGTCCTTTTATTTCACTCAGGTACCATTAAGTGAATCATTCCCCAATGCATTTGTGAGAGAAAATCAGTTAGTGGTGAATCAAGACAATTTAAAATACTGACTTTCAAAAAACTGCCCTGAAACCAGAAGTATTTTCACTAAGACATTAACATTTTATAATAACTATTACCATCTTGGGGAAGTAAGTTCTTGCCTGCTTATGTGATTAAAACTTTCCCTTCCTACAAAAAAGAATTACCTGCATGCCGAAGCCAAACCACTGCGAGGTTGTATCTTTCAGAGCAGACCAGTGCACTAAGGAGGGGAAGTGCAGAATTATATTCACCAACATCCAGGAAAGCTTCAGCAACATCAAGATAGAGGTCTCCCATGTCTTCAGGATTCTGTTCCACTAGTGTTGTCAACAGAGGCTAGACCCCAAAGTAACAGTCTGAAGTCAAGCATTCATTACAAATAAACACGTCTACTTGTATTTCTCTTTTTAACATATACACCAGTTATCTGAGGTGAATCTAAAAGGAGCAAGGCTTAATAAAAACAGCTTTACATGATTTCTTAAATCATTCCTGTGTCTCTATTATAAAGAATTCATACTGCCATCATTCACTCACTCAACACATTACTTCTGAAGATGTGTTATAAGGCAGGCATTGCAGGAGCTAAGACAACACTGATCTGCTGTGCTCTCCCTCAAGCAAGTCAAGCAAGCCCGTGTCACAGGGCCTCTGTGTTTGCTGTTTCCCCAGAAAGCCATTCCCTCCATTACCTGCTTGGCCTACTTTTTCACTTCCTTCATGTCATTACTCAAATGTTACTTTCAGGGGAGGCTTTTCTTCACCTATTTAATAAAAGTGCAACTCCTCCCACCCCCAATATTTCCTATTCTTCTCTGATTTTTCTCCAGAGCACTTATCACCAACTAGCATACTATATTTTATGTATTTATTATCTAATCCCATTAAGTCAAAAGATCCATGAGGACAGGGATTTGAGTATTTTATTCAACACTTTATCCTAAAGTAGATATCCAGTATTTTTTTATTTAATAAAATAGTCTGAAGTCAGCAAAAGAGAACAACTGTCAGAAACTGCCAACTGTCTAAAAGGCCCAATCTCACATTCTGTTATCTGGATTATTCTCAAGAAAAACAAATCATTATAAGCCCAGTTCCAAACACTCAGCTTTTAAAAGACATTCACACAAATATAATATGATGCTTACTGTGACTTCCTGGTTATTAAAAAATGTGAAATCTAGGGTCAACTTATAATTTCCTGTATCTAAAGAAAAACATTACAGATTTGATCTAAAGTATCTCAAGTGCAAGTCTTAATGCTACTTACATTAAGTGGTTCAAGAATGTTGAGATGTACAAGGCAGACCATCAGCTTCACTGTGATGTCTATTGGCACACCATCAGGTATAGCACAGATAACGTTGTCACCAGCTGTGCATTAGACAAACAAAAAGTTCCTAATAATCTTAGAAAGTGGAGCAAATGAAGCAAACTGTACCTTCTATGTAAGACCTCATTTACTTTACTCAAAGCAAATGATTCTACAGTCAGTTCTAAGTTTGGCAAACTCTGGTTCTAGGCTCTTAAATTTCCTTCGGTCTGTCTTTTGATTAGCAATTATCCTTCCTATTTTCCTAATACTTTATCCACTTACCAAAAATCTACATAAACTCCCACACCTTCTATCTAAACCACAAAAAACTAGAAAACAAAAGTGACAAATAAGGATATACAAACTTTCTCTTTTTCTTCTTGAATCCAAGAGCCTCTTTTTAGTCTTCACTACAAGAGAGACTGAGAAAGGGATGATCTAATATTGTGCCTAAGTTTAAAGCAGAATTTTAAGTGAATGCTTAAGTTTGAAACAGAATTTTTTCAATCTTTAATAAGTTTGAAATAAATTAGTAGAGAGCATTTTAAGCCCTTTTTAAAAAGTAAACTGCTTTAGTTTGAAAGGTTTCTGATAAGCTGCTCCATAATTCATTCTTTTTTCACGGAACACTATCAAGGCCCTGTGTCAATGACAAATGCCAAGTTCAAACAGATGTACTAAGGGGAAAAAAAAGGACTAAAACCAAGTTAAAAAAAAAAATTACCTGTGAGTGAATACTCACAAGAAAAAGATACGGAATCTCTGTTAGGAAAAAAAGCTTCTTGGGAAAACTTGCTATGAAAACTCTACTAACTTCAAAATACCACGTTATGAACAAAAGGATTATGCACTTTCTCCTATGCAGAGGAAACTACAACCTTTATTCTCTTCCGAAGTGCCTTCTTCTGTAGTTCTTTTTTCCAGCACAATTCCAGAAAAATCTGTAATTACCTAAAGTATTGGGGGGGTGGGGGGCAGAGCAGGAAATAATACATAGGTATATATGAAAAACTTTTTCACAATGCAAAGATTTGTACAGTTAATTCAAATAATCCTTAAAAGATATAATGAACTATAAAAAGCAACAGTATGTCTCTTTAAGAAGCCAATGTGATACATTAACATTTTTATATCATATTAACTAATGCTTCACTAAAAATACATAATTTCTCTATAGCAAACCAATCTAATTTTCCCAAAAGATTAAGAAATGAATCATAACCATTAGTCTGCTGCTGAGTCCTGCTATGATGAAGTACAGGCATACCTAGCATCTGTGATAACAGCAACAGCTTTTATCATATGGTAACTACATTTTATATTTCATACAGGATTATTACAGAACTTAAGTGTGTCCATACAAACTTTAAATGAATAGTTTAAAATAAATAATATAACTTAAATGAGGAATTGTCAATTTGTAAGAATTTCTAAAAAAAAAAAAAGTGCATGTTCAAAACCTAACAGAGAAACACATAAATGTTCCTACCTCCAAAGCTCTGTCATATTGTTTATTAGAAATGTACAGTTCAGCTGCAATGTTAACATCTTCCATGGAGACTAGGCCCTGGTGTTTTGAGAGAGCTTCTTCAATTATGTTAATAGCTGAAGTAACATCATTGGCTTCATAGTAACTCCTAAAATATCAATGGCAAAAACTGATCAGTGCTTATTAATTCAGATCATAAAACTCATTTTCCTACACAGGCCCTCTATTAACTATGAATCTCATTTTCTTAAAATTTGGGAGGAGAAAACTCTTCTTTAAAATCATAATCAGAGATGATCCAGAGAAAAATGTGTACTGTCAGTATAACCGTGTCGTAACATCAAGCAGCTCACTCTCCCAAAGCTACCTCATATCATTCTAGCTCACTCCCTTTGTAACTCAATGCCAGTAACTTTTCTACCTCAATGGGATCTACAAAACATTGATCCTACCACTTTTTACTGTGGATGCACCATTCCTATCCTCACTTTTCTCCTTCTCTGTCATCCAATATTACAATTACTCCCTTGTGCATCTCAATTCTCCTGCACTTCTCTCCCTTTATCAAGGTCTTCTGATAAAACTCCAACTCTGATTAATCCAAATATGCCTTCCCCACCAGCTGCCCATGCTACTAAACTCTAAATTAATGACTAATGTTGGTAGCATGTGCCAGCCTAAAGAAAAGTTTGCATCTTAAAAAGTCATTCTAGTACAGGCTCAAGATAAAATGACTGTAGATCTCAGAGCATAAATATTTCACTAGCACATTTGCAATAACTTAGCATTACTGTATACATACATAATTTATGAAAACCTGGGAATCTAGTCATCCTTCAGAACATGTTCCATTTTTAAACTTCTGGGCACATGAAAGATAATCAAATATATAATACAATTTTTTCTAAACAATCACACAGTCGACTTGGAAATAAAGTACTGGGGGAAAAAAAAACCTCTGTATTTAAGCACAATATTAAAATAAAGGAAGCAAAACACTTTCCTGAACCTCAATAAAAAGTATCTTCACTTCCAATATATCTTTTGATTTCAAAAACAAGATGATTAATAAGAACATTTATGTATATTTCAACTTGAAACTTACTTTGCCATATCTCTAGTCAATTGCATAAATCGTTCTCCATCAGATGGAGACAAAAGGTTTAAAATACGCCTATAACCATCCATTGCCATTTTGTGATCTCCCATCTGTTCATAAAGGCTTGATCGCTCCCACAGGTAACGGACATTAGTAGGTTCATATTTAAGTGCTAAAAAGAAAATAAGGAATATAGATTAGAGATTTACTATAAAAGGGGGCTCATGGTAGGGTGTGACCCATCTTTTCAGAAAATCTATTAAACACTCTAAGCTAATTTGCCAATGGAACCAATTGGTTTATTCCAGACTAAATCTACCTTCACAGGAATGCCAAACTAGGCTTGACCAAATAGAAGCCTAAAATCTCCCTATTAACCTTCATTTGGTCACTGAAGTCTAATACTAACTCTCAAGAAACAGCTTGGAACCAACACCGATCTTGGCGGGAAAATGGTCTTGTCTTCAAAAAACAGTTTTACTGTATTAGCTCAAAATATAAACAAAGTTGCTGATAAATGTGAAAATATAGGGAGCCCAAATACTTACCTCTGGTATAACAGAATACAAGGAATAAATGTATTTCAATGAACAGCACCCCTATTACACTGATCATAAATCTATTATATAACATTTTATCAAACAAAGCAAGAAAAACATTTTTATTACCTTTTGTGTAGCAAAAAATAGCCTGCTTAATATTGTCTTGTTCCAGGGACATTTCTGCCAATCTAACCCATTCTTCAGTGTCACTGGGATTTAAATGTGCAGCAATCAATTCAAACTGCAATGATTTCTCCATGTCACCTTGGTCCTCATATATCATAGCAAGAGTGGAAAATGGCTCATAAGCTAAAGGAGCTATAATGAATAGAACAAAAAAACAAATTTCATTGGCTGAGGGAAGACACTTATGCTAATATCAATTTCATGTTTCAAACTATGGATCCTTTAATATTCATGCTTTTTGAAATAATTTGAACAGAATTATACATACAGTATATTTGCTTTAGTGTATTTTCATATACTCTTTAGGATTTAAAAACTATTATTCTCTCTAAGCAAAGTGTAATTTCATGAAAAACCCTACTCTCTACCACGTCCCCCTCATGAAAAGTCCCCTTTGATAAGGCTAAACATGGCTCATTAATCCAGCAAGTTCATCCCAATGAGCATCAGCCACATCAGTGGGGTTAAACCATCATGATCCAGCTTCCACACTGAGGTGTATGGGATTAATGGAGAGAAGATATCTAACTAGCACCTAAATCCAGATTATCAAAGTGAAAGGTTAATCCACATTTCTGAAATAATGTTTATGAATTAAGGTTCTAAGAACATGAGGGATTAAAATCAAAGGTAACTGTCAAAATAAACAATTATAAACTAATAAAGGAACAGATAATACTGAAAAGGACCCTAGACTAAATGAAAGGAAATGCCAAAATATGGAAAAGATAAATTGAAAGTTCACTGTAGTAGACTGCTCAAGCCACTACGCAGGGCATCACTTGGCAACACACCAGGAAAACAAAATAATAAATGCAAGTGATTAGTCAAAAAGTGACTTCTAAAGATATCTTTCAATATGCCTGAGCTTTGCAGTTTAATGGAAAGATGACAAGTATATATTGTCCTTTATCAAAACGTAGATTAAAATAATCTAACAGTGTCTGTTTGGAAAATGGTAGAAAAAGAATACTCCTCAGAGTGGCTTTAAAGTAATGTGTTTGCCATATTTTAAAAAGACATATTATAAACATATAAAACTCCTAAAATGAAATGCTAAAAAACACATTTTTTTAAAAGCCTGTTAAGAGTTCAATATATATTAATGATATTTCATTGAATCATACTCTGTGATTATCATTTTCTTGGCAATGATTCCTATTTAAATGGGTAGTTATATCACTGTTATTACAATCACCTCCAAGCTCCTGAATATATTTTCCAAATAGCAGAGTGAGGTACTCCTCCCTTTGTTTTAAAAGTCAGACTATTAACATGCTATTGTCAATAATCCCCACATTAAAACCTTGTCTTATGATTTCCATGCACATCAATATTGCCTCTTCACGTTCTCCTCGAGCAAAGCGAATGTTGGCTTCACCCATGAGACCTCTCAGAGCTCTGGGAAGTTTACTCCGAGGTCTTTTCTCCTACAAAACAAAAATGACATTTAGACTCAAACAGAAAACAAACCCAACCCAACAAAACTTTCCTACAGTAGCAAGTTCAAAGTACAATAAAGTATTTAACAAAGCAAAAATCAAACTGGTCAGGCATTACTAAATTACTAATTAGACCAAATGTAGAACTGGATGTTGCAAAATGGATTTATATGCCGGGAGATTTATGATGCAATCTACTGAAGATTCTCCTTTCAAATTTATCTACTCAGAATAAATTTGGTTAAAAAAAAATCAAGATACAATATAAACCTTTTAACAGCAAAATTATAGTAAATTTTGACATTTGTAATAATTAAGGTTTAACATTTAAAAATCTCTAAAAATGAAACATAAGAAATCAGTAACAGCAATCTCACAGTATTTTCTTTCTTACAGTTGAATTCTTTCAGTATAAATGTATAAAGACTTTTTTTTTTCCATTTCTATGTCACATTTTTACATTCTGTTTATAAATACCAAAATAAGAAACACTTTACTTTCATCATTTTCTTGGTTTCACGATTGAGAACCATCTCCAATACAAACACGTCGCCAGCAGTGGGTTGCTCAGGCGTTTCTTCCTCCTCCTCTTCCTCCTCTTCTTCCTCTTCCTCCTCCTCATCTTCATTCTCTCCAAGCATGGAAGCAAAGACCTTGTGAACTGACTTACTGACTCCATCTGATGTTTCACCTAAAGAAAAAGACATTGAGGTAGGAAACAAAAGCTTTAGCATACTCAGCACTTGAAAGAAAAACAAACAGTATTTTCTGGAATATAAATTTCTACCCCAGCATTACCAAACTTGAAAGTAAAAGACAAATGAACATTCCCAAAAACAATGCAAAGAAAGCTGTCACAAGGCCATGTATTTTACTCTGTAGAAACTGCTGACTCATCCTTTAGGCCTTATCCAGACATACAGGCAAAATTAAGTGGGAAATCAGAAACACACAGAGTAACAGTTAAAAGCAGAGAGGGAAAAAAAATTAAGGAATTTCAGGACACAGACCTAAGAACTAACTAACCTAAGACCTAAGAACAAGTCTGGTGGTACATAACCAGGGCATATAGCACAGGGGTTTAAGGTGAGGCCTCTAGAGTCAAGCTGTCTGGTTTCAAACTTTACCACTATCTATTGCCAGCTGTTTTACCTTGAGCAAATAACCGAAGCTCTCTGTACCTCAGATTGCTCATTTGTAAAAGGGGTCAATGGCTGGATGGCATCACTGACTCGATGGATGTGAGTCTCAGTGAACTCCAGGAGTTGGTGATGGACAGGGAGGCCTGGCGTGCTGCAATTCATGGGGTCACAAAGAGTCGGACACGACTGAGTGACTGATCTGATCTGATCTGAACGTCTACAGGGTTACTCAGAGTCTTCAAATATATATACTGAGAAAAATGCCCAACATACAGTAAGAGCTTAAAAAACACTATTATTATTAAAACAGCATTATTATTTCAGGAACAAAATAACATATTTCCTCTGTATCTGAGGAGATCACTACAGTAAAATGATTTCTCTAAGTTTATAATGATTATCTTGAATAATAAAGAAAAGTTTAGAAGCCAATTTGTTGTTAAAGCAGAGATGTGGAATATTTTAGAAAATCTGCAACAAAACAGTTAAAATAAATGTATATAAATATATTTATTAAAAAATCCTAAAGCTTATTCACTTATGTAAAATAACCTCAAACCCCAAAGACGCTAGACAAATAAGACAGTCAGTATATTTAAGGAAGAAGAGAAAGAAAAAAAACCCACAAGTTTTGAGGAACAAATATTACAGTAATAATTACTATGACATCATAATGATCATCTTCAAGAATTCTAAACACCCAAAATAAAGTTGTAAAACAAATCAATAAAATTTATTACAGTAACACAAAAAAAGTGAAAAGTCATACAATCATCTTGATATAGAGAAGCTTTTTTGGCCATGCTGCATGGCTTACAGGATCTTAGTTCCCCAACCAGGGATGAAACTCAGGCCTTGGCAGTGAAAGCACTGAATTCTAACCACTTAACTGCCAGCGAACTCCCCCAGAGAAGCATTTGATAAAATCCAACACCTATTCCTAATAAAAATTTTTAGTCAACAGAAATGTAAGAGAATACCTTTAACTTGATTAAAAAATACCTACAAAAAAGGTTCCACAAACACAGTTAATGGCTAATTATCCAAAGATACTGGCAATGAGACAAGCATGCCTACTATCACCATTCCTTTCAAGATTTTACTGGAGTCAATGTAATAAGGGAAGAGAAATAAAGGCATAAAGATTAACAAAGAAATAAAATTGTCATTCACAGATTACATGATGATACATAGAATATCCTAAAGAATCTATGCACAAAACCTGTCAGAATTTATGAATTTAGCAAGGTTCCTGAACACAAAGTCAGTATACGAAATACATTCCTAGGAAACTGGGAGCTTAATATCTTAAAGTGACTGTATTATTTGAGCTGAGGCTAGTATGCCTGACTACTCATGGTAAGCAGAAAGCACTGATTCAAGTAACCACCTTTTTCGGCCACCTCTTAGTATTCTGGCCTGGAGAATCCCACGGACAGAAGAGCCTGGTGGGCTACAGTCCCCAGGGTCACAAAGAGTCGTACATGTCTTAGTGACTGACTCTCACTTTCACTGGCGGAAAACTGGCAAGCACCCCATGGTGCCTGCTACTAACAGCTGCACCTCAAAGACAATGTTATGATGGAAGAGCAGCTCTCACTCTGAGCAGGTAAGGAAGGACTCACAGATGTTAGAACAACTTCAGCCCGCTTTTTCACTCCACTTGCCTAGCAAAGAATCTATAATCCTAATTTTCTCTCCTCTTTGCCCTTTCTTCCCCACTTGGTCCAAGGAGGCAGACAAAACCTGTTCATTTTCTGTTTACCCGACTAGTGTTTTCTCTGTGTAAAGTCTTACTTGTTTGGAAGAAAAACAATCAGCCTCCATTTCTACCCCCTAGGGCCAGAAACTTTAGCTTAGGTCTCAATTAGACCTTATACGTGAAAATGATAGTTGCTCAGTCGTGTCCAACTCTTTGTGACTCCATGGACTGTGGCCCGCCAGGCTCCTCTGTCCATGGAATTCTCCAGGCAAGAATACAGGAGTGGGTAGCCATTCCCTTCTCCAGGGGATCTTCCCGACCCAGGGATAGAACCTAGGTCTCCTGCACAGCCTCCCTTTCTACCCAGTAAGGCAAGAAAGTTTAATTTAGTTCTTAATTAGACCCTATGCCCAAAGTTAAATTCTAATTGATAGTTCCACATCCCAGATTACTTGATATGAATGACTGGATACCACAAACTATCATTAGTATTCTGATCAATCACCAGAAATTAGTAATTTGCCTACTAATTCATCACTTAGGCTCTCATAAGTTTAATTGGTCTGGGTGCAGTAACCAAATTTAGTATCTGGTCATGCGGAGTTGAGGACTGAATCCTGGAATGAGGTAACACACCAAGATATCTATGCTGTGTGTAAGGTCCCATGTGGACAGCCAACTGGCCTTCCTCTCTGACATTTCTATCTTACCTCTCATAATTAAAGAAGCGATTTGGAAGCCCTTTGTATAGAGTTATAATTCATTACAATTTGGGGGAGTATAGCCTGGAATAATTAGCAACCACATGAGAGGGTCAATTTAAAAAACCGTGACCCCAAAAGGCTCCCAAACACTGATGCAGATTTGAAACCCTTCTCCACAAACATAGCCCACTAAGCAGCACCATAATCAATAAGTCAACAAATACATATTGAGCACCTATTATATACCAAGTACTATGTTCCTAAAAAGCCAGGTATCAACAACAGAATACCACAGCAATTTAAAAAAAAATAGTAACATTTTCACTAAATTAATAGATACCCTTAACATTTAATGCAGGCAGTGATCTTAACATACCTTCATTGGCATCTTTGCCCTGAGATTTGGTAGAGTTTATTCCTGATGATGATGGAACTTCAGAGTCATTTGGATTTTCTTCAGCTGATGACTTTCCTTTTTCCTGAAGACTCTGGGATTGAAAATTAATTAATGACTCCAAAAACAAATGCACGTTTAGCTCTTTCCAGCTGAGAATAGAACATTTGTCTCATTTTTTATTTCTATAAAACTTGAGCTCTGAACACATACATAGTATGTGAAATCTAAATTTGAATATTGTACTTGGGTCTCATTCTTCAGTCTGAATCAGTCATTTGTAAAAAATAATTTTAAAAACCTTGATAATTTCATTAATCTACACATTGCAGTCTTGCTATCTTTTTTCAGCCTTGCTTTTTAAATGAAAAGAGATGGGGCACTATTGGTTGCATGATTTAGGAAAGAATCCAACAGCTAACCTCAAAAGGTGCAATTACTTTTATTTTCCCTCCGACTTCAAGTGAAGAGACATGAAAAAGTCATGTATTTCCTCATTTACCAGAGAAGTTTTTGTTATCAGACAAAAAAAAAATGATAATCCTTCTGTGGAGGGTTACATCACACCATTGGGAGACTCCTCAAAAATGGGAGCTGAAACCACTCCGTCCGGAAATGGACACTGAGGCCTCAAGAAGAGAGGTGGGTTGCGCATTCAAAGTCACAAAAATAACAGCGGCAAAGCTAGGACTTGAACTAGATACAAACTGACTCCAAACTCGACTGCCCACACCCCACCTCCATCTCCACCCCATTTAATCTACCAGCGTTAAGCTACTCTCAAGCAAAAAAAAGAAAGTACTATTCGACAACAGTAAAAAAAGAAGTGGTTCCCACCGAGACAAAAGCTTTCTGGTGAGTGAAATGTTCTCAAGAGGAGCTTAGCACAGGGATAATGTGAGAACCGGAGTTTCGGTTAAAAAAAAGGGGGAGGGGGGAGAAACTGCTAGAGGTACGCGGCCCGCCCCATAAGGGTGAATTTAGTGGGGTCCTTCACATCTCTTAAGTGTATTAAGGCGACAAGACAGTGAGAGCATCCAGGCCTATCATCTCCTCACTTTCTTCTCCCGGGTTTTTCTCTCCTCTCTTCTCCTTTCGAACTCCTCAAAGGAAATCTTCCCTTCCAGATAGTCGATGAGCTCCGGGCTGAACCCCGACATGCTTGCGGGGGTTCTGCTACGCAGTTTTAGGAACGAGGACAGATAAACGGAAGAGCAGAGACTCCCAGACGCTAACCCTGCGCCGAGCCGCTAAAAGCAAGGAACCGAAGTCCGTCTGGGAAACTGGCTCGGCCTGCGCCGCAGCCGCCGCGCTCAGGTTCCGCAGGAGCCTCTAATCCAGGCTTCTTCCGGGAGGCGTGGGTATGACCGCGGGAGTAGGCGGGACCTGATCTGGACCCTCCCAGCTTCCAGGACTCGAAGCTTGCAACTGGGCTCAAGCCTTTGGTTTAAGCTTGTTAAGGAGTTGGGGAATGTGCTTGAAGAAAATGTCCCTTCGTCTACAATATTTCCCTCAAAAATATTTGTTTTTTAATTTGATCTTTGGTTGTTCAGTGGTTCATTCGTGTCCAACTCTTTGTGACTCCATGGACTGCAGCACGCCAGAGTTCCCTGTCCTTCACTATCTCCTGAGTTTGCTCAAACTCATGTCCTTAGAGTCGCTGATACCATCCAGCCATCTCATCCTCTGTCGCCCCCTTTCCCTCCTCCCCTCAATCTTTCCCAGCATCAGGGTCTTTTTTAATGAGTCGGTTCTTCGCATCAGGTGGCCAAAGTATCAGCTTCAGCATCAGTCCTTCCAATGAATACTCAGGACTGATTTCCTTTTATGATTCACTGGTTTGATCTCCTCGCAGTCCAGGAGATTCTCATTGTCTCTCAAACACCACAGTTCAAAAGCATCAGTTCTTCAGTGCTCAGCTTTCTTTTTAGTCCAACTCTCACATCATACATGACTACTGGAAAAACCATAGCTTTGACTATATGGACCTTTGTCAGCAAAGTGATGTCTTTGCTTTTTAATACCCTGTCTAGATTTGTCATAGCTTTTCTACCAAGAAGCAAGCGTCTTTTAATTAGTAGCAGAGCCAGGATTTGAAGCCTGGTCTATCTGACTCCAAATCCCATACTTGGAATTAAGACACTGTCTCTCCCTGAGGCTTCCCTGGTGGCTCAGCGTAAAGAGTATGCCTGCCCATTTAAGCCCTGGGTCGGGAAGATCTGCTGGAGAAGGAAATGCCAGCCCACTCCAGTATTCTTGGCTGGGAAATCCCATGGACAGAGGATCCTGGTGCACTGCAATCCATGGGGTCACAAAGAGTCGGACACGACTTAGGGACTAAACAACTGCCTCTCCTCAGTGGAACTCTACGTCAACCTACACACTCCTGAGCTTTATATTTTACACTGAATTATAACTTTCTCTAGTGTCCTATTCTAGAGACACTTGCTGTCAACATCTTGAGAACAGCACTACCTGATACATCTTAATGAACTTTCCTCTCTAGGCTAGTAATCTGTGCTTAAATCACATTGAAGAACTCAACTGGATGGAACTGAAAGTGCCTTTGGAATGGGCAAGGGAATAGAAGTATGGAATGCAGCTCAATATGAAGCTGAGGGTAGGGACAAGTTACAGGGAGCCTAACACCTGACTTGGCCACTAGTGCCTCTTTATGACAATCCAGATGCAGAAAAGCCACAGTTTGATGGCAGAATGAGGACCAGGACCAGCAAGAGGGGAACTCCCAGATGAGAGAAAAATATCTCACAGCTAGAAGTCATTCCTTTCTCATGATAATGGATCCCCAGGGCCCTATCTGGGTATAAAATATGGGAAGCTAGCAAGGTAACTCACAGAAATTCCTAACAGGTAAATTCCCCCCTGAGTTTCTCCAGGCATCCAGGAAACTGCACTTGAGAGGAAGTCAAGAGTCTCTAGTCCTAAGTCTCCTAGGGGAAAAGAAGGAAATCAACGGGAGAAGAGCTGGTCATCTGGTAACGAGAATGTTCTCCTGAGACCCAAATGGCCTGTGTGCTCAGTCACTCAGTTGTGTCCAGCACTTTGTGACCCCATGGATTGTAGCCTGCCAGGCTCCTCTGTCCATGGAATTTTATTTTGTTATTGGATGCCTGGAATATAGGAGTAACAATTGTGAAGATATAGATTCACGTTGTGGAGAACTGGAGAGGGAGCAAGGGGGTGACAGTTTTTCTGCTATGGAACACCTTGATGACCCTTATTTTATAGGTCAGAATGTATTATAGCAACATGTCTTGAAATTGTAATCTTTCTGCTTTTCCTTTCTCTACTTCCTTGTAAGTAATGTGTCCACTGGTTTGTCAGAGGCATCCACTTCACCTTGAGATGAAGTGGAATTGTTACAGCAGTAATGAAAATAGCAAGAAGAAACTTTTCAGACTTTCCGACTCATTTCTGAGAATCAAAATGAAATGTCTGAGGAAAGGATAACACTGGATTTATACCATGACCAGAGCATGAAGAGTACACAGGGAGGTCGTGACTCCCCTTTCTCAAGTAGAGGAGTCAAGATGGGGTATAACGCTTTTAGGGAGGCAGTTTTTCCATGGTTGTCTTTTCTGCAAAAGCTTGTCCCTGCTTTCACTCTGGGCTATCTTTTCAAGGATGTCTGGAGAACAAATAGCCTTGAAAGACAGAAATACTGTCTCCCTCTGGGGCAGAGGACAGATTTGTTTCCTGACCAGTATAATAAAGATGTTTCCCTCTGGGACAAAGGTTGGGCATGTTTGGGCATGTAGCCCCCTTATAAGAGTGAGGATTTTCTAAGTTTGGGGTTCCTTGGCTGTGGTACAAATCAACTCATGCCCACTAAACACCTGGACCCACCCCGCCATGGCCTCCATGATACTTTAGGGACAAGGGGAACCAATGCGAATGTAAAACTCAAGCTGCCTCCTGAGCCATGAATAACAAAATCTGTTGCCTCAGATCCAGGGATCTCAGGGTCCACCAAGATTTGTGAAATTGTAGCAGCTACTGCTACTGCTACTGCTACTGCAAATTGGACAAAATCTTGCACCCTTAATAGTTCTTGACCACACTAGACCTGGAACAGGGGCCAACAGGCCATGTCCTGGGGACAGGGAATGGGATGCTCATCAAAAAGGAGCAGAGTCAGTGTTGAGAGGCTGTCAAGGACCTAAGAAAGAAGGACTACAGACCCCCTGGGAGCCTAGATCACCTGCAGAACACTTAGTATTTTCATTGCAGGAAACACTAGTCTTCTGCTGATGACAAAATCAGTGAACAAAATCACTTCCCCAGTGACCTTCTAGAAACACAACTAGGGAGGTTTTTGTTGTCAAAATAATGCGGGAGGGGAATCACTAATATGCCACTATGTATTGTCTGGGGACCAGGTGTGCTAAATGGTCACCATGAAGACTTGTCCTTCCCCAAATGACAATCCCATCACTGTTGAGAAACTCTAGTCTAGTGGAGTGTAGGCCTCCCATCGACAGCTACCTGCCAGTTGTGGGGAATTTTTCAGCAGAAGGATGCATGCTGCTTCTCTTAGACTTTGCAAGCTCACAGCTCAAAGTCGCCTGTGGATGCTCTTCCTTTTCAAAGACCTTGAAACTGATAAAGCATTCCTTTTTTGGAGGTCTTGACAACCAGAGAAGGAGTGGTGAAAGGAAAAGGGAAAGCCAGTCCCTTTGGTATTTGAGTGGAGCTAGACAGTGGTGAAGGATCCCCACCACTCTATCATTTATCTGAATAGGCTCTATTTTTATGAGGAATAATACCAATAATTATTTACATCCTTTAAATGGTTAAACAGAAAATCTTGGCATTAACTAGAAGCAGCTTCCATTACTGTGTGACTAATAGCAAAATATCACACATTTAGTTGAATTCAACAAGTTTGTTTTTTTTTTTTTTGAATAAGCAACGTATATTTGTAAAAGACAGAGTCAGATGGTAATAAAATATAAATACAAAACAGTGAGTAAATGATTTAACAATATGAAAAAATCAACAAGTATTTTTTGAGTGCTTGCTACATGCAAGGCATTGTAGTAGGTGCTGGAGAAATAAAAAAAGGCTTAGATGTGATCTTGGCTCACAAATATCTCACAACTCTCCAGGGAAAACAGACACTTATATGACTACTTACATAGAACATACTGAACCAGATATATAACCTGTTCTTGCATATTTTATTATTCATATTCAATCATCCACCAAAAAAAGCCACATAAAACTACTTTGGAATGTACAGACTAGTGTCATTAGGATTACAATGTTTGCTTCTGGCACGATGTATAGTTTTTGTTTTTGTTTTTTGTTTTTTTTTTTGCAGAAATCAGAAAAAATGATACAGCCCTTCATAAAGAAAAGTAGCTGTTACAAATAAGAATATGAGAATCAGACCAATTCAGCCTGAGTTGGGGAGGGCTGGTGGAGGAAGAGCACTGGTTATGAAAGAAGGGAAATCTGCCTGTATCTACCCTCCCTTCCTATGGTTGTAGGTTCCTAAGATATCTGTTGTGGGGTTTCCCTTGTAGCTCAGTTGGTAAAGAATCTACCTGCAATGCAGGATATCTGGGTTCGATTCCTGGGTTGGGAAGATCCCCTGGAGAAGGAAATGGCAACCGACTCCAGTACTCTTGCTTGGAGAATCGCATGGACAAAGAAGCCTGGCAGGCTACAGTCCATGGGGTTGCAGGTCAGAAACGACTTAAGAGACTAAACCAAGATATCTGCTATAGCACAATGTACACCTCTGAACATCATGGCAGAGAACATCTCCCAGAGGCCTGAGCAACTCCTAAAATCCCATGTTTCTTTGTCTTCCATTTCAACTTAATTGTGGATATTCATTACTTACTCTCTCTTGATATGAAACTAAGACTGTGTGGTCTTTTAATAGAAATGTATATTCTTTGTAGGAAAAAGATACATTTTAAACCCAAATTCCTGTTACAGATAATTAACTAAAGTAAAAATGATCAATGTCCCTTTCAAATAAAAACACTGATGATAAAAAAGAAACATAGAACACAGCTGAAAGGAATTTCCTTTGACTTTATGGTGTTTTTGTAACCCTTGCAAATATATGCAGTGCTATATTGATATCTATGATTATTGAGTGGGAAAAAAACCATGCACATAAGTCACATATGTCCCAAAGCTCAAACTATTTACATGTAAATCTGGAAATACAGAATAAAATCATAACAGACTGATAAAAGTGGAGAGGGAAACACACACAAAAACTTAGCCATGATCAAGACTGAATTTTTCTAGTGAGAAGCTTCATCTGTAGTTTTAAAACCACCAGACTTCTGAAAGAAAAAGAAAACATTATAATGAAATAGAAATGAAGATTATACAATTAACCCAAAGACCCAAATATCAACATATTTTAGTGAAAACTCTTTTTGTCTTCATTTCTTAATCAGAGTTGTTAGGACCGGAAAGCTTGTAATTATGAAATATTCTCCAAATCAGAAATTTTGCTTCTTTCACAAAGTTGAATAATTCTTATTATATTACAGTACCACTAACAGTGCTCTTTTTTTCCCCTGCCCTTAAACATTATCTCATTTTGTGCTTACATGAGAATATGTACTTGATGTTTTCTCTAAAACTTTCTTTGAGTTAGAGATCCATATATGCAATTTATAGATGAATAAACTAAGGCTTAAAAAATAGCTTATATGCAATACTGTCCCATACTGAAATAGATACTTGGTATTAATAATTATTCTCTTTTTAGTGTATGTTACTCTTGGGGCTGAGTGTGAAAAGTAGTCAAGGGAAGCCTTCATTAATATACTTGTTTTTCTTCTATCTTCTCATTGTAGGACAGTTTTCAAGTGCATATGCCACACAGTAAATTGCATCCTCTTGTTAGAATAACAAGCATTATTTTTCTAAAATCATTACATTTAAAGTAGCTAATCATCAAAATCCTTTCACAGTCATAATGAAGTGCAACAATGGTTTGCTTCCTCATAATTCCATCCATATGCCCATGAAAGAATGGGAGTAGATTTTAATTACAATTCAGTTCCCTTTACTATTCAGCAAATAAAAAGTTAATAGACTAGAATCACAATGTATTTTCTTTGCACCATACCTGTTCCTTTTTAAATGGTAGGTATTTATTTGATAGGGATGCTAAAACAATATGAATAAAAATTAAATCTTAGACATAAATTTCTAAATTTTTTCCTATGATAAAGTGCCATCTTTACTAATATTTTACCTTTTTCTCCCTACTAGATGAGGAAGTTCAAGCTCAAATATATGCTTAATAATTTCTCCCCAAAGAAACCATTCTTTTAACTTTTTAATTTCCATTCTTTACATATGATTTTCCACATAATTTAGCTATATGACCTGGTCTGAAAAAAGATATAAGAATAGGTGGGTTTTCACTGTATTTCATAATTCTATTGAGTGATAATTCTACCATTTTAATATATCTCTTCTCCCAGAAAGCTATCCTTTGAAAATTACTGTCATTTCTTTTTAAAACCAGACTGTAAAATATATGAACCATCTGAGTATTAACAGTGACAAGTATGATCAGAACTGAGCACTTATTTATGTAAGGAAATAAAATCATTTATTCAAATAAATATTTTCAAACCTCTTTATGACTCAGTTATATGTTTAGAGAGATCTAGGGATAAAGGGATAAATTTTACCTGCACTCAGAGGAAACAGTCAGCCTTTGAGGTAATTGGAGAGGGAGTTTTTCTGTTGTTCATAATCTGCAAATGCAGAAGCAATAAGTTCTGACTGGAAAGAGAGAGGCCTGGGATTCTCGTTCATGGAGAAAGTATCTGAAAACCTCCCAAGGTCAAGACCTCTTCGTTTAAAATATGCCTGAAGAGTTCTAAAAAACTGAAGAGAGAAAGAAATGTTCAATGTCATTTATAACTTAAATACCCCAAGCACTCAAAGGTGAGTATTTTTTCCCTCATTTTTCCCCCTGAACCCCACAGTGCTCAGAGCTCAGATACCTCCTCTCTGACTGATGGTGAAACAGAGCCAGTCGTTTTGAATGTGGGGTTTTCTGCTGTGTGTTCTGCAAATACACAGAAGCTATGCAAAGTGCTATTCGATTATTTTGATATTATATTGTTATATTTTACATAATTTTATTTAGAAAATAGTATTTTGAAATCATAAACTCAGCATGTTTGCTATATTTGGCATATTTTTTAAATGAGAATTTTTATTGATATTTTGAATTCTACTTCCTAGATAACTCTATGCTGAAAATAACACCTAGCAAATTGACAAGAATACAGGTAAACTTTCAGATTTTGCAACTGGGCTTTGCAAATATTGGTTATATGACAATCTGTTTTGTTATCAGTTCAACCTAAGCTGTGCAAAATGCAATTCCCTGTTACACTCTTAATTTTGTATATTTATTAGAAATCAAGGCTATAAAGTCAATATGTATATAAGATCATTTACAAATGTAATGTGCCATGTGTCTATAAAATCATTTCTAAATATAAATTTGTTTCTCCATACAGAAACAAATGTAAATTGGCTAGAGAAACAATAGAGCACTGGCTACTAGGCTAGCAAAATTCACCTCTAGTCCTGCTGGGGAATCTTCTCAACCTTTGGCAGCCTCGTCTCCACTGTTCTCTAGCAGAGTGCGGTGTGCATAACTCCAGGGAGGTGCTGATTTTACCCCACAGCCCAGAATGTCCCAGTGGCTGTTCTTACCAGATCTCGGTTTCTAGGAATGTTGAGGGGCTTCCATTTTTCTTCATTTCTCAGCATGACTCCTTGCACAAGCCCAGGTAGCACCAGGGCACCAGCCAGCAGCAGGAATGCTTTGGGCATGGTGGAAGGGAGCTGAGTGAAAGGAAGGATCAAGGAAATGTCGATGACCGGAGAGGGAGTGACTGAAGAAAAGAAAAAGAGAAGGGAGGAGAAGGGAGGGCAGAAGTAGAAAAGAGAAAGAGGAAACATTTTTAAAGGGAAACAAGGAAGAAGTAGTAGTATATTGATTCACCTGAATTTTGCAGTCTTCTTTTTTTCCACATTCATTTGCTAATGAGGTCCCCCCAGAACCAGCTGATTAGCTTAAAGGAGTCTATGAGAATGAGAATGTTATACAATGACAAACAAAGCAATTATTAATACAACCTAGAAAGTGAGTATGCCTTTTCAACTGAAAAAAAAAGCACTTGTCCCAAATAAAGTGTAATTCTTAATAATAACAACAACAGAACCCAAACCAAACAACAACCAATCTTAATTTACTTTAAGTGGTAAGACAGCAGTCTTGAAGAGAAGAAAAAAAAAATGTACACTTTCCACACAGATCTGAGACAGACACACCACACCAGTGTTAGTAGAGATTGTCTCCCACCCCAAGGTGTAAAATGGAAACGAAACTCAACAGAAAGAGCTAATAAAACTTACCAGGAGTTTGGTTTTGCCTGGCCCTGGTTGGCTACACTGCCTGCAATCTGCAAGGCAATTCATGGCTACTTATAACCAGCAGATCAGTTGCAGGTGGGAGTCACTGACGTGAGCAGGGGGAGTTCAAAAATAATGATTCCATTTTCTTCCACAGCACAAAGACCCTTGAAAATCACATCTTCAGGCTTCTTCGGGGCTAACAGAGAACCTATTTGTCCTAAATACAGCAGATTCTCCTCCAACCACTGAACATTTGTATGTTATAAAATACACAAAGCACTTCCACACAGCAAAATGGCTTTCTCCTTTTTCAGTTCTAAGAGAAGGTATATACACAGCAGCTGGGAATATGATGATGACTGTCCCACCTAAGAGAATGCTCTTTTGAAGTTATTAGCCTTTCAAATTAAACAGAAAATTCTATTGCAAGAGATAAAATTGCTCTTTGTAACCCATAACTTGTATTTCTTCTGGGAATCTCAAGACACTTTACAAGTTTTAAATAGTAGCATGGTTTATCATAATACCCCTTCAAAATAGAACAAAAAGATAGCGTACATTTTGTGGAGAAAAAAAAATATTACCTTATCTACAGCATCCTCTTGCTAAATAAATGGCATCTGCAGAAAATGGTAGGGTTGAGTAATCGGACTTGACGAATTGAAGTTGCCTGGATTGAAGAACAATCCAGGAGAAGTTCTTTATTGAGAAGGTTAGTAATCTGTATCCCCTGGAGAAGGGAACGGCAACCCACGCCAGTATTCTTGCCTGGAGAATTCCATGGACAGAAGAGCCTGGAGGGCCAAGGGTTGCCCACCATAGGGTTGCAAAGAGTCAGACACGACTGAGCGACTAAACTTTCACTTTCACAGTAACTGTACTGGAATTTAGAGTACCTGGCTACAATCTTGGTCTTGCCATCCTGACCTTAGGAGGGTCATTATGACCTTCATTTAGTCATGCCTTTGTTCATTTATTCAACAAATTTTTATTGAATACATACTATGTGCCAGGGACTGCACAGGGTTTTTGAAGATAAAATGGTAAGAATTATGCTGCTGCTGCTAAGTCACTTCAGTCGTGTCCGACTCTGTGTGACCCCATAGACGTTAGCCCACCAGGCTCTCCTGCCCCTGGGATTCTCCAGGCAAGAACACTGGAGTGGGTTGCCATTTCCTTCTCCAATGCATGAAAGTGAAAAAGTGAAAGTGAAGTCGCTCAGTCGTGTCCGACTCTTAGCGACCCCATGGACTGCAGCCTACCAGGCTCCTCCATCCATGGGATTTTCCAGGCAAGAGTACTGGAGTGGGGTGCTATTGCCTTCTCCGATAAGAATTATAAATCTATTTATTTAATCTGTTAATTCAACAAAGGCACTTGCCCTCAGTGAATTAACAGATTAGTGGGCAAGACAGACATTAATCAAAACTTTATACAACAAAATGTATAAATATCAAGGATGACAACTTCTACTGAGATTATGGCGCTATGAGTGTAGAACAGGTGGATTTGATGCAGTATGAGAGATCAGGTAAGGTTTCTGTGAAGAACTGACCTTATATCTGGTAGATGAGTGGGAGTTACATAGGCAACCTAGGGAGGACAGAGAGAAAAGAGTTGTTCAGAAGGTGAGCAACTCTGCTAGCCCTTGTGACCAGAAGAAACATGGCATTAAAGCAACTGAAATTGTTAATATCTGAGGAGTAGAGGGAGCAATGTGGGGAGCTGATGCAAGATGGGCCTGTAGAAGTGGTCAGATTATAATCTTTCTGCTGCAAGCAGTGCTAAGTGATAGAAAAGTTTTAAGTATCCAAGTGACTTGATTAGACTTGCAACTTAAAGAGGCTATTCTGGTTGCAGTGTGGAGGACAGATTGAGCTAGAAAAGAGAGAGACCAGTAAGCCAGGCAGGAGAAGATGTAAACTTGGATTAGGGTGGTAGCACAGATGCAGAATAATGGTGGATCTGACAGATGATTAGAAGGTACTGGTAATGTACTGGATACTATGGAAGGCAGAGCTAAGGGGAAAAGAGTTTCGAGACCAATCCCTAGGTTTCAGGATAATGCAGCTGAGAGAACCACAATGCCATTGGCTGACATTTCAAATACCAGAAAAAAGAGATGAGGATCATAAGTTCCAGGTGGGACATGTTGAGTTTAGAGAGCCTCAGAAATATCCAAGAGGGGATGGAGAGTATACAGTTGGATACACAAGTCTGAAGTTCAGAGGAGAGATCTAGGAAGGAGATGCAAATATGAGAGTTGTTGGTATATAAAGGATGAGATTACCTCAGTGAAGATTATAAATGAGAAGAAAAGATGACCTACAACTTGAGCTTTGAGAAATTTTAACATGAACCAGCCTTATATTGGAATCTATACCAAGGAGTCTGGTGGATTGCAAAGAGTTGGACACGACTGAGTGACTAAGCACAAACACACATACAAACGAGGCCCTGGAGACTGGGGAAAAATCAGGAGAGGATGGGAGCAAGAGAAGAACATGTTACAAGAAGGGACAAATGGAGTAAAATGAGGACTGAACATGGAGCATTAGATATGTTTAGGTAGATGGAGATGAAAGTTAGATTAGAAGCAAGTGGATGGAGGGACTTCCCTGGCAGTCCATTGGTTAAGACTCTGAGCTTCCTCTGTAGGGGCCACAGGTTCAATCCCTGCTCAGGGAATTAAGATCCTACATCCTGCATGGTGCGGTCAAAAAAAAAAAAAAAAAAAGTGAGTGATGGATGGAAATGAAAGGAAAGATAAAATTAATATATCAAAGTCTTGAGAAGGTTACCCGTATGTGCTGTGGCAGTGGGGGTCGGGGTGAGGGGACAGAAGGGAAGAAAGAGTGGAAAGAGAGAGGCAGTAGCTACAAGAGGAAATAGAATCAGAGAAGGTGTTATTATCATTGACCTTATTGTAAGACTTTAGTCTGTTTAAATGTCAGTGGTCAAGTGAGTAAATGAACACCCTGGAATTTTATTACACTAACTCTCCTTAAAACTCTAGGACTTTAAAGGTAAAGCGCCTAATAAAATTGGAATATTAACAAGATTATTAATACTGCAAACTCCTTAAACAGTGCTCACCCTTACTTTCTCCCAGTACCAGCACTGAGCCCAATCCATAGACAATGAACTTTTTAAATGGAAAAGACTGAATAAATTAGTGTAGATTTGCAAATCCATTTATCTCTGAATAATTTCTAATTTTAGTTCCATTTATATAAAAACACAGCTCATTTGTTCTCCCTTTTAAGAGCTCTGCATTTAAGAAATATAGTTTCTCAAAAGAGCAGTGGACTAAAAATAACATATAAATATTATCATCTTGTTCACTAAGACTGGAGTTTTCCTGATTGTTAAAAGAAATTATGTATTTAAAAATATATATATTTTCTTAATTTCAAATCTCTGCCTTGAAAAGAAGAAGGTATTATTGATAAAGCTGATGATTTTTTTTCAGTGTATCAACACAGCACTACATAGATTTTTTTTCAATTATTCAGTTGAGAAATTCAATTAAAAGAGACAGAAAAGAAAAAACCCAAGATAGTTCAGGTTCTCAAACCATTAATTTCTCATCTAAATTGCCCCATTTGGCCTCTTCATTAAATACAGCATTTGTAAAAGTAGCGGTTGGGATATTCAGCCTTCCATAGCTAGATCCATCTAAATGAAGGTCTTTGCTGGCATTTCTCAACCAGAAATTAGGAGGAAAATAGAGTACTCAGCATAGGACTACTGCATAAAAGAAATCTAATAAATATATGTTGACTGAATCACAAACTTAATTAGATTAGAAATTCAAACATAATGGTAAAATGAAGTCTTGAGAGTCCCTTGGACAGCAAGGAGATCAAACCAGTTAATCCTAAAAGGAATCAACCCTGAATATTCATTGGAAGGACTGATGCTGAAGTTGAAGGTTCAATACTTTGGCGACCTGATACGAAGAGCCGACTCACTGGAAAAGACCCTGATGCTGGGAAAGACTGAAGGCAGAAGGAGAAGGGGGCAACAGAGGACCAGATGGTTGGATGGCATCACTGACTCAATGGACTGGAGTTTGAGCAAACTCTGGGAGTTGGTGATGGATAGGGAAGCCTGGCGTGCTGCAGTCCGTGGGGTCGCAAAGAGTCGGACACAATTTAGAAACTGAACAACAACAACAAAAATGAGGAGAGGAATAAAGAGGACATTGTGGGAGAAATGGAGAAATTTTAAAACTATTGGATTGCTGTTCTATATCACCTATTCAAACCCTTTCTGTCTTTATTAGGGGGGAAAAAAACAGAGGTAGTATAGTTATTCAGCTGTATCATGAACAGGACAAGCATTATATCTTTTCTTCCCCCTTGTCAAGTAAGGGAAAGGAAAAATAACTGTTTATAGACTGCTTCCTCAGTGATGATGAGAACTTCAGAGGTAATTGAAAGCTTGCTCACGTGACTAAAAGAGTACACCAGGCAGCTTTCTGCTCATAGCAATCATAAATGCTTTTTGTGGTAGTGAGCAGATTTCAGTTTGAAAATAGACTAAAGAGAAGAGGGGAGAAGAGGCATAAGCCTCTTGTCAAGCACAGAACAGAAGAAAAAGAGAACCCACCATGACCTCAATGGATGGGAGAGGCTCACCACTCATATCCTGGGGCTACATAAAGTTTCCAGATCCTGTGAGACCCTGGGGAAGGGAGGGAAGGTCCAGAAACCACTGAAATTGTATGTCTACTCCCCAGTTTCAGTCAGAAAGGGGCTTAGACTCAGAAAAGTTGGTTTTATAAAACCTGTGACATTCTTGAACACCTCCACAATATGGCTGATTGCTTTTTTTCTTTTTGGCAGTATCAGTACAGTGTAAGCATCTCTGAGTGTAGAGAGTTGATTCTCAGATTCTCCAGCCATTCACTATGGAAAAATCTCTTTTATTCTTTGTTATACTCTGTTTTGTTTAAAAAATGTGAAAGGAGTATTTTGAAGAGAAAAAGAGATCTTCCCCCCAAACCAGGTTACAGCTGTTTAGGGCCAGAGTGTGTGCCAATTCTAGAAGCCAAGGCCAAGTGAGGTGGCCATCCTTCCCTGAGATCATTTGCTTTCAAGCCCAGCTTGGTCTCATGGCCTCTGCTTTACTCAGATCTGTGTTATCATCTGCTGGGGCTTCAGCAGCGATCCCCTTCCCCCCAAGGTCCCTCCCCAGTCGGTCTTCCTCCCTGCCCCCAGCCTTCCTGAAACAAATGCCAAATGCCACAGACTGGACAAAGATGGACAGCCAGCACATATCTTTTGATGCTGCCATAGATCAAGCTATTTCCCCTGCAACTAAGATGAAGGAGTAGAGGCAACAAAAGGTAAAAATTATGACAATCATGCATGATCTTAAACCAGCCCAGAGACATGGAGCAATAAAATGGACATCTAGATTCACAAGGTGACTGGGATATACATCAAACTCTTTCAGCTGGGTTGGAGAAGCAGGTCTCTATACCCCTGCCACCTCAGGGCACATTGGTACCTCCAAAGCCATAACAAGTAAGTGAAGGATTTTTCCTAAAATATAAAAGTTAAATGTTTTCTTATGACTTTACAAAGAGCTTTCCAGAAGTCAGTCTGCTTTTTCAGCAGAGAGCCCGAGGTAGCTGGTAACAAGCTTGGCTTTGCAACTGACCCCGAAGGAGACACAACAGAAAAACAAGGTCACATGGCCCAGAAAAAGTTTAGTAGCATCACATCCAGCTCTAGTGGCTTCAGGATGCCCATAAGATAAAGTCTAAGCTTTCAACCCTGATGTAAAGACCCTCAAAATGACCCTGTCCTACCAACCCAGCCATCTGACCTCTCTAATGAACAACACCCACACATACACCTCAGTGCCTTTGAACACACTGTTGCTTCTGCCTGGAATGCCTTCTCTAACTCTTGTGTGTTCTCAGAACTCCTCCCTGTCCTTCAAGGCTCACTTCAAATATCAAGTCTCCTGAGAAAAATGAACAACTTCATTACTTCAACAGCTTTTACCTTGAATTTGGATAATGATATTTGCTTCCACATGTCTCATTGTTCCAAGGTGAGCTCCTTAAAGTCAGCATCATGTCTTTTTTATCATTGATTCTTCAGAGCTTACATTAATGCCTGGCATAGACTAGGCCAGCATATCACAAATGCTTATAGAATTAATCATTGTTTAGGTAATACTTGAGTTTAGATTCTTATAATTTTCTTTTGAAATTTGAGCCCTGTTACATGTCTATCTTGTTATGTTCATCTAAAGATTTACATGATGCCATATTTTAATAAGGAGGGGAGATATAACTGTAGGTAGGCCAAAAATATTTTTTTATTTGACTTGACTATTCAGGGGACTAGTAAAGTGTAAATTAACATTTGATCCAGTTGTTGCACTAGTCAGAGGACTAGTAAAGTGTAAATTAACATTCAGTCTAGTTATTGCACACAAACCAGTGGAAATTGGAGTGTGGCATTTTTGTGACCACATATACATTTCCATTTAAGTCGTTCTGGGGCTGAAGTCACAAGCAGATTCTTCCCTAGAGTCTTCAGAGGAAAAGTGGTCCTGACCACACCTTGATTTTGGCTTAGTGATACTGATTCTGGCCTCCAGAACTGTCAGAGGATAACTTTCTGTTGTTTTAAAACCACCCACCTTTTGTCAATTTGTTACAGTAGCCATAGGAAACTAGTACACAGCGTGTCAGGATGTCGCACCACTCACAAAGGAGAAAGGTCCATAACTCACAGCTGCTTTAGCCTCTACTGAATACAGTGCACCATGGAAAGCCCTAGAAACTGGATATAAATTCTTCATTCTCTTTTGAAAAAAGAAGCTTCTACTGTTATCCAATTCACAATACAACATGGATTTGATTTGAGTTGAAATGTCTATTATGAACCGGAGGTTCTACATTAGTGAAACTATACTATAAAATGTCTTCTTATACAAAAGGAATGAGGAAAGTTTCCACCTTAGACTATTAAATAAGACCTCACCCTGAGTCATATAATTTGTAATGGACCTCATATTTTAACCCATTGGTAAAATTATTTAAACCCATGGAAAAAACACCATTCTTAAAATACTGCTAAATTTCCAGGAACATATTTTGTATGATAAAGGGAGTAGTTTCAGTTAAGGGGAAAATTTGTAGATAATTCAGATGGGTATTTTTTGAATATTCTTGCGCATAATGGGCAAATGATTCCCTCTCTTAGTGCTGTTCATCAAGTGTGAGCTCTGAAATAGAGTGAGTTTTTATTTTTAAAAAACCAACAACTCCTCTCCCTACAACTCTCCCCCAACACATTGATTGTTAGTTCTTAGTATTCTGGGAGCTCTTTAGTTCTTTAGGTGCATAAAGTATTATACAATTATTTTAAACAAAATAAAATAAATAACATACCTTTACTCTTCAAGAATACATTCTGTAGCCTAGCCCTGGGGAAGTTTCCAAGAAATCTCAGTAGTAGAGATGATGTCATCTTAATTCTCCAACAGTAATGTGCTTCCAAGTGGCAGTGAGTATGTTTTAGATTTCTGCTAAAAATACTAGCTCCTGACTTTTGTCTTTAAAACGTCCACTTCTAAAAATTGGGTTATTTGTACTGAGGTTTTATGAGTTGTGTAAGTATTTTATATATCTTGAAATAAAATCTTTTATCAGAAATATGTTTGTCTATCAGTGGTTTACCTGCATATTTTCATAATGATGACTTGATGAGCAGAAGTCTTTTTAATAATGATGAACTATAACAACAACTTTTAAATTGCCGTTGCTTTCTTTCTCTTAACTATGCATCTTTGCCTATCGTCATATCTCAAAGCTTTCTCCTGTATTTTCTTCTAGAAGCTTTATCAGTTCAGCTCAGTTCAGTCACTCAGTCATGTCCGACTCTTTGCAACCCAATGAACCGCAGCATGCCAGGCCTCCCTATCCAACACCAGCTCCTGGAGTCCACCCACACCCATGTCTATTGTGTCAATGATGCCATCCAACCATCTAATCCTCTGTTGTCTCCTTCTCCTCCTGCCCTCAATCTTTCCCAGAATCAGGGTCTTTTAAAATGAGTCAGTTCTCCATGTCAGGTGGCCAAAGTACTGGAGTTTCAGCTTCACCATCAGTCTCACCAATGAACACCCAGGACTGATCTCCTTTAGGATGGACTGGTTGGATCTCCTTGCAGTCCAAGGGACTCTCAAGAGTCTTCTCCAACACTACAGTTCAAAAGCATCAATTCTTCTGGGCCCAGCTTTCTTTATAGTCCAACTCTCACATCCATACATGACTACTGGAAAAACCATAGCTTTGACCAGACGGACCTTTGTTGGCAAACTAATGTCTCTGCTTTTTAATATGCTATCTAGGTTGGTCATAACTTTCCTTCCAAGGAGTAAGTGTCTTTTAATTTCATGGCTTCAATCACCATCTGCAGTGATTTTGGAGGCCCCCAAAATAAAGTCAGCCACTGTTTCCACTGTTTCCCCTTCTATTTGCCATGAAGTGATGGGACCAGATGCCATGATCTTCGTTTTCTGAACGTTGAGCTTTAAGCCAACTTTTTCACTCTCCTCTTTCACTTTCATCAAGAGGCTCTTTTGTTCACTGTCTGCCATAAGGGTGGTGTCATCTGCATATCTGAGGTTATTGATATTTCTCCCAGCAGTCTTGATTCCAGCTTGTGCTTCCTCCAGCCCAGCGTTTCTCATAATGTACTCTGCATATAAATTAAACAAGCAGGGTGACAATATACAGCCTTGACGTACTCCTTTTCCTATTTTGAACCAGTCTGTTGTTCTATGTCCAGTTCTAACTGTTGCTCCCTGACCTGTATACAGGTTTCCCAAGAGGCAGGTCAGGTGGTCTGGTATTCCCATCTCTTTCAGAATTTTCCACAGTTTCTTGTGATCCACACAGTCAAAGGCTGTGGCATAGTCAATAAAGCAGAAATAGATGATTTTCTGGAACTCTCTTGCTTTTTTGATGATCCAGTGGATGTTGGCAACTTGATCTCTGGTTCCTCTGCCTTTTCTAAAACCAGCTTGAACATCTGGAAGTTCACGGTTCACGTATTGCTGAAGCCTGGCTTGGAGAATTTTGAGCATTACTTTACTAGCGTGTGAGATGAGTGCAATTGTGCGGTAGTTTGAGCATTCTTTGGCATTGCCTTTCTTTGGGATTGGAATGAAAACTGACCTTTTCCAGTCCTGTGGCCACTGCTGAGTTTTCCAAATGTGCTGGCATATTGAGTGCAGCACTTTCACAGCCTCATCTTTCAGGATTTGAAATAGCTCCACTGGAAGCTTTATAGTTGAGCTTTTACATTTAGATTTATGAGTCGCCTCAAGTTAGTTTTGTATATAATCTGAGGAAGGGTTCCAAGCTTGTTTTTTTTCCAGTATGAGTATCCAGATATCCCAAAACTAAACGTTGAGATTTTCCTTCTCCATTGGGATGCTTTGGAACCTCTGTCAATAATCAATTGACCATAAACATGTGGCTCTATTTTTGGAACTTTTTGTTCTCTTCTGTGGATGGACTTATCTATCCTTTTGCCAGTATCATACCACCTTGATTACTGTAGCTTTATAGTAAATCTTGAAATCATGTGTTGCTGTGATTCTTTTCCAAAATTATTGTGACTATTTGAAATTTTTTGCTTTTCTATAATTTTAGAATCAGCTTGTAGAATTAAAATAGACTGCTGGAATTTTCACTGAGATTGCATTTAATATACATATTGTTTTGGAGAGAAATGACATTCTAAAAACAGTGAAACTTGCAGTCAATGAATATTTTGTCTCTCTTTATCTTAGAGCTTATTGTTTTTTAATTTAATTTTGTATTCTTATTCTTTTTTTCCCCTTTCTTCCCCATCCTTTTTCTTTTTTCCTTTATACTGTCCTAATACGGTTCTTTATTACTCCTTTAACTTTTATTTTTTATAGCATACTATTAAGAATGGGAAAGACTAGAGATCTCTTCAAGAAAATTAGAGATACCAAGGGAACATTTCATGCAAAGATGAGCTCGATAAAGGACAGAAATGGTATGGACCTAACAGAAGCAGAAGATATTAAGAAGAGGTGGCAAGAACACAGAAGAACTGTACAAAAAAGATCTTCACGACCAAGATAATCATGATAGTGTGATCACTCACCTAGAGCCAGACATCCTGGAATGTGAAGTCAAGTGGGCCATAGGAAGCATCACTATGAGCAAAGCTACTGGACGTGATGGAATTCCAGCTGAGCTATTTCAAATCCTGAAAGATGAGGCTGTGAAAGTGCTGCACTCAATATGCCAGCACATTTGGAAAACTCAGCAGTGGCCACAGGACTGGAAAAGGTCAGTTTTCATTCCAATCCCAAAGAAAGGCAATGCCAAAGAATGCTCAAACTACCGCACAATTGCACTCATCTCACACGCTAGTAAAGTAATGCTCAAAATTCTCCAAGCCAGGCTTCAGCAATACGTGAACCGTGAACTTCCAGATGTTCAAGCTGGTTTTAGAAAAGGCAGAGGAACCAGAGATCAAGTTGCCAACATCCACTGGATCATCAAAAAAGCAAGAGAGTTCCAGAAAATCATCTATTTCTGCTTTATTGACTATGCCACAGCCTTTGACTGTGTGGATCACAAGAAACTGTGGAAAATTCTGAAAGAGATGGGAATACCAGATCACCTGACCTGCCTCTTGGGAAACCTGTATACAGGTCAGGGAGCAACAGTTAGAACTGGACATAGAACAACAGACTGGTTCAAAATAGGAAAAGGAGTACGTCAAGGCTGTATATTGTCACCCTGCTTGTTTAACTTATATGCAGAGTACATTATGAGAAACGCTGGGCTGGAGGAAGCACAAGCTGGAATCAAGACTGCTGGGAGAAATATCAATAACCTCAGATATGCAGATGACACCACCCTTATGGCAGAAAGTGAACAAAAGAGCCTCTTGATGAAAGTGAAAGAGGAGAGTGAAAAAGTTGGCTTAAAGCTCAACGTTCAGAAAACGAAGATCATGGCATCTGGTCCCATCACTCCATGGCAAATAGATGGGGAAACAGTGGAAACAGTGGCTGACTTTATTTTGGGGGCTCCAAAATCACTGCACATGGTGATTGCAACCATTAAGTTAAAAGACGTTTACTCCTTGGAAGGAAAGTTATGACCAACCTAGATAGCATATTAAAAAGCAGACATTAGTTTGCCAACAAAGGTCCATCTAGTCAAGGCTATGGTTTTTCTAGTAGTCATATATGGATGTGAGAGTTGGACTATAAAGAACGCTGAGTGCAGAAGAATTGATGCTTTTGAACTGTAGTGTTGGAGAAGACTCTTGAGAGTCCCTTGCCCTGCTAGGAGATCCAACCAGTCCATCCTAAAGGAGATCAGTCCTGGGTGTTAATGGAGAGACTGATGTTGAAGCTGAAACTCCAATACTTTGGCCGCCTCATGTGAAGAGTTGACTCATTTTAAAAGACCCTGATGCTGGGAGGGATTGGGGGCGGGAGGAGAAGGGGACGACAGAGGATGAGATGGCTGGATGGCATCACCAACTTGATGGACAGGAGTTTGAGTGAATTCCGGCAGTCGGTGATGGGCAAGGAGGCCTGGGATGCTGTGATTCATGGGGTCGCAAAGAGTCAGACACAACTGAGCGACTGAACTGAACTGAACTGATTACCTCTCTAAAAAGAAAACTTCATTTTTAAAATAAATTCCCCGTTAAAAAATTTTTTTGTGTGTTTGATGTTTTTTTTTTATATTGTACTTTTAAGAGTCTAATCTCTAAGCTAGGTTTTTAATTTTTGCTTTTTGATATTTGTAATCAATTTTATACCATTAAGTGTCTAATTTTTAGTATCCATTTTCTCTTAAGGATTTGATAAATGGCTTGATTGCTGTTTTCTCTTTTGACTCGCCCTTTTCTCCTCCTTATCACTTCTCCCTCCCTCCTCTCTCTTCTCTTCTCTTTGTAAAACTGTGAATCTCTTTGGGTGTTCCTGGCTGTAGAGAGTTGTTTTACCATTAACCTAGGGCTTTTGTCTTCTGTGCTGTGTGGACAGAGAAGTCTTGAAGCTACTGTAAAAGGGGGACCAAAACCCAGAGGCAGGAGGCTCAACTCCAGAACTTTGGACCATCACAGAACTCCTGACCCCAGGGAATATTAATAGATGAGAGCCCACCCAAAAGTCTCCATACCTACCCGGAGACCAAGCTCCATCCAAGAGCGAACAAGCTCCAGTGCAAGTCACCCCATGCTAATCCTCCAGCAAAACATGAACACAAGAACATTAACAGACAGGCTTCCCAAAGTCATGCCAAACCACTAGACACCCCCAAACTCACTACTGGACACTGCACTGCACTCCAGAGAGAAGAGATCCAGCTCCATCCACCAGGACACAGACACAAGTTCCCAGCACCAGGAAACTTTCACAAACCACTGGTCCAACCCCACCCACAGGAGCAGACTCCACAATTAAGAGGGACTATGGCCCTCCAGTCCATTCTGAAGGAGATCAGCCCTGGGATTTCCTTAGAAGGAATGATGCTAAAGCTGAAACTCCAGTACTTTAGCCACCTCATGTGAAGAATTGACTCATTGGAAAAGACTCTGATGCTGGGAGGGATTGGGGGCAGGAGGAGAAGGGGACGACAGAGGATGAGATGGCTGGATGGCATCACGGACTCGATGGATGTGAGTCTGGGTGAACTCTGGGAGTTGGTGATGGACAGGGAGGCCTGGCGTGCTGCGATTCATGGGGTCGCAAAGAGTCGGACACAATTGAGCAACTGAACTGAACTGATGACCCTCCAGCCTGCAGAAAGGAGACCCCAAACACTGCAAACTAAACAAAAGGCAGAGAAATATCCAGCAGGTGAAGGAACATGATAAAAACCCTCCAAACCAAACAAGAGAAGGACATAGGGAGTGTACCTGAAAAAGAATTCAGAGTGATAGTTAAAGATGATTCAAAATCTTGAAAACAAATTTCCACTGTGTAAAATATGCATTGCTAAGTGTGGGACTACAAAGAGGTATATGGAGAGGGACAGGAACAGACACTATTTGGAGAAACAGCATGGTGTGGTAAAGTTTCAGAACTAAATTTAACTATGTTCAACATTGGACTCTGCCATTTCCCTGGGAAAATATTATTTAATCTCTCTGCACCTCAATTTCCTTATCTGTGAAGTAATCCTACTTTTCAGTGTTGTGAGATTTAGAAATGATGCATATAAAGGGTTCCAAATATGTAGATGCTAAATAAACATTATTAAGAACTGCACATAATGTAACCTAACATGATGGCTCCCATAGGGTATGAAACTATGACAGTTTCATAGTTTCACAGTTTCATAGTTTTAGTTCAAGAGCTAGAATTAGGGATAAGAAGATCAGTCCTGACTGGCCATTGGTAGATTTTTATGGAGAAAATTTTGATAGCCAAGATGTGGGAGAAAGAAGTTTTTGAGCAATGGCAGAGAAGTAGCAAAAGGGAGAACACAAGTCAAAGGGGATGCAGGCTTGCTTCTATGGAAGACTTGGCTCTCTGCTTCCTTATATCCTTTTGTTATGGGCTGATAGTGTTCCCCTTCTCCCCACATTTCGTAGGTTGAAGTCCTAACTCCCAATCAGGCACATTGATCTTGGACTTCCCAGCCTCCAGAACTGTTGTTTAAGCCATGAAGTCTGTGGAATTCTATCATGGCAGCCCAAGAAATACACCGTTCTTCTTAGACGCTGTTTGGGATTGCACATAAAGTGAAAGTGTTAGTCATTCAGTTGTGACCGACTCTTTGCGACCCTACGGACTGTAGCCTGCCAGGAATTCCCCCGTACAGGGAATTCTCCATGAAAGAATACTGGAGTGGGTTGCCTTTCCCTCCTCCAAGGGGTCTTCCCAACTCAGGAATTGAACCCAGGTCTCTGGCATTGCAGGAAGATTCTTTGCCATCTGAGCCACCAGGGAAGCCCACATACCCAGCTTAAAATCTTGCTCTGCCATCTTCCTTGCAGATGTGATATTATTCTGGCCTGTGTACTGTAAATGGAAGTCTCTGAGTGGGAAAGGGAGAGGAAAGAGGGCATCTTTCCAAATAAAAGGTAGAATTCCTTTTGCTCCTTTCCCCTCCTTCTTCCTGGAATGGAAGTATCATGTAGCCATGGTCTTGTTATGAAAGCCACACATGAAGGACGGACAACAAATGAGATAGAGGGAACTCTGGTTCTTGATGACTTAACGGAGTCTTATCCTGGACTTTCTAACCTGAAAATTTGATTGTTTAAGCAACTATTTCTCAGGCTTTCTGTTTCTTGCAAACAAATCCTAAATGAAACAGCCTGTGTGGGGAGATGGGTGTCTTTGATAAATACCAGGAAAGAAGACTGGCAATGGATCAAACTGTCAAGGAACTTGGACTGTTTCCTATAGAACATGTACTAAGTCACTCAGTTGTGTCTGACTCTTTGCGACGCAATGGACTGCAGCCCACCAGGCTCCTCTGTCCATGAGGAGTCTCCAGGCAACCATACTGGAGTGGGTTGCCATGCCCTCCTCCAAGGGATCTTCAGTCCAGGGATCAAACCCATGTCTCCTGTGGATCTTCCCAACCCAGGGATCAAATCCAGGTCTCCCACACTGCAGGCAGATTCTTTACCATCTGAGCCACCAAAGGAACCCAAGAATACGGGAGTGGGTAGCCTATCCCTTCTCCAGGGAATCTTCCTGACCCAAAAATTGAACCGGGGTCTCCTGAATTGCAGGTGGATTCTTTACCAGCTGAGCTACCAGGGAAGCCCATAAAACATGAGGGAAGATTAAAAGGTTTTGAAAAAGAGAATAATAATGCTAAATTGCTGTTTTAAAAAGGATAATGGGAATATGCAAGATAAATGGGAAGTGGGTGAGACAGGGAGGGAGATCATTTGTGCAACTGCTGCAAAATGAGGAATACTAGTAATGATGGACTGAACCAGGGTCGGAGGCAGAAAGAATGAACCAATGTAAGGGTGGCCCTAAAATACTGGACTCTTTAGGACTCACGGTATGCAAAAGAGGATCTGGGTGGTAGGCAAAGGAGACATGATCAAAATGAATGGAGGTTCAACTTATAGTTGGAGGATTTCATAGAAATTTGAAACTAAAGAGAGCTGCTAATTAGGGAGGGAAATAAACTGTAAATTTCAACAGTGAGTTGCAACTGAATTTGCTTAATCTGGAGAAAACTAGAGATTGGAGAACTAGGAAGAAAGCAGCTATCATTTCTTGAACATAAAGGTGTCAGCTGCATTTGGTCCATTATCTCACTTAATAGTAATATTTAAGATAATATTATTGCCATAATTTATGGATGAGGATACAGTCTCAGGGAGGCTAAATATATTGCCACTGATTCAGAGACACTTAGATATGGAACTGTGGGAGAAAGACTGTCAGACTTGATGAATCATCCACCAAGAATATAACATTGAAGTCATAGATGAAGTCTCTAAGGGAAGTATAGAAAGTAATAAGGAAGGCTGTGGGTGTATCATTGGAAACATTTTCTCCAAAGCAAAAAGAATAGCTAGTATGGTCAGAAAGGATTTTCAGAGAGTAGGAAGAGAATCAGTATTGATTGTTATACATTGAAGGTTTTCTGTGGAAGAACTCTATTAGACAGTTTGGTTTGAATTCATTATGGGAAAATAGAATATTGATAGAATTAATATTGCTTAATTTCTCTGAGACTCTTTCCTGTAATGTGGGGATAATAAACTTCCCTCTAAAGGTTTTTATGGAGAATGAAATGAGAAGTGAACATTAATGTGTCTGGCATGGACTCTGGTACAAGAGGTGAATGTCTGCTAGAAGAAATTATAGATGACAAGGCAGTCTGTACAAACCCTATAATATGGTCTGGAATGTTTTTATTAATAGAAACTGCTTATACTGTTTAGGTTTTCTATGTTTTGTTTCTTTTCCTTCAAAGTTGAATTACAGCATATATTTCTGATTGAAGATTCCTGTCAGGCACATTGTGGCACCTAGAGATCTTACTGCATTTTAGTCTCACTGGAACAGTAAAGAAAAAAAAGGTTAATTTAAAACTAGGGTGAACCACCCTTGTGGCTCAGCTGGTAAAGAATCTGCCTGCAAAGTGGGAGACCTGGGTTCGATCCCTGGGTTGGGGAAATCTCCTGGAGAAGTAAGTGGCTACCCACTCCAGTATTCTGGCCTGGAGAATTTCATGGACTGTATAGTCCATGGAGTCGCAAAGAGTCGGAGACGACTGAGTGACTTTCACATAAGGTATTGCAATAAGATGAAGAAAGAACAAAATGCAGACTTAGAAAATCCATTCTTCAATCCCTCCACCTGTAGTTAAGGTAAATAGAATCTTAGGGATAATGAAAATTAGATAGGCTATTGGCTAGCAGCAACCTAAGACATTTTAACTGTGTTCATGATATACTACACATCAGGGAATCAAGCTAGGTCCCAGTTAAATTTAACATAGAAAGAGGACTGTCTACCACATCCCATTAGTTGGTAAAACCTAGAGTCCACACTTTAGGGCCACCTTTAAATTGGTTCACTCTTGTCTGGCTTCCAACCTAGTTTAAATCATCATTACTAGTATTTCAAATTTTGCAGCAGCTTTATATACAAATCTCCTTGTCTCACCTACTTCCCTTCTATCCTTCATATTATAATCCCATTTTTTTTTTTACACACACATATTTGACAAACTTTAATATTAGAAAATAACTCCCCAATGCTGGTTCTACCAGTTTCATTCCTGCCTACCCTACCCAACAGATCACAGCTGAAGGATTTTAAGTCATGACATTTAAGGTGCCTGACTCAATTCATTTGATCATTAAAATGTTTCTAACAGTAATGTCAGCATAGAGTGAGGCATTATTCATTTCTGTACTCCAAGAAGTCTATCAGGGAAACAATGCCTCATGTATATTTCCATGTTTCTGTGTGGTTTGGTTTCCTGAGTAAAGGAAATTGACATGCTATAATGATGTCTCCTTTTCCCAGAAACATTTAACTCTCCAATGCTCTTCTTCCCCTTATCTCCTGTTCAGTAGAGTCACACAAGCTTATATTTTATAGGGATTTGAAACCTGGAACCATTGGTTTATATTCTAAAAGACTGTACAATATTTGCAAACAAAGGCTTTACTTCCTCTCTCAGGAGGGGAAGAGGGCAGCATGTAGTTTATATAAACTTCCACATTTATAACTTCAGGGTTCCTGTCCTGTAAACCCCATCTGAACATTCAGGGTGAACATACACCTGGCTCTTCTCACATTACTCTCAAGGAGGAAGAACGGGACAGGGGGAACGGCAGTGGTTACTGCTTTAAATGATAGTTAGTTCCTGATCTAGAAACCTAATTTCTTTGCTTTCAGGATAACATAAATTAAAACCTATCAAAGGCAACTTCAAAAACTTACAAAATATATTCTAAACTAAGTTTCTCCAAAAAGGGGTTATGGACATTCTAAGTGGTGTATAAGGCAACATATTGGGGTGTGGGAGGAAAACATAATTCATTTTCATGTTTTTATGGGAATACCAGACCACCTGACCTGCCTCTTGAGAAACCTGTATGCAGGTCAGCAAGCAATAGTAAGAACTGGATATAGAACAACTGACTGGTTCCAAATAGGAACAGGAGTACGTCAAGGCTGTATATAGTCACACTGCTTATTTAACTTATATGCAGAGTACATCATGAGAAACACTGGGCTGGATGAAGCACAAGCTGGAATCAAGATTGCCGGGAGAAATATCAGTAACCTCAGATATGCAGATGACACCACCCTTATGGCAGAAAGTGAAGAACTAAAGAGCCTCTTGATGAAAGTGAAAGAGGAGAGTGAAAAAGTTGGCTTAATGCTCAACATTCAGAAAACTAAGATCATGGCATCCGGTCCCATCAGTTCAGTCACTCAGTCATGTCCGACTCTTTGCGACCCATGAATCGCAGCATGCCAGGCCTCCCTGTCCATCACCAACTCCGGGAGTTCACCCAAACTCATGTGCAACGAGCCGGTGATACCATCCAGCCATCTAATTCTCTGTCATCCCCTTCTCCTCCTGCCCCCAATCCCTCCCAGCATCAGAGACTTTTCCAATGAGTCAACTCTTCGCATGAGGTGGCCAAAGTACTGGAGTTTCAGCTTCAGCATCATTCCCTCCAAAGAAATCCCAGGGCTGATCTCCTTCAGAATGGATTGGTTGGATCTACTTGCAGTCCAAGGGACTCTTAAGAGTCTTCTCCAACACCACAGTTCAAAAGCATCAATTCATGTTGATGTATGGCAAAACCAATACAATATTGTAAAGTAATTAACCTCGAATTAAAATAAATTTATATTAAAAAAAAGCATCAATTCTTCGGCGCTCAGCTTTATTCATAGTCCAACTCTCACATCCATACATGACCACTGGAAAAACCATAGCCTTGACTAGACGGACCTTTGTTGACAAAGTAATGTCTCTGTTTTGAATATGCTATCTAGGTTGGTCGTAACTTTTCTTCCAAGGAGTAAGCGTCTTTAATTTCATGGCTGCAGTCATCATCTGCAGTGATTTTGGAGCCCCCCAAAATAAAGTCTGACACTGTTTCCACTGTTTCCCCGTGTATTTCCCATGAAGTGATGGGACCAGATGCCATGATTTTTGTTTTCTGCATGTTGAGCTTTACGCCAACTTTTTCACTCTCCTCTTTCACTTTCATCAAGAGGCTTTTTAGTTCCTCTTCACTTTCTGCCATAAGGGTGGTGTCATCTGCATATCTGAGGTTATTGATATTTCTCACAGCAATCTTGACTCCAGCTTGTGCTTCTTCCAGCCCAGCGTTTCTCATGATGTACTCTGCATATAAGCTAAATAAGCAGGGTGACAATATACAGCCTTGACATACTCCTTTTCCTATTTGGAACCAGTCTGTTGTTCCATGTCCAGTTCTAACTGTTGCTTCCTGACCTGCATTGATTATATTCTTTGCAGCCAAAGATGGAGAAGCTCTATACAGTGAACAAAAACAAGACCAGGAGCTGACTGTGGCTCAGATCATGAACTCCTTATTGCCAAATTCAGACTTAAATTGAAGAAAGTAGGGCAAACCACTAGACCATTCAGGTATGACCTAAATCAAATCTCTTATGATTATACAGTGGAAGTGAGTAATAGTTAAGGGACTAGATCTGATAGAGTGCCTGATGAACTACAGACGGAGGTTCGTGACGTTGTACAGGAGACAGGGATTAAGACCATCCCCATGGAAAAGAAATGCAAAAAAGCAAAATGGCTGTCTGAGGAGGCCTTCCAAATAGCTGTGAAAAGAAAAGCAAAGGAGAAAAGGAAAGATTAAAGCATCTGAATGCAGAGTTCCAAAGAATAGCAAGAAGAGATAAGAAAGCCTTCCTCAGTGATCAATGCAAAGAAATAGAGGGAAACAACAGAATAGGAAAGACTAGTGCTCTCTTCAAGAAAATTAGAGATACCAAGGGAACATTTCATGCAAAGATGGGCTCGATAAAAGACAGAAATGGGATGGACCTAACAGAAGCAGAAGATATTAAGAAGAGGTGGCAAGAATACACAGAGCTGTACAAAAAAGATATTCATGACCAAGATAATCACGATGGTGTGATCACTCACTTAGAGCCAGACATCCTGGAATATGAAGTCAAGTGGGCCTTAGAAAGCATCGCTATGAACAAAGCAAATGGAGGTGATGGAATTCCAGTTGAGCTATTTCAAATCCTGAAAGGTGAGGCTGTGAAAGTGCTGCACTCAACATGCCAGCACATTTAGAAAACTCAGCAGTGGCCACAGGACTGGAAAAGGTCCGTTTTCATTCCAATCCCAAAGAAAGGCAATGCCTTCTAAAGGAGGACGTTGACAGCCAACAAGAAAACAGGAACCTCCACCTGTAACAATCTGAATGAGTCTCAGATGGGACCACAGACCTCACTGATACCTTGATTTTAGAAATGTAATTCTGAGCAGAGAACCCAGCTGGTCTTGTGCCCAGACTTCTGACCTACAGAATTGTGAGTAAATAAATAGGTGTTGTTTTAAGCTGTAAATTTTGTAATTTGCTATGAAGCAATAAAAACTATATAAAATATATCTCTTATGGAAAGAAAGTGAAAATGAAGTGAGAATTAAAAAAAAAAAAAAAAAACGGATGGGAAAGGCCTTTGAGGCTTTCATGTTGTACACTCCAGTGGCTTCCACATGGGGTATTTCAAGATAATTCTCAAAGTATCCAAGGAAAATATTAAAGCTTCTAGATGTGTATTTCTCATCTTTAAAAATTACCCTTTGGGGGTATATTTAATAATATATACAATGTTAACACAAACAGATAATTTATAAATGTTCATATATTTAGATATGCTGGTTAAAATAATTTAGAAAACACCATTCTAATCACTATGTAAGAAGACATGTATCCCTCAAAAGATGTCCTACCCCATCTGACTCCTGCCATCCATTCTATAATAAAGTTTCTTATTTAGTCACTAAGTTATGCCCAACACTTCTGTGATCCCATTGCCAGGCTCTTCTGTCCATGGGATTTCCTAGTCAAGGATACTGGAGTGGGTTGCCATTTCCTTCTCCAGGGGATCTTCCCAACCAAGGGATCAAACACATATCTCCTGCACTGGCAGGTAGATTCTTTACCACTAAGCCACCAAGGAAGCCTATATGGGAAGCTACAAAATACCAAATTGGGAAATACTAGAAATTTTCATATATCCTATATTTACTGTGATGTATCATGTTTATCATGTTACATGCTTAGGCATTTAAACTTCTGAAATGTTAGACATGCAATAAAAAAATCATTTTTAAGGGTTCTTCCTGAGATGGTATTGTGGAGTATGTGAACTGGTAAGCAATTGTGTACCATGTGTTTTTGGTCACCAAATTTATTGTTGAACATTCAGAACATCAAATTATGACAGATTAAAAAGAAAGCACCAAATAATGCTACACATTAATACCTGAGCGGAGACTGAAGGCAAATATTCATCTATTAAACCCTACACCATAACATTGAAACACAGATAAAAACACTCACAACACTCTACAGAGTACAATAAATAGCACTTTTTGTGAATTACAACTAGTTAAATGTAATAATGTTAATTATAATCATACAAAAAGTACACACAAAATTACACATAAATATATTTAGTATACCATACATTTTGTACAAAGTACTGGCGAAGGTCATGCATGTTTCAAAGGAAAAATCTGCAAGATGACAATCACTTTTCAGTATATATTATAGGATGAATTGTTTTGCACTGCTAAGTATTATTATGTGCTACATTTTCTGAATGAGAATAAAATTACTGATTTGCAAATTAATGATTACTGAGTCTATCTCAGTCTAACACATAGTTTGTCCTCTATAAACTTTTAACTATAATATAGAAACTGATGCAGGTTGACATGACAGCCATGTATCTTACTGTATTACATACCCTTGCCCAAACTATTTCCATCTCAATTTGACCACGCTTTAAGGAAAGACATTTTCTTTCTACACACTTTCAGAGAAACCTATATTTTTGTCTTTGATGGGAGGTAGTGGAGGTTAAATGAGAAGAAAGAAAAATGCTGAGTTTATGTTCAAAATTATAAATAAAAAATATACAAAAAATTCTGAGTACACAGAGATATGGGCATCTTTTAGCAGAGACCATGAACGTCCTATGAATGGAACGATTTGTTTTGACTGAAATTATATCCATTATTCTAAATAAGCATAATAAAAATGTAAGTCTTTACATTAAAAGAAAATCCATAAAAAACTGGGGCCAGTTTTCTCTTGGTATCTTAAAAATAACTAGGAAGAAAAAAGTAAAAGGGAAAATAATGTTTAAATATATACATGAATCTGAGTTTATATTTAATGAAAAATCATTATTGGCTAAACTATCTTTGATATACAAGGCTCAATAATCTGAGGAAAAAAAATAAGTACATGTCTTAAAGAAGAATTCATGTCTTTGATAATTATTCATTAAAAAGACAAAAAAATACACTTGTAGGTTATGTTTTCATGTATTAATCTCAGAAATGCCACCTTTTCCTAAAATAAATTTATTTTCAAAAACTGTAGCCAAACTTAGTTTTTACATCTATGAAGTTAATTTTCATTTGAAATGGGAACTATGGAAATTAAGAGAGGCCTGTGGAGCAATAGTTCAGCTTATACTAAGGGAAATACTGATTAAATGTTATTTAAAATTTTTTACTTCACCAGCCTCAAACAAAAGGATTTGGGGCCAATTTGAGAAGACCACCAATACTAAAATATATAATTATAAAACTTCAGGGCATTCTTTCAGCATTTTAAGGCACGGTCTATTTTATCCCAAACAACTATAAGTTCAAGGTCACAGTGTTAATATGCATTCAATTTTGGTCTGGTTTTTCATGGGTATGTTGCTACATTTATAGTTAGCCATAAGCTTAAGAAATGGTAATACAATCACTTCAAAACAATATATCTAAATCATTTTTATATTTTTTAAAATGTAAATACACAATTTCTTAATTTATGTACACTAAAAACTGGATTTTTCTCCTTCTACAGTAGAGGCAGAGAAGATTATTTGTACCAATATTCCAACAAATACATATCTGATTATAAAGAAAACATGGTTATGTTAAATACAGGCATCTCCTATTTAGGACAAAACTATTCAACACAAAGGACAAACTCATTCCAAAAATAATGTTCACTGAATTTTTAGATCTTATACATCATCTTTTTATTATCATCTACCCTCACCAGATAATTGGATAATCAAGGCCAAACACTTTAATATTTGGCTTTATCTGTTGCTTCTTTACTTCCAAGGCTACTTATGCAAACTGCATCAACATGATTGGGCAGAGAAACAGTTAAATGACATTAAATTATGGGGAAAACCGTAATATGAGGGACTGAAATTCCCTGTGAAAATTTCTATAGTAGAGAAATTAAAGAATTTCAACCATATAAACACAACAGTTTCTGAATCTATCATATTCCAGCTTTTCTCTCATGAGTACACTACCACATCAATGTTAACACTTCAGCATTAACATCTTGATTGTCTTTACATTTTCTTTTAAGATGCATTTTACAGTGCTTACTTCATTGTACTATGTTGCATTCCAGTGGATAAATTTCCCCTGTGTGACTGTAGAAAGGGAATGAATGGAAAAACATAGAAAATAAAAGAAATTCCACAAAAAACTTTCTATTACATAAATGAGAGATACCTGTACTAAAAATGATCAGGGCAATAGAATTTAAAGTTTTACAGAATGAATCTGAAACAAGATTACCTAAAATGATTTCTTCAACCAATTACTGAAAGATCATTATCAGGTAAACTAATTTTCATCCAATAAAACCAGAAAACACTATTTCAGAAATCAGACAAAATAGAATACACTATGCTATAAGCTTTATATATTTTCAAAGAAAAATCAGGATACAGAATATAAATTTTGATGATTTGCATATTTAATATAAGTCCTAGAAGAAAAATACTGAAAAGATTATTTTTGCTTTAATCCCAATATGGTAAGAAAAGTTCATTGGCACAGATATCTGGAGGTATTTTAAAATTTCATTTAGCTTTGGTGGCAAAGTGTGTTTTGCTAACCATATGAATACAGTTCTATTTTCAATGCAGAGCTTTATGCTAAAAAAAAATTCAAATGTGGTTTTTTCCCCTAAAAAAAGGGATGTAAAAAGTCCAATATGAAACAAAACAAGTACAACATTAAATACAAAACATGCCTATCATTTAGGCTTTTGAACAATAGTTCTATGCTTTGTCTGTAAATCTTTTAGTAGTAACATTTCTACTATATAAATACTAAAAACCAAAATAACACCAAAAAAATTAGCATATGAACTTTACAAAAATGGCTACTTCTAGAGTTCTTAAACTAGGATTAGGGTTCACATATGCAAACAAATCTGCACTAACTAATCAAACTACATCAACAGATACAGTTTTTCACAAGTGTTCCAAGTTACAATGTACAGAATGAGCACAGAATAAATCTGACTCATATATATCAAGTCCCATACAAAGTTCATTAGAAATTAACTGGTTACTTGGTATTTCAAAACATAGTCATTTTTGGCAGCATAACATGCGAAACACTTTTAGAAAGTACTGCACTTGATTTAAAAAATTTCAGCTAGACACAACGTAATCAAGATGTATCAATAGCTTAGAATATCATCTAACTTTTTAAAGTGATGTTACCAATTCAGGTATATTGCTACATTTCTACTATAAATGAAATAACAGTTTATTTCCAAATTTTGTTCCATTCTTCAGACTAAGTTACTAATATATAAAATTCAGTCATCTGTAATCATAATATAATTTATAAAAAATGTGAATTCTTGAGCATTTAGAGTACACATATTCAGATTTGGATTACTGATTTGACTTTTCTTTCCTATTATTCTTATTAAAAGTAAAGAACATAAGTAGCCTTACAAGCTTTCTATTTCCTCAGGCTGTTAAAATATACTGTGAAAGAATGCATGAGTAATAATGTATAAGCAAAAGTTCATTACAGAACTTGAAATGTCCTTTGTTCCAAAATACTGGGATAAAATTTCAGCTCCTAATTATCTTAGCATTTTGTAAAAGTATCTTCTACATTTACCTTACATGGCAAGAAGCTTTCTGTCTGGGTCTAATTTCATAACACAAAGACTTTTATTGCTTCTTTTATTCCTGGGGAGTACTATACTCTTCAAATTGACCCCCCCCCAAAAAAAAAAAAAAAACTTCACAAGGTTATCTTGTTTCCTATAATTTCATAAATCTAAAACACAGAGAAAACACAAACTGATGATAAAAAATAATCAACAAATACCTTAGTCACGGAAGTCCCTATACATTAAAAAAAATTCTTCCCAACTAGTTTTAATAACAAGTTACTAAAATATTGCAAATGTGGCACTGTAAGGTTTTGCTCTAAACCTCACAACAAAGCAAGACATATAATACAGGCCAACTGAATGGTCTGGGATTCAGGAATCAACAGTTCTAGCTTACCTCATCATTTCTGTTTTCCTATTTCTCCAGAGCTTTCAAGAATAAACTGAAAACTGAGTTTTACCTTTAATTGTTTTATTTCCCTTGACCACCTTCTGTAAGAGATGCTAATCAACAGTGAGGTAAAAAGAATACACTATGCTGTAAGTGAAAAACCTGAAGAGTTAAGAATGGGAACTAGATAGATAATGAACAAATCAGATAATCTGTCACATGAAAGTATGTATGTGTGGTGTCAATGTGTAGCATCTGCGTGAGTGGCAGGATAATCAACAAAAAACATTTACTAGGCCTAGTATAGTTCTTTATTTCTTTTCCCTACTGTATAATCATGCAGATATTATAATGTAGTTCAAACGAGAAGTACTCCATTATATACATAGGAACTTATCTGACTGAAATATAAAAAAAATTAAAGATTAATCAATACATGATCAATATATACTGAAGAGACACAAAGTCAGTGTTAATCAGGCACAAATGGTTTTTTTTTAGGACTAGTGTTTTAAATACTTTCATTCTGGTGAGAATCAAGAAAAAAGCTAGCAGAAATTGTGTACTTTCTAACATGAAAAAGATAAAGAAAAAAGTGTTAATAATTTCTATCATATTATCTGCTCCAAATTGTAACAGTAGTAACTCCAGAGGAGTCTTTAGAAACACTGAAAGTACTCAGTGTTTGTCCAGTCCAGGCTTTATTTGATCTAGGTATCAACAATAGGGTCTAGGAGTAATTTTTATAAGTTAAAAACTCAAAAAAATCTAAATAAATATGTTATGCCAACAAAGCTCAGAAATTTTCTAAATGAGACAATCCCTAACTGCCAACAAAGTTTTATTTTTAGTAACATTTCTGATAAACCTGTGCTGTTTTGCCAGCTAATAATATAGGTCTTAGGTATGCTTGAAAGAATGTGTAATTTAAAGACAAGGGACTTTCATTTTCTCAAGTGATAGAAACATTAGTTTTACTAATCTTCAGAAAGAGCCTACCTTCTCATCTCTGATAGTTATTTGGGTTTAAATTACATTAGGACTTGATGAAGACCCTGTGAAAATGAATCTGTGTGTGTGTGTGTGTGTGTGTGTGAATTATGTATAAGAACCCAAACGACTGTTGTTTATACATGCTTAATTAGAATCCTTTCTGTGGTCCTAAAACGAAATATTTTGTTTGAATAAGACTTTAGGACTACATGGTAACTACACTCACGTGAAAATATTTTCATGAAAATTAGTGTGCCTAATATGCTGCTTTAAAAAGCTAACACACTACCCACAAATGAGAAATTTAAGCTTGTTACATTTTACCGATGAGCAGAAATGACTAAACAAGGAGACTTTAGATCACATAAACACAATTATAGCTGTCAATTGTGATGAAAGTACAGGCCAAATTAGAAGATTCTAATTAATGAATTTGCTTAGTTCTGTATATGGAACTAAGTTCAAATTTAGAAATATTTAAATGACATATTTAACCTGTAACTTGAAATACAACTACACCTGAGTGAAAAAACAAAAGACATCCTATGTGCAAAAGCTGTTATGAGCATGTGTATAGCTAAACCTAGGCATATGTATCCTTGTTTAAATATGTATGTGACATGTCATGGGAAAGTGTACTCTTTCTTTTCAGGTTTGAACACACAAGCATTATTTTATTTTAATCCCTTTTGCTACTTTTAGCAAACAAACAAGAGCCTGGTATGCCTGCCATGTCTATTATAAGGTTATCACTTCCCTTTAATGATCCCAGTAAATGAAAATATGAATACTGAACATAAAGCTGAGAAAGAGAACAATAGAATAAAAAAACTCATAACTCTCAGAGATGACAGCAAGATCCTCTTCAAATGATGATAAAACAGTAACGACCTGACGGACAACTTAGAAAAGAAGTGAGGTAATCCTCTACACGCAGTAAAATGGGGGTGACTCTCTAATACGCAGTAACAGCTGAGAGGCTGTAATGGAATTCAGTTGCAATGGCAGGTAAAATGAACCTGGTACTCTTGGACATTCCTTGGCACTAACAAGGACACAAGTTCACAAGTGCAACTGTGAAGTTACTGGAACGTTAAGGACTATACTTGAAAGGTTTTGGGTATTTACAGCATACACATCGGAAGGAAGGACTCTATCACCCGGTATACCCCAGCCTGAATTATATCTACTTTTTAAAAACGAGCTGAAATCTGAAATGAAATGTAATATTACTCTTATCTGTCAAATAGTAATTACCTTGGCAAATTAAGATTCTACTATTAAACCTAGTGACTAAATACTCCAACTTATTCAGGTATATTGTGTATACTTATGCTATTAATGGAATAACAGTGGAAAACTGTTATTCCATTAATAGTTTAATTCTATACATTAAATGTAGTACTGCACTTGATCATGCTGATTTTTCTCCCTATAGGAGACAAAAACTGTGCAAATGCAGAGTTTTTTTTCTGACTACTGGAATTTAGTTATTTTAATGATCCATCATGACCAGAGACACTTGGCAACCATGGGGTCACTGAATTAAATAAAATGGTACAGACTGAATGACTGAACTGCTCCAATGCCTATAGGTAAATATCTGTGAGAATTTGCTTCAAATTTAGCAATACATCTCTTCAATAGTCTCCTGATAATCACTAAGAACACAAAATAAGATTCTTATTTGAAAAGCAAGAAGAAATTTTCATTAAGTTTTATATTTGAATTATGCTTCGATTCACCAATCTTGCTTGGTTATCAAGAAAACATGTCTCTTTTGAACTTAAAGCATATTTTCATAGATGTAAGAAAACAAAAGATCTATTTTGTTCACTCTGACTGCCAAAAACTAAAGATTGTGGCTATTTTATTTCTGATAAAGCAGTTTAAATTTCATTAATCTTTTAAGACTTATTTTTCAATATATATAGTATAGCAAATACAAAGTAACCCACTTTTCAGAAGAAAGCTTGATGAAATGAGCAGAATGTTTGAGGTGATGAGACAAAAAACAATGCTACATTTACTGAGTATTTAGGAGAAGATCCTGGCATGGCCAATCAAGCAGACTAGCTCTGCAGAGAAGTCCTCAAAGACAGTGGCCACCATATCCTTTTACTAATTTTTAAAAAATGACTAGTACACAGATGCCATACCACAAAACAAAACCATGCTTCAGCTACTTTCCTCAAGCATTACAAAACGAATTTCCTATCTTCAACATTGTAAAAATAGACTTGTCTTCTCCAAAGGATCTTGCTGTCGACACTGATGGATCTGTGTTGTTCCCACTTAATACTGTCCCTAAAGGCATAAATCATCTTTATCATTCCTTAAATTCAATCTTACATAAAGTTGCATAATGCATGGAGTAAAAGAGGAATGAAGACAAAGCATGGAACCCTGTATAAATGTGATGACCCAAAAGCAATCACACCAACAGCCAGAGGAAGTGGAAACTGTGAAGTAGTCTTCAATAATTTACTGTAAAGAGACAGAAATATACATTATAATGTTAACATACTCAGTGAACAAAAACTGAATATGTCAGTCTTTTATACAGTTTTGTAAAGTATTCTATGTGATTTTAGATAAAGTAATTTTTCACATAAAGAATTTAACGGTCCATATTTAAAAAAAAATATCAGTACGAATACATTTTGGCTGGAAAAGAGAAACATATTCTATTAAGTAAATAACCAGTTTTGCTTATTCTTTTCAATTTTAAACACAAAAAAATACTAGTTGGACTTATATTCAGCAATTTGACTTTACTTAAGAGATTTATTTTAATAAGAAAAAATCAATAATGTTTACTAAGATATAGCTACAGAAATATTTATTTTCAACCTATTTAATATCAGCAAAAAGCTTCAACAACAACAACAACAAATCCTTAATTCCTAACAGGAACATATAAAACAAGACACTAACTATTTAAAAATACTATCAAGAAAGACTGTCACCTTTTTACTCTGAAAACAGATAAACTGAGGGATTAAGAAATTTACTGAAGGACACAAAGCCTTAGATTTAAACCCTAGATCTGCCTGATTTTAGAATATCTGCAACTATCTGCCAGAATCAACTGAAAACACTCTCAGAGCAAATAAGCAGTCAATAAAAGGTAAAATTTTATTATTGAAAATCTTAAACATATATATAAGTAGATTAACAGTACAATGAACCTCATGGATCCATCCCCGGTTTCAGAAATTATCAAGTCATGGCCAATCCTACTTCATCTATTATATTTCTACCTACTTTCAACTCCTGTATTTTGTTGGAAGCAAACTTAAATATCAAATATTTTAAGGATTAACTTTTTAAAGAAAAAAATTATTATATACTAACAAATAAAACCCATAATTAAGAAAACATAATACATTTGCACATAAGCTATAATATTTACATATAAACCTAATTACTATTAAGGTATCACCTTTAGTATTGTCCAGGAAATTAGGAACAAAAGGTATGTTCCAGACATAAAAGAATACCAGGAATAGATGAGAGAAAAAGAAAGATTAAAAGACTATACCTTGACTTTATTGAAGTAGTGTAAGTATTTCCAAGAATTGCCATAGTTGGAATAAGGATAAATGCCAAAGGTTTACATGGATCAGGATTAAGTTTAAAGTAATACCTAGATCAGAAAGAAAAAAAAAAAAACATAAATCAACAAAGCATAGCCCATCATTTTAAATTATCAGAATCAATAAATAAATTTCAAAACCTTACAATTACAATGTGGATATAAGAAAGCTCTAAAGTGTTCACGAAATCATTAATAAATAAATTTTGCTCTACATCATCTTTATACTCAAGGTTTTAGATGGAGAATTATGTTCAGAAGCTACTAAAGGAAATGAAAATATCCAATATGGAAGCACTTCCTTTCTGTAAGTATATGCCTGAAATGTCATATACAGATAATATTTCATAAAACAAATTATTTAAAATATATTTAAATTGTTTTATTTAAATAAGATAAAAAAAATAAAAGTTTACACAAAGTAACTGTCCCTTATTTTTTCTTTAAATTTATTGTCCCTTATTTTTTAAAATCCAAATTCTCATCTCTTGCATTGAGTAAGATACCTACACCTTTCAGAATCATAAATTTGTGCTCCTGAAGTGGTTTTCTCCCCACATCTGTGACCAAAAATCTGGACCTTGATTAAAGTTACGGACTTACTAAGTCACTTCAGTCGTGTCTGACTCTTTGCATCCCTATGGACCATAACTTGCCAGGCTCCTCTGTCCAAGGGATTTTGTAGGCAAGAATACTGGATTGGGTTGCCATACCCTCTTCCAGGGGATCTTCCCAACCCAGGGATCGAACCCGCATCTTTTAAGTCTCCTGCATTAGCAGACAGGTATTTTACTAACACTACCTGGGAAGCCCAAAATAAGGGACAGAGGAAGGATATTAACATCTGGTAACCAGTGATTTAACTTATTGAACTTGTTTTGATTCATCTGACTTTTCAAAAAAAACCACCTCCAATATGTAGATAATCTGAAAATTTTACATCATTTCTAAAATCTATATTAATCAGGAGTTCACTATTAACTGAATAAGGGAGCTTTTTAAAAAAGACAATTTACTAAAAACTAAATATTCTAGAAATAACCTTAGAGGGCATTTTTAGGCTTCATTTAACCTAGCACACAAATGACAGTTTTCAGTAGTAAATACCTGATCACTTACTTTGTTCAATGTGTAGGACACATCAGAAAAGTACACACTTCCTTCATTATTTCTATTATTTTAAATGTAGCATTTATCTTCCCCTCAATTTAATATAAAATTGATCATAAGTTGAAAAATTAAAGCACTAACATTATGAATACCTTAAGTCAGCAAAATAAAGCACATTTTCACATATTTCTAGACTCAAAAAAGGTGAAAGGAAAAGTAAATAAAATAGAATTCCCCCCTATTGGGCAGATTTTAGGGAAATTTATATTCTCATGGAAAAAGAGAAAATGTGAATATGCTAAAAATAAATTTCAGGTGAAAGCTTCTTGTTCTTGTGAAAGTTTTATGAATCATTAGTAATCTTGCAAGTCTCTACTTACAGATATTTATCATTTAAACCACATAAATTATAACTATATAAATAAAACTTACCTAAGATTCTTAAGCCAATAAATTAAAGATGGCATGCTGAGTAATACAATCCATGTTAATAAGTTAATCAAAGTACTGTGCATGCGAAGACTATCTTCAGCATCACTGGCAGATAAGCGGAGATGGTGTACTGCAGAGTCTTTATGGTGATTGGATTTTTTTTCACTTCTTCTAGAGTGTTTGGGATTCTATAAAGCAATAAAACAAAAAATATTGAGATATTAAGTAAAATTATGTATTAATTTATTTAGAATCATACTCAATTATCGAACAGCTCAATACAGTTTTTCATTACCAAACTGATATAAAATACTGAAATTATCTTATTTGAAAGTATTTTAAAGCAGTTGTCAGTTATAAAACTTATTCCATTGACTTATTTCCACTGCTAAGAATATATCCTCTAAGTAATTACTTAAAATAAAATTTAAGAGATAATTGTAATAACAAAAGCAACTTAAGCACTAACATCAAACTAAATGACAATCTCTAAGTCTTATTTTAATATTCATTAGGTTCAATTTTCTTAAAGCTATTTAAATTCAAATATTGTAAACTTCTAAATATTGTAAATTTCTAACTTTTTTTAAAATAAACTTTTATGTTTTTCCATGTTCTATAGAGTTATGAAAATAAAACTTACCACAGTCTGACTGTTTTTAAACATTGTTAGGCTGGCTTGCAGATGAACAATCTATGAAAAAGAAAAGACATTAATTTTACTTTTATTTTGAAACAAAAAACAACCATTTTTATTGAAATTGAGAAGCATTATAATTTGAAGTTTTAAAAATCTAAATAAATAAAAATCCATTTCAACATTTAAAAACATTCTTTTAGAAAAGATAAATAATAGCTACATGTGCTTGCTATCATGGATTAAAAATCAGAAACAAATAAAACATCACAGAGTATGTTGGGGCTAGGATATAATGTTAGTCTTTACACTGTGTGACCATATGCTTGAATACTGCCTTGCTAATGCAACTTAAAATGTCATGTAAGTCAAAAATTTGATTATATTCAGCACAGTATAAACATCTTAACAAGTGATATATAATCTAAATCTTTGAAAATCAAAACTCAATTATATAGGATGGTAAAATGTTTACAAGAACCCGGGAAAGTCTACAAATTTATTAGGTGTGCTTAAGTATTTGAGAAAGTTTTTCTTACTGTGTCAGTTGTTTGAAATATTCACCTAAAAAACTAAAAATATTGTATTTATAAATCAAATTAATTTATATTTATAAATAAAAATAATTCTGAATAGTTTTTTCTGATGGTCATACTTTTCCTTTGAAAACTGAAAGTAATCTATAATGGCATGTATTTAGTGATAAAGTGTTAGTTGCTCAGTTGTGTCTGTGTCTTTGTGACCCCACGGACTGCGGCCCATCAGGCTCCTCTGTCCATGTGATCTTCCTGACCCAGGGATGGAACCTGGGTCGCTTGCATTGCGGGCAAATTCTTTATAGTCTGAGCCACCAGGGAAGCCCATTTGTATTAAATGCAGATGCAAATAAGTCTTTGCTAGAAAAAGAAAAGGAAAAAAATTATTATCCTTTCTGATATCAACTAACTCTATATAAGGTTAATGTGGAGCTCATGCAGTTATATAAACCTGAATTTTCCTGCAAAACTGTCAATCTTTTTAGAAGTGTTTTTCATTTCCTCAGTAAAATTACTAGCTTAATTATTTTTATCATTGTCATATACTTCTTCAGCAACATTTGTAACATTTTACATGTTTCAGCATGACCAACAACTTTATCCCATTGACATAACCATTTATTTTGTCTATTATCCATGTTCAAAGGAAAGTTATAACAAACTGTTCTAGAAGAATGTTTTTCAAAAAGTTAACATTATTTGCCAAACCATCAAGTAATGTGAAACAGATTATATCTCCTCCCCTCCCTTTGTTTTTTAACAAAGAAACTCAATTCAGATTAGTAATTTCAGTTCTACAGTTAACTTCATATATCTGAAATAGTTAAGATGTTAAAAAAAAAAACAGCTTTACCCATAAGCCTGTTATATAACAGAATATTACTGCAGCAGTGATTGAAAAAAAATTTTTAACAACTATGGGTAATTCTATGCCTGCCTGATACACAACTCAGGCCTTCTCGCTTTATTGGTTTGACATACCTTAAACACATAGTAAAGATAAGTAAGAAGTATGGCAAAGGCTCCACAAGTTGTCCAGCTAATGAGGATAAAAATAATTGTCAAAATGGGCAAGTCTGGTGATATTATCTTGATATCTTTAGGAAGTTCAGAGGGCCTGGAATAACAAGAATAAAGATTTTAAAAGCATATTAACAGTTATTTAAACAGTCACAATTAAGGAGAAAACAGTATAGTGCTCTGTCAGCTTCTCCTTATTAATCTGCAAGCATTACTATAAGGTAAATAGTAAAGCTTTTTAAAACAAAGATGATGGTGTCACATATTTTAAAATTCTGTTATATACTGTGATAGTTTCTCTTGCATTTAGATATACTACGGATAGTATCAGTACTAAAAGAGAAAAAATATTGTTAAAGATAATTATTACTTATAGGCTCTGTACCATACAATTCCGATCTTGACATGAAAAGAAATCATTTTCTGTTTTTAAAGTCTCAAGGTCACTCAGACATCTCATGATGTTAATGTCAGAAGCACTTTAGAAGAAGTGGAGGAAGAAGTATCATGAGGAGAGTTAATTAACAGAAACTACATCACTGGTTTACCTGAAAAACCTACCAGCAACTTCAAACCATGTCTTTGGATCATAGTAAAACTCTAGGCAATGCTTTCGGAACTCTTACACATTTCATCTAATCTGATCCTACATATCAAGATTGGAGTCTCTTGCTCTCAGGCTTGACTAAAAAACCACCACGTAAAATCATTGCCAGAAAACAAACACCTTCCCCTTGAAAAGATTTAAACAGTGAAATTTAAAAACACTTGTGCACTCTGTTAAACTTTTTTGACCATCTTAAACACTATGGTCAAAATCAAATGTAGCATTTAACTTGAAATAAATCATTATCTATGACAGAAACCTAAGTTTGAACACTAACCCCATCTTTTGCTACTTACACATTTTTCCTTAGACATTATATTTTAGTGAAAGCAAAGTAATCTTAAGGTTCTCTATCAGAATACGATTTTTTTCTTACGTTAAGAGCAATAAGAAAGATTTTAGTCACTCATTCTTTACCTTTTCAAAGCTAGCCACAATGAAGAAAGAAGTCTCACAGATGTAGAAGAGAGTAGGCCACCGCAGTAGGCAGTACATGTTCCAAACAGAAAAAGAATCAAAGATACAAGGGGGAAACACATACTCTGACTAGTTAAAACGATGGCATCTAATTCTGGTAACAGTAACATATCCCATAATTCTTTAAACCATTTATATCTGTGGATAAAAGAAAACAAAACAAAACAAAAAGCAAATGATACAATAAAAGCAAAAAAGCAACTCTCATTCAAGGATTTAACATTTGAAGCATTCGACCATTCACTAGAGTCCCCAAAGTTCCATGGTATTTAATTTGTAATTATCCTGAAAAAACTAACTTCAGTTCCTTGTAAGGAACTAGTGAGTCTACTGATCTTCAAAGATCTGAGTCTTAAGTCTCAAAGCAGTTTAACTGTTCTCTAGTAATCCTTGTATTGAGTCATAAATTTTTTTTTTTAAGTTATAAAGACAATAGCTAGTTATAACAACAGAAGAAAAGACATTTAAGTAATGCTTCTTAATCCCCCCCCCAAAAAAATCAGAATAAATTAAGAATGCAGTATTAAGTAGGGTAAAGAGATCTAAAATGTACTTTGTATGGGAAGCAATAAAAATAGTGTTCTGAGGCACTGTTTCATCAGTATCTTACAGCACTGTGTGCTCATAAATCTGGGATACCCAAAGAGCATAGACTGTATACATTCTTTTGGAAATGTTATTAAAGTCCTGGTATATTTACAGATTTATACTGTAATAATTACTTTTCAATAAATACTTTTGAAATAGTTAAACTACTGAAGTAAATGTTGATATGCTTATTAGGCCTTTGCCTAAGAGAAAAATTCCATTTAATAAAACAAGTCAATTGTCTCATCTGTATGAAAATTTATGTTCCATATTTGAGCCAAGCATAATATTGTATACATAAAATTAAAAATCATTATCACAGATAATAAAACTTACCCCAACAGAAACTTAACCATAATTACAAAAGGATCAACTTTGTATGGTTTGGCTTCTTTATCCAACATAGTAGCATATTCTAAGCAATGACCTAGTGATTAAAAATATATATACGTAGTAGAGAATTCACAGTAATTAAATGAGACATATTACATCCTGCATTGTTTACAAGAATACCATATTACATGTGAGAAAGCAAGAGTCTTTATTATTCTAATTTGAAATGCAATCAAAACTACAATGAAGTACCACCCCATTCTGGTCAAAATGTCGATCACTAAAAACTCCACAAATAATAATTGTTAGAGAGGATGAAATGGAGAAGGAAATGGCAACCCACTCCCAGATCCCTGCCTGGGAAATCCCACGGACAGAGGAGCTCTGCAGGCTACAGTCCATGGGGTCACAAAAAGAGTTGGACATGACTGAGGGAACTTGCACTTTAGAGAGGCTGTGGAGAAAACAATGTACCTTCTACACTGTCGGTGGAAATGGAAGCTGGTGCAGCCACTAGGGGAAACAGTATGAGGTTCTTTAAAAACTAAAAACAGAACTACTCTCTGATCCAGAATCATATGCAGAATGTACGCAGGTCAAGAAGCAACAGTTCTAACAGGACATGGAACAACAGACTGGTTCCAAATTGGGAAAGGAGTACGTCAAGGCTGTACATTGTCAGCTTGCTTACTTAACTTCTATGCAGAGTACATCATGCAAAATGCTGGGTTGGATGAAGCACAAGCTGGAATCAAGACTGCTGGGAGAAATATCAATCACTTCAGATATGCAGATGACATCACCCTTATGGCAGAAAGTGAAGAAGAACTAAAGAGCCTCTTGATGAAAGTGAAAGAGGAGAGTGAAAAAGCTGGCTTAAAATTTAACATTCAGAAAATGAAGATCATGGCATCTGGTCCCATCACTTCATGGCAAATAGATGGGAAACAATGGAAACAGTGACACACTTTATTTCCTTGGGCTCCAAAATCACTTCAGGTGGTGACTGTAGCCGTGAAATTAAAAGATGCTTGCTCCCTGGAAGAAAAGCTATGACCACCCTAGACAGCATATTAAAAAGCAGAGATATTATTTTGCTGACAAAGGTCTATCTAATCGAAGCTATGGTTTTTCTAGTTGTCATACAGATGTGAGAGCTGGACCATAAAGAAAGCTGAGCACTGAAGAATTGATGTTTTTGAACTGTGGTGTTGGAGAAGACTCTTGAGAGTCTCTTGGACAATAAGGAGATCAAACAAGTCAATTCTAAAGGAAATCAGTCCTGAACATTCACTGCAAGGACTGCTGTTGAAGCTGAAGCTCCAATACTCTTGGCACCTGATGCAAAGAACTGACTCGCTGGAAAAGACCCTGATGCTGGGAAAGACTGAAAGTGGGAGGAGAAGGGGATGACAGAGGATGAGACGGTTGGATGGCATCATTGCCTCAATGGACATGAGTTTGAGCAAGCTCCAGGACTTGGTGATGGCTAGAGAAGACTGGTGTGCTGCAGTCCATGTCATCACAAAGAGTCAGACATGACTGAGTAACTGAATTGACGATCCAGAAATCCTACTCCTGGGTATATAGCTAGACAAAACTCTAATTCAAAAAGTTACATGCAACCCTATGTTCATAGCATCACTATTCACAACAGCCAAGACATAGAAATAACCTAAATGTCTGTTGACAGATGAATAAAGATGTGGTACATATATACAATGGAATATTACTCAGCCATAAAAAAGAACAAAAATGCCACTTGCAGCAACATGGATGCAGCTAGAGATTATCATACTAAGTGAAGTAAGACAGAAAAAGAAAAACAAATACCACATGATAGCACTTATTTGTGGAACCTAAAATATGATACAACTGAACCTATCTACGAAACAGACTCATGGACACAGAGAACAGACTTGTGGTTGCCAAGGAGGAAGGGGCTGGGGGAAGGATGGAGTGGGAGTCTGGGGTTAGCAGATGTAAATTTTTATATATAGAATGGATAAACAACAAGGTCCTATTGTATAGCAGACAGAACTATATTCAATATCCTAAACAAAATGGAAAAGAATATAAAAAATAATGTATATATGTATAATAACTGAATTACTTTGCTGTATAGCAGAAATTAGCATATTATAAATCAACTATACTTCAATTAAAAAATTAAAAAACATAAATATACCATACAAATATTAATTTAGTGGTTCTCAGACAAGAGTACATATTCAATCATTATTTGTGAAACAAATTCAGGAAGCTGAGGCTATGGTTTCATCAGGCGTATTTTTATAAAGCCCCACAGGTGAGCTGTTTTTAAAAACAATTTTAGTGAGATATAATTCTCCCAACTCAAAATTCACTCATTTGAAATATATACAATTCAGTGGTTTTTAGTACATTCAAAGAGTGTGCATTCACCACTCCAGTCAGTCTTAAAAACATTTTCATTTCTCCCAAAGAAACAGTTCCCCTTAACTGCAACCTCCAATGCATCCCCATTTTTAGGCAACCACTAACCCTACTTTCTATCTCTAAAGATTGGCTTACTCTAAGGATGTCATAAAAATGGAATCATACATTATGTGGTCATTTGTGACTGGCTCCTTCAACTTAGCATATTTCCAAGATCCATCAATGTTGCAGCAAGCATCAGCACATTTATCTATTCATCATTGATGGACATTTTGGTTGTTTCCATTCTTTGACTATTATAAACAGTGCTCCTCTGAACATCCATGTACAGGTTTAGTATGGATGCATGTTTTCATTTCTCTTAGGTCTACACACAGGAGTAGAGTTGTTGAGTCATATGGCAACTCTCTTTAATCTTTTGAGGAACTGCCGGATCACTTTCCAAAATAGCTGTATCATTTTACATTTCTACCAACTGTGCAAAAAGATTCTGATTTCTCCAAATCCTCACCAAAATTTGTTATCATCTGTCTTTTTTATTATAGCCATTCTAGTGAGCATGATCTACAGGTGATTTCTGATACGTATTTGTGGTTCAGAACTACTTCTTTAACTGGTTTGAGACACAATCCTATACTCAAATCCTCTAATCAATATCATATATCCTTGGGGTCTCTGTGGACTACCTAGATATAAATCCTAAATGGTTGAGAATAAATTTTCAAGTCACTTGAAACTAAGAAGAATGAGGTGTCTCTTGAAAAAAAATTATACTCAAGTATAGGAGATGTAATATTGCCAGAATAATCTTTTAATTAAAAGGTTGGATCTGACTAGATCACACTAAATGTTGCTTCCTTTGTCCTGGAAGATAAGTTAAATCAGGTTAAAATGAACACTAAAGGCAGATTTTAAAATGGCAAAAAGCCACTAAAAGGAAATGAGTAGCTGTGAAAGGATTTGGCAATATGGAAATAGTGGAGGGGATTTGGGGACTGCTTTTGTATGTTTCGGCTCCACTCTGTTTTCTTCTCTTTTGCCTTCTTGGATCATTACTGCCCAAGCCCAGCGAGTGCACAAGGCTCCTGGGAAACTGTTCTAATTGCTGTATTTTGTATGTGAAAGTCACTCAGTAGTATCTGACTCATGTGACCCCTTTGTGACCTCTGTAGCCCGCCAGGCTCCTCCATCCATGGGATTTCCCAGGCAAGAATACTGGAGAGGGTTGCCATTTCCCTCTCCAGAGGATCTTCCCAACCCAGGGATTGAACCCAGGTCTCCCAGATTGCAGGTAGATTCTTTACCGTCTGAACCACCACGGAAGCCCTTTTTACTGTACTCTAGAAAGGACTTTGTCCAATATACTGTACAATCTATGTTTTCTTCTCCAGATCCATTTTCTACCCTTTACTTTGCTCTGAATTCTGAGAGGCTGACTTTTATGAATTGGCTTCTAGCTGGGTTCAGTGAATGACAAGCACTAGCAGTTAGGAGAGGAGAAGGAAATAAAGTTAGTGCATTTATTTCCCTGCCTTCTCCCTGCTGACCACACACTGACAACAGCTGCAGCATTTCTGTACCTAAGGCTCAGGTGCAGTACTGTTACTTTTTCCTACAGCTCTTGAGGTTTGCTCCCTCATTTGTCCTGGTACCTAGGAGTTATCAGATGGCTTTGTTGCTAATTTGGTACTTTATCATTTGTTGTTGGTTTCCCTTTCCTTACACATACCTTTGAAACAATCCCTTCAACTAAAATCTCAGTTATTCCATTCAATGTACCAGGAACTAACTGATACAGTTGATACAGTCCAAATATTATGCTGATTGCCAACTATGTGCCTGGCCCCAGTCAGGCAATGGGAATAGAATGGAGAACAAAAGCCCCGTCAATGAGTTTATCTCTTAAGAGATCCTCAGAACAGAGAGAATAAACTTTAGACAAAAGGGTATAAAATGGAGAAAACAAGTAAGTAATTATCTTGGGCACCTCTTAAAACTTAAAGAGGATCTCAAACGCCTATAAACTTGAGAGAGAAGGGTTGTGCAATCTTCAGGAAACTGATGTTGACATGTACACACTGCTTTATTTAAAATAGATAACCAACAAGGACCTACTGTATAGCACAGGGAACTCTGGTCAATATTATGCAACAACTTAATGGGAAAAGAATTTGCAAAACAATAGCTACATGTATATGTAAAACTGAACCACTTTGATGTATACCTGAACTAACACAACATTGTTAATCAACTTTACCCTGATAAAAACAAGGAAATTGATGTGTCCTCATTAGCTACATGTAGGATAAAAAAATTAGTAATGAAGCACTAGGGAAGGAAAAGAGGGAGAGAGGGATAGAAACATTCTTACCTGTTGAGAAAAGAGAGTATAACTGTCCTCCATAAGCAAGAAGGATACTAGATATGACGTAAGCAGGAAGCGCTCCACCATGAAATCTAACTACCTAGAAAACAGACAAATGGGCAATTTCTGAATGTTAATGTTAAAAGCATACTTTTACATGAAATGAACCTGTTGTTCTTCACTTTATGCATTTTCTGACACAACCACAAAGTATCTCCAGTAATGGGCATAAAAATTCTATGTAAAATAAATGCTAAGAATATATGGTATATTAGAAATGTTTATCTAAATTTTTATCAAATGCATAAAATAGAAAATATACAATTGTGTAGCAATTTTTTGCAAACTTTTTTATAAGATATGTTTATTAAGCAAATCAGGAAAGGAGTACATTAAGGCTATATATTGTCACCTTGCTTATTTAACTTATATGCAGTGTATATCATGTGAAATGGTGGGCTGGAGGAAGCACAAGCTAGAATCAAGATTGCTGGGAGAAATATCAATAACCTCAGATACACAGATGATACCACCCTTATGGCAGAAAGCTAAGAGGAACTAAAGAGCCTCTTGATGAAAGTGAAAGAGGAACGTGAAAAACTGGCTTAAAACTCAACATTAAAAAAACTAAGATCATGGCATCCAGTCCCATCGCTTCATGGCAAATAGATGGGGAAAATATGGCAATAGTGACAGACTTTATTTTCTTGGGCAAAAAAATAATTGTGGGCGGTGACTGCAGTCATGAAATTAAAAGATGCTTGCTCCTTGGAAGAAAAGCTATGACAAACCTAGACAGCGTTATTAAAAAGCAGAGATGTTACTTTGCCAACAAGGTCTGTCTAGTCGAAGGTATGGTTTTTTCAGTAGTCATGTATGGATTGACAGCTGGACAATAAAAAAGGCTGAGCACTGAAGAATTGATGCCTTCGAACTGTGGTGCTGGAAGACTCTTGTCTTGAAAGCAAGGAAATTAAACCAGTCAATCCTAAAGCAAATCAGTCCTGAATATTCACTGGAAGGACTGATGCTGAAGCTGAAGTTCCAATACTTTGGCCACCTGATGCAAAGAACTGACTCATTTGAAAAGTCCCTGATGCTGGGAAAGATTGAAGGTGGGAAGAGAAGGGGGCGACAGAGGATGAGATGGTTGGATGGGATCACAGATTCTATGGACATGAGTTTGAGCAAGCTCTGGGGGTTGGTGAAGGACAAGGAAGCCTGGCATGCTGTAGTCCATGGGGTTGCAAAGAGTTGGACAAAACTGAATGACTTAACGGATAATTATAGAATTAAATAACTTAAAAATTCTGCTATGCCTATACTGGAAAACATTATAAACCAAAAAGTAAAGTGAAAGTAATGATACAATAAAAATTTTAGTGAATTTTAAAACTATAATTTCTCTGACAAATCACTATTACTTATTTATGTCCAGGCTGTAAAATTTGGCAAATTAAAATGATGTTGAATATACTATAGTAGTTCTATGACTTGACATGTTATTTTTGTAAAACTATTTGCCTATGAATCATAGAAAGTGTTAGTTGCTCAGTTGTGCCCAACTCTTTATGACCTCAGGGACTGTAGCCCACCAGGCTCCTCTGTCCATGGGATTTGTCAGGCAAGAATATTGGAGTGGGTTGCCATTCCCTTCTCCATGGGATATTTCCACCCAGGGACTAAACCCAGGTTTCCCGCATTACAGGTGGCCTCCTTACCACCTGAGCCACCAGGGAAGCCACAAATCATAAAAAGAAACTCCCCAAATGAATTTTTCAATATGTTTATTTTTAATATAAATTACTTTTACAATCTGAGCATGCACGACATAAAAAGTTCTTGAAAATGTTCATTTATACGATAGAACTTACAGATTTTATTGGGATATGAATACAGCATAGTATGATAAACAAGAAATTTTAATATAACATTCATTTAAAAATCAGGAAGCAATTTTCATTTTTAGGAAGTATCAAACATGAAAGTATCACCTTAAAGACAGGGGTGGCCAACTATCGACTGTGTGCCAAGAATGGCTTTCAGATTTTATTAATGTGAGAGAAAAGAAGAAAAAAGTAGCTGAAGTAGTGGCAGCAGCAGCAGCAACAAGAGACTATATAATTTGCCTAAATATTTATTATCTGGTCCTTTACAGAAATGCTTACAACTTCTGTCTTAGACTATCTATTCACAAGGCAATAAATAACTGACAAGAAGGCTCTCTTACCTGTCCAAGTATTTGTGAAAAGGAAGTCTTAACTGTCACCTAGTTTAAAAAACAATTATATATAAAGGTTATTTTTCCTATACTCACATTTTATTAAATGAGCACTCTACAACAATCACAGTCACTACTTTGTTATAATGATGAACCTAAAGGTACTCAAGATCTGAAAAGAATTCTCCAAACCATCAACATTTAATTTCTATAAACTGCAGTTTACTGTTCAGAACTTTGCCCTTAATCAAATTCTTTTCAATTGGATGAATGCTATGATACATGAGTAAACTTTTACTAACTAATATAGTTAATTAATCGGAATATCTTATGACCAGATCATACAAGCTAAAGGAATTCACTGAATGACTGAATCCAGAATTTATACATTTATTTGCTGAAAAATTAAGCACAAATTAATCAATTTTCTATGTAACTTGTACTTTAAAATCTCAAACCTACAATTGTATGGTACTAAAAAAGGCTAAGCAAAACCACTTCTGAGTAAATTTAATAAAAATAGGTTTCACATGATATAATACCAGGAACAAACAGAGCACATGTAGTAAAATTTGAGCAAAAACAATATTTTAAAAAGAAATTCATTGTTCATTAATTATCTGTACCATAAATATACCTCCTTAGATATTAGAAAGTCTGGGGAAAAGGAATATATCTTTAATAGAGAAATTGTAAAATATCTAAATTTGGTCAATACATGGACTTTTTTGAAAATAAAATATTTGTTAAAACATGGACATTCTGACAGCATGCAGTATTTGGAGCCAAATTACTAATGCAGCTCTTCCTATTTCTATAGTATTAGAAACACAAAGGCACAAGTTGAAAACCATTACATCCCTGCAGAATCCTTCAATGCTAGAAACACAAAGCAAGGTATCAAAGCACCAATAACTTCCAAAAATCTAAAATAACTCACAGTATAGGTCAAACTGAAGCTTGGTTGTAGGACAGATTCTATTCACTTGACCTACTAATTCTGGTTTACCCTAAGAAAGTTCTAAAAAGGAATCCAAGTATTTCCAGTTTATTCTATAACTAAATCTTAAAAACTAAGCAAACATATAACTTACCTCATATTGACAGTCTGATGATGTGTACATTTTTAGTAATGCTACATGGCTGTCATTATCGGGTTGAGCAATATGGAGTTTCACAGAAATTTCAGTGGAAGATGGAACCCTGAAAATATAAACAATGAATTTTCAAATACAAAATGCTGTGAAATAACCATGGCTAAGTCAATACTCAGTACCACACAATGAAATACTGTAAGGAAGCTAGATGATACACACAGGAGTTGATGGAGAGGGTGGAAAGGGGTTCCTGTTTAATGCAAGTAAGGTTAAATTCTACACTGCTTAAATAAGAATACTATATGTTATAATAAAGGTACTATAATAATTTCACTAAAATTTTACTATGATTTAAATAAAGTAAAATATGTATTATTCAAAAACACCAAAGTTTAAGGTAAATTCTTTGATTTACTTACTGTGCAATGGTTAGTGAATCTTCATAAGACCAGGGAATATGAAGCTTATAGATACTAGTAATTTCTTCTGTGAAAACATAAAGGAAATATGTATTACTAACTTTATATTACTAAATGTTATATAAGCTACTGTGATACATAACTATAGATGGGCTTTCCGGGTGGTGCTAGTGGTAAAGAATCTGGCTGCCACTGCAGGAGACATAAGAGATGTGAGTTCGATCTCTGGGTTGGGAAGATCCCCTGGAAGAGGGCATGGCAAGCCACTCCAGTATTCTTGCCTGGAGAATCCCATGGACAGAGGAGCCTGGTGGCCTACAGTCCATAGGGTTGCAAAAGAGTCAGCCATGACTGAAACTACTTAGCATGCACATAGGTATGCTGATATCTGCATTTATACAATTACTCATTTCATTAAGAAATAATCAGTAAGAGTTATATCACATGATAAGAAATCAGGGAGAATTCTTTAATAATAATGTTTAATTAGGCCTACAAAAAATATTAGAACATATGGGAAGTACTAAGAAATTGGAAAAAATTACACAGCTAAATGTCAATTACTATTACAATAGGACAGCAAGATATACAGTATTTTTTAAATGTAAATATTTAAAACCGATCAATATTTTTACTGTTAAAAAGGGGCTATGTTAAATTAATTGGAAATATAAACAGCTTTTCTATTATCATATATTAAATATTAACTTACATATATGGAAAAATAAGTATTAAATGCCAGTGAAGAAGACCTAAAGATTCTTCAAATGACAAAACTATTTTTTCAGAAAATATACTTACCTTTGACTCCTGAGCACTTGCTTACCACGTTGATTTTAAAAGCTTGGTATATCTAATAGAGTTTGACCACAAAGGAAAAAACAAAAAAACAGGTTTATAAGTTTAAGCAGTAAAGTGAAATCAAGTCCTTGTTATTGTCAAGATAATTAATTACCTGTCCAAAGTTCAGAAGCTCTATATTATAGAACAGACCACTTGTATTTAATATCACTTTCCTTGAAGACAATCCTGTTGAATTAAAAGACTGTATTACTTAGAATACCAAAAAAAAAATTTTTTTTAAGTAAAAAAGTAATGACTTTAAACAATGTCTAAATAATGCCAACAGATTTTTGATATTAAAAGAGTTTATAGGTTCTTGCTTTTGGTATGGAAGAATGGACTCCTAAAAATTCAATCCTCATTCAACAAATTCTGGACAAAAACAGAACATTTATAATGACTTTATTCATTTTTAAAATTTTATTATTGGAGTATAATTGCTTTATAGTATTGTATTAATTTTGCTGTTGTTAAACAACCAAAGTTTATCAGCTACATGTATACATATGTCCCCTCCTCTTGAACCTCCCTTCCACTCCCCTTCTCAAACCTACCCCTCTAGGTTGAGTACCAGATTGAGTTTCCTGTGTTATACAGCAACTTCCTACTAGCTATCTATGTTACATATGGTAACATATATGTTTCAATGATACTCTCTCAATTTGTCCTACCCTTCCCCACTGTGTCTACATGTCTGTTCTCTATGTCTGTGTCTCTATTTCTGCCCTGCAAATAGGTTTATCTGTACTATTTTTCTGGATTCCATATATATGTGATATTATTTAATATTTTTCTCTTTCTGCTTTACTTCACTCTATACAACAGACTCTAGGTCCATCCACACCACTACAAATGTCCCAATTTCATCCCTTTTTATGGCTGAGTTATTCCATTGTGTATTATTTGGGATTCCATTGTGTGTATGTACCACATCTTTCTTTTATTTATTTTTTAATTGAAGGATAATTGCTTTACAGACTTTTGTTGTTTTCTGTCAAATATCAACATGAATCAGCCATAGGTATATACATGTCCCCTCCCTTTTAACCCTCCGTCCCATCTCTGCATCCCACAACTCTAGGTAGATACAGAGCCCCTGTTTGAGTTCCCCGAGTCATACAGCAAATTCCCACTGGCTATCTATTTTACATATGGTAATATGTTTCCATGTTACTCTCTCCATATATCTCACCCTCTCTTCCCCCCTCCTCCTGTGTCCAAAGTCTGTTCTCTATGTCTGTTTCTCCATTGCTGCCCTGCAAATAAATTCATCACTACCATCTTTCTGCTGCTGCTGCTGCTAAGTCGCTTCAGTCGTGTCCGACTCTGTGCAACCCCATAGGCGGCAGCCCACCAAACTCCGCCGTCCCTGGGATTCTCCAGGCAAGAACACTGGAGTGGGTTGCCATTTCCTTCTCCAATGCATAAAGGTGAAAAGTGAAAGTGAAGTTGCTCAGTCATGTCCGACTCTTTGCAACCCCATGGACTGCAGCCTACCAGGCTCCTCCGTCCATGGGATTTTCCCAGCAAGAGTACTGGAGTGGGGTGCCATTGCCTTCTAGATTCCATATATATGCGTTAGTATACAATATTTATCTTTTTTCTCTTTCTGACTTACTTTACTCTGTATAATAGACTCTAGGTTCATCCACCTCACTAGAACTGACTCAAATGCGTTCCTTTTTATGGCTGAGTAATATTCCATTGTATATAGGTACCACAGTCTCTTCATCCATTCATTCGTCAATGGACAATCTAGCTTGCTTCCATATTCTAGCTATTGGTAACACTGCTACAATGAATGCTGGGGTACAAATGTCTTTTTCAATTTTGGTTTTCTCAGGATATATGCCTACGAGTGGGACTACTGGGTCATATGGTGGTTTTATTCCTAGTTTTTTACGGAAAAAAACCTCCATACTGTCTTCCATAGTGGTGGTATCAATTTACATTCCCACCAATAGGGCAAGAGGGTTTCCTTTTCTCCACACCCTCTCCAGCATTTACCATTTGTAGACTTTTTATCCAGTTATCTGTTGATGGGCATTTAGGCTGCTCCCATGTCCTGGCTATTGTAAACAGTGCTGCAATGAACACTGCGGTACATGTGCCTCTCTGAATCATGGTTTTTTCAGGGTATATCTCCCATGGGAACAAGGTCATGCTTAAAATCGTGCACGCTATGCTTCAGCATTATATGAACTAAGAACTTTCAGATGTCCAAACTGGGTTTAGAAAAGGTAGAGGAACCAGAAATCAAATTGCCAACATTCACTGGATCATAGAGAAAACAAGTGAATTCCAGAAAAACATCTACCTACATTTCATCAACTATGCCAAAGCCTTTGACTGTGTGGATCATAACAAATTGAGGAAAGCTCTTAAAGAGATGGGAATACCATCTCTCATCAGGAGCTCTTCAGACCACCTTACCTGTCTCCTGAGAAACCTGTATATGGGTCAAGATGCAACAGTTAGAACCCTGTATGGAACAACTGATTGGTTCAAGATCGAGAAAGGAATACAACAGGGCTGTCTGTTGTCATCTTGTTTATTTAATCTATATGCTGAGCACAACATGAGAAATGCCAGGCTGAATAAGTTACAAACTAGAATCAAGATATGTGGGAGAAACATCAACAACCTCAGATATAAAGATAATACCACTCAAATGGCAGAAAGCAAAGAGGAGCTAAAGAGCCTCTTGATGAGTGTGAAGGAGAGTGAAAAAAGTCAACTTAAAACTAAATATTAAAAAAACTAAGATCATGGTATTGGGCCCCATTGCTTCATGGCAAATAGAAGTAGAAAAGGTTGAAGCAGTGACAGATTTCCTCTTCTTGGGCTCTAAAATCACTGCAGATGGTGACTGCAGCCATGAAATCAGAAGATGATTGCTTCTTGACAGGAAAGCTATTACAAACCTAGACAGTTGTGTTGAAAAGCAGAGACATCACTCTGCCGATAAAGGTCCATATAGTCAAGGTCCATATAGTCTTCCCAGTGGTTACATACAGTTACAAGAGCTGGACCATGAAGAAGGCAGTGTGACAAAGAACTGATGCCTTCAAACTGTGGTGCTGGAGAAGACTCCTGAGAATCCCCTGGACAGCAAGGAGATCAAACCAGTCAATCTTAGAGAAAATAAACCCTGAATACTCACTGGAAGGACTGATGCTGAAGCTGAAGCTCCAGTATTTTGGTCACCTGATATGAACAGCCAACTCACTGGCAAAGTCCCTGATGCTGGGAAAGATTGAGGGCAGAAGAGGGTGTCAGAAGATAAGCTGTCTGGGTGTTATCACCAACGCAATGGACATGAACTTGGGCAAACTCCGGGGGATGGTGAGGGACAGCAAGGCCTGGCGTGCTGCAGTCCCTGGGGTTGCAAAGAGTCAGGCATGACTGTGTGACTGAAACACAAGGTATGTGCTCAGGAGTGAGATTGCTGGGTTCTTTTAAGGTTTTTTTTTAAGGATTTTCAACACCATTTTTGTGTTTTTAAAAAATCACTACATATTTCCAATTTCAAAAAGGTATGCTTTCTTGGTAGCTATTTTCTCTTTTTTTAAAAAACATCTTAATCAATTTAAAAAATTACACCCACTTAGATGTGAATGCCTTTGGATAAGAATATGCAAATACAAGTGTTCAGATGCTTCTTTGAAAACAGAAAACAATAGGACAAACCACCACTGTGCAGAAGACAGAAAGGCTTGAAATAATTACCAAGTATATCACTAAAATTGTAATAATTAAAAAATAAATACTATAGGATGTTAAGATTCTGTCAGGCACATTTAGCACCAGTTAAAACACATAACCAGTTTTTTCATAATGTTGCATTCTCATAACTATTTTACAGGATCATTAATTGAATTTAAGAAAACAGATGTAAGAAATTTGATCAACATGTAAATTTCTTAAATAGAAGGTGTAGCATCAATTTTTGATTAATAAATCACTTTTAAGACACACTGCTTAGACATTCAACTACAAACCATTTTAATGAGTACCTGCTGTAACCAGTATTTTAAAATACAGCACTGAATTTAAGGCAACTCAAAATGAACAATAGGAGAAAAACTATTAGATATGAAGTGTCCTTCACACTTCACTTACTCTAATTTGAAATACCATTCATTGTGCTAACCTTCTTCACAAGAAAGATGGACTATCTTTTGCATGTTTTACAATCTAACAAGAGGTAAGAAATAATTTAAAAGTTTGCTTTTCATTATGGCAATAAAGGAAATCAGAAGCTAAACATTGTACTTAACTTAAAAACTTTTTTAGTCTGACTCACATCCTAAAGATTTTAGAAAGAACATCTTTATTATTAAAATGTTGATAGGCCCAACACAGACGAAGACTGTTACAAGAGATAAGGAAGGATACTTTGTAATGATCAAAGGATCAATCCAAGAAGAAGACATAACAATTGTAAATATTTATCCACTCAACATAGGAGCATCTCACTACATAAGGCAAATGCTAACAGCCATAAAAGAGGAAATCGACAGTAATACAATAATAGTGGGGGATCTTTAACAGCCACTTATACCAATGGACTTGAACTGTGGTGTTGGAGAAGACTCTTGAGAGTCCCTTGGACTGCAAGGAGATCCAACCAGTCCATTCTAAAGGAACTCAATCCTGAATATTCATTGGAAGGACTGATGCTGAGGCTGAAACTCTAATACTCTGGCCACCTGATGCAAAGAACTGACTCCTTAGAAAAGACTCTGATGCTGGGAAAGATTGGAGGCAGGAGAATGGGATGACAGAGAATGAGATGGTTGAATAGCGTCACCAATTCAATGGACATGAGTTTGAGCAAGCTCCAGGAGTTGGTGAAGGACAAGGGAAGCCTGGCGTGCTGCAGTCCCTGGGACTGCAAAGAGCTGGACATGAATGAGCAACTGATGAACAACATCACCAATGGACAGAAAGGGAATTACAAGGAAACACAAGCATTAAATGACACATTAGACCAGATAGATTTAGTTGATGTGTAAAAAAGTTTCATTCAAAAGTAACAGAATACCCTTTCTTCTCAAGTGCACATGGGACATTCTCCAGGATGGATCACGTCTTGGTCACAAATCAAGCCTCAGTAAATTTAAGAAAACTGAAATCATATCAAGTATCTTTTCTGACCACAATGCTATGAGATTAGAATACAGGAAAAAAACAACTATAAAAAAGAAATACAAACACATGGAGGCTAAATAGTATGCTACTAAATAACAACCAATGGATCATTTCAATATATACTAATTAATCAATGTGGTATACCATACTAACAAACTGAAGAATAAAAACCATATGATAATCTCAACAGATACAGAAAAAGCTTTTGACAAAATTCAAAATCCATTTATGGTAAAAACTCTCCAGAAAGTGGACACAGAGGGAACATACCTCAATCTAATAAAGGCCATGTATGACAAACCCACAGCAAATATGAAGAACTGAAAGCATTTCTTCTAAGATCCCATTTACCATCACAACAAAAAGAATATAATACTTAGGAATAAACCTATCTACAGAACTTAAAGACCTGTACTCAGAACACTACAAGATACCAATGACAGAAATCAAAGACAACACAAACAGATGGAGAAATAACAGCATGTACTTGGATCAAAAGAATCAATACTGTGAAAATAACTATACTACTCAAAGAAAGCTACAGATTCAATGCAATCCCTATCAATTACAAATGATATTTTACTCAGAAATAGAACAAAAAATTTTACAATATGTGTAGAAACACAGACGACCACAAATAGCCAAAGCAATCTTGAGAAAGAAAAGGGGAGCTGGAGGAATCAGGCTTACTGACCTCAGACTATACTACACAGCTACAGTAATCAAAACAGTATGGTTCTGGCACAAAAACAGAAAAATAGATCAATGGAACATGACAGAAAGTCCAGAGATAAACTCACACACTGATAGTCACTTCATCTATGAAAAAGGAGGCAAGATTATTCAATGGAGAAAAGACAATCTCTTCAATAATTTATTCTGGAAAAATTGGCCAGATATCAATACATGTAAAAGAATGAAATCAGAACACTCCCTAACATCATATGCAAAAAAATCTCAAACTGGATTAAAGACCTAAAAGTAAGGCTGGACACTATAAAACCCATAGAGAAAACCATAGGCAGAACACTCTTTGACATAAACTGCAGCAAGATTTTTAATCTACCTCCTAGAGTAATGAAAATAAAAACAAAAATAAACAAATGGGACCTAATTAAACTTAAAAGCTTTTGCACAGCAAAGGAAGCCATAAACAAAATGAAAAGATAACCCTCAGAATGGGATAAAAATGTCTGCCAACAAAGCAACTAACAAAGGATTAATCTCCAAAATATGCAAAAGCTCTGCAGCTTAATAAAAAAAAAAAATCAAAAGATGGGCAGCAGATCTAAACAAGAATCAAACCACTGAGTCACATCACATGGTTATTCTAAGAACTATACTAGAAATACACACAAAAAATGTTACAAGGCTCTGTATTATTACAACTAACTGACAAAACAAATCAACACTCTATCAAAAAGAAAAACAATTCTTAAGGTTTCCAAAATCCAGCTTCCCTGTTGGCTCAGTGATAAAGAATCTCCCTGCCAATTCAGGAGACACAAGTCTGATCCTGATCCAGGAAGATCCTACGTGCTTCAGAGCAACTAAGCCCATGTACTACAACTATTGGGTCTATGCTCTAGAGCCCATAAGCCACAACTACTGAAGACCGCACACCTAGAGCACATACTCCACAACAAAGAAGCCAGCACAATGGGAAGCCCATGCGTTGCAACTAGAGAAAATCCCATACAGCAATGAAGAGCCAGTGAAGCCAAAAATTGGAAAAAAAAATTTCCAAAATCAAAGTACTTACCAAAGGAAAAAAGATGAGTTACAGGAAGCTGTATGGATCTTGTTTCTTTTTTAAAGAATTCACAATCTACAACAAACTGGAATATAAAACATTGATTTATTAGGGAAAAACAGAATTAAATTTATAGTAAAATATCTTCACTTGATATTTGAGTAGAAAGCAAAAATCTATAAATTTCATTTTTGAAGAAGGTATTCTATTGTCTATTACAGTCCAACTCTCAAGCTATATTTAGAGGGCCTGAATTCCTCAAGGAGAGACGCTAAGCTAAAAAAATTTGGTGAAAAATCTTAATAAATTATTAGAGGGTCATTATCTATAAGAGCAGATGTACAACACAGTTTTCTTGTAGTTTGTTTTAGGTGTTTGTAGAAGAGGGACCATAAATGATGGGTAAAAACATTAAGAGCAAAAGTTAATTCAAGATTAATTAGCAATTTAGATAATATATCCCCGAATACTTTCAGTCAAAGTAAAATGTGATTTTGTTCTATCTTTTAAAAATTTCCATATTTATTATGTTTCTACAGTCTAATTAGACTACAAAAGGCTTTTGGAGACATACTGTCATTTATTTACAGATGCTTAATGCTATTCATGTAAGATTATGTCTATGGCTAAACAGTGATTATAGTAAATAGAAAACAGGTTCACTGTGTACAAAGAAAAAGAAATGTTATCTCAAAAAAAAGTAAACCTAAAATGTGACATCTCCATCACTGCAATTTCCATAATGACATTTCTCGTCTAATAACATGTCCACAGTGGCATAAGGATCTTCATTCTCAGCTGTCTATAATAGAACAGTTTCATTAAAATTGTTTCCACAATCCAACTAAATGACTCTAATCTATATGAGCTGAGGAAGAAATTAATCTGATGCCTAACTGTAGCTAGCAAGTAGTTTGCAATGCACAGTTAAGTAAAAAGCCAGTGGGGTCCATCTCAGGCTTTTCCAGTACTACACCTTGGACTGTATTTTAAGCTGTGTTATTTTGTTTGGGTGGAATTTTGATTGTTTTTGAAAATGAAAAACAGATGAGGGAAGATGCTATCAGAATGCACACACATAGGGACACAAAAGAAAAAAAATTTACAAAGGGGCTGTGCTTTTATTTTTCCCTCTTTATTTAGAAGGCAAAGAATACTGTCAGATATTTCCATTATAGAAAACAGCTGTTATAAGCTTAGAGAAATCATTTATTGAACACAGTTATTCATTATATTTTTATAGGTGTCTTTAGCTGAGACACTGCCTGAGAGAGGAAGAAATTTTTAATCACTTTAACAGGTAATTAAAATAATACAAATTTTATTATTACTTTAAAAATTTGGCCATTTCTTTACGGAATAAACCTTTATCCAAGAAAGAATTCATGAGTCTGTCTCTGAAATATACAGATAAGTAAATTTCTAATGGGCTTAATTTTGTTCTCTGTCATTAAAAAATGCAGGTAATTCCATATTTACATTTGGAAAACTATATTAAGACAATCAGTTGACTCAAAAAGTTTTTAAACTGCCTATTTAAATACATGTATCCTTCTGGTGATGGGTTGTAAGAGACACATAGAAATCATGACTGACCTAAGTTACTGTGCTTGTGAGCCTGGGTGTGCAACAACTGCAGTCAGCAGTGTTACTTTCCAGAGTGTCCACCAAGTATTTATTAGGCTGCTAAGACTGGCTATTTGAGAAAGGCTCATTAATTTCTTGAAATAACCAGAGAAGGCCTTGTTTGGGAAGATGTTAAATTCATTCAAAACCAACTTACCTGAAAGAAAAACCCTTAAAGAGAGCTTTTAGTACTGAAGATGTTGAATTACCTCTCACTTGAGCTAAGCAAAACAAAACAATGAATCCATTACAAGGTACTCGTGAAACTCAATCTTTGAGATGACTCCTAACTACATCCCCTTTTCTTTTCTCCTTTGAATATTTCTAGTGATTTTGGCCCCAAATCTCATTAACTTTTTTATTCAAGAAACATTTTGAATGTATATGTGGTGGTCACTAAAGATTTCACTTCACTAAAGGTTTAGGATGCAGAGTAAAACCCATTTAGTCCTTACTCTCAATAAGTTCATACTATGGGATGGCAATAAAGACATAAATTATAATTCAGTGTAAAATATTCCTCAAAGAACTCATGAACAAAATATGGGACTCAGCAGTAGCAAGAGGTTATTGGAGTAGTCTAGAAAAGGAAAACGGGGCACACTTAGGTTAGATGCTGAAGGATACGTTTATTGGGTAAAATGTGGCAATGGTCTTTTACCTCCACCTTCTTTTCCTGCCTACTTCTCTCAAAAATTACCATCCTTTTATTTCTACTCCCACTGCACGACTACAAGCCTGCAAAACCCCTTGACAGGTGCCTGGTCTGTCTTGTTTCTAATCCATTCTATACCAAAAATAGATTCATTGTCCAAAACAAATAGCTCTGATCCCATTACTACCATGGTGAAAAATCTTTTGGTTCCCTTCTGGCTTCTGAATCTTCCAATGAAAGACTTCCACAATATAGCCATGAACTAGTTTTCCAGACTTTTCTTCCACTACTTTTCTTCTATCCATGGTAGCTATCCTTTTAAAACTATTTACTTATTCACTATTTTCCAAACATACCCTACACCTTCCATGTTCTGATTTTATTATTTATGTCTCAAAGGTGTTGTTCATTATAACTTTCTGCAATAGTGTTACTATTGAGCATCTGGAATATGGTTAATACAACTAAGGATCTGATTTTTTACTTTTATTTAAGTTTAATTAATTTAAATTTAAATAGTCACATGTGCTAATGGATCCCAAAGTAGATAGCCCAGGTCTTGAATACTCAATCTATCTATAAAAACACTAACTATCCTTTAAGGTAATTTTAAATATCACCTGAAAGTAATGTCTTTTCTGATTTCATCAGTCAGCGATATCTCCCCTTTTAACGCTTTTCAAGGATTTGCAATATTCTGATTTGTATTATACACTTTTGGGCACCTCTTTCATTTTCACCCTTCCCCTGTCTATGAAATATATTTCTATCCCTCTACCAACAGTATTTAAGCTTTCTGAGAACATGGTTCATGTCCTCCTCTTTTGTGTGCCTCCTATGATTCCTGGCACAGAGTTTTTGCACATAAAAGGGTACTCAATAATTAACATATTTTGAAAGACTGATAAAGTGGAAATAATTCCCACTTGAAACAAAGAGACTTGGATTTATTCTGCTTAGTTCAAGTCAGAGTAGATGATCTCAATGATTTAAACAGTCTTAGGTGGATCACCAACCCAGCCACTATTTTAGATGTTTTAGATAAGTGCTATGCTGAAGAATGTATCAAAAAATGACTTAAATATTTAGCATAAGTATCCCAGAAACATTCTGATAACAGACTCTTGCTTGTTACCTTACTTCCATGAATAGATGGTACATAAACAACAAGATGAGACAAAGATGGATAGTCTTGAAGTCTTAACGTCAGAGACTAAAAAAAGATGAAAAAAAAAAGCTGATTTTATTTAGGATATACAGAACTTAAAGTATGCTAAAAGATAAATTACAAACCCATTTCTTACTTAGTATGTTAAAAAAAAACTGACTTCAAATTTTATGTTCAGTACTTCATAAAATGCCCATGTTTACATTTTCAGGTCAATGAACCTGCTGAATGTCAAATTTCTAATAATTATGTTAATGCTGCTACTGCTGCTAAGTCGCTTCAGTCGTGTCCGACTCTGTGCGACGCCATAGACAGCAGCCCACCAGGCTCCCCCGTCCCTGGGATTCTCCAGGCAAGAACACTGGAGTGGGTTGCCTTAATATGGACTGCCAAAAATACTCCCTGAACTATATCGCTTCAAGTAAAACAAATAAAATGTAACACTAAATTTAATTATTTTACAAAATTATTTCCAGATATGGTTTCTTATAATTTGTCTACTTGTTTTGTATAATATTACAGTATGGTTTCTACATTGATTTTGGTGGTTTATGACAAAGAGCACTCAATAGTTGAATGGATGCTCAATATGACAGAACAACTGCAACTTAATCTGAAATGATTCTGATCTAGCCCACGTAATAAACAGTTGCTGGCTAATGATGTATGAACATCATCCCTTGGAACTTATTCAGTAAGTGACATGAATGAACTATGCAAGTCCAACAACACACCTCACCAAATGAGCATCTCTTCTGTTCTCAAAGCTAAGGCCATATCTTACAGTCTATATTTTGAGGAATGACTAGATAAGAGACTGGTTTATTTAATGAAAAGCTAGGCCACCAAATGTAGTTTTCAAGTTTTTTTTTTTCCTGACAATAGATATGGGAAATGGGAGTAAGTTATATGTTGCAACAATCTTATGCATTAAGAAAATTCTGCACTTAACATTCTCCACTGTTCTTCAGAAGCACCCTTGTGGGCAATCTGGACTGAGAACCTGAAGCACACTATCACAAGTGGTCCTCAAACAATCTGACCAGATTCATCTGGGAGTGCTTATTAATCTCCTGGGCTGCATCTCAACTTATTAAGGAAAGTCTCTATAGCCAACTTACATATTCTAATGCACATTAAAAGGTGACAGGGGCTTCCCAGGTGGCGCAGTGGTAAAGAATTTGTCTGTCAGATGCAGGAGATGCAGTTAAATCCCTGGGTCAGGAAGATTCTTGGGAGTAGGAAATGGCAACCCACTCCAGTATTCTTGCCTGGAAAATTCCATGGACAGAGGAGCCAGGCAAGCTATGATCGCAAGAGTCAGACACCACTTAGCAACTGAACATACACATGCGTGCTTGTGTGCTCAGTCATGTCCAACTCTTTGCAACCCCATGGACTATAGCCCGCCAGACTCCTCTGTGCATGGAATTTTCCAGTCAAGAATACTAGAGTGGGCTGCCATTTCCTACTTCAGCGGATCTTCTGACCCAGGGATCAAACCCAGTCTCTTGCATTGGCAGGCAGATTCTTTACCACTGTGCCACCTGGGAAGCCAGAGCATGTGCACACACACAGACACACACACAAAAGGACCACACAACCCAAAGTTCCAGGCAACTGAAACCAACCAGATAAATGGTAGATAATATGAAAGATAAATTAATTAGAAAGAACCATGGTTATCTGTGTAGCTATCCACTCTGAGAGCTTTTGTTACTCTCAAGAAAAAATTTTTTTTCTCAAGAATTTTTTTTTCAGGTCAGTCAGTCAGTTCAGTCACTCAGTCGTGTCTGACTCTTTGTGACCCCATGGACTGCAGCACGCTAGGCCTCCCTGTCCATCACCAACTCCCGGAGTTCACTCAAACTCATGTCCACTGAGTCCATGATGCATCCAACTATCTCATCCTGTCATCCCCTTCTCCTTCTGCCTTCAATCTTTCAATTTTTCAGATCAGAATACTTTAAAAAGATATCAGAGTGTCAAAGTACATTTACTTATAAACTTAAGCTCCCATATAGTTATAAAATCAGTAGGAATTTGGCAAGATACTATTTATGAAATTGCTACATTAACAGGTAAGGTTAATACAAAGTTTGAAAATTTTTCAGTGTTTTAAAAATAAAAATTACCTTAATGCTAAGGCAACACACATAAAAAATCAAATACCAGTATTTGGATGTCAGAAACCCTTCAAGTTCCGCTGCTGTGTGTGGGGCAAAGCCATGGTGCTACATTTAATTTAGGCAAAAGAGTGACAAGGTAACTTTTCTCATATAACTTAGATTTCTTTCCAAAGGCAATTGTTTTGTTTTTAGCAATAAGTCCATTTGGGCTTGTGAAATTGTTGGCATGCAGTGGTTTGTGTGTTTGTATAAACTTCTTCACTGTACTATGACAGAAAAGCTCCATATGTTTGGTTCTCTGAAGGCCCTAAACTGCTTTGCTAGAGGATTCAATCTATTTATTAACAATTCAGTCATCAGAGGTGCTTAAAATGGTATGTTCTCATGTGACATTACCCTTATTCAGTTCAGTTCAGTCGCTCAGTCATGTCCGATTCTTTGCGACTCCATGAATCGCAGCACGCCAGACCTCCCTGTCCATCACCAACTCCCGGAGTTCACCCAGACTCACATCCATCGAGTCAGTGATGCCACCCAGCCATCTCATCCTCTGTCGTCCCCTTCTCCTCCTGCCCCCAATCCCTCCCAGCATGAGTCTTTTCCAATGAGTCAACTCTTCGCATAAGGTGGCCAAAGTACTGGAGTTTCAGCTTTAGCATTATTTCTTCCAAAGAAATCCCAGGGCTGATCTCCTTCAGAATGGACTGGTTGGATCTCCTTGCAGTTCAAGGGACTCTCAAGAGTTTTCTCCAACACCACAGTTCAAAAGCATCAATTCTTCCACGCTCAGCCTTCTTCACAGTCCTATTCTCACATCCATACATGACCACAGGAAAAACCATAGCCTTGACTAGACGAACCTTTGTTGGCAAAGTAATGTCTCTGCTTTTCAATATGCTATCTAGGTTGGTCATAACTTTCCTTTACCCTTATTGAGAAGATATAAATAAGAGAACTCACAAAATTATTTTACTTCAATCTTTCAACTTCATGTCAAAGTAACTTTGTGTGCTTTTTATAAATGACTAACCAGAGATCAAATTGCCAACATCTGCTGGATGATCAAAAAAGCAAGAGTTCCAGAAACACATCAATTTCTGCTTTATTGACTATGCCAAAGCCTTTGACTGTGTGGATCACAATAAACTGTAGAAAATTCTGAAGGAGATGGGAATACCAGACCACCTGACCTGCCTCTTGAGAAACCTATATGCAGGTCAGGAAGCAACAGGTAGAACTGGACATGGAACAACAGACTGGTTCCAAATAGGAAAAGGAGTACGTCAAGGCTGCATATTGTCACTCTGCTTATTTAACTTCTATGCAGAGTACGTCATGAGAAACACTGGACTGGAAGAAGCACAAGCTGGAATCAAGATTGCCGGGAGAAATATCAATAACCTCAGATATGCAGATGACACTGCCCTTATGGCAGAAAGTGAAGAGGAACTAAGAAGTTTCTTGATGAAAGTGAAAGAGGAGAGTTAAAAAGTTGGCTTAAAGCTCAACATTCAGAAAACGAAGATCATGGCATCCAGTCCCATCACTTCATGGCAAATAGATGGGAAAACAGTGGAAACAGTGTCAGACTTTATTTTTTTGGGCTCCAAAATCACTGCAGATGGTGACTGCAGCCATGAAATTAAAAGACGCTTACTCCTTGGAAGGAAAGTTATGACCAACCTAGATAGCATATTCAAAAGCAGAGATGTTACTTTGCCAACAAAGGTCCGTCTAGTCAAGGCTATGGTTTTTTCCAGTAGTCATGTATGGATGTGAGAGTTGGACTGTGAAGAAAGCTGAGCGCGGAAGAATTGATGCTTTTGAACTGTGGCGTTGGAGAAGACTCTTGACAGTCCCTTGGACTGCAAGGAGATCCAACCAGTCCATCCTGAAGGAGATCAGCCCTGGGATTTCTTTGGAAGGAATGATGCTAAAGCTGAAACTCCAGTACTTTGGCCACCTCATGCGAAGAGTTGACTCATTGGAAAAGACTCTGATGCTGGGAAAGATTGAGGGCAGGAGGAGAAGGGGACGACAGAGGATGAGATGGTTGGATGGCATCACCGACTCAATGGACTTGAGTTTGAGTGAACTCTGGGAATTGGTAATGGACCGAGAGGCCTGGAGTGCTGCAATTCATGGGGTTGCAAAGAGTCGGACATGACTGAGCAACTGAACTGAACAAACACAAACGTATATACATAATTTTGATTTTCATTATAATGGAAAAGTTTACTTGCATTTAATAATTACAATCATCTTCAACTGAGAATAACTAAGATAGCAGAAGATTATAATCCTTCCTTTCTAACTTCTCTCTTCCACTTTTCTCCTCAAATCCAGCAGGCTTTAAATGCCATCCAGCACTTTCTTATAGCATCCGCTATAAAAAGTAAGCAGCGGGAAGAACTTGTTCTCCTACTGCTCAGCCAGCTGTTTCTTACATTTAGAAAAAAATAACACAGGGAACTAAAACTATATAAATACACTGTTTAATCTTTGAGACTAAAAAAAATATAAAATTATTATTTAAGAGTTAACTTTTTAAAAATAGTAATAAAATAACATTTTATCAGGTTTTTAATCATTTCTTTTTTTAATATAAATTTATTTATTTTAATTGGAGGGTAATTACTTTACAATACTGTTTTGGTTTTGCCATACATCAACATGAATCCACCACGGGTGTACACGTGTTCCCCATCCTCAACCCCCCTCCTACATCCCTCCCCATACCATCCCTCTGGGTCATCATTTATTTCTTTCTAACTCTTAAATTGGGCTTCCACAATAGCTCAGTGGTAAAGAATCCGTCTGTTTTGCAGGAGCCAAAGGAGACATGGGTTCGATCCCTGAGTTGGGAAGATCCCTCAAGGGAATGGCAACCCACTCCAGTATCCTTGCCTGGAAAATCCCATGGACAGAGGAGACTGGTGGGCTACAGTCCATAGGGTTGCAAGGAGTTGGACAAGACTAAAGTGACTTAGCATGCACAACTCTTAAATTACAGACTAAAGAGGATATCCAAACTGAAAGTTGAAGGAAATATTTAATATACCTTATGAATGACTTGTTAGTAAGTACATCTTATTACTTTTGTTTTTGTTTTGCTCCTGTGTAGACAGTTACGATAGAACTAGTGAGAGACCTTAAAACTGTTCTTGTGAGTGAAATCAGTTATTTGTCATTATGTTTTTGTTTTGCTCCTGTGTAGACAGTTACGATAGAACTAGTGAGAGACCTTAAAACTGTTCTTGTGAGTGAAATCAGTTATTTGTCATTATGTTTTTGTTTTGCTCCTGTGTAGACAGTTACGATAGAACTAGTGAGAGACCTTAAAAATGTTCTTGTGAGTGAAATCATTATTTGTCATATGAAAACAAAGCCACACGAATAAATATGCACAAAGTAAGATTGACAAAAGTGACAGAAAATACATCCCTGCAATCATTCCAAAGTCAAGTGTAAGTGACTTGCTTTATTCATTCTGTCATCATTCCTCTCCTTGGTATAGTACAGACCTGACTATACATACAGATAAACAAACATTCATGAGGACAAATAACGAGTTGGGAGATGACCAGGACCAACCAGAGGACTTCACATTCAACTGTATGAATATAGTATTCATTATGACAATATTTTTTTGACAATATATTTTAAAGTATAGATTTATTTGAAGACTAAAACTACCAATTCTGGCACATGATTATCAGTGTAACAAATACAATGTGGAAATCAGAACAGACATTTTCTAATATCAAATTTCAGAATTGTTCTATTTTTCAACAGATTTTGGTTAGTATGCAAATTAACCTTTTGTAACAACTGCTGACCTGCCACAACTGCTTAAGGAAATCACTAGCAATTATTAAATAAATTTTATGGAACCTCAGATAAAAGTAGATAGTTACTGAAGGGCTTAGCCACAGATAATATTGAAATTGAAATCTGTTTTGTATCTTTTTGTGATGCTTACTTCCCAAAACAAATTCTGAGTATACTCAACTTAGTATTCTAAGACAGATCATTCTAAACAAACTCTCAAATTAAATCTTAAAATTTATCTATCTCTTGTTATGATGATTTATTTAGGAATGATGACCTGTTTTCATCTATGAAAGCTAAAAAAAAACAAAAACAAAACACATGCTATTCTCTATTAAGTGTATTTCTAGAGAAAATATTTCTAAAATATACATTGCTATTGCTATTGCTAAGTCACTTCAGTTGTGTCCGACTCTGTGCGATCCCATAGACGGCAGCCCACCAGGCTTCCCCGTCCCTGGGATTCTCCAGGCAAGAACACCAGAGTGGGTTGCCATTTCCTTCTCCAATGCATGAAAGTGAAAAGTGAAAGTGAAGTCGCTCAGTCGTGTCCGATTCTCAGCGACCCTATGGACTGCAGGCTTCCAGGCTCCTCCATCCATGGGATTTTCCAGGCAAAAGTACTGGAGTCGGGTTAGCTAATCTCAAAATTTATTACCTAGATGAATTTAATCAAATAACATACTGTATATGCCTATATGTTCAAATATATTTTTCATCTGGATATGAACATTCTAAAGCCATAATTTACCTTAATTGTTGGCAGCAGTTCAGCTTTCCATGATAAATCAACCCCTTGCCGGCTTGGAAATACATATGAAAATGTAATTAAAGGACAAATATATTAAAGTATTATAAATTATAAATAAGCATCAGAACAACAAGAAAACATCTATGGACCTATCAGACACTTCTAATGAAGTCAAGGCTGATAAGTCTAACATGATACGCTTTATCCACATAGTCCTTTAGGGCACAGAAAGCACTTTTTCCTAGCAACCAATTACCAATGTTTGCAAAAATTACTAGTATGTTAATTTTATTTATTTTTAATTTTAAAATCAGTATTATAATTTAGTATGGTAGCAAAATGACAATAAGTATATTTGAAGCAATTCTCAAAGTGTAATTTGAGTATATCTTATGTTAAGAAAATGAACAACAAAAGGCCTTTTGTTTAAAACACTTACCACATAGAAGTGCTGTTTATGCAGCCAAAAATCCAACTATTTGTATCCTATTGATTAATAACACAAACAAAACACAATATTATAGAAAATAATTATATAAAATAAGCATTTCACTGTTTATGATATATAGGGTCAGTAGGCATAATGAAACATAAAATAATAACTTGCTATTCAGAAATGTATTCAAAATGGTCTCAAAAGTCAAACAGGTCAATGGTAGGCAAAGAAGTCTAAAGTTAACACCGACAGGTAAGCAAGTAACCTGGAGCAGCAGTACGAGAGATGAGATGATGGGTAATCTTTCCATAGCATACTGCTAAGCAAGTCTAATTTCTGAACAAACATTTAGAGTTCAGCAATGTCCACATTTTAATTAGATATAAATTACAAAAAAAGTAACCTACATTTTAACAAAAAACAAGAATGAACTACAAGTGGACTTTCATACAAAGAGGGGGAAAAAAGCCAGAGTCAAGCCAAGTAATTAAAAATAATCTAATAGAGCTTTTTAGTTTATCATTTGAGTTCTCATTTGATTATGAGACAGATAACTTTTATGCAACTGAGACTGTGCTTGGATTGAAACACAATTCCAAGGGTTTAAGACTAAAGCTTAGTTGTTACTTTATTAGTGCAGACTGGGAATACTGCAGAGATGGTTGTGGTATTTTAACAATATTACATATTCAGCTTCAGTTATTTAAAAGCACTATGACCAAAGATTGTCACTTCAACTTTTAATGAAGTAGTAAGAGCAGTGCTCCAAGATCTAACAATACTGAACTCCTACCAGGGCATAAGAGAATAAGAAACACTGCTGAGACAGCACAACTTTTTCCCTCAGTATCCCTTAGTATTTAGACAGGGTGATAAAAGTATCAACCCTTTCATTCAACTAGTATTTATAAAACCTAATCCGGAGCCAAGGAATTATGCTAAACCCTCAACAAAAATGATGAATCAAGCAGATTGAGTCCCTGCTCTCATGGAGTTTAAATAAATTTTTAAGATATTTTTCAAGAATATAGAAAAGCAAGTTGAAAGAAAACAAAAACAATGTGGTACTTCTCTACTCCCCACTGCTGACAAAATAGTTGTCTGACTTCTTTATCAGTTATCTGTGCTTCCCAGTACAAAAACATGACATTACAAAACAAGGCAACAGAAGAGAACTGAATGGGCCTAGACAAAGAAAACCTAGCAACCCTCGATCCAACCCATTTGTACGACTGGTTTTCGCAGCTACTAAAGGAGCCTATATCAAAGATAGCCTTTATTATGAAAACTGCCAGTATTCCAAACTACTTACTTTGGTGTCTAGGGAATTCTGATTCAGTCACTAACAGATTGAATACAGTGTTATTCAAACCAACCCTAAGACAGTGTTGTTAAAACCTAGAAGGTATCAAAAGAACAACTTCAGGTTATCTAGTAAACACTCTTACCTCAGCTAATTATAAAGCTTGTATTAAAAATCAGAGAAAAAGTCACTCAGGATTTGCTAACTCCTAAAGTACACAGAAAACGCTACTTGATCATAAAATTTATAGATCTAAAAAAATATCTATCTATGGTAAAAAAAAAAAAAATGACGTCTTCAACAGCTGCTAAAATCATTAGATGAAGGACTGACTAGGAACTTTATAATGGATCATGCCAGTAGGACCTGAGTTCACTGACAAATCAGTGCACTGATTCTTTGGTCACTCAAAGTGGACAACCACTTACCTACTGATGTGGTAAGTATGCAGCTCTACTTATAAAACACTCCCACCCCCAAAAAAAATTTATTCAAGATTCTAGATCTACCTACCTACCAGTTTACAGAAAACATAATGGATAGAAATACATGTTAAAAGATACCACAAGAATACAATCAACTAAACCCAAAACAAATGCATGGCATGGGAGGAAAGAAGAGGGGACTGTTATAAAAGAGACATATGATCTATGAATCAAATGCCATGTATGTACTTTTTAGATTCTGATTCAAATAAGCCAACTTAAAACTTAGATGAACAAAGGAAAATTGAACATGGGCTAGATACCATATGATATTAAGGAATATGTAATTAATTTTGGTGGATAAAATAATGATATAATAATGTGTAAAATTCTTATCTGTTAGAAAGATTGAAACACGTATGGATAAAATGATAAAATACCTGAATTTTGCTTTAAAAATGCTTCAGTCAAAAAAAGTGAGGAAGGATTAAATCAAATTAGAATGGCAGAGTGTTGATAACTGTTAAAGCTGTGTAACAGTTATATTCTACTTTTATATGTTTGAAAACTTCTATGACAAAAATTGAAAAGATTTTTTTAAATTCTCCACATATCCATGGATCTTATTACAGAAAAGGGATCCTCTAATGAACCAAACAGATAAATTTGCACTTTGGCAAAGATTTTTCTCAATATAATACTGCCATTTTTATTTGGAATAGTGCAGATGTTTTAAGCCATCACCCTCAGGGCCAGATTCTCTTGGGATAAACTGTTCATCCAAATTTTAGGCTGAGAGATGCATAACTGTGGCAAATCTACTAAAATTAGTATTCATTATTATCTAGCCCACAATGCCTGCCTACCAACTCTTCTAAAGACTTTACTATATATCAAATGGCAGTATCAACCAACTAAGTGACATATTAGATCCTAGTCCTAAAAAATACAAATAACCCAACAAAAGGGAAATGAAGGAACTTAAATTCTGAAAGATGTAAATATAAAGTGAAGAATCCTAGGATATGAGGGAAAAAAATCAGAATAGAGAGCAAAGCACCCAAATTGGGAGACAAATTCCTGAAAGCAAGAAGTGTTGATAAATTATTAAAGACCTAATATAAGAAAAGATGCTAAAGCATCTAACATATTTGTAGCATAGTAGGTACTCATTAAAAAGAAATACACAAACAAAATCATCATACTGACACTGTAAATCTGGGTAACACTGTAACAAAAAGTTACTACTTTAGAGAAAACTTGGTATAAAACGTACTCCAAATTTCAGTATGGAAGTCAATGGAAAAACAGGATTTACTTTATAAAACAGAGAACAGTTTTGCTTAAATGTATCTATTCTATAAAGTACTAACATAATTTTAGAACTAAAGAAACTCTGAACTGAATTCCTTCATCCTAAACACAATGAAACTAAGGTGGAAAGGGTGAAAAACCTAAGCTAGAGGCAAAGTACAAGCTAACAGTATACCAGTTATAGAAACATTTTGATCGGTACTTTTCAATCAATACTCTCTGTCCCAGATAAATGTTTTTCAATTAAATGGGTTTAATAATAGTTCATAGCTAAAGGTGAGATCCATTAAGCTAAATTTTAAAAATAAACAATAGTCAGTCTTTAAAACTTACATAAAAGTGTACCAATTATCTTACCAGCATGGTGCTCTGACAATAGACATGAGTGTAGATTTTTCTATGATTTGCAAGGGGAAAGGTAAAATATATCTTATCAGATTCCTAAAAACAAGAGGGAAAACAATAAAACTATTGTGAGAGTAGATAATTTCATAATTCAAAAATTCAGACAAAGTAAAAAATAATTATTCTAATGAATTCTAATGAATTATTTTAATTCTATCATTCTTGGTGTTGAGAACCATTACTCTAGGAATGAAAAGAAGATATAGATGCAAAACAGTACAAACTCTGTACACCTGAACTTGTCTTGGAAGCATCAGTATGGATGCATGTGTTTTTTTTGTTTGGGTTTGGTTTTTGGCCTATGACCAGACATTTCTTAGCTCTGTTCACTGGAAAGGCCTTAGAAATGATAACTCACTACTCATAACACCTGTAAGTGCCCAAGTTACGGTTTTTAGACATCGTTTACCAAAAACTAGGGAGAGCTACTTTGAGAAAAAGCAGATTCAAGGTCTGGGATGGGAAATGTTACACAATGAGCTAAAATACTGTCTCATACTAGAGTGAGGAAAACATCAAAGACAACTGCTATTGCTAAGTCACTTCAGTCGTATCCGACTCTGTGTGACCCCATAGACGGCAGCCCACCAGGCTTCCCCGTCCCCGGGATTCTCCAGGCAAGAACACCGGAGTGGGTTGCCATTTCCTTCTCCAATGCATGAAAGTGAAAAGTGAAAGCCAAGTCGCCCAGTTGTGTCCGACTCCGTGCGACCCCGTGGACTGCCGCCCACCAGGCTCCTCCGTGCATGGGATCCTCCAGGCAAGAGTACTGGCGTGGGGTGCCATTAGCAGCTATATCAAAAAGATCCAGGAGCCTACATTGAAATGGCTTCCACTGGTCAAAGACAGAATAGTTTTAATAGCAATTTTAGTATCAAAGATAGGACAATTTTAGTATTTTAGTTTAGACAGAAACACAGAAATGTCTGAGCTCATAATAACACTAGAGGAAACCGCCCTGCTGCCCAAAATCTTATGATCACTGATGGAGGGTGTTGGTGAGCCAACTCACTATTCTGAAAACCAGTAAATATAATCTCCAAAGATACAAAGAATTATCATTTTTTTCTTCATAATCTATTTGCTTCACTCTAGATAAATTTAGTAGATGAGAAGTTTTTTATATAGAATTTCAGTTAATAAAGAAGGAATAATCAAACCATAGTCTTATTACTTTTGCAATAAATGAATTAATGACTCTACGCCTTCTTGATCAATAATAGCTGCTAACATCACAAAAAGAGAGTCTAGTAAAAAGAAAAGCAAAACAAAAATGTGAATCTGATGAAGCATCTAGACTCAACTACCAAGTCACAGGAAGGAGTAGGCAAAGGAATATACGGAATGACACTACAGGAATGCAATCAGCAAAATCAAGACTGTGAAACTCTGGGACAAATGACTTTTTTTTTCAACAAATAAACTGCAAGGAAAAAAAGGGTAAAGGAGATATTAGAAATTTAAAGAGAAGTAAGAGATATATCAACAAATAATATGTAGATTTTGTTTGTACCCTGATTTAAGCAAACTGGAAAACAAGGAAACAATAAAAAAAAAGTTGACGGTTATGATAAAACTAGAAAATTGAACACTGACTAGATATTAGGGAATTATTACTAAACTGATTTAATATGGGAAAAGACAAGTGGTTATCTTCTTTAAAAAGTCTAACTTTGAAAGAGAAATACTAAAATATTTTGGAAAAAAGTTGTTAAGTCCATTGGTGGTGTACTTACATTGTAAGCCACATATGTCCATTTGGACACTTTTACTGGAACCCACATAGATGTTCCTAAGGTAAAATAAATTAATTTATTTGGCTTTTTAAAAAATATTAAGTGATTTCTTTTACTGAATACTTCTCAAATCATAACAGGATTTGAAAAAAGCATCTCCCTGAATACTGGCTATTTCAAAATATAAAATCCAAGGAGATGTTCTCCATATACTCATCACCAGCACTCAGATCAAGTGAAGCATTTAAAAACTATTTGGTGTGTAACTCTAAGAAGTATCAACAGAAGTAAACAAATATTTTCCAACCTAAGTAGAGTATGACATACATATTAAAAACAAAATTTACCAGCAAAAGATATGCTGTTAAACCAGAAGAGTAAAGAATGATACTAAGAAACTAAGTCAAGAATAATGTAGCATTGATTTTATGTGGCTGTCAGGAGAACAGAGGCAATTAACTCTTTTAAACTTAGCTATTGTCATATTATCTTCAGTACAAAAATTTTATCAGCAATATGTTACAAATCACTTTTTAATTTTTTCCCTTAGTCAAGAACCTCATAAGAAATCAGCACAGGGAAATTAATAAAATATAATGGGATTATAACACCAGAATCATTACAAAGAGTTTGTCTGCTAATGACAAATTTACCTAAAATAATATCCAAAACTATACTTAAAATTAAAATGTTATTACTACCAACCTGTTAAGTCAGAAATTATTGATGGATTTTCCTCAAAGTGTTTTGCTGGGTGTCTTATAAAATGGTGATTCAAAACCGACAATTTCTTCTTGGGATTTTGAGTTATCTAGAAAGAACATTGATACATTCTATATCCTTTTATATCCACTGTGATGACCTCATGAAACTTTGTTTCAAGTGTGGATTCTTTACCAGCTGAGCCCCCAGGGAAGTTCCAATAATAATAAAGTCAACGGTTAACTCTGGTCCAGGCACTGTTTTAAGTGCTTAACCTGAGACTAATTATGCTTTGAGTTATAGTTCCCTTGTATGTACATATGTTTTTCTTCCTAAACTGAATGCTTCTTGAGAAGCAGGGAAACATCCTAACATTTTAGTGTCTAATGTTTAGTAAAATATCCTAACATTTTATTGTCGAATATTTAGTCTAGTCTATCATATATAGTGGGAAAAAAAAAAAGCTCAGTTTCATAGTATTTTGATTCTTAACAGTATTAGTCAAAAACTTCTCATTTGTCCCTTAAAATGTGTCTGTAAAACACCCATCCAAAATTATAATTTATTACATGCCAGTATTAGGGTTTTCTCATCTTAGAATTTAATGGAAAACAAGATATGATTTGTTAAAATTAGTTTGATTTATCATTTTTAAAGTATATACCTGTCTGAAACTCATCTGTTATCAGCTGAAATTGGATTTTTCCTAAACATACTGGTCATAGCTAAAGAGTCACAATTAAAACAATGTTGAAAAGCTAAAAAATGTTTGCATTCCATGATTATACAATTGCAGTATTAACAGTGTTAAACCTATAAAGCTGATTTACTTTAATACACTAACTTAAATATGGCATCTTGTGATTTAAAATGTGGTAAAACAGATCAATTTGTGTCTTTCTTTTATCAATCATTCTCTCTGATGATAGTTATGCAGCTTTCTGAAGGAGTAAAGAAAAGAATACACTACCTTATTCCTGAGAGAAAAGGCTACAGGAGCAAGGTTAAGACACAAAGAAAGGAAAGCATTACCTAGAGAACTACTGAGAAAGAAACCACACAAAATAGTTTCTCAAAGAACTGAAGCCTTCAGGGAAAAGAACTCCCCAAACCTGCCATAATGACAAATAATATGAAAAACAAAAGTAACTTTTTTCTCCAAAGAAAGTGAAAGTGAAGTCGCTCAGTCATTTCCGACTCTTCGTGATCACATGGACTGTAGGCTACCAGGCTCCTCCATCCATGGGATTTTCCAGGCAAGAGTACTCGAATGGGTTGCCATTTACTTTTCCAGGCGATCTTCCCAACCCAGGGATCCAACCCAGGTCTCCCGCATTGCAGGCAGAAGCTTTACCATCTGAGCCACCAGGGAAGCTAGATCCTGTGTCTATGGGATTTTTCCCAGGCAAGAATACTGGAGTGGGTTGCCATTTCCTTCTCCCTCCACTCCCCCGAAAAAGAAGGACATATATCAAATGTTAAACAGTAAAAGGGAAGAACTGAGGAAGATTTATGGTATCTTTCATTCTTTCAATTTTACTGCATTCTTAATTATTACTAGTGATCAAAGATTACAGATAAAGATATTTCCATTTGAAACTAATCACAGTCAATATAAGGTGTAGGCTTCTACTATCATCCAAGTAAAAAAATGTATTAAATTTTTCACTGCTCTAACAAAAAGTTTTACTTCACTGAAGTAACTTTTAGTTTAAAAATACATACTTGTTTAGTATCAGCATCAATAAGATCAAAGAATGCTCGAACTGTAGTCAATTGCAATTGTTTACACCTGAAGAATAAAATGTTACAAATGAAACTTTCTTTAAAAATATACTTTTGATACAAACATAAATATACTTTGATAAAAAGCATAAAAATTAATGGAATATAGGAATTTTCTTTAATTCTGTGAACTCTAAAATTATTTAACAAATCATTAGTATTAAGCATACATCTTAAAGCTGCTGCTGCTGCTAAGTTGCTTCAGTCGTGTCCAACTCTGTGCGACCCCATAGACGGAAGCCCACCAGGCTCCCCTGTCCCTGGGATTCTCAAGGCAAGAACACTGGAGTGGGTTGCCATTTCCTTCTCCAATGCATGAAAGTGAAAAGTGAAAGGGAAGTCGCTCAGTTGTATCCGACTCTTAGTGACCCCATGGCTGCAGCCTACCAGGCTCTGCTGTCCATGGGATTTTCCAGGCAAGAGTACTGCAGTGGGGTGCCATTGCCTTCTCCATCTTAAAGCTGAAACCTATCTAAATAAAGTAAATTTAATCTTCTCAGATTTTCAGAGTAGAAAAGTATCCGGCTGCTCTGTCTTCCCTAAATATCCATGTCTACCCCAGACACAGGCATATTGTCTATCCCATCTTCACATGTCTGAATGGTTGTGTTCCTAACACCACTGATTGCTCAGCCAGAGGAAGGTGAAAAGAGAATCTTTAAGCCAATGGACACAGAGATAAGATACAAGGGTTTATGTATTTCCTGACCCTTATTTAATCTATTTATTTATATTAAGCATAAATCTAATTCCTACTTGGTTTTCCATGTGCTGCTCCAGACTAATCAATGCTGCAGTAATCAAGTCCCTGAGTTTGGTGATTGGACAAGGGTCTTTGATTCTCCCCAACCATGACAAATCCCAAAATTATGACATTTGACATTAGCTTCATTTGAGACTAAAGCTACTGGTTCTTCAAGGCATGGTTTTATAGGTTGTCAAGGACATCTTGGTCAAACCAAGACAAGAACAAAGGTTGAAGTTCTAATCCCCTAAATTAATCTTTCTCCCAAACCCTTATTTATTTATAGATAAAGCTCTAAGAAAGATAACAAACCAATCAATTCACTCATGAGAAAAGATGACCACCATAAACTGCCAAAATAAGTTATATTAACTTACCATACAATGGAGAGGTGGTCTGTTGAGACCCATGTCTTAGGCACTGCTGAACTCTAAAAGGAAAGAAACAAAATCATAGTAAAGAAAAGCACATTTGTTATTCTTCAACAGGCTTGAAATTCTTATAGACTAATATTTAGAAACATGTAACATTAGTTTCACTATTTTGTGATGCACATTTTAAAATGTCTTATAAAAAGGTGACCCCAAAATATTACAATATTTCCTGCATAAAATAACTCTCTTTGTCATTACTACTTAGTCAAGCTTAAATTATTCTTTAAAAATTATTAAAACACCTACATTTTACTTATTGAAGTTTAATGTCTAACTCCTCATTACTCTAATAGAGGTTAAGTTTATGAATTTTTAATAAATCATAGTGTATGTGTAAATTATAACAGATATTTCAGTCATTTTAGTTCTGACTAGACTAACACTTAATAAATTCTAAGATGTTAATTCTAATCAGGATATATCTGAGAGATACCTGGGCCTGGTGAGACTTTATTCAAAATAAATATGCCTAATCACAAAACTACCAAATCAAACTTTAATAAGTGGGGTACAGACTTTCATTTAAGAAAAAAAAATCTCTAGATGATTAGCAATATATACTACTGGTTAGAGACAGAAGGGCAAAAGCCTAGTAAAAAAATATAACTATTTTCAGAAGGTTTCCTAACAATGACCAGCAACCTCCTAAGAACTAGAGAATTTTTTTATACAAGGTAATGACCTCCTCGTGAATGAACAGCATCTTACATACAATGGGGGAATATTAAGTAAATCTAATATTATTTTTCATATCATCTCTCTCTCTGCACTGTCAAAGACACAACGAGATGCTCTCCCTAGAAACGTCAAAATAAAATGAAAACAGGAAACTAACAATGCTATGTGTGAGAAAATTTAAAGGCCTAACATGCCTCTTTAATTAAAAAAAAAAAAGATATTTATAACTTCTAAGGAGTCATTGAGTCATTGTAATCCTGGTACTTTGCAAATAATGTGTATTTGGGTTCCAGGCTCTACAGTTGAAGGAAAATCTACAGCTTACTAAATGAACTTATAAATGTTAGATATCTTATTTAGGAATTACTGCTTATCTTATTTAGGAATTACTGCTGGCAACTTACTTTAAAAACTGAGACAACCAGAGTTCACTGTGGTTCTAAGGTTTCATTCGATTCTCAGTAAAATAAGAACTCAGAGTAGACATCTTTTACTATTAACTAGGACACAAAGCTAATTTACTTTCAGTCTAATATCTGTGTTAGAGCTAAAAAAAAGGAAAGTCAACACAAATGATAAAGGTAGCTGCTCATAATCTTTGTGGTAAAAACTGCTGAATGTCCACCAAAATCTTCTTTCATTTTTGCACAGTTAGCTAGAATGTATATTTCAGTCTCTTAACGCTAAGGCGTGACTAAGTTTTACTCTGCTGCTGCTGCTCAGTCGCTTCAGTCGTGTCCGACTCTGTGCAACCCCATAGGCAGCAGCCCACCAGGCTCCACCGTCCCTGGGATTCTCCAGGCAAGAACACTGGAGTGGGTTGCCATTTCCTTCTCCAATGCATGAAAGTGAAAAGTGAAAGTGAAGTCGCTCAGTCGTGTCCAATCCTCAGCGACCCCATGGACTGCAGCCTTCCAGGTTCCTCCGTCCATGGGATTTTCCAGGCAAGAGTACTGGAGTGGGGTGCCATTGCCTTCTCCAGACTAAGTACTCTAACAGTATGTAAAAAAGAGTGATATGTGCCACTACCAGGCCTGACTGCTCTCCCTCCACGCTCTTTCTCCTCCCTTCCTATGGGTTGAAACAGTGATGATTAAAGCAACCTTTTGGGTGAGGCATTCAAAAAGGGGGAGCCTGAGCCCTTTACTAAGCCTCCTTTGTAAACCACCCACCACTTAAATGCACACCTAGGGCAGTTAAATGAGTAAAATGTAAAATTCTACTGTTTAAGTGCCATTATCTACATAAGTGAATATTACAGAAGTTTGGTCTACCATACTAAAATAACTAAGGTCTCTAACTTGAATGGTTTTTTAGTCCCAATGAGTTCAATGTCATTTAACTGGTCTTGAGATAATCATTAAAAAATTACTTCTTAATAATTGTTTTTTTAAGGAGAACATACATGTAGATACATAAAAGACTAAAGATTATTTGGGAGCTAAAAACTAAATAATGAAATAAAACTCAGATTATACAATAACCAGCTTTAAGTTCCATAAGTAAAATATATTTTCATCAGAGACACAGATACACTAGTTGCCTTAAACACAATACACCAACAAATCGATTAGAAAAGCATGCACACACACACACCATTAAAAAAAACAAAATTCTTTAAAAGCTGCAGAAGGGGGTATCAATGCAGCATAATGCTCCAGATCAAGTCTAGGAAATAAGTTATATGACTTATTTTATATGACTAAAGCATCTATTTTTATATGACTAAAGCATCTATTTTACTAGGAATTTCATATTTAGACTTTTGAGAACTAGAATATATCTGCCCAAAATACTTCAGCAGCAAAAAACGAGATTCATACCAACAATGAGGTTAGAGAGATTTACCAATTAGTAAATGACTACTAATTAGTTCCAAAGCTACTATGACTATATCATAGCTCCTCCAGTAGTAAGAAAATGGTGGATAAGGGCAGAACAGTCTAATAATCTTTGTTCTATCTAGCATTCAGTATTTACTTAATGAATAGCAATCTAAGGAAGAGCGATGGTAGCTAAGCTGAGCAAAGGCATATCTATGAAGAGAACAACTATTAAACAAAGAACTATCATCTAAAATGCAAAAGGAATTCTATGAATTTTCTTTGTAGAAATTAAACTCAGTTACATTTAGAGACAATGTGTATACTGAGTTTAAAAGTTAAGCTCTTATCTGAAGACCTCAAAGTTAAAAATACAAGAATAATGTAAGTCCTAAAAAGAAACCTGAACTTATTTTACAGAAACTATGTATCCCAGTTAAAGATCAAATACCTGATGTGCTAGCAGGGAAGAATAAGCAGCAAGTTAATTAATCAGGTCTCTATCTATACTTTGATACTCTATCAAGTATCAATCACTCAGTCCTGTCCAACTCTTTGCAACCCCATGGACTGTAGCCCACCAGGCTCCTCTGTCCATGGGGTTCTCCGGGCAAGAATACTGGAGTGGGTTGCCATTTCCTTCTCCAGGGGAATCTTCCTGACCCAGGGATCAAACCCTTGTCTCCCACATGGCAGGCAGATTCTTTACTGTCTGTGCCACCAGGGAAGCTACTACCAAGTATCAAAGCTAATTTTTAAATTTTAAAACCAGTAAACCTTCATTCAAGTATAAAATTCAAGAGTATGTGAAATGTTTGATCTTCTACTACTGTTGTATATAGCATACCACTGAGATACACAAAGGGCCCTTGGACATCAGCCCACACTTTCTTATATTTAAAACTCTAATCAATGGATAGTCACTTTGAACAAGAAACAATCGTCTTCATATATAAGAGTGATATGCACGAAGTTTCTAATATTCTTTTCACTTTCCATGGATTTAAGTACCCATGCCTCTGCCTTCCCAAAATAATAATATTCATTTTTTCATATCTCTCTCCTCTCTCTCACACACACACATGCACACATGTACACACAGTATACTACACCGACTCAGCAATCATTTCCAACCAACCACATATCACTTCTCCTTTCATGCCCCATTGTGACCATTATGTTACTATGTCAGTAGAATCTTTTAAAAAAATTACCACAACAGATAAGGCACTGGTATGATGGCTTAATTGTGGTAGAAAAGTCAGTCCTGAACGAACTTGGTAATCCCGGAATCCTCCAGCTACAGAAAGTGTGGTTAAATTTATCTGTCTAGCATTTAAAATCCAATAGTTGTTTACAGTCATATAAAAATCTGGTGGGAAATAAAAAAGACATACATTAAAAGTTAGTAACCATTCCCTGAAACAATAACCTATCTATGATACTAACATTAAACTGAATTTCTGTTTAAGCCACCTGAATTGTCTATAAACAATGCCATCCACATTTCTCTACTTTGAGTAAAATCAGTTATCTTTACACATATTCTACTTTCCTCATCAGAGTACAAATACTGAGTTAGTAAACATATCAATAAAGAAAAAAGGTAACCCAATTTTACTAGCTTTGACAAGTCTATAGCAAACAGGTCTCTACATTCCACAAGGGCGCATTTTGTTCATAAGCCACATAATATAGAAAGAAACACCCCAAATTCTTCCAAGGATACAAGTTTACTATGCTAAGGAGCTGTAGATCTTCCTAATCACGGCTGTATCCTTGTTTATAAGGGCTCAGCAGCTTTTTACTGCAGCCACTATAGTACTGGTGACCACACAAAGCGCATTTAAGTTCTTAAAATACCATCCATCAGGGCAATGACAGTCACATTATTCTTGGGACTCTCTACTGTAGAAAATCTGATGTTTAAAAGATTCTATTCATTTAGTTTAACAAGCAGTTTCAAAGGGAACTACTTGGGAATAATTTTTGCACTTTATCTATGGAAGATGAGAAAAATTTAGTGTCAAAAATCTGAGGCCAAGGCAGGGAGTTCGCATTTCCTGTTCTGATTATCAAAACTTAACACTTACTCCTTGGAAGGAAAGTTATGACCAACCTAGATAGCATATTGAAAAGCAGAGACATTACTTTGCCAACAAAGGTCCATTTAGTCAAGGCTATGGTTCTTCCAGTGGTCATGTATGGATGTGAGAGTTGGACTGTGAAGAAAGCTGAGTGCTGAAGAATTGATGTTTTTGAACTGTGGTGTTGGAGAAAACTCTTGAGAGTCCCTTGGACTGCAAGGAGATCCAACCAGTCCATTCTAAAGGAGATCAGCCCTGGGATTTCTTTGGAAGGAATGATGCTAAAGCTGAAACTCCAGTACTTTGGCCACCTCATGTGAAGAGTTGACTGATTGGAAAAGACTCTGATGCTGGGAGGGATTGGGGGCAGGAGGAAAAGGGGATGAAAGAGGATGAGATGGCTGGATGGCATCACCGACTTGATGGACGTGAGTCTGAGTGAACTCCGGGAGTTGGTGATGGACAGGGAGGCCTGGTGTGCTGCAATTCATGGGGTTGCAAAGAGTCGGACATGACTGAGCGACTGAACTGACTGACTGAATGCATTTTTTATCTTGTCATTTGATCATTTTTAACATTTTGGAACAGCAAACTCATCTCATTAAAGATTTCAATCATATTTACTTAAGACTGCAACCAAGCAGACCCATTCCTAACATCTCCAGGGCCTGGGATAAGAGTTACCAATCAGGGTATACATGCCATATGTCTAAATACCAAAGTCAAAATTTCAGCTAACAAACTTAAATCAAACGTATTTTCTCTGCCTACATATAGATCATATATGTATCACTGAAATAACATGGAAGGCCAGGTTCAAATTAAGAATTCCAGGCAAGAGGAGAAGGGGGCGACAGAGCATGAGATGGCTGGATGGTATCACCGACTCAATGGACATGAGTTTGGGCAACCTCTGGGAGATAGTGAAGGACAGAGGAGCCTGATGTGCTGCAGTTCATAGGGTTGCAAAGAGTTGGACAGGACTAAGCAACTGAGCAACAGCAACAAGGACACCTCAGAGTTGGACACTGGCTGATGGCAGCGTAGGGAGAACATATCTCTGTGGACATCTGCAGCATAAGGAGAGCAGATCACTGAGCTCTCCTCCTTTACTTCTCATACACTTTCCATCCTGCATCACAAGGACCTCCTGTGCACATCCAACTTCTGTCTGTACCTCAAGCAGAGCCACCCCTGGCTACAGTTCAAGCTCAGGATTGCACATACCTGTCCTCAAGACAGATCCAAGAGAGAGGCTAAGGAAGTGAGCTTGAGGCATACGGACAAAATTCTGAAAGACTGGTTACCTGGATCATGGTCCAGAAGTAAAGGTACAACCTCTCAGTGGGGAGGCTATTTGCCCTGTACACTCCACACCCTGTGTGTGTATGGCAACACCAGTGCAGGGCCCTGTAAAGTGCAGAGCCCAGTGCAAGGCTTCCTTTCTCCCTATTTAAGGACAGTATTTCCAACAGGTACAAACAGGGAATCTACTTCTGCACATAATATGGGTCTCCTAAAAACTTAAAATCTATTATCCTTTGAACTTTTGCTTTTCATACTAATTATGGCTTGATGCAATAAAAAATAAATACAAAATAAATGGCAAAGTGAAAGTCACTCAGTCGTGTCCAACTCTTTGTGACCCCATGGACCGTATAGTCCATGGAATTCTCCAGGCCAGAATACTGGAGTGGTTAGCCTTTCCCTTCTCCAGGAGATCTTCCCAACCCAGGGATCAAACCCAAGTCTCCCACATTGCAGGCGGATTCTTTACCAGTGAGCAACAAGGGAAGCCCAATAAGCTTGCTAATTATTGGGAAAGGCACCTTGATCCTAAGAAGCACTTTTAGCCTAAGCCAGTGGTCCCCAACCTTTTGGGCACCAGGGACAGATTTTGTGGAAGACAATTATTCCATGGACCAGGATTGGGGAGGGGGGGTGGTTTCAGAATGAGTCAAGGGCATTACATTTATTTTGCCCTTTATTTCTAGTATTATTACATCAGATCCACCTAAGATAATCAGGCATCAGATCCCAGAGGGTGCAGAAACCTGGTCTAAGCCATTTAGAGACAGACCATAAGTATCCTTCAAAAACACGAAAACCTGACTCTCTTGACAGTTTTTTCCACAAAAAGATTTTTAAAAAGGATTTTAAGTAATTCTAATATAACTTGCAGGGCTCATCTACATATACCACATAAAATGCAATAAGAGAAAAAAATCTTGATTATGATGACAAGTATTATGACTATGTCTTTAATTTTTTCTAAACCTATCATAAATAACAATAATTATTAGAATCAGGAAGGCATATTTAACTTCAATATAAAATTAAATATTTTTATTCAAAGAGTTTTACAGGCAAAGTTTTAAATATAATAAGGAGAAAAATCAACCTTCTCTTTAAGTACTACTGCACCAGATATCTCAGCAAATAAGTTACTCCCTGCCAATATTATGCTGAGATGGGTGTTTGGAAAGCTACTTTGGTTTGGAGTCCTTAGGGTATATGTCTCACTAATCTATAAAAAAATTTTTCAGCACAATTAAGGTGATGCAAATTTTTATAGAATAAGAACTTGTGCAAATTTACTGATCAGGAAAAATAATTATTTCTTTCTGAAGATTTTCTTGTACACATACAATATTCCAATAGGTCATGAAGACAATACTTGACATTAATAAAAAGTTGAGAGAGTCAGTATTTAATTCTTATTCTCCAACATTATCACTATTTAATTAGATGATAGCAATCATAAACTCCTGTTCTTCACTCAAAATTCTCTGCAAAATTACAGTATTACCATAGTTTTATTTCCTCTGTTATCATAATATAACTCAATTCAGAGGCAGAATATGAAAAGGGTAAATAAAAGCACAGGCCCAGAAACAAACTTGCCAGTGTCAACTACTGGCTCCATTGTTTTCTAGCTATGTGATTTTGGGCAAGAATTTATCCTGGCCCCTTTTTCTATCTGTGAACATGGCTATAATAATTGTACCTACCTCAAGGGACTGCCCTAAATATCAAATGACCTAACAGTCATGTAAAGTTCTTGCCACAATATCCAAAATATAAGAGCTCTATAAATGTTAGCAATCGTAACTCATCTCATCATATAAAGTGTTCAGTTCAGTTCAGTCACTCAGTTGTGTCCGACTCTTTGCGACCCCATGAATCGCAGCACACCAGGCCTCCCTGTCCATCACCAACTCCTGGAGTTCACCCAGACTCACATCCACTGAGTCAGTGATGCCATCCAGCCATCTCATCCTCTGTCGTCCCCTTCTCCTCCTGCCCCCAATCCCTCCCAGCATCAGAGTCTTTTCCAATGACTCAGCTTTTCGCATGAGGTGGCCCAAGTACTGGAGTTTCAGCTTTAGCATCATTCCTTCCAAAGAACACCCAGGGCTGATCTCCTTCAGAATGGACTGGTTGGATCTCCTTGCAGTCCAAGGGACTCTCAAGAGTTTTCTCCAACACCACAGTTCAAAAGCATCAATTCTTCGGCACTCAGCTTTCTTCACAGTCCAACTCTCACATCCATACATGACCACTGGAAAAAACCATAGCCTTGACTAGATGGACTTCTGTTGGCAAGGTAATGTCCCTGCTTTTCAATATGCTATCTAGGCTGGTCATAACTTTCCTTCCAAGGAGTAAGCGTTTTTAATTTCATCGCTGCAGTCACCATCTGCAGTGATTTTGGAGCCCAAAAAAATAAAGTCTGACACTGTTTCCCCATCTATTTCCCATGAAGCGATGGGACCAGATGCCATGATCTTCGTTTTCTGAATGTTGAGCTTTAAGCCAACTTTTTCACTCTCCTCTTTCACCTTCATCAAGAGGCCTTTTAGTTCCTCTTCACTTTCTGCCATAAGGGCAATGTCATCTGCATATCTGAGGTTATTGATATTTCTCCCGGCAATCTTGATTCCAGCTTGTGCTTCTTCCAGCCCAGTGTTTCTCATGATGTACTCTGCATATAAGTTAAATAAGCAGGGTGACAATATATAGCCTTGACGTACTCTTTTTCCTATTTGGAACCAGTCTGTTGTTCCATGTCCAGTTCTAACTGTTGCCTCCTGACCTGTATATAGGTTTCTCAAGAGGCAGGTCAGGTGCTCTGGTATTCCCATCTCCTTCAGAATTTTCCACAGTGTATTGTGATCCACACAGTCAAAGGCTTTGGCATAGTCAATAAAGCAGAAATAGATGGTTTTCTGGAACTCTCTTGCTTTTTCTATGATCCAGCGGATGTTGGCAATTTGATCTCTGGTTTCTCTGCCTTTTCTAAAACCAGCTTGAACATCTGGAAGTTCACGGTTCACGTATTGTTGAAGCCTGGCTTGGAGAATTTTGAGCATTACTTTACTAGGGTGTGAGATGAGTGCAATTGTGTGGTAGTTTGAGCATTCTCTGGCATTGCCTTTCTTTGGGATCGGAATGAAAACTGAACTTTTCCAGTCCTGTGGCCACTGCTGAGTTTTCCACATTTGCTGGCATGAGTGCAGCACTTTCACAGCATCATCATTCAGAATTTGAAACAGCTCAACTGCAATTCCATCACCTCCACTAGCTTTGTCGTAGTGATGCTTTCTAAGGCCCACTTGACTTCACATTCCAGGATGTCTGGCTCTAGGTCAGTGATCACACCATCGTGATTATCTAGGTGGTGAAGATCTTTTTTGTACAGTTTTTCTGTGTATTCTTGCCACCTCTTCTTAATATTTTCTGCTTCTGTTAGGTCCATACCATTTCTGTCCTTTATCGAGTCTACCTTTGCATGAAATGTTCCCTTGGTATCTCTTTCTTGAAGAGATCTCTAGTCTTTCCTATTCTGTTGTTTTCCTCTATTTCTTTGCATTGATCACTGAGGAAGGCTTTCTTATCTCTTCTTGCTATAAAGTGTTAGCAGACCTATTTATTTAAAAAAAAGGCACTTCTACTATTTTACCTAAATATAAGTTTATTTTGAATAGAGTAGCCAGAAGAGTTAACAAAACACAGAAATATAAATACACTTCAGAGACTGGGCGTCAACATCAAGAACAACTAAGCTGAAGCTCAAATGCCTAGAGGTTATAGGACACATGCCGTCCAGGTTAAGATGCAACAGGCAGAGAAAACGAACAGCAGTTTCAGTTATGAATCTTAAGCTGAAAGTCACAAAAAGAGATGCTCAGAATTGGAAGTGCTGATTTAAACCTAAGCTGCTTCACACATGGATAAACCTGTAGCATACTCTAAAGGGAGTAGCTACAAAGGATTTGTTTAATCCTAAACAACAATGGGGAGGTCAGTTAGAGTTTATGTAATAGTACTCACCTGTAATGAAACGATCTAATGGCATCACAGGAGCAACATGAGGTGTGGCTTGTGTAACAAGAAGATTGATCAGATCGTGTTTAAAATTTTTCAGTGTAAGCAATGCTCTTGCAACAAGGCCACCCATAGAATGACCGATGATTGCCACACTTTTTGGAGCAAATTCTTGACCCTATTAAAAAAAAAAAATCATCAAGGCATGATTAAGGATTAGAATCACAGTAAACAAAATAAATACTTCTCTCTACATATAAGCAATTTTATTGAAAAAAGAATAAACTATTTATATAATCTCCCTTAATAAGACAGGAATACATTTTCATACACTTGTAATTAGTATATACATACTGCTTTGTGTTCTGTAAGCATTTTTAAAAGTTAAGCTTTGGTTTTCTGAACCAAAATCACAACCCTTGGTCTAGCAAATCATGTTTTTCCCATTTGTTATATTGTATGTAAGAGGTGTGATTACATTTGGTGTATATCAGATTAGAATTTATAGGATATATAAAGTGAGATCACTTATTTGAAAATGGAGGTATCACAAAAAAGCCACAACTATTCCAGTTGCCATAGCAATGTACTATTGAATCATATCAATGTATCTTATCTCATCAAATTACTTCTCTATTGTGGGCCTGGGCTTAAAAAGGAGTCAGCAATCCACAACATTTATTCACTGATAATTACATATTTTAATTTTTAAAGTAAGTATTTCTTTTAAAAAAATATTTTCTATCTGCATATAGGCCCAAACTTCTGTTCATCACCTTCCAACACTGATCCTTCATCCATGCCTTCTCTCCTGTTACTATAATCTGGGCTTCATGAAGAACCAGAGTTAACAGAATAGACCTGAGACTGCTATCTTTATAACTGACTGTATTCAAGGCTGGCTCTGGTTTGCTGTCTGCGACCAAAGACTTTGGAAGGGTTCCCATCATTTCCTAAATTATAAAAATGGCTCATTATACCAAAACTGCTTTGTAAACATGGTTTATGTTGAGTACCTTCTGCCTTATTTTTGTTGGGATTTTGGCACATGGGAGGCACAGGCACAAGGTGTCCAGGTGACTGGTCCTCTAGAAGAAACCTTGGCTACTGAGTCTCTAATGCATGTCACAATCGTTGCTGCAGGAATTAAACGTATCCAGAGTGACTTTCCTGTAAGGGGACATTGGGAAGCTTTCACCTGGTTTCTCTGGACTTCACTCCATGCACCTTTTCTCTTCACCAATTTTGCTTTGTATCCTTTCACTATAATAAATCATAACCATAAGAACAACTATATGCTTAAGGCCACCTGGAAAATCATCAGCCTGAGGATGGTTCTGGTGATCTTCTGAAACATACTTGATCTTAGCAAAAGCCAAATCCTACATTTGTGCTTTGAAACCTACCCGCTTTGGCCTTTTCAAGGACATCACTCTGGCAATTCTTCTCACTTTCTTCTTGCATTATTGTTTCTGTCCACTAGATCATTCTCACTAGTATATAAATATGGTCTCCCCCACTGGCTCAGAGAGTAAAGAATCTGGCTGAAATGCAGGAGACACAGGAGATGTGGATTCGATCCCTCGTCAGGAAGATGCCCTGGTGGAGGAAATGGCAACCTACTCCAGTAGTCTCATCTGAAAAATCCCATGGACAGAGGAGCCTGGTGGGCTATAGTCCAAAGGGTCACAAAGTCAGACACAGTTGAGAACTAAGCAAAAACAACTACTAGATCATTCCTACTAGTATATAAATATACTGTTATTCTCTCTTAAAAAGTAGAAACTTTATTTTTACTTCTACTTTAGCAACCATATCTTTCTTTATATACCCCTTGAGAGCAAAACTCTTCAAAAACAGTTGTCTGCACAGTACTTGCTGTATCCAATTTTTCAAACACCCTTAAACCCATTCTGATCAGGTTTTCCCCTACAACACTCTTTTAAAACTGCACTTACCTGGTCACCAAGGAATCTAAAGATCAATTCTCAATCCTCACCTTACTTGACCTATCAATGGCAATTTACATAGTTGATCACTTCTTCCTCTTTGAAAATGCTTTGCTTGACTTCCTTGATGAGATACTCTTATGGTTCTCCTCTTACCTCACTGACTGCTCCATTTTAGTCTCTTGCTGGTTCCTTCTTATCTCCCCTCACCTCTTAATACTGGTGTGACTCAGACCTCACTCCTTAAATATCTTCTTTCACATCTTGAACCCATTAGTGATCTCATCCAGTCTCATGGCTCTAACTACATCTCAGTTATGTTCAGTTCAGTCGACTGCTCAGTCATGTCCAGCTCTGCGACTCCATGGACTGCAGCACACCAGGCCTCCCTGTCCATCGCCAACACCCAGAGTTTACTCAAACTCATGTCCATTGAGTTGGTGATGCCATCCAACCATCTCATCCTCTGTTGTTCCCTTCTCCTCCCGCCTTCAATCTTTCTTAGCATCAGGGTCTTTTCCAGTGAGTCAGTTCTTCGCATCAGGTGGCCAAAGTATTGGAGTTACAGTTTCAACACCAGTCCTTCCAATGAATATTCAGGACTGATTTCCTTTACAATGGACTGGTTGGATCTCCTTGCTGTCCACGGAACTCTAAAGAGTCTTCTCCAACACCACAGTTCAAAAGCATCAATTCTTTGGCGCTCAGCTTTCTTCACAGTCCAACTCTGACATCCATACATGACCACTGGAAAAACCATAGCCTTGACTAGACGGACCTTTGTTGGCAAAGTAATGTCTCTGCTTTTCAATATGCTACCTAGGTTGGTCATAACTTTCCTTCCAAGGAGCAAGCGTTTTTTAATTTCATGGCTGCAATCACCATCTGCAGTGATTTTGGAGCCCAAAAAAATAAAGTCTGACACTGTTTCCACTGTTTCCCCATCTATTTCCCATGAAGTGATGAGACCGGATGCCATGATCTTCATTTTCTGAATGCTGACCTTTAAGCCAAGTTTTTCACTCTCTTCTTTCACTTTCATCAAGAGGCTCTTTAGTTCCTCTTCACTTTCTGCCATTAGGGTGGTGTCATCTGTATATCTGAGATTATTGATATATCTCCCGGTAATCTTGATTCCAGCTTGTGCTTCTTTCAGCCTAGAGTTTCTCATGATGTACTCTGCATATAAGTTAAATAAGCAGGGTGACAATATACAGCCTTGACGTACTCCTTTTCCTATTGGGAACCAGTCTGTTGTTCCATGTCCAGTTCTAACTGTTGCTTCCTGACCTGCATATAGGTTTCTCAAGAGGCAGGTCAGGTGCTCTGGTATTGCCATCTCCTTCAGAATTTTCCACAGTTTATTGTGATCCACACAGTCAAAGGCTTTGGCATAGGCAAGAAAGCAGAAATAGATGTTTTTCTGGAACTCTCTTGCTTTTTCCATGATCCAGAGGATGTTGGCAATTTGATCTCTGGTTCCTCTGCCTTTTCTAAAACCAGCTTGAACATCTGGAAGTTCATGGTTCATGTATTGCTGAAGCCTGGCTTGGAGAATTTTGAGCATTACTTTACTAGCATGTGAGATGAGTGCAATTGTGCGGTAGTCTGAGCATTCTTTGGCATTGCCTTTCTTTGGGACTGGAATGAAAACTGACCTTTTCCAGTCCTGTGGCCACTGCTGAGTTTTCCACATTTGCTGGCATATTGAGTGCAGCACTTTCACAGCATCATTTCAGAATTTGAAATAGCTTAACTGGAATTCCATCACCTCCACTAGCTTTGTTCGTAGGGATGCTTTCTAAGGCCCACTTGACTTCACATTCCAGGATGTCCGGCTCTAGGTAAGTGATCACACCATCATGATTATCTGGGTCATGAATATCTTTTTTGTACAGTTTTCTGTGTATTCTTGCCACCTCTTCTTAATAATTAATGCTTCTGTTAGGTCCATACCATTTCTGTCCTTTATTGAGCCCATCTTTGCATGAAATGTTCCCTTGGTATCTCTAATTTTCTTGAAGAGATCTCTAGTCTTTCCCATTGTTGTTTTCATCTATTTCTTTGCATTGATCACTGAGGAAGGCTTTCTTATCTCTCCTTGCTATTCTTTGGAACTCTGCATTCAGATGCTTATATCTTTCCTTTTCTCCTTTGCTTCTCGCTTCTTTTCTTTTCACAGCTATTTGTAAGGCCTCCCCAGACAGCCATTTTGCTTTTTTGCACTTCTTTTCCATGGGGATGGTCTTGATACCTGTCTCCTGTACAGTGTCATGAACCTCCGTCCAAAGTTCATCAGGCACTCTATCTATCAGATCTAGTCCCTTAAATCTATTTCTCACTTACACTGTATAATCATAAGGAATTTGATTTAGGTCATACGTGAATGGTCTAGTGGTTTTCCCTACTTTCTTCAATATAATTCTGAATTTGGCAATAAGGAGTTCATGATCTGAGTCACAGTCAGCTCCCAGTCTTGTTTTTGCTGACTGTATAGAGCTTCTCCATCTTTGACTGCAAAGAATATAATCAATCTGATTTCGGTGTTGATCATCTGGTGATGTCCATGTATAGAGTCTTCTCTTGTGTTGTTAAAAGAGGGTGTTTGTTATGACCAGTGCATTTTCTTGGCAAACTCTATTAGCCTTTGCCCTGCTTCATTCCGTACTCCAAGGCCAAATTTGCCTGTTACCCCAGGTGTTTCTTGCCTTCCTACTTTTGCATTCCAGTCCCCTATAATGAAAAGGACATCTTTTTTGGGTGTTAGTTCTAAAAGGTCTTGTAGGTCTTCATAGAACCGTTCAGCTTCAGCTTCTTCAGCATTACTGGTTGGGGCATGGACTTGGATTTCTGTGATACTGAATGGTTTGCCTTGGAAACAAACAGAGATCATTCTGTCATTTTTGAGATTGCATCCAAGTACTGCATTTCAGACTCTTTTGTGGACCATGATGGCTACTCCATTTCTTCTAAGGGATTCCTGCCCACAGTAGTAGATATAATGGTCATCTGAGTTAAATTCACCCATTCTGGTCCATTTTAGTTCGCTGAATCCTAGAATGTCGACGTTTACTCTTGCCATCTCCTGTTTGACCACTTCCAATTTGCCTTGATTCATGGACCTGACATTCCAGGTTCCTATGCAATATTGCTCTTTACAGCATCAGACCTTGCTTTTCACATCCACAACTGAGTATTGTTTTTGCTTCGCTCTATCCCTTCATTCTTTCTGGAGTTATTTCTCCACTGATCTCCAGTAGCATATTGGGCACCTACCGACCTAGGGAGTTCCTCTTTCAGTATCCTATCATTTTGCCTTTTTATACTGTTCATGGGGCTCTCAAGGCAAGAATACTGAAGCGGTTTGCCATTCCCTTCTCCAGTGGACCACATTCTGTCAGACCTCTCCGCCATGACCCACCCATCTCGGGTGGCCCCACAGGGCATGGCTTAGTTTCATTGAGTTAGACAAGGCTGTGGTAGGTTTGATTAGATTGACTAGTTTTCTGTGATTATGGTTTCAGTGCATCTGCCCTCTGACGCCTCTTGCAACACCTACCGTCTTACTTGGGTTTCTCTTACCTTGGACGTGGGATATCTCTTCATGGCTGCTCCAGCAAACTGCAGCCGCTGCTCCTTACCTTGGATGAGGGGTATCTCTTCACTGGCCGCCCCGCCTGACCTTGAATGTGGAGTAGCTCCTCTCGGCCCTCCTGCACCCGCGACTACAACTGCATGCTAGCTACACTTGGGATGTCTAAAATGTACCTTAAATACAATCTGTCTAGAACTGAACTCTTAATATCCTTTAGATCTGTTCCTCCTACATTTCTCCCCACCCTGGCTAATCATAATTAAATTATTTTCGTTTTTCTAGTTTGAACTGAAGTAAAGTGTTAGTCTCTCAGTCATGTCTGACTCTTTGCGACCCCATGGACTATAGCCCACCAGGCTCCTCTGTCCACAGAGTTCTCCAGGCAAGAATACTGCAGTGGCTTGCCATGCCCTTCTCCAGGCGATCTTCCTGACCCCTGGGTCGAATCTGGGTCTCCTGCATTGCAGGCAGATTCTTTACCATCTGAGCCACCAAGGAACCCCTTTTTCTAGTTTGGGTCACCCTTAACTCTTTTTTTTCTCTCACATTTCCCCTCCATACCTGAACTGCCAGCAACTCCTTTTGCCTTTGAGATTTATACCAGTCTGACCATTTCCTATCATTTCCACTGCTATTAACTTGATCCAAACCAAAATTACCTTGCCAAAGTTACTTCAATAGCTTCCTAACTGGTGTCTCTGCTTCTACCTTTACATCCCTTCAGTTTATCCTCAAAAGCACACTGACACCAGAATGATACTGTTATAACCTAAAACAGGGTTAAATGGTAAAGAATTTGTCTGTGAACAAAGGAGACACAGGTTAGATCCCTAGACCAGGAAGATTCCACATGTTGCAAAGCAACTAAGACCGTGGGTCACAACTATTGAGCCTGCGCTACTGAAGCCGGAATGCCTAGAACCCATGCTCTGCAACAAGAGAAGCACTGCAATGAGAAGTCCATGCACTGCAATGGAGGGTAGTCCCTGCTCTCAACTACTAGAGAAAAAGCCCAAGCAGCAACAAAGACCCAGCAGAGCCAAATATAAATAAAAATTAAAAAGAAAAAAACCTAAAACAGAACACGTTATTCCTTCATTCAAAAACCTCTTTAGTGGCTTTCTGTATCATTTAATAAAAGGCAAAATTCTTAAAATTGCCTGCAAGACTCTATAAACTACCTTCCTCCCAAACTTTCCTTCTACTAACTTACTGTTCCAGCCATACCAGACTCGTTTTTCCTGAAATACAGGACCCATGTGTTTGCCTCATATATTTGTTTCCTCTTCCTACAGTACTTTCGCTAGGTATCTAAATAGGCTAAGTAAGTAAGTAAGTGAAGTCGCTCAGTCGTGTCTGACTCTTTGCGACCCCATGGACTGTAGCCCACCAGGATTCTCTGTCCATGGGATTCTCCAGGCAAGAATACTGGAGTGGGTTGCATTTCCTTCTCCAGGGGATCTTCCCAACCCAGGGATCGAACCTGGGTCTCCTGCATTGCAGGCAGATGCTTTAACCTCTGAGCCACCAGGGAAGCCACTCCCTCATGTCCTTAGTTTGTATCAAATTGTCTGTGTCTCAACAGAGGTCTTCACTGGGTGCCCTTTTTTATTTATAATTGTAGTCTACCTTCAACTACCTATCTCCCTTTTCTGTTTTTAACTCCTGGTATTTATCACAAGAAAGTATGTATTTTTCTTGTTTATGATGTTTTCTGCCTGCCTCTCCCTATTGGAACATAGTTCCATGAGAGCTTAGATTTCTGTTTTATTCATTCCTATATTTGCATGCAGACTCACATGATGAACGAATGTGGTTTCTTCCATCTAAAATGTCTTCTCACTTTCCCATACCCAAGTCATATCCATTCAACAAGACTGAGTTGTCTCTTAATTGTACTTGCTTGTAACAGAAATAATACTTTCTAAAAGCCTCAATTTAAAAGAAAGTCTATTAGTTCTATTAAAAATGTAACATGTATTTGTTAGAGAAAACAAGACAACAACAACAAAAAAAAGAACGAAAACAAAGCACCTAATACATAACATTAGAGACACAATTGTTTTTTGGGAAAGACATTTATGGAATTAAATCTCATTTTGAAATCACATCTAATTTATCTTATCTAATAACTATCAGATATGTAAAAGGTTCTGTTTCATCTTACGGCTCGTTTCATCCTACAATAAGTGTAGATTTAAGCTAAAAAATATTTGAAGTAATTTTATTTTTTTTTTTTTGAAGTAATTTTAAAATGCTGACTTAGGCAACAAATCAAGACACCTAAATTTCATTTTCAAGATACACAGGAATACCAGTGACTGGATGACTGTAGCTTTACAGTTAAGTCTTGAATCAGGCAATGCAGGACCTCCAACTTTGTTCTTTGCCAAGATGGGTCTTTTTTAAAATTATTTGTTGCTTTGATTCTTTCCACATAAGCATATCAATTTAAAAAAAAGAACTACTGGTATTTGATTTGTAGAGCATTAAATCTACTGGTCTATTTGGGGAAAATTTGGGATTACCTTGTAGCTCAGTCGGTAAAGAATCTGCCTGCAGTGCAGGAAACCCAGGTTGGATCCCTGAGTTGGGACGATCCCCTAGAGAAGGAAATGGCAACCCACTCCAGTATCCTTGCCTGGAAAATCTCATGGACAGAGGAGCCTGGTGGACTGCAGTCCATGGGGTTGCAAAGAGTCGGGCACGACTGAGCGACTAACACTTGGGGAAAATTTACATCTTAATCTTGAGATTTTAAACCATAAAGTTGGTCTGTTCATTTATTTTGGATTTCTTTAATTTCTACCATCAGGGTTTGCAGTTCAGCAGGGTTTGCAGTTTTCAGTGAATAGATCTTGCACATCCTTCACTAAATTTATCCATAAGATTTTTTATACTACTGTAAATGCATTTCAAAACTTCACCTTCCATTTGATCACTGATTTCTAAATACTGACCATTTACCTGTGATTCTGCTAAATTCACTTATGAATCCTAAAACTATACTTCTAACTACTACTTTAATCTTAAAAATTCTGATGACATGTTTTCATTTTAATTCAATTCAAAACATTTTCAAATTTCACCTGTGATCTTCTTTTTAACCTCTGGGTTATCTAGAGGTCATTTCCAAACATTGGATGATTTTCCAGATATCTTTTGTTGAGATTTCTAATTTAATTCTGTTATGTTCAGAAAATAAACCCTGTATGACTTCAATCCTGACACTGAGACTTGTTTTATGGCTTAATATATGGCATATCTTAGTAAATGTTCCATGTGCACTGAAAGAGATCATAGTTTGTTCAGTTGTTGGGTGTGGCCTATAAATATCAGTAAGCCCAGCTTGTTTCTACAGTTGTTGGGCATGTTCTATAAATGTCAACAGGTCAAGCTGATTAACAGTGTTAAAATCTTCTATAGTTTACTGGTTTTCTATTTATTTCATCAATTATTGAGAGAGGATTGTTGAAATTATCAACTCTAATTGTGAATTTACATATTTTTCCTCTAGTTTGTTAATTCTGCTTCATCAACTTGGAAGCTCTGTTACTAGGTGCATACTCCCTTGAGATTCTTGGCCTTCTTGATGAGCTGACTCTTATCACCAAGAAATGTCCCTCTTTTTCAATGTAATATCCTTTGTCCTAGAATCTATTTAATTGATATTAAGACTGCCATGCTAACTTTCATACTATCTGTATTTGTATGTGTATTTTTTCCATTCCTTTACATTTCTTAATCAGGATTTTTACATCTAAAATGGCTTTTGCTTTCCAGTACTCAGATTAGCATATAGTTTGGTGGGTCTTGTTTTTTAATCCAGTCTGACAAGATCTTTCTTTTATTGGAGTGTTTAATCCATCTACAATTAATATAATTATTGATAGCTGCACTGAACTCTATCATCTTGCCATTTGTTTTCTGTTTGTCCCATTTGTCTTTCGGTTCTTTCCTTTCAGACTGAATACATTTTATTGTACTTCACTGATACTGCATTTTTTACAAATCAAAGGTCTATGGCAACTTTGCACTGAACAAGTCTATTGGTGCCATTTTCCAATAATATTTATTCACTTTGTGTCACATTTTTTATAATTATTGCAATGTTTCAAACTTTTCCATTTTATTTGTTACAGTGAGCTGTGTGATCACTGACCTTTGATATTACTACTATGAAGGTTCAAATGATGGTCAGCATTTCTTAGCAATATTTTAAAATTAAGGTATGCACATTTTTAAAAACATGACGCTATCACACACACTTGATAGTCCACGGTATACTGCAAACATAACTTTATATGAACTAGACCCCCCAAAATTCATGAGACTTGCTTAACTGCAGTATCTGCTTTATTGCAGCACTCTGGAACCGAACCTGCAGTATCTCTGAAGTAGATCTGTATTTCTCTTCCATTTGCTCTTTAGCTGCATCTCCTTTTTTGTTGTTACTCTAGAAATTACAATATACAACCTTATCAGTCTATCATGAATTAACATTACACTTCTTACTGTAGTGGAATAATTCTATTTATTCCTCTTCCTATCTTTTCACCATTAGTATATATTTTCCTTCTAAATAAATTATAAACCTCATAATGAATTCATTACTGGAAATAAATTTTTTAACCTTTTAATTCTGAACCAGTTAGACACTGGCTCTCTAATCCTAACCCTTCCTCCTTGGTATGCTATTGCCTTGTATTGCCCTGTGCATACAAAATGTAGCACTCAAAGACTGAAAGAATCAAATTTCTAGAGCTCCTATCTATGCCTAGTTCTTGGTTCTCTTCTCCTACTCTGACCACAAATCTAGCCATTTCTGTAGTCCCAAATGCCAACCTCTGCCTTCTTCAGCTTAGTGATGTCAATTTGCTCTGTTTCATCTCTAAGAATTTACCCCATGGTCTGGAAAATGCTTCCAGGCAGAAAGCTGGGCCCTCATGGAGCTCCCATCACATGTTTTCCCTCTTTCAGTGATCATGGTCCTTTACCATTTGGTTGTCCAACATCTGAAAACATGTGCTTCAGATAGTTTCACTAGTTTTATAATTGTTTATATATGGAAGTGGTCTACTCTGCGGCTGCTGCTGCTGCTAGTACCAGTTATTTAGACAATTAGAATTAACAAACTAGAGGAAAAAAATAGGTAATTTCACAATTAGAGTTGATAATTTAAACAAATCCATACTAATGGATTTAGGAAATGCACTGCACTTCTAATTTGTATATAAAGGAAAAAAAAATTTGTTTTCCAAAAATTCACAAGAAAGAGTTCCTGTAAACTGAATTTGAACTTCAAAACCCACGACTGAATTCAATGCAATAGAATTTCACACAAAAAAACCTTTGTGCCACCTTTGCTTCAACTTCTCTGTGTGTGTATGTGTGTGTGTACACACACAACTCTTTGAACCTCATGGACTGTAGCCTGCCAGGCTCCTCTGTCCATGGAATTTACAAGGCAAGAATACTGGTATAGCAGCCATTTCCTACTCCAGCAGATCTTCCTGACCTAGGGCTCAAACCTGTATCTCCTGTACTGGCAGGTGGATTCTTTACTGCTGAGCCATCTGGGAAGCTCATGTAAACAAATAATTTAAAATATGCTGAGTCTCTTCAACAAACAAAGATACCAGTAGGCTGATCACCATTGATTTGCATGATTATCTCATACCTTATAGAGCTTGAGAATTGTTTTAATGCATTCATGCACAAACTTGGTCTGTTTCTGAAGACTTCCACCATACAGTGCCACCAGTTCTTCATTGAAATTCACGCTAAAGAAGTCAAAGTGGTATTTGAAGTCAATGTCTTCGGCTTTTCTAAGCGCAATAGAGCCAATAGAACGAACTGCAGAGGAAAAGGATTAAGTGCATATGAAATAAAAATTTTTAAAGTTTCTTCTATTCTAAAGCTTCAAAGTCTCTTAACAAATAACTATCTCACACTCTGAAAAAAACCTATTTCAGGGTGACATCCTTAATAATATCACTTTAGAAGAACAAACCCATCTAGCCAATTGTGTGTCTTGTTCTATAAATTTTTAAAAATTAAATATAAAGTGAATGGTTCATTCATTCTCTACCTGTTTCCCCTTCAGCAGGGGCAACAACAGCTAAAAGGGAAGAAAGGAATCCTTGCGCAATAAGAAGTAGGAACTTTGTCAAATTTGAGGATTTTAAGAGTGAGAAAATCCTACAAGAAATGTCTGCTCATTACAGCTCATCACAGTGGTTTTAAATACTCATGGAAGATTTGTCCTTTTTTCTTACACATGACATCACTGTAAGTAAATCTTGTCATGCTCTACCTTCTAAATATTTCCCCAATTAAGCCTTCTTCACCACTTCCACCACTACCTTCCTAATCCAAGCATCATCATCTCTTGCCTGAACTACTCTAATAATTTCCTAAACAGGCTCTCTGCTTCTACCGTTGAACGTTGTGATAAAGCATATACATGTATATAAGTAATATACATATATTGTGATAAATATGTCACATATACTATACATATATAGTGATAAAGTGTGTGTATATATATATGTATAGAAACAATTTTTTAAGTTGCTGGTCTCTTAATTTCAAATGTAATTCCCATTTCCCACAATTATACTCTCTAGGTTTTAGGTTTAGTAAACAAAACATTTGTTTGCCACTCCATTTTTTTAAACATATATAATTCACAAACTATGTAACTCATTGTGCAAAGCATACAATTTAATTATATTTTGCATAGTCAGAGGTATACATCGTTTTCTGCAATCTAACTTCAGACATTTTTTAATCACTCCCAAAAGAAAACCCTTTACTCACTAGCAGTTACTCTTCATTATTCTCTTCCTCCTAATTCCTAGAAAGCACTAATATATATGTGTGTGTGTGTGTGTGTGTGTGTGTGTATAAAACTGAATCACTTTGCTGTATACCTGTAACTAACACAACACTGTAAATCAACTGTTCTTCAATTTTTTAAAAGATCTAAGATAAAAAATCAGTAAAAGTTACTTTTACTAGATTAAAAAAAAATGTTAAGCGGAAGAAGCCAGTCACAGAATAATATACACTGAGTGATTACAGTGAAAAGTTTAAAACAGCCCCAAATTGGGACTTCCTTGGTGGTCCAGTAGTTAAAACTTGATGCATCCACTGCAGGGGACACAGGTTCAATCCCTGGTTGGGAAACTAAGAGTCCACACGCTGAGTGGCAAGGCCAAAAATAAAAATAATAATAAAATAAAAAATATCAGCTCATCTTTAAAAAAAAAATTTCCTTAATAGCCCCAAATAAGTAGAATGAATTAGAGATGCACACTAAGATGCTAAAACTATAAAGAAAGTAAAGAAAATGACTACCTTAAACTTAGGATTGTGGCTTCATCTAGAAGGGAGGGAGGGAGTTTTAGTCAGGCAAGGGCACATAGGGGCCCTTCCAGGGCGCTGACGACCTTCTACTTCTTGACTTGAGTATGGCCCCTGGGTACTCACTCTATAATCATTTTTAACCAAATAGTGATAGTCTACACATTTTTCTGTTTATGTGTTATACTTCAAATACAATGATTAAATTTTAAAAATCAGAGTTTATAATTTCCTACCCAACCTCTCCAATAGTTATCCATCACATTTAAATCAAAATTCTAAGTCTCTTCCACAGCTTTTATGATACAGCCTGTGGCTACTTTTCCATCCTCATCACTTTTCACTTTCTCTAGTCTCAGTAGCCTTGAATGCACCAAACATGTTCCTGCTTCCACGTCTTCCCTGAAACAGTACCATACCTTAGTCCCTTGCCATACTCAGGCCTCTGCTCAAAATGTCATCTCCTCATACTGGCCACTTCATCTAGTCACCTCTTGACCTTGTTTATCCTTTATCCCTTACTCGTTTATTTTTCTAACTTTTAACATTACTGGCATACGAATATCTAGAATACTACCTAATATCTAAAACACTGCTTGGCTCATGGTAGGTACCTCATAAATATTTGCTAGCTAAATAGATAAACATGTAAGTAATTATACTTTGTTGCTGTTCGGTCGCTAAGTTGTGTCCAACTCTTTGCAACCTCATGGACTACAGCACACCAGGCTTCCCTGTCCTTTACTATCTCCCGGAGTAATACTAAATGTTGAAATAATTCTATTCTCATTATATAAAAGAACACATCATTTTTTTTAACAATAAAAAAGGGATTTTAGCTGAAATTACTTCTACATTGCTTGACTGTTACACTAGGAATAACTGCTATATTTCAATTTGGAATATGTACACAAATCTTCCCCAACCCCACCTTTCTGTGTTTGCCTCTGTATTTCTAGATCTAATTTAAATAGCTCCAAAAGAAAGAAATCAATCTCCTCTCTTGCTCAGCAAAACTTAAACCACCGATTTACTTCTCTAGTCAATACTTTAGGTTCTCTTTTGTGTACCCTCAATTTCTAACATAAACCTCTTACCTCTGCTGATTCCCAAATCCCTGTATCATCTATTTATCATCATCTTATCTTCTCCTACTTATTCTCTGCAAAGTGGCTTTCAACTTTTTTTTTTTATATACTTGTCACATACTTCTCTCAGATAAAATGTCATATATTTGTGTCTCCCAGTATGTGTAGTGAAGTAGTTAATGCAGAGTATGTATCTGAATTAATTCTTCAACTGAATTTCACAGCTTTCAAAATTTATTTTTGAGACTTACCTTGCTTATAACTTCCAGCATTACCAGGAAGAAAGAGAACAGGAATACCCGTTAAAGGGAGAACTTTGTGTTCTTCAGCATAGGACCCTTCTCCATAAAGATACAATTCATAAGCAGGATAGCGTTTTGCCAGTTTCTTTGGAAGTTCAATTTTCTATAGGAAAGAGAAAGCAATTTCACTTTAATCTGTTTTAGTAATACAATTCAGTCTCACTATATCCAATTCTGAATTATACAAATTTGAAACAATACAATATAAAAACATTACTGATGATAAAAACTACACTTAATGAACAACAAAGTTCTACTTTTAGTTTACACATATGAAGCATCCGTCTTGAATTGTATGAGTTTTAAACCATGTAGTCTTCAAGAAAACATAAAATGAGACTACTTAAAATTCTAATAAATAGAAATTACTCAAAATAGCTGCTGACAAGAGAAAAGTACTGGTTTATGTCAACATGCTCCATGTTAACATAATTGAAAATGCATTAAATTTAGTATCACTTATCAATTATACTTAGAAATGATAAAAGCTTTCCATTATTAAATGAATTCTTTTTTGCTATTTTAAACTGTTTTGTAATGTCTCTCTCCTTTTACTCAGGTCCTAACATATACTCCAAGCTGTTGTATCATTCAAAGGAAAGTAAGTTTGTTTTATAATGCAACTTTCCTACCTCTCAACTTAATACGCTTGACCTACAATGTACTTAACAAATTAATCTGAATCCTACAGCCATGACTTGGTCAAGACATGGACAGTCTTCTCACCACAAACATTCCAATGAATTAGCATCTGTTTCAGTTTTCATGGACCTGGTGCATGGTTTGTCAGCGAGCCTAAAACTACTCTGCAATTCATATTATTATTTACCAAATGAGCAGTAATTGACATTTCTTTCAACAAAATATAAATGAAGTCTTAATGTCACCCCCAAAAGGTAGGCATCTATAAAATTAGTAGTAAAGCATAAGATCTTCTTCTGCTCCTTTTTTTTTCTTTTTCTCTTTTACCCCTAAGGGATAGACACAATTAAGGGCTTCCCTGGTGGCTCAGACAGTAAAGAATCTGCCTGCAATGCAGGAGACCCGGCTTAGATCCCTGAGTTGGGAATATCCCCTGGAGAAGAGAATGGCAACCCACTTCAGTATTCTTGTCTGGAGAACTCCATGGACAGAGGAGCCTGGTGGGCTACAGTCCATGAGGTCACAAAGAGTTGGACACGACTGAGCAGCTAACATTGAGACTAACTGAGAGACCATTAAAAAATAAAGCCAGTTATACTGAAAGTAGATTTTATTTAAAGAGACATCAAGAGATTTAATGATCTAGCAGTTATAGATCCTTTGGAGAAGGAAATGGTAACCCACTCCAGTACTCTTGCCTGGAAAATCCCATGGACAGAGGAGCCTGGTAGGCTATAGTCCATGGGGTCACAAAGAGTCAGACATGACTGAGTGACTAAACTAAACTAGTCATGTACACGTGCTTGGTAAAAATTTTAACTACTGAGTGAATTTTGAAAATTGTAAATGGGTAATGACTACTGAAAAAAATCACTGTTCTAAAAAGAATAATTCTGATCATTTATGCAAATTCCTGAATATTTGAGGATGGCACCATAAACAATCTGTGCCAATAACACCATGAAAACAACTTGAGAGACTGTGAGCTTGTTGTTTAAGTTACTAGCAACTTTATCTCCTCAAATATTCAAAATACAGAGATATCAACTATTTGCTTTAAGATGTGTTTATTTAACTCAACTCAAATTAGTCCCAATATTAATTATGCACAGTACATAATCAAAAATAAAAAGGATGCAATATTTTGTTCTTTAGGTATAAATTATGCAAGGAAAAAAATGAGAGAACAAGGGAACAGTTATCTTAACTTCTTATAATTTAGCACACTATTTGAGATAGTAGCACACACGCAGTAGGTTCTTTTTAGGACGGTGACTAAACAAAGTTTTGAACGAGTTGAAAACTAACTAAGAAGGATAAACAATCAAATATATCCAAAAAAGTATTTAATTCCCTGGAGTCAGAAAAATAAGCAAAAGAATATTATTTGATAAATTTCATAATCCACTATTATAAAAGCAATTTTATAGTGAGACAATGTACATTTAAAAATATGACTGCATATAATATGGAGTAGAAAAAAGCATAAAGATGGAAAAAAAGACATAGAACAAAAACATAAAGTGGGAATCATAGGCAATGGCAAAACTGTGTTTCCAACAAAATTCAAGTTGGGAGTAAGTGGCAGGAAAAGACAGGAAGGGTATTGCCTCGATTGAGGACAGAAAAGATATAGGTACACAAAAAGGATGATGTTTAAAAAACAGAAGATGGTCAAGGAGTTTAAAAAAAGAAAACATTTATAGCAACAGGACTCCAATATATTTTAAATTGATTATTTTAAATGAGAACTCTCCCCTACCAAAGACTAACAATCCATAGTCCATACTGCTGTCAAGAAATAACCTTGTTAAAATATATAGCTTATGTGTTTCTTCACTACACACACAGATGATAAACACTTGAGAGGTCCTTTAAAACCTGGTTCTAATTATTCTTACCTACTTCCTTATAACTTATATATGCCATATTTTAAATGTTTTAATATGTTCCAAAATTCAAGATTCAACACGGTATATACTGAAAAAGCTCTACTACCCTTGGGTTCATTAGTTATCCAATTACCTACTCAGAAGGCAATCAATGTTAGCAGTTTGTGCTTCCAGAAGTAGTTTACATGTACAATATACACAAATATAAGCAAATGTGTCTTAGGTTATTTTCTCCTTTTCATAAAAATGATAACATAATATAAATACTACTTATGGAATAGTATCCTGGTGCCTTCCTACCTTCACAAATGTTCTTTATTCCTGCAATTTTCTTGTTTCGGCACTGTGTGAACTACATACATATCCTACATTGCCCAGTACACAACCTCTTCTCTATAACCGTTGACTACCCAAGATGAACATGGCTGTTCTCTTCTGTGAAGAGCCTTGTACACACTCTTACAGTGAAATTATAATGTTCAACACATATTTTGCCTATTCATTTCATTCCTGTCTCCCTCATTATACTTTAAAGACAAATTTAAAGGCACAACATCTGATTTATCTCTAATTCCTCCTCACCCAAATCCCATATCTAAAATTTACTTACACAGAGAAGTCATTAAATGATATACTAAATAAACATCACACTTAGTAACAAAATAAGTGATTTTCATTTCCCAATATCAGCATTTCCTTTCATAGAGGAAGTGACATATCTACAGTCAAATAAATTATTGTATGAAAAAAAACAACACAGATGTTTTTGTCTCAAATTCTACAATTTGGCTAAAATGTAAGGCAAAAGCTTTCATGGGTAATGTATATTTTGCCTGGTAGGTTTGTGAGATGTTCAACTAACTCTGAATAAGTGAATATAGGAAAACCAAAGGTAGAGGATCAAGAAATAATAAAAAAAAATTTTAATTCAAAACAATTTTTAGGGTTTCAAATTCCTGTGCCACATTTTATTTTTAGAGTGGAAAATAAAACTGAGCATGTTTCAACCAACCTTTTAAATGCCTCTAAAATTCTGCTAAAGAATATGTAAACAAGAAGTAAAAAAAGAAGAAAAGCATCAAGAAAGAGAAAAAAAAAAAACAGTAACTAGGATATTCCATACGCTGGATACCAATGTGTGAACAATTAGAGCTTAATATAAAATATAACTAAAAGCAATATAAAAATATGTTTAGAATACTTTAAACAAATAATTGGTTCTTAATAGAAAGCCCCCAGTTATCCAGAAATCTCAATTATACTCAAAATGACTCATTTCTGTAGGCAGCTTCTGCAACCTAGTGTGCACAATAAAATGAAGAGTCAAACACAAATACTGTAATGAATAAACACTTTTTACACCATAAAGATAAACATTTATTGAAAATGTGTATCAAAACTCCTGCCACTCAAATATTACAGTACTAACGTATTATTAACGTAAGTATAAAACCTCAAAAATAAATAAACCCCCAAACAGCAAAAATAAATAAGACTATTCAACAACAACAAAAAACCCAAACAGCTTTTTTGCATTAGCTACACTAATTTTCTGTGTCTTTCCAGTCAATATTATGCTGCTTTGTTCCCAACACTAAGTGATTTCTACTACTTGAAATGTTAAGATAGCTTCAATAATTGTGGATAATCCAAAAATAAATGGGAATTAGTACTGTATTGTTTCCATTTTAACTAAATTCTTCAATGCAGTACAAAACTAAAACGACCTATTTCAATCTACTGGGAGTTTTCTAATTAAACCAAAGAAAAATAAAAGATTATAAAGGCTCTATTTTCAGTTTTTAAAAAATTTAAACTAAAAGCCCATATATTTAACTATATGCAGCCTCTGATAAACATAAACCAGCATATTCATTTAGAAATTAAAAGACCACTGTAATATGCTAAAATCTGTTCGCTCAATAGTATCTGATATCAAAAGCTTCCATATAAGCACTGATCCAAGGTAAAGATCTCAAAACAAATCAAATCTCAATCCCACGCAAGGTAGATATCAAAACAAATGAAATCTAAATTTGAATTTTGCCCATGGGAAAGAATGTTCTTCAGCAATTTAAATCTTAAGTAGTTTTAAGATCTAAAAAATAGCAGGATAATCAAATAATATTCCTCCATAATGACCTGTACACGGAAACAACCAGGATCTGCATCCCTCACCTCAAATAAATTTTCTATGGTTTTAAATGCATCTTATCAGTATGTATTATAGTACACATACTTTTTACGGTAGGGAGTTATCATTAAAATATATATTCCATAATTAGGAGATGCATTTAGAAAGGAAAGAATCATTCCGGTGAAATTTCTTTGGATGCCTGTGTAATTTGTCACTCTTTTTACAGCTGGTCATGAATGAAATTCTAGAGTCTACTATGCTGAACCGATAAAGCAACTGTGACTGAAAATATCGAAAACATAAAGAAAGGTGGGGGCGGAGAGATAGAAAGAAGGGCCGGGTCTTTTTAAAATTCCAAATACAGGGAGAAAACAAAACCACCACCAGGAAATAGATTTTACATTCAACCGGTAAGGGGCGACACGCCTCTATACAGGAAGCAAGCACAGGCACCGACCCAGGACCTGCAAGACTAGGGGGCTCCGCAAAACCTTCCCAGGAGAGAAATGAGTTAGTTCCTCATTTACTTACTCATCAGGTTAGCCTTTCACATACAGGTAAATCCCTGAAGTCTCTAAAGCAGACCTGGGAACTATCTAGGCAATATACGCTCTGTAGAAGCTTGGTTCCCTTCTAGAAAAGCAAGAGCTGACACTCAAACTACTGGGCGGGAGGGGAAGAATTTCGGCGTGTGGGAAGCAAAGGAGGGCTCGGAGCACCTGTTAAGACAGGAAGGCTGGGAGGAAGGATTTGGGGAAAGGGACTGGAGCTGAGTCTCCGGGGATGAGGGGCGTCGGGCCCGGCCCTTCTCTGCTCGGGATTCGGGACCGCGAACGGGGCGGGGGAACTGGGAGCAACCTCGAGGGGGGCGGGGGGGGATGCTCCGGGAACCATCTATCAAGGACCCCACCGAGAAGACAGGACACAAAGGGCAAGAGAAGGGGATCGCGGGGGGCTGGGAAGTATTATGGGGCCAAGAAAGCAGAGACGCAGTAGGGGTAAGGGGAAGGGAGAGGCGCGGGGAGCCGAGGCAGGGGAAACGCACCGAAGGGTAAGGCTGGAGGGGCCCGAGCCTTGGAGCGGCCACGAAGGGAGGGCAGAACCTCACCTGATACTCCGGGTACTCAAACATGTAGCTCATACTGCACTTATTTTCCTCAAAGCCGAAGAAGACGTCCCATAGCCCCAGGGTGGCCATGAAGACCATGAGGGCATAAAACGCCAGGTTCCAGAGATTGACAGAGTGGAGTAACATGATGCCTCCCCCACTATAGCCGTGGGGCCCTCAGCCCTGACCGAGGGAGCAGAAGAACGTCCCCCTGCCCGCGCGGGAGCGAAACCCGAGCCGCGCGCGCCTGCGTGGACGCCCGGCCTGCCCGGACGCCCGGCCTGCCCGCGCGCGCGCGCCGCGCGTTGCGCCTGCGCGCAGCCTCTCAAAACCTTCCAGCCCAGCGTCTCCCTGCGAGAGCGGAGGCGGCGTTTGCCGCGGGAGCGCGAATCTGAGGACTGAGAAAAGAGAGCGCGGAGTGGGCTGGGCTGGAGGGTGAGGTGAGGAAGGAGAGGGCGCAAGGAAAAGGAAAAGGAGGAAAGGGAAGAGGCCGGCTGGAAAGAAAGAAGAGCGGTAAAGGGGGGACGAGAGAGGCATGGGAGAGCGCGGAAGTCCTGGAGCCGAGGAGAGGGAAGGACTGAGAGTGGGCGTCTGGTGGGCTAACCTGAAGAGAGAGAGAGGCGATTAACGATGGTGAGCCGACCAGGCATGGGGAGGGGAGACATCAGACCCCAGGGACCATCAGCTGTAACGTCGCGAACATTTCTCCCTGTGCAGCTTAAAAACCCTAACCGTTCAATTTTGAGACGCCTCAGGCCTCCGCAATTTCGGTTCTCCCAGCGGTGGTGGAGTACACCCACAGGACCGGTTAGTTTAAACAGAGATCAAACGGCGTTTTCTCCCCATCCTTGACCGCCGAAGTCGGCCCAGTAGGCAACAGTGCTTAAAAAGCACGGGCTCATAAAAAGCCACCAGCAGGTCGACGAGATTCTAGTCTTGGTATAAGATAACAGACTGAATCAAAAAGCATCGTTGGTCTTTAAATAATGTTATCAAATTTTTCCATTAAAACTGATGCAACCGATAGGTATCTGTGTGATCAATTTGTCGCTAACTTGCCTTACTCCTCAGAACCTCCACCTCTTCGGAAATTGGTTACACATTAACATATGGAGACAAATTCCCTCAAGCTTCCACTCAGATTCCTTCAAGTGACTTAATTCATTTAAATGAATTTCAGTTTGGTTTTGCACAAAAGGGTAAAAAAGTAGCTCATAAACCATTCATAATCACGTATAGCAGCTTCAAAACACTGAAATTGTTAGTAGTTCGAAAGACAGAGTAGCACCCTCTAAAGCTGACCCAAGAGCAAATAACTGTGTGTGTGTGTGTGTGTGGCTAACTACAAAATTATTCTTATCATTATTTTTGGTACTGACTGAATTTCATTCCACTTGGGCTGATTTTTTGTGCAGATGAAGTGTGGCTATGATATGTAAAATAATTTTAAAACTAAAAGGAAGCTTATAGTTTATCTCATATGATACCATGATATTCATATGTTCAGAGCACCTGGTGTCTGGCGTGGAATTAGGAATTTGTGTGGGGTATAAGGAGTCATTTGGGAAAGGATTTAAATTATACATTAAAAATGGAGTGCTCAATAGCCTGGGATCTTGAGAACATCACAGGCAGGATATCTGCTCCTTGTTTCCCCTAGCATATCATCATCAGCACAAATAAACCAAGGGTGAAGCTGCACTCACATCTGTTTATCTCAGTGCCTCAAACTTAATGTACATTTGAGTTACTTGGAGATTATAAAGCAGATTCTGGGTTTCCTTTATGGCTCAGTGGTAAAGAATCTGCCTACCAATATAGGAGACACAGATTCTAGCCCTGGTCCAGGAAGTTCTGACGTGCTGTGGAGCAACTAAGCCACAATTATAATTGAACCTGTGCTCTACAGCCTGGGAACCACAACTACTGAGCCCATACACACTGATGCCTGTGTGCCCTAGAGCCCATGCTCTGCAACAAGACAAGCCACCACAATGAGAAGCCTGCACACACGATAACTAGAGAAAAGCCCCCGCAGCAACCAAGAACCAACACAGCCAAAAATAAATAATTAAAAAGCAGATTCTGATTCAGTTCTGGAATGAAACCCAAGATTCTGCATTTCTAGCAATCTTCTGGGTGATGCCAGTGATGCTGGTCAGTAGACTACACTTTGAGTAGCCAGGATTTATCCTTCCTGAGAGCTCGGCTCTGCAGAGAAAACAATGAACCTGAAGATGACAGAGCTTACTGTTCTGATGGCTTACATGAGTTGTGGCAACCTGCTATCTTGATTATCTTTGAAGAAAGGCAGAGACTCAAGTAATCCTTCTAGCACTATATCTTTGAACTTTCTTTTTTCCTATTACAAAATTATCCCCATCCTGGCTTCAATTCATTTCATGTCTAACCTAACCCAGACCATCACTTAACCACCCTCTGCCAGTGCCGTCAACTTCCTGAACTCCTGCCTTTCAATCTTATTCTGCTTATAGGCATCCAACCCTAAATTGATATAATCTCTGAGCTCTGACACCAGTGTATCTGAGCACTGCTGGAGAAAATTACACAATCAGTGGAATTACTGTTCAGAAGTATTTTTATATGTTTCTGGTCAACTCCCTCTCCTAGTCCTCAAACTATCCCTTTTTAGGCTGCCTACACCATCTTTCTGTTTCAGCAGATTATCAATACATAATTTTATCTTCATATTCATATTTATAGAGATGATTTTGATTTTCACATATACATTCTTTCAACTCTTTGTTTCCAAGATCATTATCTCTATCCAGTCCTAATTCAGTTAATACATCTGAAGTGATTGGAACAATGCCTAGCAAATAGCAAGCATTATTATCATTATTATGATGTCATTAGAGGACATCAAAAGCAAATCCCTCTAGTTGTGTTGTAGTTCCCATTGCCTTCTTTCTCTTTTGGAAATTAGTTCTATCAAGTTAGTCTCTGTCGGTCTCTTCAACTCTTCTCTCTCCCTTGAAGCATATAAATATGCTCAGATCATATTAATTTTATTCTTCCAGTTTTATTGAGATATAATTGAGAATTCTAAGGCATAGAGCATAATTATTTAACTTACATCATGAAATGATTTCCATAAGAAGTTTAGTAAACATTGATAATCTCATATAGAGACAAAATTAAAGAAATAGAAAAAAATTTTCCTGTTAGGAGAACTCTTAGGATTTACTCTCTTAACAGCTTTCATAGATAACATACAGCAGTGTTAGTTATATCTATCATGTTGTACATTATATCCCTAGTACTTATTTATAACTGGAAGTTTTGTCCTTTGACTACCTTTATCCAATTCCCCTTCCCTCTACCCCAGCCTCTGGTAACCACAAATCTGGTCTCTTTTTCTGT